>NC_141456.1:4942500-5567500 GCF_015680905.1 Coptis chinensis | reverse complement strand
GTTGAATTTCCGGAATTAATTGCTAACGCTTAAAAAGCGTTGGAGAAGTGTTACTTATTAAAATTTTGAAAATTTCGCGAAAGAGCGAAACGAAAAAAAACGAAATATCATTGAGTTAAAAACGAAAATTTCTTTCTCTCCTCGCTCTCTCTCTCTCACCGCCGCATCCCTAAAATTATCATCCCCTCAAAACTAATTCATCACCGCACTCAAAACTAATTTTCGATTTTTCTTTTCCTTTTCTTCATACAGTCCACAACAGAAAACACATCCAGTCTGAGGTCGTGATATTCTTCCGTCACTTACCATGTCTCAATCTTTTTATCATTCCATTTATTAAATTTATTCATTTATTAAAATTTTACCAAACTATGTGAAAAAAAGGAAGAAAGAGATGGCCATGTTTTGTTTTACATATTTAATAATGGATCTGATTGGTATATTATCTTTGAAAATTTTAGGGCGGACGAAGAACCGGTTGATCCTAAGGAGTATCTCGAAGAACATTTTGGTAAGCCAGCCTGTGTGAAAATTTTGCGTGAAATATAACTAATTATTGATGGGTATTAGTTTTATTAGTGGAAAGTTGTGTTTTTAAGTAGAGGAACTATTTTTATATTGAATTGATCTATTTTCTCTCTGTTGGGTGTCTTTGGTTTGTTCTTTGTTGATGCCACTAGAATTAGTTCTGCCGTATTTGGGTTTGGTGTTCTCTGGTCTTAAAATGTACAGCTTCTTACTTACATTTTGTTGATGTAATTGGCTAATTACTTCGACCTAGTGTTCCATCGTTTAACAGAAGGTTTGAATACAGTGGTAGGATATGACAATTAGTTTAAAGGTCTCATCTTTGTTAGTATATGAGATGGTTTCATTCATAGTCCTTTTTTTCCTTTGTTTTCATCCAGGAGGATGGCATGTTTGAAAGTCAAGAATTTGTTTGTTTCCGTGATTTTTATTTTGATAGGTTATCTAAACCTATAAATGTCATTTCTGATCACAATAACTTATATTTCTTACCCGACATCTATAATATTGTTCCTGTTTTTCATATATTGGAAGCCTTTTATATAGGTGACACGTTGCTTTGGTTGATTGTCATAGAGTTGTTTATTTTACCATAATGGCTACAGTCTTACAGAGGACATAGATGTTGACCTAGTTGTAGGCAAACGTACCATTAAAATTTCCAACGAATTTTCGGTAACTTCTAGAACATTGAATTATGGATTTTCCAAATTTCTTAAGCATTTGATATATGAATATATAATATTTTTTTTCTTTACGTAATACGTATAAATGTTTTGCTTGTCTTTCTTTCTTCAAAACTTTAAAGTAATATCCTTGTTCTATTTGTTATTCAATTTTTTATTTTGTTCAATTCTTCTAGTGTTATAAATGTTGATCAATTTGAATTCGAACACATGATAAATAGCGAGGAAATGTTTTTAGTTAAACAATTGGACCAAGGAGGGAGCAGGATCTTTCTACAACATGAAGTTTTCATGTTTTTATTTACTTGAAAGTTGAAACCACTTGGATAACAACCAAAAAAGTCTAAAAAAACATACGATGAAAAAATTACAACACTATATCATTTTTTTTTTGAATAAATTGTAAGGGTAATTGTGTAAAAGAATGAAAATTTATTACTTTAAATGGTTTTTTAATAGGTTGGGTTCCAAGGTTTGAGTTCAGTATTAAAAAAAACAGGTATATTTATTGGTGAGTTTTGAGGATATAGAAATTATTTGAGTGTTGTGTGGTCTCATGAGAATTGTTAGGGGGATGCAGAGATTGATATTTGAGGAAGAGCAAAAAATTGTGAAATCTTTTAGCTTTGGTATTGGTTTCACTATACCTAAAGCTAGAGCACGTGATAAGCATTTGGGTATTTGAAGGACAATTTTGAGGGGTTGAGTTGGAAATTTAAGATGACTAGAATTTTAGTTGAGAGGGTTACGCTTGAATAATCAAAGTCGTTTCTGGGTTCTTAGATCATCGGGTACTAGTACTTTGGTTCCTCGGAGTTCAAAGTTGTGAATGTTACAAGAGATGAGCAGGAAGATGAAGTGTTGGAAATAGGAAGTTTGGATGATGATTCACCTGATTCTTGTTTAAGTTTTGAGGAAAAAATGATGAAAAGAGAAGAACTTTTTGGTGAGAGTAATTAGTTTGTTGTGAGTGAGACTGTGTAAACATGGTTCAGTACTCACTCCTCTCTCTATTATTCTACACTAGGGTTTGATAGGAGAATGGATACCTGCAAAACTCTGTTTTATTTGATTTCTGATTGGATTATGAATGTTCTCGTTGTTTTCCCTTGTGCCATTCTACTGAAATTGTTTTATTCTCCTGCAACAGAAAACTTACATTGCTTATTCTTAGAGAATCAGTATAGTTTGTTACAAATACAGCTCAGACACAGTTGTACACGCATGAAACACAGGGTTTAGAGATAGTGTCATAGCACTCGAGTTGTCACCCTAAAGCATTGGTGGATCTGACAGATACACTTTTAACAAGGTCCTTAGCCATGTCATTTCTGCAGCAGTGTAGGCTACAGATCTCTGCTTCTATAGAGGATCTTGATACTTCTTTGAACCAAAAAAGAATCAGTAACCACTCCATAAGGACACCCTGCCCAGTCAGCACCAGCGTATGGACAATCACATAAAAGATAGCCCCACATTGATAAAGAAAGAAGATGAAGAGCAATATAGCAATCTAGATACATAAACATTTCATCTCTTATCCAAAAGTGTACACAAGAATGTCTACTCTGAGGCTCTCAAAGTTTTGTAAAAAAGTGTTAGGAAAGAAGAGAGAGAACAAAAAATGAAACAAAAATATAATCTTTTTAAACAAAACTAAATTAAATGTAGATAAACGAGACTTACCAACAATTACTAAATTAAAGTACTCCGCATACAGAGATCGAGAGAGAGAGAGTGAAAGAATTAGATTAGGGCAATATTTGGGTGGTTTTCTCAAATGGGTATTACGTTTTAATGTGGCGGGAAACCCAACATAAGGGCAAAATGGCCAATATGTAAAATATGAGAGAGAGAGAGTGCAAGAATTAAATAATGACAACTTTTGGGGGGTTTTTGCAAAGCTGGGTTTAACGTGTTAATGTGGGGGGGCAATACAACGTCTATTTCATAAGGGTAAAATGGTCAATAGCTAAAATACCAACGTCTGTTACACACAAAATTGACGGAGTGGGGGGCAAACTAAAATGATTTTAAAAATGGGGGGTTTAGTCAAAATTCTACCAAACTTTGGGGGGTTAAGTCAAAATTCCCCTTAAGATAAATCCATATAATAGGTTAACCAATTTGCTATCGATAATACACGTATGGAAATTAGAGATGCAAGTGGTTAAAGCCATATAGTAAGTTAACCAATTTACTATCGAGAATACACGTATGGAAATTAGAGTTGCAAGTGGTTAAAGTGACAAAATGTGTTAAGTATATATATTAATGGGCTAACAATTAAAAACCAAAAAAATTAAAAGACACCACAAATTTTGGACATCTTAATACACTATAATGCCCATTGAATAAAAAAAAGAATGCTTTCTCTCACGCTCAAATTGGAAAAGTCATTGAATTCAAAATTTAACTATTGGAATGATTTTATAGTGGAACATGTTCACTTCATATTTTAACTTCACATTTTATACAAAACAAAGTATTTACTAATTTTTTCTTCCCTTACATAAATTAAGTAAAACGGCATCCGTTAAATGTTTAGTAAAGTGTATATTTAGTTACATAACTGATTTACACTGCCCATTGATACAAAAAAACATTCTTTTAGTCTAACAAATTATTTGCGATGGGAACTTTGATCACTTAATTTACTGTCTGAATTTCAATATAGTTTGGAAGTAAGATTTTTTATACATAATAATAAAATGGAAAAAAATTATATAAAAACGGTCCCCGTTCGTGGAACAAAAATCTAGTGGTATCCAGTTTGTACAACCTTTACCAATAGTTAAACCTTCGTTAGAAAGCTTACAATATCCTATTTGACTGATTTTATGTACATAAAGTTATAAATAAACCAGTCTAAATGAATATAAATATCATCAAAATTCAAAACTGAACATTCACAATCTCACATTGTGGGAGTAATTGGTTGAAAACTTGAAATGGCAACAACTTTCGAAATACATGTTCATTTAGGTCCGTCGTTTGGATAACCATGCTGAAACACTCAAGGCCTGGCCCATGCTCATTAGATCAATAAAAAATCTATCTGTGTGCACTGGCTACTTTCGAGAAACCTAGTTGTTAATTAATTGCGTATCAAGATGTACCCGAAACTTTGAACAAAGATTCCGGGTTGGGTCCAGTTGGGCCAGGCCCAAGGAAAACAAAACCCAAGTGTGGAGACTGATAAAACTGACCCGCCAAAACACAATTTTTTAGGGCTTTCTTGCGCAACGTTGAATCAATTTTGCTCCGTCGATATACACAACATCCACCAGCAGCAACGTGACATTTCCACGTGAGTTATTTGTATTTGTATTATATTTACGATTGAATTAGTTTTACGAGTTCTAATTAACATTGTTATTAGCTTTACATGATTTATAAAGATTAAAAATTGTATGTTTTTAGCTGCAAAGTAATTTATTTATTTGTTACATTTACAGTTATTCTGGCACTTATATAATATGGGAAAGGAACACAAGAAGAGTAGAAGAGAAGACAAGGAACGTGATCGTGGAAAGTCTAGTGATGCATTGAAAGAAAGGGAGAAGGATTCGTATAAAGATTTAGACAAGGAACGAAGAGTTTCTAGTAGGGATAAGAGGGAAGATTCGGAGGACCGTGAGAAGGAAAGACATAGAGATAGATACCGTGAAAGGGAGAGAGATCATAAAGATAGAGGAAGGGACAAGGACCGTGATAGAGATAGAGATTTAGACAAGGACAGAGGGCGAGACAGAAAGGAAAAGGATAAGGAACGTGATAGGTTGAAGGATAGAGACAGAGAGAAGCATAAAGATCAAGAGAGAGAGAAGAGTAAGGGAAAGGATAGGGAGACGGATGAAGAGGATGAGAGATCTAATAAAGAGAGAGACAAATCAAGTGGGAAAAACCGTGATCGAGGTCATGAACTAGTCCAATATGATGAAGAGGATGGCAAGGGTATGGATGATCATGGGCATGACATTATTAAGAATGAGCATAAACAGAAGAATGAGGTCACTTCAGGTGTGCCACAAGCATCAACTTCAGAGATTGAACAACGGATCCGAAAGTAAGTCCCATTAGTTATTCCTTTGTGCTTTACTGTTAAGTAAGAATATTCTTTCAGCAACTTATATAAATCTTAAGCTCTACCCTAGGAAACATACATTTTGAGTGTGCCATGAAAATTTATAAGCTCACGTGAACTCGTTTCAGGGTATCTTGTACACGCGACCCTTTAGAAAAAACTGTTTATGCATACACTTTCCTTCATTTTTACATGTATGTCTTGATAGAGAGATTAATCTTGTAGCTGAACCATATCATTATCATGTTTTATACAGAGGTAAATTGCCAGATTATTTAGAATTAGAACTGTAGATCTATTGAATTGGTTCCCATATGTAGGTGATATCCCCACTGTGAAGATCAGTATCATGTAAAACAGATCATTTTAATATATCTGATCATGTCGAAGAACGATTTGAGATCTTGAAAATTAAGGGCTGTTCTCGTA
Source organism: Coptis chinensis (assembly GCF_015680905.1). Taxonomy (NCBI): domain Eukaryota; kingdom Viridiplantae; phylum Streptophyta; class Magnoliopsida; order Ranunculales; family Ranunculaceae; genus Coptis; species Coptis chinensis. The sequence goes on along the minus strand of NC_141456.1, from coordinate 5,561,770 downwards.
AACCGGAGCCTTAGTAACCACTAGCCAATACTTTTATGAGAAGTACCTTATGTGCTCCGAAAGTGCGACCTGACGCTTTTTTTGCAAAAGCGCTTGAAAACAGAATATTCTCACTTTGTAAAGTGCACTCTCCAATTTAGGAATAACAGAACTTTGATTTTACTAAGACCTTTCTTGCATGGTACGATACTCTACCTTTGTAGTGGTATGAAGCATGTACCATCAAAAGCCTCTTGTAATGTTTTGATTTGGTTGTCCTATCCTATCAACAAGTACTCAATGGTTTCCGACTTCAAACTCTATGCGTAAGAATTTAAAAGTTATCAACCCCTAAAATGTTTGACTTCCCAATTATTGCAATAAGAATATCTAGGTAAGCAATATTCAATATTCTTAACCGACAACTAGAATCTTTGGTAAAATATATGATAAATATAGGATTATAACTAGGTAATGTTGTTTTTGTTTGTTACTATTTCATGATCTCTATAAATACGTGTATTTATTTATAAAATCATGTAGAAATTTATCAATTTCGCTGTCCAAGAAGCTGGTCTCTCCTGAGGCCCTAAGTTTTCTGTGTAGGCGCTTTGGTGGCGCTCTGAATGTTGGGAACTTCTCAAGTAAGATGCTCTAGTGCTCTTACTTCGTTCTTACCTCCACAACCTCTCTATGCCCTGGTTACTTAGACTTGAAAAGCACCATTTCATAAGGTCGGAGGTGGTAGCACAAGCTGATTTCTTGAAATTTATTGTGTGGAGATCATCCTAATAAAGTTGTCAACCCTTAAGGCATCTGTTATGGGGTCCATTCAGTGTGTTCTCTAGTCCTTTTATTTTCTTTTGAAGTTTCAGAGGTGTAAAATTTTCCATGACTAATTGGTTATCGTTGAATTGTTGTTTCGAGCATCAAACACTTTGGTTTGAATGCATCACTATTCTACGACCACCATTTCCATTTTTACTTGCAGGTATCCTGTATATTCATGTCTGAAATTTTATCACTAATTGCACCAATTGCTTCTCGTATGATTGTTGCGTAATGTTTTGCAAACTGGAATCAAATATAGTTTTATTGATTTAAGAGATATTGGAACTTTTCTTTACATTTTATCTTTCTATTTTGTCATCCTCAGCCTACCGTTTGTTATTTTCCTTCTTTAATAACTTGTTCTTAAGGCAAATAAATACTTAGTTTATGAATATAATTCTTATGAGTTCTTTTTGCAGAATGAAAGAAGAAAGATTGAAACAAAAGTCTGAAGGTGTTTCTGAGGTTCTTTCATGGGTTAATAAGAGCCGCAAGCTTGAAGAGAAAGTAAATACTGAAAAGGAGAAAGCTTTGCGACGCTCTAAGGTTTTTGAAGAGCAGGTTAGTTTGTGTCATCTGTATTCTGTGAGGTTACTTTTTCTTTATTTCTTAATGTTTATTTGCAGAATGTCGTTTTAATTGACATTGATTCAACTCTTTACAGGATAATATTGTTCTTGGAGAAAGTGAAGACGAGGAGCCAGCTATGCATACTATCAGTATGTATTTATCCTTTTATTATTACTATATTATTATTATTATTATTATTATTATTGATACTTCTCATGTGAGTTTGTGGACCTTCAATTCAGAGAATTTGGATGCGACCAAACCTCATACCAATAATAGAAAAATATATGAAGGTCCTCTGCCGACTAAGAATCTTTCTAGTACCACCCATCTGATCAGGATCTTTCTATTTATATATTTTTTAAGAATCAATTGGTCTGTTCAATTAGTGTCACTATTTGGAAGTGTAGCCTTTGTAGATCTCATATAGGTGGACTGTGTTTTTTTTTTTGGGATTATTTAGATGACACCACTTAACAAGAGATAGAGAATCTAGACTACGAATCTTAGGAGACTGCACGTATTGGCTGTTTATAAGGAGAACTTACAGAGTGACCAATCCGTGATCGTCGTATGAGCAGTTGATGCTTTTGTTGCAACTCTGTCAATCCGCCTCTGATGAATCTCCTTCTCTACTCCTAAGCTTCAGATCACACTGAAATGGAGACACATTTTAGAGGTTAGATTCCCTCTCAATGAAGAAGAAAACTTACCAAAAAACAGTTCCTGATTGAAAGATTAAGTTTCTTACACCAGGGCCTTGTATAGTAAGATCGAGTTAAATGTCTATATTTGTTTTTTTAAAAAAAATCATAAAAAGATAATCACAAAAACCCTTCTTAAAATTCAGAATTGGGTATTAAAAGTTTTTCTTGCAGTTGATTTGGTTTTGGACTGGTCTAGTTTACCTTGAAGTGACCAAAAAACATCACGACCTCCCCAGCCTAATATTGGATTGTCCAATTTTTTTGATAGGAAAAATTAAGATTGAGGCCAGTCTTTATAAGTCAGGACCATTCCAACTTTAGTTAGACCTTTTCTTTTGGGTGTTGGGAATCTAGTTTCTTTCTTTTCCACATTTTGATATCTACACTAAGTTACATTGACACGGATATGTGTGTCCATATCTGACATGAATAAGAAGTGTCTAACACGGCAAAATATTAAAAATTGAGGTATGTCACATACAATCTGTCCTTGGTGGTGCCGACCAAAAAAAATGTGTCCTTGGTGTGTCCGACACGGACACGTGCATACGTATCTGACATGCATCATTTTTAAAACATGGTTTGTCCATGTAAACTAAAATGACAATAGGCTCATTTCAGAATATGTATCAAACGATTTCTCTCACTTTTTATATTAATCCAGGGCTTTAACTCGTGTTAGTTTGTTCCAGAGTGGCTAATGTAAAGCTTTGTTCCTGACCAAACCTAGTTGTATCTTTCGGACTTTTGTTGGTAATCAGAAGATTCTGATACTCCTAGAGAGACTCTAAACAGGTTTTGACACAAAATTGGGCCAAGTACAAAATATATATTGTCTTATCAATTTCCATAAGGGTTAACTAGTATTACCCCCCTAATAGATGGGGAAATTAGGGTCTCCCCCCCAAGTACACAAAAAAAAAGTCAACTTGGGTTGACCGTGTTTTTTTTTGTGTGTATTTGGGGGAGAATCCTAGTTGGCTCATCTAACACTAACTAACCCTTTCCAAAATCTACTTTCAGATTGCAGGTTCTAAGATAGTATATGAGTTTGTAACTGGGGCTTGCATTACTTCTTCGGTATGGCTTGAACTTATCATATTTTGACATTTTCTGTATCTCTGGCAGAGGATCTTGCTGGAGTTAAAGTTCTTCATGGTCTTGATAAAGTGATTGAAGGGGGAGCAGTTGTTTTAACTCTTAAAGATCAGAGTATACTAGCTGACGGTGATATTAACGATGGTAATGTTCTTTTTTGAATTGCATCCTTAAATTGATTTACATTTTCATAATGTTCTGTTTGTCGACATGTCTTATATTTCCGGAAACTGAATAGACGTGTTTTGTTTCAGAGGTTGATATGCTTGAAAATGTTGAGATTGGACAGCAGAAGCAGCGCGATGAGGCCTACAAGGCTGCAAAGAAAAAGACTGGGATTTATGATGACAAGTAAGAGTGATACTATATATGATACTCATTGGATATAATAAAACTTTAAATGAACTTTTACCTTTGTCTATTAGGTTTAGTGAGGAAGCTGAAGCTGAGAAGAAGATGCTCCCACAGTATGACGATCCTGTTGAAAATGAAGTAAGTCCTCATTGTAGTTGGATGTGTCTAATTTCTGAGTTTATTTTATTTTTCTAAAAAAATAAATTAAATTAAAAATCGTTACATATTGAAGGGTGTAACTCTAGATGAAAGTGGACGCTTTACTGGTGAGGCAGAGAAGAAACTGGAGGAGGTAACTCTCAGCCTTTTTCTCATCTTTTATACACACGACTTGTCACCTAGTTATGTTTTCCTGAAAAGAAGTACTTTTTGTTTTCAGCTTCGCAAAAGGATACAGGGAGTTTCCACAAAACGTGGGTTTGATGATCTTACTTCATCTACAAAGATATCATCAGATTTCTACACCCATGAGGAGATGCTTCAATTTAAAAAGCCCAAGAAAAAGAAATCTTTAAGGAAGAGAGACAAGCTAGATTTAGACGCCCTTGAAGCAGAAGCCGTTTCAGCTGGACTGGGTGTTGGGGATCTTGGTTCCAGGAAAGATGGGAAGAGGCAAACGGCCAAAGAGGAACTACAGAGATCCGAGGTACAGATGAGAAGTAATGCTTACCAATCAGCTTATGCTAAAGCTGAAGAGGCGTCTAAAGCACTTAAACAAGATTTAGGGTCAACCACTCAAGTGGAGGGAGATGAAAGTCCTGTTTTTGGAGATGAAGATGAGGATTTGTACAAGTCATTAGAGAAAGCTAGGAGGATAGCTTTAAAGAAGCGCGATGATGGAGTGACATCTGGTCCCCAGGCAGTTGCCTCCTTGGCTCTTAGCATTAAAATTCAATCAGCAGACACCCACACACCCTTATCCAGGGAGACACAAGAGAACACACTTGTCTTCACAGAAATGGAGGAATTTGTTGGGGGTCTTCAACTTAATGAAGGTAATTATCTGTTTTGTCATTATTATGCATCATATCTACTCTTCTAATTTACAGACTGTAATTATGCTGTGGTTCACTATTTACACATGAGATGAGTTTTTGAGGAATCTCAATTGGCAACACTTTTATTGACACTAACAAGATCATCATCCATCAGCCATTAGCAAGTTTTAGATCAAATCAAGGGCAGTGCTCCATTGGTTGAGCCTACTGTGATATAGCAGCTATAGCACAAGGCCAGCCAGCGAGCCAGCATCTAGCTGTACTTGTTCTTAGTCTAGTCTTCCCGCTCTATGGTTGGCTGACTCACAAAATCTGAGCTAGAACTAAAGTAACAGTCCATTTTACATTACGTTTAGTGCTTCAAGTTGATGCATGGTTTATCGTAATTAATCAGATTAGTCTGTTATATCCTTACGTATTAGCACATTCAGAATTTAAACTGTAGGTGTTACTCCCTGCCTACCTTCCCTTCAGAAATAAGCTTATAATGTTAGTGGCACACTATCTCCTAAGTATATCACAGATTACCAGCCATTTATTAGTGACTAAGAAGGGATAAAGTTATCAAACTATCGCATCTAATTTATTATATTTCTAACTATTATACTTGGGGTTGTTGGGGAAAGATGTTACTCTAAATTTCATAATTCCAAGGCTTATACCAATTTAAATTCTTTAGTGACCTTCTGGTTAAGCGTTTGGCGGTTGGACACTTAAGGTCTTGGGATCACTTCCCACCTTCACCTTGAGAGGGGAATTTAAGAGTTTAGGGATCAGTTTAGAATGGCTTCTGCTAATAAGAAATGTAAGATGATTTAAATTCAATGTTTTAGTCACTTAACTTGTGTTTTCAAGGCCTATACTAGCATACTCACATCTATACAATTGGCTTTCTCAACCAGAAACGCATAAGCCTGAGGGTGAAGATATGGATGAAGATGAAATGTTAAAGCCCTCGGATCAGGAAGTAAAAGATGAATCTGGTAGTTCGACAGAGTTAAATGATACTAGTAAAAGGCGAACTTCCTGTACTTGAAGAAGTGGAATTTGTTCCAGATGAGAATCTCCATGAAGTTGCGGTTGGGAAAGGACTGTCAGGTGCACTTAAGCTGCTTCAAGAGCGGGGAACACTCAAGGAGACTGTGGAGTGGGGTGGCAGAAACATGGATAAGAAAAAGAGCAAGCTTGTTGGTATACATGAAAGTGATGGGCCGAAGGAGATAAATATTGAGAGATTGGATGAGTTTGGCCGAGTTGTAAGTTTTCTGTTCCCAATGTTTCATGTTGCTTTAACTCTGCATGTGCATACCATTATAATATTTAGGTTGACCTCGGACACGAGTGATTGTAGTCCAAGTAAAACTCATTATTGGAACACTCAATGGACAAAGTCTCGGAAACTCTGTGCCTATTTGAAAATATGGTAGAAATACCTTTTTAGTTTTATTTTGGTTGCCGTCGGTCAGGATAAACTAAATAGTGTCCTTGAAACACGAATTTCTCTTCTACATTGGGTATAATTTGGACCTCTAAAGCACAGATGCACCTACCAATGGGCTGTGTCTGCGTCGGATGCGGACACGGACGCGGGTCAAGACGCGGTCAACATGGTCAGGATGCAGATTTTGACCCAAAAAAATTAAAAATAAATCAAAATAATATTAAAAAACTCATTTTTTTCATTTTTTGTTTTGTTAAGACTTATGACATGTTTTTAAAGTTTGATTAGGATATATTAAACTTAATTTTGTGGCTATTTATCTTTAATAGTTTTGAATTTATGAATGTTGATACATTTAATTTAGTTTTTTATGTTCAAATTATATAAAATAAAATTATAAATATTAATTAATTTCCGCGTCCTACCTTTTTGATAACCAAGTCGCCGCGTCTGTGTCCGCGTCCATGCAACATAGATTTGGACCTAGCTGTTGGAAATCGAGACTATTAGATCTCACTCTGCACTATGCATGCATGCATGCCATTTATAGAACTCTTAACTGCTGTATATGGGAGCATCCCATATTATCATTTTTCACAAGATTTTGTAATCATCATGTAGTTGTTTGCCTTTCCATATTGTTGTTGATACTGTTCCTTTGTTTGATTCTTTATAGATGACTCCGAAAGAGGCTTTTCGGTTGATTTCTCATAAATTTCATGGGAAGGGTCCAGGCAAAACAAAGCTTGAAAAGCGTATGAAGCAATACGAAGAAGAAAAGAAATTGAAGCAGATGAAGAATTCTGACACACCATCACTTTCGGTGGAGAGGATGAGGGAAGCCCAAGCTCGGATGCAGACACCATATATTCTGCTCAGTGGGAAAGACACGCAAGGGTATTTTCTGCTTCAGTAGACATTATATAACTTCTATATTTTGAGAATTGCTTGAATTATCCAAAAAGGAAACAGAAGGGGGGGGGGGGGGGGGAGAGGAGAGACAAATATAACATTCCTTTATGAAAAAGAAACACAAATTTCTCGTATAAACTGAAAAGAAGCTAAGAGAACGAAATGCTACTTGAACCTCATTTGACGGCTCCAATAGATAATCTATAAAGGGTCAGACTGAATATGTGAATGATAATGGTAAATGATCTCTTGCAACCTTAAGTTACATTGACACACGGTAGGTGTGTCTGACATGACAAAATATTAAAAATTGAGGTTTATCACGTACAATATGTTACCGGCATGGACATTTGGATACGTATCCGACTCGTATTATTTTCAAAATATGGCGTGTCCATGTAGCATAGCTTGCAACTGTTGGAGGTCTTTGTCATGCTGTCATGTTTCATTTAGGCAATTTTGATGAGCCTTCAGATCAGCCCCTTACATTATGACATTTTGAGCATTGCAAACTGCTAATGCATCATAGATATATTATTTGGACTTCCCTCAGTAGTAAACCCCACCCCTTCTCCATTTGATCTCACTCCCCTCCCTGCTTTCTCACACTGTATTATGCAGAGCAGTCACTGAACTTACTCCCTCATAATTTCAGGCAAAACAGTGATCCTAGAAGTGGATATGCGACTGTTGAAGATCTTCCAGGGGGGTTAACGCCGATGCTTGGTGATAGGAAGGTAAGTCAACTTAATTTTCTTCTTGTTTTTCATTTTTTCTTCTACTCCCTACATCTCTACATGCATTACATTGTCACATGTAATCCCTATGCAAATATTGCAAGATATCAAGCTTACTTGCCCAACATATATCCAGGCATAATTCTATCCGTTAACTTGTTCTTGATTTTCGCTCTTACTTAATTAGATGACCAAATAGCTGAGACATTTATCTAATTTTTCTTCTCATTTTTTTGTAAATGACGTTTACAACTTCCTCACTTATGTCTTTCAATAATTCCATCTTCCAGGTTGAGCATTTCTTAGGGATCAAGCGAAAAGCTGAGCCTGGCAGCATGGGTCCACCAAAGAAGCAGAAACCTAATTAACTTCTGGGTATATAAGTGGTCTAATTGCGCTCCAGTGGCGTGGGGAATATTCGGTCTCGATAGCCCCTATACTATGCTGATTAGATGACAGTGTAAGTGCCCACTTTCGATTCTGTGGGGAGACACGTACAGGATGTTCCTCAGTGCACTATATAAATAGAGTACACAAAAAGAAAAAAGAATTTAAGCAGCTTCATGGCTTTATTCAATGTAACGAACCCTGTACATTATTTACAGTTTTACTACCGAGCAGGTGGCTTTTCGAACTTGTTACGTTTGCAATTGATAGTTGTTAACTGCAGTTTTCTTTAACATAATTTTCGATTTGACATTCTGCAGATACTTAATCAGAAAGGGTTGTTCCGTATGGCCTGTTTCGAGCTAACACTGGAAAAAAAGAAAAAAAAAAAGAGATAGAATAGGTACTGATTTTTCTTAGTTATGCCCGTGTTCATTTTCTCAAGTGCTACTTCGCTTTCATCACGACAAGTACAACCACTATCAGCATCGGGCCTCAGAAAGTTACTCAAGGTATTAGTTGTTTGAATTCATCAATCTATCGCCTTACAACAAGAATGATTAATAATATTAATTAGTTTATGTGATTCCAACCTGTAATGAAATGAAAGCACAACACCATTTTAAGATTCAGGGGTAAATTGTCATTGTGAACTCGAAAAGCGACGATTACTAAATTTATCAGAGTGAAACCGTGAGAGTAGAAGTAGGGGCAGAAGTCCCACGCTCCCACATCAGCTTTAGACTCTAGAGTATAAAACATTTTAAAGTGAATTACCAGCAACCAGCATATACTGGATGAAACAATTTAGTGAAGGGTAGATTATACTATTAATAATTCTTGCTTAATAGCTGCTAGATAAGAAATAGTAGATTTATATATACATTTATTTTATTTTCACCACGATATTATATGCCGCCCTGTTATATATTATACACTACACAAACAACAGTAACTGCTAATCAACAGTTACAACTTCCCAGACAAAAGGTTCATATGAGTCTTAACATCCAGATGATCTATGCTCCCTAATACTACGTTACTATAGAACTGGATAAGGAGGAATGGAGGATACACACTTCCTCTCTCATTCCTTTTCTAATGCCATGCGCCATCCTATAACAGATTGGTTTGGTGTGAGGAAGGTCATGAGTCTTAACATCCAGATGATCTATGCTCCCTAATCCTTTTGCCCGACACCACAACAGTTTGGTGTTAGGAAGGTGGGAATAGAACAGATTTTACGGAACATTTGAAAAAAATGATCATATCAAGTGGCCCTTTAAGATAAACGGGTTTGTGAATGTTTTGGAAGTATTTTTGCTTCTCGAGAAGTTTCTCCTGGGGTCTAAATGGTGGTTCTGTCATCATATGCGTATTGATCATCAAAGACAACGATGGACGAATCCACAGCTATATTGAAATGGTCATGCCCACCATTGAAATGATCAATTATTGTTTGTGTCGATTGCTGGAAATCAAAAACACTATCATAAGTTCGGAAAAACACTTCCTATTTTCTAGTCTGTGTAGTCTATACCAATTAGTATTATTGTTTTTACACTTGTTTATGTTAAATCATCGATAAGAGTTCAGAACATTTTCGCTGATATTTTCTCGAGCAGTGATGGCATGAAGAAAATAAATTGGTTTAAGATAAGTTTAACCAATATAAACTGGGAAACAAATTACTACTAAGTCAAAAATTCTTTATATCACTTCACTTGAAGAGATTACTTCACTAGAGCTAACTAAACCGGGAAAAAAAAAATCCTCTAACCTCCTAACCAAGAAAAAAACTTTGGTTATCATGAATTAAGAACAAATATAATTCTTGCACATATGGACTCTCGCCTTAACATCATAACATGCAATATACAATTTCCAAAATATGAATCATTTCTTAGATCATATTCACTTTTCTAGCGCATAAAATCAGAATTTCAACATCATTCTTAAGTTCATAACCAACAGTTGAACAAATTTCAGAACCAATAGCGACTTACAAGAGTTCAAGACAAAAGAAAATGATGTCTAAAACACGAGAGAGGAAGGGCTTCTTGCTTGGAAAGAGATGTACTGAATGTGAGAGACTGGACCAGAATGCCCTTTAAGAAAACTTAAGTACGTTCTTGTAAGTGACGTTTTTCGGCTGGGTTGCAATTTTCATGGGCTTTGGGACTACGGGCACAGACGGCAATTCGTAAAAGAAACGTGGTTACATTACTTACATACCATCGATGGGGTGAGCTTATGCTTAATCAGGCCCGTATTTGGTTGGGCTTCAAACGTGGTTAGGTGTGGCGTGTGGGGTTGCTGGGTTCATGTAGAAACCACCTTGAGATGCAATTTTCATGTCGTAGGGAATATAGATAGATTATGAATTTATGATAAGAAGATAAAGGAGAACCATGCATTATCGTCGACTGGTCGTTGAAAAATCATGATCATTAGCTGCATAATCTAAAAATTATTCAGATTTTATGGGGAAATTGAATGAGATTCCAATTTCATTCTGATATTATTGATTGATTTCAACATAATAATGTTGATTAATACAGTATAACTACCAGCTGATGACATATACGTCCCAGAAAGAGAATATGAGATTGCATGTTATACCAACCTAATGACATAGGCGTGCATTTCATGAAAGAAAAAGAAATTAAAGAATGACATCGACATGCATTATACATGGTCTAGGCCAACTCGGATTTATTTATTATTATTATTTTTATCGAACCATGCATTATTCTTGAAAATCTATTTTTGTTTTCACGTACAAGTTACCCAATACTTGTAAAACTCTATTTACTCCACCCAGCTGTGAGAACTGATGTAGAAGACGTGAATGGCAAACAAAATTAATTAAAATCAAGACCAATGGTTAGGCCAACTAAATAAAGACCTCTAGTCAAAACCAGACTAGTTTGATTTAAGAAGTGAGTATAGAATTAAATTATTTCATGCAATAACATTCCATACTCTATTGCATTTAACAACACTGTACTAATCAATGGAGTCAATTTTCCCATAATTAGTATGCAAAACAGATATACATTTTGAAATCAATTGATTAATTGGACAGTAAACTAAGTAAAGCATGGAATGGTGCTAGCTAGTTCTAAAATATATAGGGTAAAGAGTTAACCAATATTAGCCCCCCTAGATGATCGAGGCAATTAGGATTTCTCTCTTTCTAAATGGAAAATTAGGGTCTCTCCCTAGATTAACAAAAAAAAAAAAGTCAAACTGGGTTGACCATATTTTTTTTGTGTGTACCCAAACCCAAATATATATGGGTGAGTTTATGATCCATATCCCCAAATTAGTTATGTTTTTATTCCATCAGAATATCAGATGCATGCTGATACTATATCTTTATTCTTAGTGACTTTAGGAAGTATGACTAATACCATAATTTTCATTATCGAAATGTTATCATATGAAGATCATACGGCCTGGACTTAAATAATTTTTGTGAACTTAATTTATAAAAAAATTTAAACAAACTTGAGCAGCGGCCAGTGGGTAAGAATGTATGATGCCTCATCAGTCAGACACAGCAGTGAAACACTGAACCATCCAGGAATACAAGAGAAACATTTAAGCAAAATCTCCCACCTTGACCTGGCTTAGTGGCTTCAAGCCTTCAATAGGCGGTGTGCATTTTTTTTAAATCTACAATAATTAGATTTGGAATACATGGTTCTGTTTGGCGTTGTTTAAAAAAGTAGGATATTATTGACATCGTGTCCTATTCAGAGCAAAACCTTATAAAATTCTATCACCACCTTCTTGCATGATATCCCTGCGCACCTTTTGCATGAACTAACTAGCTAGTTCTTTCATTTATGCTAGCTAGTTCTTTTTCTTCTTTTCCCTCCATTCTTCCTCTTCAAATCACTCTACATGAAACTTCATCCCATTGATCTTCCACTAGGGAAGAAACAAAATCTACAGGGCACCTCCAAGATAACTTTTGCTGTGGGAGTAGCTTTCCTTTTTCTCACCGCTGTTCCTCTTTACTATCCTTTAATAAGTTATCCATTATTTCTGTTAAGTAATCTTTCTCGATCATCATCGCCATCATCGTTATCTTCTTCTTCTTCGAATGTTGTGGAAGATTCTAAAAATCATATAACAACTAAAAAGTGTGATATATTTACAGGAGAATGGGTGCCAAATCCAAGTGCACCATATTACACAAATAATACTTGTTGGGCTATCCATAATCACCAAAACTGCATGAAATATGGACGACCAGACACTGATTTCATGAAATGGAGATGGAAGCCAGATGATTGTGAGTTACCCATCTTCAATCCATCTCAATTCTTGGAACTAGTTCGAGGAAAGTCCTTAGCTTTTGTAGGAGACTCGGTCGGAAGAAACCAGATGCAGTCCTTGATATGCCTACTGTCCAGAGTAAGCTTTAATTTCATCCCTATCCCTAATATACTATATATATGTTCATGCTTTCATTATGTAAATTTTCGGTGTCTATCATGTTCAGACTTCAGAGTTATAAAAGTATAAAACTGAAGTATTGCGATTTGATCGCTTGATTATTCATTATGGTTGACAATTGATTTTTTTTTTAAAAGATAGCATGAAAAGGTGGCAATTCAAAGTTGGTTGCCAATAGCTATTACCTCGTTACAAAGACTAGGCATTTAATTAGACAAATAACTACGGAAGTAACCTACAAGCCTAGCTAGTAGCTACCAGTCTACCACAGAACTTAAAACAACGTACAGTTGCATGACATCTTAGAGTACGTTTGACAACCTAGAGAATTCCCATTTTAACTGAAATTGGTGGGTTTTCTTATTCTCATGTGTGTTTGTTTGCAAATAACTTGGATTCTAACTTTGGTGGGAATTTAATTCTCACTCTAAAACCATGTTAATTGGGATTCTAGTTAATTTATTAAATATAGTTAACAAAGAAGTGCATCTTTAGAAAAAGGGGTTTGTAATATAGTGGTCCTAAAATATGGAAGAATTTTAAAGAACTCTTATTTAATTGAATGACACATGTACATGTTTTTGAATGGTCTAAGAAATTTTTTATGGACAACCAAACAACCCTATTTCTCACATTATCATTGAGAATTTAATTATATGAGAATTCTCAAGTGTCTTAGTTATATATTGTCCTCGCAACCTTTGATAATTTATTAATGAAAAGGGTAGGGGACCTCTATATCAAGAAGACAACCTCTAGTCCCTATCTTTTGTGACCACTCCTCCTTTTCTCTTTTGCTGTAATTATGCTCGCGGTGGTGTTGTATGAAGCCTCACAAATGACTCAAATCTTATTGCATTGTGGATATATACTCAACATTGAAATTTTACATGTCTGATCTTAGTTTAGATTAAAATTTTCGATGTACCTCTTTTTGTCCATAATAAGAAAAGATAAAAAGAATGAGCACTACTTCGGTGCGCGAGATGTATCGTGCGCAAGAACTGAGGGCCGTGGATCACTACTTCTTGATACAATACACACGCACCCCCTTTGTGATGAGTGGCCGAGATGTGAGGGCGTAGCCTACATCTCGTGCATAGTAGATTTAGCCAAAAAGAATAAGTGTGGGGTTGTTAAATTTTGCACAAAATTCCCCATTTGTACAACTCCATGCATGGTTACTTGAGACACCAAACTTTATAAATTTGGTTTATCTTCCCAACTTCAATATTAGTCGATGGACTTAAAGCTTTTGTTGAATAGGAAAGGGATGGTGGTTTTTACTTGAAAAGTGGAAGAGAGGAGGAGAGAGGAAGGACAGAGATAGACATTTTTATTTTATTCCCATTTAATTTTGATTTTTCTTTGCTTGATTTAGTTTTCTCTATCTTTTTCACGTTGGATCCCAGCATCCAATAAGAATTGACTTGGTAAAGAATTTTGTTACCTGGCCATGTGTGGTAGTCTTCCCTCTCTATCAACCTCGCTTATTTCTACACTAATGAGGAACCCACTCTCTCCTATCGAGTAGGCAAATTGAAATCTCTCTATTTGTTCAATTTATAATTACTTTCCTCACAAAAATTAGAAACCCCTTTTCTTTATTAATAATTTAAAAGAATCCCTCTAATGGAACTTAAATTATATAATTATTCTCCATTTTTCTCTCTGAATTTAGAACAAGTCTTCTTTTATTAACAATTTATAAAAAAAACTCTCTAATGTCACTTAAATAACATAATTATCTCTTATATTAAATTAGATGTGCCTCCCCTATGTAATTACAATTAGAATCCAAAAAAACCATTTTAATTATCATCTCGAATGACGAGTTTTAAGACTTCAGGAAAAAAAAAATCTCAATGCCTAACACAGTTTGCATATTTGTCTATCAAATAATAATAATAATAATTATTGATATGACCAATATTTCACGGGCATGCAACAGTGAGATCATTATACCACGTGTCAATCAGTTAGTGGCAGTCGCAAGGCAAAATATACTTGGTAGTTGGTACTCAGTCTACATCAGTAAGAAAGTCGGCGACATCAAATGATCGAAAGAAGGCATTATTGAAAAATAACCCTGATATTCGCCATGGTAAGAATTCACTTCTACCATCGTTTCTGGGTTCTTTACTATATTGCATATGATAGTGCGAGAAAATGACTAGATTAGAACAAGAAGTTGACTGATTAAATGTGGAAAAGATTTCGGTCCTCGGCGCTTAGGACCAAAGTCCGTCCTAAACGACTTAAGATCACACATTTGGTTTTTTTAATTTGATGAGGATTTTTTTTTTAAGTTGCTGATGTGGATGGACTTCAGTCCTAAGCACGGAGAGGACCGAAGCTTTTCTCGATCATATATTGTGCCAGCGTGGTTTTTGTCCAATTGCAATCACTAAACAGGATACTGGCAGCTTATATTCTTAATCTAAATGGTATTTTGGTCGCGCGAATAACATAGACGACACAAGCGTATTGGGTACCTAGTACCTACAGCGAAGAAATCAACCAACCATTAAATCTAATAATTGGAGCAGTTGACTAAAGTGTTAAACTCAACCATTAAATCTAATTGTTACGTACCTAAACGAAAATTACTGAGTGCATGGAGTATGTTACCCGCTGTCGATAATGTACTTTAAGATATCTAGGTAAGTGGGACTTTTAAGTGAAGTCTGGTGAGCTTGGGTTACTTGATATGAAATTAGTCTCAGGCAGGAATGACATTAAGTGGTGAAGTTATGCTATTTACTTATTTCATTATTTGAAACTACGTGATCTCCATCTCCAAAACGAACTTAAGAAGCCGAATTTGTATATTAGTAATACATCATAAGCAACCTCGTTTTTTCATTTTTTCAGGTGGAGTATCCAGTAGATGTTTCA
Organism: Coptis chinensis; assembly: GCF_015680905.1. Taxonomy (NCBI): domain Eukaryota; kingdom Viridiplantae; phylum Streptophyta; class Magnoliopsida; order Ranunculales; family Ranunculaceae; genus Coptis; species Coptis chinensis. Next base: position 5,546,388 of record NC_141456.1, on the reverse strand, counting down.
ACCTCAACAGATGAGCTATCCAGACGATGGGAATACATCAATTACAACTTCACCATTGAAAACATTTGGTCACCATACCTAGTAAAAGCGAGGGAAGCTGATCCAAATGGTCCAGCAGGAACAGGTTTATTCAATCTCTACTTAGATGAATTCGACGAGGCCTGGACAACCAAGATCGATGAATTCGACTATGTGATCATAAATGGTGGGCATTGGTTTTTTCGCCCATCTATGTTTTTCGAAAATAATCAACTTGTCGGATGTCACTATTGTCTCGACAAAAACGTCACAGACCTCGGCGTGTACTATAGTTACAGAAAAGCCTTTCGAACAGCTTTCAGAGCCATTAATAGTTTAAAGAACTTCAAAGGTATAACTTTTCTAAGAACATTTGCGCCTTCACACTTTGAAAATGGATTATGGAACGAGGGAGGGAACTGCGTTAGGAGGAGACCATTCCTGAGCACTGAAACTCATTTAGATGGTCGAGACCTAGAGCTGTACATGACCCAACTGGAGGAATTTAAAGGTGCAGAGCGGGAAGGAGTACAAACAGGAAAACAGTTTAGATTGCTTGATACAACTGAAGCTACGTTAATGAGACCAGATGGGCATCCAAGCAAATATGGGCACTGGCCAGAAGAGAATGCGACCTTGTATAATGACTGTGTGCATTGGTGCTTGCCAGGACCAATTGACACATGGAATGATTTCTTGCTTGAGATGTTAAAGATGGAAAAAATGGGATCATTTGACTGGAGGCTCCATTTAAGTGACAGAAAGATGAAATTCAAGTAACGGTTTTGCATATTAATATTTCTTTGCAGTTTAATTAGTTTTCTATAATTTTTATTAGGAGTTTGGTCAATTTATATTTGTAGACAAACAATATGAAAATAAAATTACATAATGTAGATATCATTTGTGGAGCGAATTTGTGAACCCTACTTATTCTCATCCAAATTGTCGGCAACTTGACAATCTCTATCAAGAGCTTTCAAATTTAGCTAAAACCATTAAATGAAAATTTAAAGGCTGAACTTAAAGATGCTATCAAAAGCTTTCATGTCAGTCAAAAGCTCCAGAAAAGGATCAGCTTTGAGCTTTTTACCAAAAATGTTTCCAACACATACAGACAGAAAAATGAAGGTTGGTGATTTCCTTGCGAGCACATTTACAGGAATAAAGCAATTAAGGCTGAGTCCATGACTGTATCTGCAAAACTGAAAAAAAAAAACAGTGTTTTAAGGATAAGGAGTACGAAATTGGATCCAATGGTTTGGAACAGACACTTTAAACACTTGGACAAGTCAAACACTTTAAAGTTTAAACAAATTGGTTTTGTTCATTTTGCGCCAATTCAACTTGCGGCAGAACGCACTCTCTATTCCTCAATATTACTCTCTATATATAGAGTAAAATATAGATAGGAAGTAAAATCCGCCTGTTACCACATAGCAAATTTGGTATGGCCAAGACAAATACAAATAGAGGCAAATATGGCCAAAACCACATAGCAGATTTGGTATGGCCAACAAGATAAGGGTTACCTCTGGCGGACTATGAAGGTACCTCATTTGAGGTGTACCTTTAGGCACCCCTTGCAGCAGGGTTAAAGTTCCCCATATTTCAGCAAAGCATTAATCCGTGAAAAAGGACCAACATATATTCCATAGCAGATAAAGTATGGAATCATAGTTCCTTCAAGTGATAAGTACAGAATGATACATTAGTTCCTTCTGTAGGGAAGGGTTTTTAGTTTTCTCTGCAACCTTTTTTCCTCCATCTAATGATAATACTCTTAGGGAGGACTGTAAGCTTCGTGTGTGGTTTTAATGGTCTACACCTAGGGGTCTGCCTTAATTCCAAGTAAGTTAAAAGAAAGAAAATAAGAAAGGGTAGAGGATGATGCATTATGTTTTGATGATGAAGTGTACAAGATATGGGGATTTCTTACTCACAACGAGTATGATCGTAATGTTGAAACTTGTATCATAATTTAGCATCTTGGTTAACTTGGGTCAATTGTTGTCGCAAAACCCTTCTCATGACCTTATTTGAGGCTGTTCTTGGGAGAGAAGAAACGGGTAAAACATTAGAAACCTGCATAAAAACAGAACCAGGACTGCTAGTGTAAGTATAGTTAGGTGTCAAAAACTTTATGTGCTGACGAGGTTCCTCCTAGAGGAGAAAAGAAATATACCTTGAACAAAGGATTCAACTTTTTCTGAAGCAAGGAATTGAAGCTCGCCTTCAACTTATCCAAGTCCGGCACTAGGTTTTTCGAATCCTTAAAAACCACAACAATAACCAGTTGTTCAGGTCCTCCACCCAAAGGTGGTACACCAATTGCAGCTGTTTCAAGGATAGTGTTTTCGGCCCCGTTGCAAACCCGCTCAATCTCAATGGAACTTATCTGCATGAGAAGTTCAGATTAGTTTCAACGATATTATCCGAGATGTTCTAGCACAAAAGTCTCCAACAAAAAATCACAACCTTGATACCCCCAAGATTCATTGTATCATCTGCGCGGCCATGTGCACGATAGTAACCGCCAGAAGTACGCTCAAATTCATCTCCATGTCTTCGGAGAACCTACATTAGAGAAAATAAATCCAACTCTAAAGCTTATAGATGCACTTTAGGCATACAAAAGAATTCCCAAGTAAAATTATAATCTATAAATGAAAAGAGAAAATCCAGTTACCTTCCTTTCCCATATCGGCATTCCTCTGAAGTAGACATCATAGTGATCAGCATTCAGTAATGTATTTGAGGCTCCAAACATCGTCGGACCTAGGGCTAGTTCACCGATTCCCGGTGCATTCTGTGGCTGCGGATGATAAACAAGCCATAATTACATTGAAAGGTTACTGAAAACCACTTATTCTTATCTACAATAGACTGTTGACCCAATATAGTTTTTGTAGTAAACTGGAATTATAGTAACATACTTCCATAACAGTTTATTCTTTTGATGCAAAGAAAAAAGAACCAAATCAATGTGTTATTCCAAATAATTTTTCCAAATACCATAAAAAGTTTCCACCCAGATGTGTCAAGGAGATAGAGCCAACATTTCAGGTTTAAGAAATAATGCTTTCTGTTATACACCAAAAAACTCAACTAAGAGGCTAGGTTCCAACGAAAAACCATAAATATCATCATTGCAAACTAAACCAGTTCAATACAACAGACACAAAAGGATAAGCAGGAGAATAACGACTGAAAGCCAAAACATAAAAACACTTACATACATCAAGGGTCAGAAAAGCAATTTTTTCAAGTACAAAGATATTAATGACTATAGGAAAAGTGCATATGGTATAATAATTTGTAGAACTATTTGGTATGCATATTGTCCAGGAACAGTACTTGATTATTTAACTGTAAGTTCAAAAGGTCTAATCAAATAAAAACTCAGTAAGATCAACCCAACACATAGTAGGCGTGTAGGGAAGTAGCAGTACAGACACTCTGGACAATAAGCTAAGAACATCTGAAGTATGCTTAGTTGCTTACAATAGGATTTCCATCACTGTCAAGGATGAACAAGGTACAGCCCATGGTAGGTGTACTGAATGCAGATAATGATTGAGCTTGCAAGAACGACCCAGAAACAAATCCACCACCAATCTCAGTACCACCACAATACTCAATGATTGGATTGTAGCGAGCTCTCCCCATTAGCCATAGGTATTCATCAACATTAGATGCCTCCCCAGAGGAGGCAAAGCATCTAGGAAATTACAATCAAGTGGAAAAGGCTTGATTAACATCAGTTTCTAGAGACGTTTTTATTCTGTCATATATTCTGCTCAAAACATACTCACAAAGTCACAAGGGCACTAATCATATATTCGTTTACAATTACGAGTATTCGTGAATATACATGCCCATCATAGAGTTAGAAGACAGGATCCTATTAAGGAATTACTATTCATGATACATGCATGCCTATAAGTACATTAACTCACGTGTACCAGGTAAAAAAATAGAAACCTTTACATAGAACTTGACTAACCGGATTGCAGACCAATTGTAGCCACATGTGCTATTTGTACTTTTCCATGCCCGAACAATGCTTGGAACCACACCAAGCATCGTCACTTTAGCATCCTGTGGAAGTTGCAGGAAACGTTGAAAGAATGCGACCATGCAAGAGATAAAACAGCCACAACAAAAGACATTGTGCAATGATCAATGTTAGAATTTAAATTATTAGCCAGTATAATGAAAATGTGAATGAGACATGCTAGCTCAGGTTTGAAGAGTGATGAACATGACAATGACAAGAAGTGCATGTGATTGATAATAAATGTGGGTAAATAATAATCAATTATATTATTATATAAAGAACTATAATGAGAAAAGTACTATTAAAGGATAATGAGAGAAGCCAGTCTAGCATCATCAGACTTAGGCCTCACAGTAGACATTACAACATCCAGTTACAAGGTCGTTGAGACATACAAAGTTACAAACTTCTACATCTATGTTTACAATAGAAAGCAATCATAAAATTCCATACCCGTACAAACTTCGCAAATCCAGAATCAAGGGGGGATCCATTATACAACGCCATGGAAGCCCCATTTAACAGAGATGCATAAACTAGCCAAGGGCCCATCATCCAGCCAAGATTAGTAGGCCAAGCAACAACGTCACCTTTACGAATATCCATGTGGCACCATGCATCAGCAGCAGCTCTAAGAGGAGTGGCATGCGTCCAAGGAATTGCTTTTGGTTCCCCTAGACACCAAGAACAATAACATACTAGTTATTGTGTTTGCTGCAGAAAATCGTTATCTACCTGATGCTACTAAATCCATCATACAGACTCTACTTGGCTCATCGGAAAAATTTGCAGGTAAAAAAAATTAAAGTCTAATGTGTATCCCTGTTTTAAGAGGTCTTTTCTATCTTAGCAACGGCCCACAACAAAAACAGCACCATGAAGAAAAACATAACAATATCTGAACCTATTTGAGAATTCCACTGCTCTATTTATCATTTCGGTTCTATACTACTTCTGTTGCCGATTTTTTTTATTAGTTTTTTAATGTTTTAGTGAATGAAGAAATAAAAGTATCTTCAGAAATTTATCGGAGAACCAAAGAGGGGCGTTGTCAAAGTTTTTGACAAGCATGTCGAATGACGGAAACTTAAATATATGATTAAAAGACACTTATCTACACCAAAAAAATAAAATAAAAAAATACTTCACAACAATCACAGTTGTGTATCATTCATTCAACAAATCAAAGTTGGTAAGTATCCATCTTGCATTGACTAAGTACCAACTCTTTCAAAATTTTGGCCACATGCTTCTCATCCATGCTTTATGAGTAGTGAGAATATCAATTCTGCATATACATCATGCATCCAACGGGTACTGCTGCCTCTTCGGTTTGTTTAAGTTTGTGTTTTTTCAATCTTAAATGTTTCTAAAGCACCATGGTATTCACATTTCAGAACCACTTGGTCTCTGTCCAGCTTGAACTTACTTTACCTCTTGGGCTCTTCCATAATCAATATATGCCTATTTTATCACAATCTGCTTTAGACTATGGAGTGACACTACTTATTTACTAAGTACTATGCTAATATACTTGAGAACAGAACGGATGCTCATATATCGTGCACTGAGATACCACCTACTGTTGGAGAGATCAAAGGTGAATGCTTGCATAACTAACCTGTAGTTCCAGATGAAAAAAGGATATTGGTAAATTCATCTACAGGCTGTTCCACTGCAGTAAAAAAATCACTTCTGCAATATCAACACGAAAAAGAACAATTAAATCCACTCCAAGTTTATGAAGCGGTAGTGCGGTACTAGCTTATTGCTGAGATAAATAGTGAAAACTTGAAAGTATGGCATAATGTTAAGTGTCATTTGACTCATTTCTAATAACTAACTGAAAACAAGTGAAAATGGAACGAGCTTAGCTAGGAAACAAGGAAAGTTAGTATACACAACAGAGAGCATACTTGCGATGCTCGACTCTTTCAAGGAAAGTGGGCCCACGATATATCACAGTCCAAGAAGTTTAGGTAGAGAGAAGCTAGAACTTCCAGCAGGAACAACAATTGCTAAGGGAGATCCAGCATCAACTACTCTACTGAAAACGTAAGGAAATTTTATGAGAACTTTGTCCACATGTACAAGGTGTCAAATTAGAATATTTGAAGGCGATACATCACCTATATAAGGGCAGTCTTTTGTTGCCACGAAGAACAAAATCCTGAAAGGATAAGGTAACTAAATGAAAGATTCTTACGACACATAAATCTGCTAATAAATTCATATTTCCATAAAATAAAGAAAGCTATTGCATTGAATAATAGTAGCCTTTTGTTGCCACGAAAAACAAAAGCATGAAAGAATAAGAATAAATCATATTGCACCCAGTCATGATAAAGAAAGCATATTGCATCGAATTTGGAGATAATATTTGTTTGCATGCCATGAACCATGGATACCAAGTGGGGGCACCTCAAATGTCATGAACCATCAACATATCCTCATTGATTCATAATCTCAGCAGGTAGAAAACAAAGCCTTTTAATTAGAAGGCTAGAAGCTTCTAGGTAAAGTCTAACCTATCAACTGCATGATGCCCGTTAATATGCGAAAGCAAACACACAGAAACCCACCAAATACTTCTAACTTATTGCATACTAGCCGTTGAGAAATTAAAATTATCATGTTCTAGTGAAAATGTAACAAACAAAGCCTACCTGGGTGAATATTGCTTTTGCTTTTGATATCCTAAGCCTCATTGATATTTCACCAGAGACAAAACTATCAGCAATGGATACAACAACATAACCCGCCAAAATAATTGCAAGATAGATAATGACAGCAGTGACATTCATTGGCATATCTATTGCAATTGAAGATCCTTTATCCAGGTCCAATGTTTGAAGTGCATATGAAACTAACCTGCACATGTAATGCCAATAAAATTCAAAGTAGAATAACCAGTCAAAGACCACAAGAATGCATGTTATAAGAGAACATTAGCTGATCAATAAAAGCGCGAAACTTATTGAAACAATCGAAAAGTGTATTATATAAGTAAAAATTTGAAATCAATAGTTCAAGGACAGACAATCCGGATATGCATGCACGTGTATTATGGTTCCAATAATGCACAAAATCATATTCACTATTCAGTACACCAAAGCATAATGAAGTGTCTCAAAGAGCATACACAATAACGTATTCCTAAAATATATTTCATTGAGAAACAATTAAACGCACAATCCTTTAATCTAAGCAGTTTGCCACTGCATTGTACTCAAGCTCTAATATATTGATAATTGAAATAAAAATGAAACGTTACATGACATACCAAACCTCCTCGCGCAATTCCTTAAGCGTCACATTGTTCACAGGCAAATCAGCAACCCCTTCATCACGCCACTTAATAACTATATCATCCAAGCTCCTCTTAGAATTCAAACTCAAACAATTTCCAGCAGAGTTCAGTACTGCTCCTGGCAACCATTGCCCTCCGGGGCAAGACAAATGGCCTTCCTCAGATGAACGTTCACGGAATATACACGAAGGAGGTACTGAAAACGATATGTTCATTTCATCCAGCACTGTTTTCCAAAATTCCTAATAAAGAAAACAAGGAGAACATAAACTTGTGCAATGACATATTCACAACTCATATCTAGAAAAGACTTAATAATAATAATAATAATAACAATACCTCTGGGTTAGAGACAGAAAACTTGTGGAAATCAGAAAAGCTAGAGATAGGATCAGTGTATGTAGAGCCAAGGAAATTTTTTCCATGCTTGTTTAATATCTGCCCAACATTTGTTAAAACAGCTTCCTCACTGTGGTTTTCAGTACGTGTAGCATATAATTAGAACAATATTATTATAATGAATAAGAGAAAATATATGGGGACAATGATAGTACTTACTGGTCAGGAAACCAAGCAGGAGGATCAAATGGATAATCTTTGTAACAACCGTAGTACATGATTTGATGGAAAGAGAATGGGAGGTTTGGGCTTAATATGTGTTTGGAGATGTTTTTCCATGTTTCGGGTGCGCTGGTTTTATGAGTTTGAAGAATTTGAGTTAGTTGTTTGTGAAGGTTTTGTGAGAGTTGAGGTGGTATGCCCAGTTCTGTTATGTCGGTTATTGTTACTTGATCAAGTGACTTGTAAGTTGCCATTGGTTTTTTTTTTCTTCTTCTTCTTCTTGTCAGCTATAACCGTTGAGATAGGTAGATCAGTCAGCATTTCAAGGCAAGGCACAAAAATCAATATTTATCCATATAAAAGTGTCCAAATTCCGACATATTTTGCTAATATATCGTAAATATCGATTTTTGTGTAGGTGTAGATCTATTCGTTTTCCTGATTTCGCGCTTCGTGCTCTGATACGGTAATTTCTTTCGTTTCCGTTAGAGCATTTGCAATGTAGGGAAATAAGGGGGGTTTGTGAAAACTTTCACCTAGTTGGGTCCAAAAGCTCTGTGCAATGCAGGGTGATAAACTCGGTGACTATTTTCCCCAGTTCAAAACAAGGTGAAACTTTCTACCGAGTTTTTCACTGACTTGTTAACTTCGGACGGGATGTTGGATTCCGTCTGGATTACAAAACTCACCAGACGGAATCCAACATCCCGTCCGGAGTCCTAACGGCTAGTTTACCAATGGTCAAAAAGTCAGAACAGTAAAAAACGGTCAAAATAAAAAACTTTGGTATATATACAACATTTGTTTCATTTCAACTCACACTTCCAACAATCATATATCATATTTCTTATTCTTTAAAATCAGTTCTGAAAAAAAAACAAATATCAAATGACATCAACTCAAACATCTCAAGCAAGTGGTAGCACTCAACTCAAGCAAAAGCGAGAACTCACTTTAGCATGTCCGATGATCAAGCTCTATGTCTTGCTTGGATAAAAATTATTGAAGACTCCATTGTGGGTGCTTTCCAAAATGCAAAATGATTTTGGAATCGTGTAACAAACGAGTTCAATCAAGCACGTGGGTCGGATAGGTCTCCCAATTCAATTAGCGGTAGGTGAAAATATATTTCAAAAATGATGAACAAGTTTGTTGCAATTATTGTGAATTTATTGATTATCTCAGTCTTAGTCTAATTATTTCCGTCTTAGTCTAATTATCTTAGTGCATTTATTATTTCCATTTTCGTCTTAGTCTAATTATTATTTTAGTTTAATTATCTTAGTCCTAGTGATTATTTTAGTCTAATTACCACCATTTTATTTTTTAGTTGTCCGAGGCAAGGATGACGTACCAACTACAAGAAAAATCAGCTTTTTCACTTGATCATTGTTACGTTATACTCAAGGATAATCCAAAGTGGAGTAACGTTTTTGAGGCAAGGTCAAGCCGCCCCACAAATGGAAAAGGTCGCAAAAATGATGGTGAAGATTCAACTTCTAATTCACCAAGTGTTGGTGGAGTTGAATTGGAGGGTTCTCAAGAAATAGAGCGTCCAAAGAAATGGAGCGTCCTCTTGGATCGAAGAAAGCCAAGTCCAAAAGGAACCAAGAAAAATCAGTTGGTATGTTGGGGGGTTACTTTACACGTTTAGATGATACATTTTCACAGGATGCAAATGAAACACAAAAATGTTTAGAACTTAGGGAAATGGAACTTGCATATGGTCAAAGAACTGTGATGGCAAGAGAAGAAAAAAAATCAGATTCAAGTAGAAAAAAATCAGGTTCAATTGGAAAAAAATCGGCTTCAAAAGATGCAATATGAAGCTAAGATTTTAGCGACCGATACAAGTGTCCTCCATCCCGATACCGCTTTTATAATCGAGCAACAACAAGCTGAAATACGTGTTGAATGGGCAAGGGCTAGAGGTGGTTCTAGTTCTAACTAAGCTTATGTAATATCTAATATTTTATTTTAATTAAAGCACTATGTATTTTAATTAATGCACTATGTATTTTAATTTCACTGTCTTTTTAATTAATGCACTATGTATTTTAATTTCATTGTATTTTTAATTAATGAACTATGTATTTTTATCTAACAGTTTTTTTTAATTAATGCACTATGTATGTTCTGTCCAATATAATTATTTTCATAGAAATACAATTACCAATAAAATTAAAATACATTGTAATATAGTTCATTAAAACACAACTCATTAAACACATAAGAACTTATAGGAATTACATAGGAAATGCATTAGGAAATATATAGAAAATACATTAGGAAATACATAGGAGATATATTAGGAAATACATAGGAAATACGTTGGAACTTAATAGTTCACGTTAGGAAATACATAGGAAATACACTTTCATTTCCATTTTAATTTTCGCTTCTTTCTCCCTCATCTGGATCCGACCAATTTGGATCATAAATTGGTACCGGATCTGATGTTTCTTCAATGCCAGTTCAATTAAAAACATGTTCAACTAAGTCCTTTTGAAGATTAGTATGCGTAACTTCATTTCGATCTTATTTCTTGCTTCAATCATCGATAGACAAAATGAAAACCATCATCTTCCCGAAAAAAAAGCGCGGGTATTGTTTTTTCCTCGACCTTTCAATTCCAAACTCCACTTTCATGTTCATTCTCAACAATCATATTATGCATTATAATGCATGCCTTCATTATGTCTCCAAGAACAACAACACTATGACAACGCCAGCGAAGCCTTAACAATATGCCATCGTGCGCAAAACTCCAAACGCCCTTTCAACATCCTTTCTTGCAGCTTATTGGCGTTGAGTAAAGATCTTTTCATGCTTATTTCTTGGATAGCGAATGACTTAAACAAATGTGCCCCATTTTGGGTAAATACCATCGACAAGATAATATCCCATATCATAGTCATACCATTCACATTAAATGCAACAGCGGGGAGCCTCACCTTGCTCTAATGATTCAAAACATGAGAACGATGAAACACGTTAATGTCATTATCACGAACTGGTAGGCCGAAGAAGCAATGCCGGATCCAACAATGTTTGTCTACAACGGTTTCAAGTATCAAAGTTGGTTCCTTCTTGTACCCTACATGTGTTCCAGCCTATTCACTTGGACAATTCTTCCACACCCAGTGAATACAGTCGATTGATCCAAGCATTCCTGGAAAACCCCTTGCCGCATTTTCAGCTAATATCCTAGCAGTGTCTGCCTCAGTTGGTCGTCTCAAGTACTCTTCCTCAAACGCCGTGATAATTGCCTTGCACCAACGCTTCATAGATACATTTACTGTGGAATCTCCAATTTGTAAATACTCATCCATTGAATCAGAAGAACAACCGGTTGCTAATTGTGCAACTGCAGCTAGTCCCTACGTAACCAGAAAATTGCTTGCCGACCTAATCCATCCACCTTGTCTTTAAAGTAATCGTCGAATGATGCAGCAATTATGCAACATATACATAAAAGCTCTCTTGTCATCCACGTACCTTCGTCTAAACTTATGAGGAGGCCACCAAGGTGTTGTGAAGTAATCCCTCATTATCTTTTGTTCATCGAAATCACCACCATCTCTAAGCGTGTACTCTCTCGCCCTTCACGGATCCACGCGTTTGTGCGTATCCACATCTTCAATTTCAATGGGCTGCTTGAGTCATTAATGCCCCATCATTGGATAATAAGCGCAACCTCCTCCTCCTCTTTTAAGCCCCCATCATATCATTATGCTCATCTCTTTACTTTTTCCATGTAGTCATCTTATTGAAGTACCGGAAGGCGACCGGTGAAACCGGAAGGCGAACTATTACTACTAGATCCTCCCCATAACCTTTGGTTATATGCAATTCTTTCTTCTCTAGACATTTTTCCTATTTTTAGCTTGGTTGTGGGGAAGAAGATGGTACATGTCTGTTTGTTTGATCTAAAAAGAAAGAAAGTAAAAGCGAAATATGAAAGGTAAGGTCACATGTGATACTTGATTTTGGTCCACTTACTAATTGACAACACATTTTATCGATTTTTGTTCACTCTCCAAGTGACAACACATTGTATCCAAATGTCTATCCAAATGTACCCTCAATAAATCCAATGGGCCACCATCCCCATCCATAATTCCAATGTTTGGAATAGTAAAAGATCTTGATGAGAAAGACTTAAAACCGCGGGGCGGGATGTTACATTCCGTCTCGGTCCTAAAAAACGGGCGGGATGTTACATTCCGTCTCCGGTATCCCCATACACTATTCTGTCGAGAACCAAACCACTGCAAAAATGAGTGATATTCCATCAAAATGTTACGTTTCAACAAAGGCGGGAAATGAGTGAAACGAATGTGAAATTTTGGAAACATCACGAACTTATAAATTTTTAATTTTTTTTTTTGCATAACCTCATTTGTTTTATTGACATATTCATATCCAAAACCTGCTAATATACTTTGAAATAATAATAAATAAGACAAACAACAATCATGAACAACACCCAAGTCTAACGTAAACTTCGGTAAAAAAACTAACTTATAATTTCTAAAAAAAATTGGACATAACCTCTTTTGTTTAATGACATATTCATATCCAAAACTCATTAAAGAAAAACCTGCTAATCAAAAATTCATTACAAACAACAATCCCAAACGCCATAAGACAAGTAATGGCGCACAATTATTAAAAAATACAAAAAAATATCTACTGAGACCTCCTCCCCCTACGAGAAGGCTCGATCGAAGAGCTCTCCCCCCTACGTCGTTGTCGCCTCTCTGGTTGAGGTTGAGCTTGAGGTACTCCACTTCCAGCATTCTCCAACTCTTGCACACGTCTCTGAAGCTGCAAAGTTCGATTTTGCTCTTCTTGTAAGTACTCAAAATTGCGACGAGAGGACTCCATGAAGGACTCACGCATGGCATAACTGAGAGAGTTGTAGTTAAGGAGCTCCGACCTTACTTCATCCTGTTTAACAAAACAAATGCATGTTAGGGGTTATAGTGAATACTAATAATAACAAATCATGAATAAATTCAAATCATACTAATCTCGGCTAACTACTTCAAAAATCAGATCGACAAATCTGCTACCAACTGCGGCATCTACGGTGGAATAGGTATTCTCATATCTTGCCCCGAGAAGTAATCATGCTCCGATTGCCAAATGTCATAATCATCAAATATATGTGGAGTTCTTTTGCGGCATCCGAATATCATGAAACACCACGGAACTGTCTTTGTGGCAACTCCACTCCTCTTGGGAAATGAATGTCGGGCCTCAATGCTCCAGTAACCCCTTCAAAATTGGTGCCCGGTATAACGCGGCACCTAGCAAAGAGACCTCGACCAACCCTCTTCCAATATAAGTCATAGTCGCCAGTAAAAATGAAAGCGTCGTCGGCCACTCATTTGGGTTTGCACTATAGTGTGAAAGAACGGCGGGGAAGAATATCGAGGGTCATCATATCTATAGGTGGTGGGTAAGGTATAACAATCTCTCCAGATACTTGCCGCCAACATCTGTCCCCAAGGTACCATGCAGTGACTGACCCTATAAGTATCATTCGCCGCTGAGAAAGAAACCTTGCTCTATGACACATATATGATAGTCTCACGATTTTTCGGTGTTCTCTCGGAACATCCGAAATATCCGCGTAAAGGGTCCGAAGATGAAGGACTCGGCCCAGGGTTGCCACTCAATTCGGGTAGCTCCTAAAAGCTCAATCTGCTGACGAGTGTTATGAATATTATGCGATAGGTCCCCATACCCCCTCTGCCTACGATGAAGCCCCCATGCTTGAATACGTGGAATCAGGTCATGTCACGCCCCGAGACCCAACACACATCCCGAGGACGTGGAATGAATCTCGAGGCCGACACCTATCCCGATTCTACCGAAATTTCGGCAGAGTTTCTTTTGTTTGATTGACGTTCGTAAACCCTAAAAAACCTGTCATAAACCTGTCATAACCCTGGACACTTCATAATACCCTTCCAACAACCATATATATACAAAATCTCCACCCTATACACCACTGTGATACCCATATACATATCCAAAAGGTTTAAGATTAACTACACTCCAATACATCAAATAAATACATCAAAAGGAGCGAAGCTCTCTATATATACAACCAAAATGACTAGACTATCTCTATATAACCAAAAGTAAAAACTTGACTCTGTCCCCGTCAAGCATAAGGGAATCCTCCCAAATCCCCATAACCCTCATCGCTAGGGTTAGGAAAAGCCTCCTCCGCAACTGGCTCGTCTGAAATGTTAAGTAGGATGAGCAAACAACTATGCCCAGTAGAAACTCACATAACCAATAAATATTCTACTTATAGAAATCATTTGAAACATGCGGTTTTTATAATACGAATCAAAATACCGTGACTATATACATACATCACTAGCTAGCATAAATTATATCGGCATGCTTCATTGATATTTAAAATAGAGTTTTCACAACCATCATACAACTATTGTGGCCGTTGCATCCTATTAGAATGGTGAGGGAATGCGGTACTTTCGGCCCGATCCGCGAGGCAATCTCGGTTCAAGGATTTCCGGTGTGAACCATGCACCGTTGTTTTCGATTTTCCTGCAGGGAGATGAAATGCCGTTGTTGTGTTCGTACACACAAAATCCCCAAAGCTTTTAGGGCTCAAGGTGGGCCCTGTGACCACGACCCCATGCGGCTGTCACCCTAACTACGGTAGTCAACCGTTCGACGACCAAGCAGCTTCGGGATCGACACATCGAGTGGACTAAACTCTCACTCACCAGCGTCTAAACCTCATCGAGGTAACATGTAACCCCACACAAGCTAATCACCATACAGCGTGACACGTACAAGCATGGTTATCTAGAAAAGTAGAAAAGGAATTCCCGGACTACATCCAGTGATGCATCCCTTTAAAGGTGGCCCACCACCTCGAAGGTGTACACCACGGTTGGAATCCTAGATTTGACGTCTCTCAGGAAATGCGACAACAGTTCCTTCTTTATAGGAATTCACAATTCCTTTTCTAAATCCCCTCGTGATAAACATAGTAATATCTATATATATATACTCATATTACCGATTATTTTCAAATACTCTAGTTACCTATGTAGTTTTTCTTTTAAAAGCTGTTGATTATGTAGGTGTGAGTTCTGGATTTCCCATCCTCGAGTAGAACAACCTATGACTCCCAAAGCGGGCGGTCATAGTAAATAACAACCGATGATTCCCAAACGGCGAATCATCGTAAATAACAACACCCATTCCGGGAAAAATCCAGAACCTCGCGCCTAATTACAAACAACCGGGTAATTCTTACCCGCATTTCAAAATCCATCTCTCGTCTCTCCCCATCGAGACAAGAGAGGCGAACCTTTCCCCAAAACCGGTTTTTCACTTTTAACAAAGAAACAATCCCTCGCTACCCGATTTTACAGAAAACCCATTTCACATTTAAAGCTATCTATATATATAGTTTATAGCGAGAAAATACAATGCAAAACATGAATATCATATATACATGCATGGTTGATACACAAACTATATATTTCCAATTTAAGCAATTCAAATCATGCATGAAAATAAGCGGACTATATATTGGGATGTAGGTTCCTACCTTAGCAAGCTCCGTTCTCCTCAATCCCACTTAACCGAATCAAGCTCGCTTTTAGCAATGAATCAACTTCGAATTCACTCCTATAACAACATATACATATCGTCGGTTGTTAGAATTGATCGAACAATGAGAAATCATTATTATCTAGCGTAAGAAAGAAGAAATTTCGGCGTTAAGAATTGGGTTTGGATAATTTTTCATCTAACTACGGATTAACCGAAGCTCATGGGCCATTTTCGCATCGTTACTCGACAGCCGATCTCACGGCTATTTCGCCATGGCAGGCCCCTCATATCTACGCCAATCCTATCCCATCCCAATTCAATTCCAAATTTTAACTACAACCCATTCTACACCTCTCAATTAACATTAATTCTATTAATAAAATCGGTGGGTGTTCTTATCCCTCGATCACTACTCAATCAACTCTTATACGGTTATAAATCGACATAAATTCATTGAAATTGTAATGAATAACCAAATTCTTACCAAAGTCAATAATAAAATCGTTCCTAGCTTCATTTTGCTCCACCAAAATCGCAGCTCTCCTTCTCCAAACCGAAAGCTTGCCGATATTAAACCCATCCCATTTCAATTATACTTCCTCAATACAACCAACTACATAAAAATTGAGTTCAAATGATTTACTTTAAAGCGAAATTCACTAACCTTTCATCAAAAACCACGGCGACTCCAAGGATTTTTGATTGATTTCGTTAAGCCATTCCTCTCCAAATAGCTCTTGTCGAATTATCAGACCCCATTCAATATCTCTCATCAAATACAACCTCAAGCTATTGAATTGAATCTAAATAATTATTTGAAACGAAAATAAAACTCACCTTCCGGCGGTGTTACGGCAAAATCGAATTTTGTGAGTCTCCACACTGAATTCACTGTTGTTAGTGAGTGGTTGTTGAATTCGTGGGTTTGAATTGATTGGGAGAGGAATTCACTCACCGTCGCCCGCGATTTCGCCGGTTTGGCTTGGATTTGGCATTTCGAATTTCCGGTAGATTACTTTAGTGTAGTGTTTCTAGGTTGGAGTGTGAAGGATTGTGGTAGAATCGATGGAAATTGAGAGGATTAGGTCTCTCTCTCCTAGGGTTTTGAAAGTGCGCGGTGGGAAGAAGGAGTTAGGTGCGATTTCTTTGGTTTCGCGATTTTCGTTTCTTCTATTTGGGCCGCGATATATTTAGGCCCAAGCTCAATATATCCTAATTAGACTTAACGTCCTAATTAACTCTAACCCCCCACTAATTCGACTTAGCGTCTTGATTATTTTTCGGCCCATCCCGTTAAATTTAATCTTCTATATTTTATCTCACCGCAGGTTATGACAATAACTCACTCATGCGTGTAAGCTGTTAACTCGTGCCAGCTTCGACGCGCAGAAAACCGCTAACCGCCATTTTTGATCAAATTTTCGCCTATGGTCGCTTACCTAACGTGACTTATGAGTCGGAGTTAAGTTTCATCCATTACGACGCGTTTGAAAAATAAACCCGACGACCAATTTACATAAATGACCCTAGATTTGATATGAAATTTACACAAATACCCTTAATAATAATTCAGGGCTTTACAGGTCATGAGTCTCATCCTCTTCCAACCTCTTCAACACAGGATGCATCACACGAAAATGTTCGTACCACCAATACTGCCATCAATAGATAAAATACAATATCAATATATATATAAACATGTCAACATTAATAATTAGATAAATAAATGAAATGAAACAATAACTTAATAAATAAGACTTACCGGTATAATCGAAACAAAGCCGCACAAATTGCCTTTAGCGGCTTTCGTCTCAACTGCGAGGTCTAGCTAGCGGTAAAGGTATGCCAAGATGTGTTGGAAATAAGGTTGGATAGACGCCCACCAAGATAAGGATAAACCACTGAGTATAGGACTCTATCCTATCAGATATTAGATGAGTATAGGACTCTATCCTATCTGATATTAGATGAGTATAGGACTTTATCCTATCTGATATTAGATGAGTATATGACTTTATCCTATCTGATATTGAGGAGGTGGGAACCTCTATAAATAGACCCCCCACCTCTCACATATTAATCATCCGAACAACAAGAAAAGCTCTCTCTTCTTTAATGGCAGCCTCCAACATTTTCTAAAGTAGAAGCCCGGTAATTTGTGGAGATTCCATAAGTGGTATCCTCCCTAGCCATTGTCGAGTTCTTGGTTCTTGGTTCGTGAAAAAAGGTTGCTTCCGTTCGTGGTTGGAACTTGACTCAACAAAGTTAAGAAGAAGAAGATCTTGAGTGTGCCAAGAACATCTTCTCCCGTAGATCAAAGCTTGGAACTTCAAATTGAAATTTTGTGGACCAAGGTATGATCGATCTTCTGTTTCTTTGCAAGGCTATTTTATGCATGTGGTATAACGTAATTGTATATATCATAGGAATCATGCATGAGATATCGAAAAAATCCTACATTGGTATCAGAGCCAATTTTCCATGGTTTGCATGCTTTTGTTTGCGGTTTTGATCTTGTGATCTACAATTTTTGAAAAACTGCGGTTTTTTCAAAATGTTTTAATTAATTTTTAAATAATTAGGTTGTTTAAAATTAATTAGATATTGCTTAATTTTTTTGCAAAATAAATTATTTATGGGAAATAATTAGTGGAAATTTTTTCTAGGAAATTTTTTTTCTTAGAAATTTTTACATGGAAATTTATTTATGAGATTATTTCTCTATAAATTTTAGGATTTTTTTTCACATGTATTTTTCCACAATTAAAAATTGACATTAGGATGTTTATTTTTACCATGCAGTAATTATTTGCATCTGGATTTTTACTATTGCATGTATATAAAATTGTTTGTTTTCTATCAACGGTCATATGAAAACTAAGGCACAATGCCTAAGTCACATAGACCCGAAACTTGTAGGAAAACTGAACCAGATCTTGGGAGACGGGCTTCCAAGAAACGCATGACTGCTAAGCAATATAGGAGAACTTTCAAGAGTCTTGTCTTGAAATCGATAAGATAGAGACAGAGCCACCATCACTTTAATATATACACCAAAAGAGCCCCAAAGTCCTATTCGGGATAGGAATGAGGCTCGACCACTTAAATCTCTCCTACATCGATTATGGGACGATGCTAAGGAACCAAATCCATATGATGTGTCATCGGGGTTTATTTTCCCACCTCACGGGGGAAACAGAGGAAGTGGCTAGTAATTTTCAAATGGTCGATAGTGATGAGGTGAGGATGAGGATGACTCCCCCGGGCACCCAGGGGCTTCTATGTTCATGGTTGACTAGCTCGTTTAGTTCTACATTGTTTTTGAAAGATAGGAAACTCTTTTTTTGTAGAAACAATTTTATGAAATGGAAATTTAAGTAGTAGATTTTTGCATATTCTATGTTATTGATAGTCAAATGCATTGATTTTATTTAATGGCTAGAATCATGCTAGTAGATTATCATGATCATCTCATATGTGAAAATGTGGATTACTTAGATTTAATTTAAGAGATGATTCTTATTAAGTAGTATCTTATTTTTGGAATTCAAACTTGATAGAATGGCACCCGATGGAAAATCCCCGTTTACGATGCTACCCGAAAAGGACTTGTTAAACGATAAAAATTACGAACTTTGGTCTAGGAAAGTTAGACTAATTCCGGCAGATATGAAGGTCATTGATGTAATAACCGAGACGAAGAGCGAACCTCCCATTTGAAGGATTAACACAAGATGCTTATCTTTTGCGTACTAAAAAAAAGTACAATGAGTATACAAGCAAAGATAATGTTGCCCGAATTGCCATACTTGGCACCATGAGGAATGACTTCATGATGCGGTATGATGGCCTTGGATCGGCTAAAGAGCTATGGGAAGCGAAGAAAGGCGGACCTGGGGGTACGACTCTTGCATGCGGTGAGGAGGCTACAAATGAGTTTTGACAAATTTATCAAGTGCCCCATACCTCTATGACACAACATTGCACGGTGATGAGAAACATGGTTGCCGAGTTAGTTAGCCGGGCAGATGAGTCTGTCAAATGAACAACAAATTCAAGCCGTCATTAGGTCTTTACCTAAAACTTGGGAACAATTTCGTCTTATCTTGACGATGACGACAAAGATCACAAACTTTGCAAGTGCAAATGAAATGTGAGCTTGAGGAACAAAGGCTTCTCAATGAAAAGCCCGTTGTTCAAACCGAAGCAAATGTTGTCAACTCCAAAAAGAGGAAGGCTCCTTGGAACAAGAAAAGTGGAAAAGGGAAAGGCAAGGAAAAGGCCAAGCCTAACCCCACGACAAAAGAAACCTAGGAAGTCGATAGACATGACTAGTGTTGAATGCTTCCGTTGTCATCGAGATGGGACACTATGCTAGGGGCATGTCCTTCTCCCGAGGTGAGTTTTACTTTAAAAATCTTGTCAATGTGATAAGTATCGTCTTGTCATCTTTGTCGATTCATCACAATATTGGATTGTAGATTCAAGCAGCGACGAGACCACATAAAGCGGGATAGGTCCCCTCGTTTGAAGATTTCGGAAACTTCCACAAGGAACTTCGGAGAGTCGACATGGGAAACCAAAGTGTAACGATGTTTTGGGCACATGCACTTGTAGGTTGGATTTTTGCGAGTGGGAGATCCATCCTTATTGAAGAAGTACTCTTTGTACCCTCAATTAGGAGAAATCTTTTATCGGGTTTTGAAATTACTTCAAGAATCCTATGTGTTTAATTTTTCCCGAACTCGCTTGAGATATCTTTAAATAACAGTTTGATAGGTCATTCTTATTTAATGAATTCTTTTATGACATTACACTTAGCACAAACTGAAGTTTTATGTCTAAAATGGTTGGTTGCCAATTGTGGCATGCTAGACTAGGACATATTGGACCACGATGGGATAGACCGCTTAGCAAGGGAGGGTTGTTAGGTAACTTAACCTCTGTTAAAATGGAGACTGTGAAAGTTGTCTTCTTTGGAAAAGTCACCAAGAAACCTTTTGGGAAAGCCCAAAGGGCAACTTATCCTTTACAACTTATTCACTCGGACATCGTGGACCAATGAATGTAAATGAAGAAGGCATGGGGCTTTGTATTTTATTACCTTCACAGATGACTATACGTTATGGGACCGTGTACTTGATGTCTCACAAATCGACGCTTGGACCATTTTTTAAAAGTACAAGAACCTAGTTGAGAATCAACTTGATAGACAATAAAGGCCTTAAGAACCGACCGCGGACGTGAATATCTTTCGATGAGTTTAAGGAACTCGTGAGAATAAGGGTATAGCTAGACGACTAACTATTCCTTATACCCCTCGTGAGAATGGGTGTCTCGAGAGAAGGAATAGAACCCTTTGGACATGGTTAGATCTATAATGGCTCGGCTAACTTGCCTATCTCATTTTGGGGTGATGTATTGTTAAACGGCCGCACATACTTAACCTAGTTCCTTCAAAAGCTGTTGACAAAACACCCTATGAACTATGGACTGGTAGACAACCCGTTTTGAACTACCTTAGACCATGGGGGTGTCTTTGCCTTTGTCACTTCTCAAAATCGAGAATTTGGAAAGTTGAGTGCTCTCGGAAAGAAGTGTATCTTTATAAGATCTGATTGAGACTTCTAAAGGGTATGTCTTCCTAGGGGAAGGATACTCAAGGGCATGTCACGTAAATAGAAAGCACGAACGCCGATTCTTAGAGGATCAATACCTAATGAGGGGTGAGGTTGATAAGGATATACAACTTTCTGAAGTTGATAACCTTATAGCTGGCGATGAACAAGGCGAAACTAAACTTTCATCAACCCCGATTCTAGTAACAATGACATATATTGGTCAAATGATTGATCAATCCCAACCTCGTAAGAGTGTTAGAGGCCATATCCCCAAACGCCGGTTTGAGATTGAAGGGAGATAAATATGACCAATGCACTTACAGAAATATCGATGAACCTAAAAGCGTTCAAGGAGGCTATTTCGGGTCCAATACAAGTAAGTGGATGGAAGCTATGAAGGAAGAATTGGAGTCGATGAAGAAAAATAAAGTATGGGACTTAGTTGATCTACCTCAAACATGAGATCTATTGGGAACAAGTGGGTTCTCAAGATCAAGAAAAAAATGAGGAAGGAACATAGACAAATTCAAAGCTAGGCTTGTTGCAAAAGGTTACACCCAAAAAAAAGAAAGAATAGACTATGAGAACACCTTCTCACCAAGAGTGAGATTTGCCTCCACACGCCTCTCCTCTTGTCAATGGTTGCCCATTTAGATTTAGAGTTTTACCGGATGGATGTCAAAACCGCTTTTCTCAATGGAGAATTACAAGAGGAAATCTATATGGATCAACCCATCGGTTTTTCAATCAAGGGGTCGGGAACACAAAGTGTAAACCGAAACAGATCCATATATGGTTTAAAACAGGCCTCAGACAGTGGAATCTGAGATTCCATGAAGCAATGCTTCAAGACAAATTGAAATGGTAAATGAGGACCATTCTGCGTATATGTCAAGACATCTAAAAAATGGTTTTGTGATTCTATCTCTATATGTGGATGACATTTTGTTAGAAGGGTAACAATAAGGCATTGATAAATTCCACTAAGGAGTGGTTGTCATTAAACTTCAAAAATGAAGGACATGGGTGAAGCTAGTTATGTCTTAGGAGTTAAAATAACTCGTGATCGCCCAAACGCTTGTTATCTTTGTCTCGGGGAGACATATGTCAAGAAGGTTTTGGAAAGATTCAACATGGTGATTGTAAGCAAGTGGATCTCCCAAGAAGTCTAGGAGAGTCTTTGAGTTCTAAAATGTCTCCCAAGAATCCTACCAAACTCGGGCTATGAAAAATGTACCATACTCAAGTGCACGGTCGGAAGCCTTATGTATGCAATGTTGTGTACAAGGCGGACATCCGCTATGCAATTGGGTTAGTATCAAGGTTCCAAACAAATCCCGGTCGCATTAATGGAAGGTCATCCAAGAAGATAATGAGGTATCTAAAAGGCACCGTGGACTACTCACTTGTCTACCAAGGAAAGATCTTAAGTCGATTGGGTACTCCGATGCCGACCGGTGGAGACCTTGATGAGAGGAAGTCAACTTCGGGATATACCTACATACTTGAATGGAGGTGCTATATCCCTGGAGCAAAGAAGAAGCAAACTTCCATAGCACTTTCAACTATGGAAGCCGAAAGTATATTGCATGTTGCTCGCCACGGGGAGAGGCGGTGTGGCTCGACGATTCATCAAACACTTGTTAGTGTTCTCAAGAGCTTTTTGAACCGGTTCACATCGACGGACACTTGACATGGTCGTTCTTGCATATGCTAAAGATCCAAAGTACCATGGAAGAACCAAGCATATAGAGTTAAAAACCACTACGCACGACAAATGATATTGAAGAAGAAAGTGGTTCTACAACATATATCCACCGATCGGATGGTTTCGCGGATCCATCGACCAAACCTATTCCAAAGGAACTCTTCCTTGCACATGTAAAAATGCTTGGGTTAAAAGAGGATGTGATTATGTTAAGAACACTTTGATGGTTTAATGAATAAAAGTGCATTCTTTCGGATCGATTGCATTCTCATTATATTGTTTATCATCTCATATGTATGTCGGTAGGGTTGGTGGTTCACTCACATGAACAAGTCACTTCCATTTTAAATTGGGAGTTTAGCTTGACAAGTCACTAAACCTTAAAGGAAGGGTGGACCTAGTGTCGAGTCATGCCCCTTCTTATAATTGGATAAGAAGAAACGGAGGCTTCATAGGAAAGATTCTCGTCCTAAACCTACAAGCGGTTGTTGCCAAGTGGGAGCATAGTATCCTTGGAATTGTCATTAGGGATGACAACACTTGCATGGTATGAGTGGACATACAGATATCTATTGTTGAGTAAACAAATTAGATACTCTTGCCATGACATGTTTTCATACAACATGTGTATAGTTGACCACCTGAGAGCAAGAAAAGAAATATCCCAAAAATTCTTGCTATGTGAGCTCTATTGATATATTTTTGTTTAAAACATATCGAATGGTACCCTCCTTAAACTTTTGACCTTGTCAAGAAAATAAGAGGACTACTCGTAACTTTGGTTTGCTCCCCACAAGCTCTTTACTAAAAGGCCGATTTGGATGCATCTTGGGAAGTTGGTAGAACTCGACGACAATGACTAGCGTGCAAAGCGGTAAAAGAACGGAAGGTTTATCACACAATCTTTGGGATTCTACCTAGCCGGGACAATTGATGATAATTGTGAATCATGTGATCGTTTTTGACTTTATGGTGTGGACTCATAGGGATGAGTGCTATTTGTCAAAGTGATGAAACAAACAGATCTTGGGGTATACACACACTCTCCGGATATTAGGTTTTCGGATTCATCTTCTTTAAGATCACTTTCATGGTAGATCACTGTGTCGTGCTTTTCATTGCGACTTGCTACTTCACAGATATCATGATACGTGTGCTAGGGTCACACGAACCATTTGCCGTGTGAGACACACAAATGGCTAAGCATTCTACTTAAATGCTTCTCTTAGAAACCTTCTTCGCCGTTGTGGGCAAGTGGGAGATGTTGGAAATAAGGTTGGATAGACACCCACCAAGATAAGGATAAACCACTGAGTATAGGACTCTATCCTATCAGATATTAGATGAGTATAGGACTCTATCCTATCAGATATTAGATGAGTATATGACTCTATCCTATCTGATATTAGATGAGTATATGACTCTATCCTATCTGATATTAGATGAGTATAGGACTCTATCCTATCCAATATTGAGGAGGTGGGAACCTCTATAAATAGACCCCCCACCTCTCACATATTAATCATCCGAACAACAAGAAAAGCTCTCTCCTTTAATGGCAGCCTCCAACATTTTCTAAAGTAGAAGCCGAATTTGTGGAGATTCCATAGGTGGTATCCTCCCTAGCCATTGTCAGTTCTTGGTTCTTGGTTCGTGAAAAAGGTTGCTTCCGTTCGTGGTTGGAACTTGACTCAACAAAGTTAAGAAGAAGAAGATCTTGAGTGTGCCAAGAACATCTTCTCCGTAGATCAAAGCTTGGAACTTCAAATTGAAAGTCGTGACCAAGGTATGATCTTACGTTTCGGCGCTATTTTATGCATGTGGTATAACGTAATTGTATATATCGTAGGAATCATGCATGAGATATCGAAAAAATCCTACAAGATGGATTGACCCCAGTCATAATCCCACATCTTTTCTACGTCTGAGACAACGGCCATCCACCCGATACGTAAATAACTATTATCATATCCAAATAATACCGCACCAACAAAGTAGAAGAGGAAGGCACGTACATACTCGTGGATCGACTCCTCACCAATATGATAATCTTTCGGCTTCTACTTGAGTCTATTAAAATATCTCGAAGTAAACCAACTCATATTTATAGCTCCTCCCTTAAACTGCTCAGCCGATAATCTCAAAAACCCGTCTTGCTCATCATCTTCAACCAAATCAAAACCTTCAAAGAAACTCATCGCCGTAGTAAAAACTTCTAAGTTTCATCAAAAGGAACGACATCTCCATAACCAATTGGGATACCCGTGAGCATTGTGAAATCAAGAGGGGTAATCCCAAGCTCACCCTATGGGAAATGGAATGTGTGGGTATTTTGCCACCACCACTCAACTATCCCAAACAACAACGCCTGATCATTTTGTCCCAAATTAGAATTCAAAAAGTTCCCAAATGGTATGGCGGATATAATGTCGGTAACCGTGACAAAATTAGGATCTGTTTTTTATTTCATACAACGCCACCACGACACAATATTTGAAAGTGCACAACGCACTTTCCATAGGTGTACTTCCTACATTCAACCAACTTCCATAAGTGGTAGTGGAAGTGATGATATTGGTCTTAATAACACGGTGGTGGTAGTGGTAGTAGTAGTAGTAGAAGTGGTAGATATCTTAATAGCACGGTGGTGGTGGTGGTGGTGGTGATAGTTTTAATAGTACGGTAGTAGTGGTGGTAATGGTAGTGGTAGTGGAGGTGATGATATTGGTCTTAATAGCACGGTGGTAGTGATGGTGGTGGTAGTGGTTTTAATAGCACGGTGATGGTGGTGGTGATAGTCTTAATAGTACGGTGATAGTGGTGGTGGAGGTGATGATGGTGGTGGTAGTGGTGGTGGTAGTGGCGGCAGTGGTGGTGGTGGTGGTAGTGGCGGCAGTGGTGGTGGTGGTTTTAATAGTTTGGTGGTGGTGGTGGTGGTAGCCGGTGGTGGCTAGGGCAATATAGTTATTTGGAGAAGAAGATAATGAAAATGAAAGAAGAGATAAATGGGATTAGAGGTATATGGACGGGGGTGTTTGAGTCATTTTTCAAGTTATAAGACTTATAGAATTGAAGTAGATCTAATTTTAGTACTTATAGAATTGAAGCATTTTATAAGACATTTCTAGTAGAATGCCTCTTATAAGAGGCAAAAAACAAACAAAAAAAATGTCAAAAATCACTTGGCCACATCTTATGAGAGGTTATAAGACCTTGAAACAAATGGCCCCTTAGTATCTTACTACCAAATAATCCGTGAGCGTAGCGAATTCTTGAGGTCGGTTTTTTAAAATCACCCAAAAAACAACTTGCTTCGTGTCATCCTCTCTCTCGTGGTTCCGACCGTACCCCCAAATAACACTTCTTTTTTGTCGACCGCACCCTATTTTCTCATCTTCCTCTATCTTCGCCTCCAATCTCTCCTCCATCAATCTCTCCTCTATCTTCCCCAAATAACACCCCCCCCTCTTTTCTCATCTTCCTCTATCTTCGCCTCCAATCTCTCCTCCATCAATCTCTCCTCTATCTTCCTCAAATAACACTTTTTTAACCAACCAACCAGTGAAAGTGAGAGGCGTAAATTTCAGAAAGACAAACCTACAAAAGTATCATGCTGATTTTAACATAGTTCGCAACCCAAATGTGACTCTCGGAAAATTAGGAACCCTAATTTCACTAAAATCAGCTTGTGGAGTGGATTGTAACACTCGAAAAATTATTTCAGTCACAGAGAAGATGTACCAGACATTCACCGACAATTTACATCGTTTCTGAGATTTTGGATCCATAGGTATGCATTTCTTCCTCTTATTTTCCTAAGTTGAAATGCAATGGTACAACTTTAACTATTGTGTAATTTCTTTTTATGTATTCATTCATCATCATGGGTGATTATAAAATTAAATTAAAATTTGTGATTTTCGTAATGTTGAGATATTCATCCCATATCGGGTGTCTAAAGCCTCACAATCAAATATTTCAATCCTGGGGCTTCTCCACATTATCACCTTGGATGCCCATCTTCAATACATAAATTTAAGAAATAGAAATTAACCGTGTTTGATGGACATGCATGCAATCATCACCCTTGTTCGTTCACTATTGTTGCAGTCTGTTTTAGCATGACAAGCTCAATCTTGACATGCACCAAAGAGTCATATTATTGGCTTCTAGGAGTAGACTTTGTTTGTCGACATAAATCCGTGTTCCTCGGATGTGTTGATCATGTTTTGAAAATAGTTAATTGGCGGATATATGCATCTCGGTCCCCGTAAAAGCATGTTGTTGGTTAAGCTCTTGAGATGACTTTGGTGGCACAAATTTTGATCCACTTTTGGGCAGGTTATCTTTGCTTTGTCGATTGGGCATAGCGGAAGAAGTGCACTTGTTAATTCTTTGTGGAAGAAATGTCTTTGCTCATTCTTTCGATTTATTTTTAATAGCATTTGTTTGTGCTTGCACACGTTACTGAGGCTGGAGCCATGGGCCTTAATTTGTTTCTTGAGGTCTTTGAGTCTCGGTTTGTAGTTGTTTTGAGACTTCGAGGGGGTTGTAGCTATATCGTAATATTTAAGTAGACTACATAATAGTAACTTTATTTGAGTCCAAAGAACCGTTATATCTGATAATTTTAGGACTAACTCTTTTGTTGATTATGGACACAAACCAAGCTCCAACTTATAGTAACAAATCTTGTAAGTTGTAAGGGGCTTATTATACAAAGTGGACATAGAAAAATAAATAAGATTCTTCGTAACATGTTGAGGAAAGTTGCATATTTTTTGAATGTTCAAATTCCACTCAACCGAGAGTATGTGTCTTTGGCTAAGATTATTTTTTATTGGCAAAGCGGAATTGTATTTTTTAAAAAACCGAGAGATTGTAGGATGAGATATCCTAGCTTGGTATGTCAGTACTTGTACCACAAAGATTGTGTGGAATTTGGAGATTTGGGCCTTAATTGTTTCTTTGGTCTATAATCCTAAATTGGGAGCTATTTTTAAATTTTAGTATATTAAAGATATGTCCCATTATATAAGTAAATTACATATTAGTTCCTCATAAGTTATACACAGTAATTTTAGGACTAGTTTGTTTGTTCATTTGTTGATATAAACCAAACTTTTGGTCTAGGGCTAGTTAAATCACTATATTTTATTTTGGTACATATATACTAACTTCTACGAATACTAATAGCAATAAATTTATAAGTCTTAAGGAAGCTCATCATGTTGGCTACAGGAAAATTATTTATGTTGATTGTCGAGAAAGTTGGATATGATTTTAATGTTTAAATCCCCTCAAAGAAGTGAGTATAAAATTTGGTGAAGTTCTTTGTTATTTGTAGATGGTCCGAAGGTGGCTTCCTTTCGAAGAACGTTTAACGCCTTCACATTGATGCTGAATTCAATGTGACAAAAGATGTTCAGAAGGCTCTTAAGAATGATATAAAGAAGTAGTACTCATAAGATGTGTCAAGAGTTAGATTCTCAAAAGGTTGCTCATTGCTTGTGTGATTTGTTGATGATAGGGTTAGATCCAATGAGCCGGTGTGCTACGGGCAATGTGGAAAACCTTAAAACTTATGACCATGTTAGTTGGTCATTCTTTGACTGCAGGTCGAGTCGTATTCAGTTTGGAAAGGTGTGCAAGGCTTGCATTTGTAAGCGTGGTTCCTCAACTTCGTTTTGGTTAAGGGTGAATGAGTTCCTGGGTGGGTTGGTTTGACTAAAATCAGCTTTTTAGAACGGACCGGTGGTACTATGGCACTATAGAAATTCATTTGAACATAGAAAACATAGTATTTGTTGACGTGGTGGCTAGGAAATTAGATTGTGAAATAAATTTAAAGAATTGGAATTTGGAAAAGGTTGGTATGATTCTGCAAAATTGGGAAAAAAGCTTAGGTAGCCATGCCCTTTAAATTTTGTTCTTTGGTGGTGTTGTCATTTGTGTTAAGACAAGGGTCTTAGGAAAACAATTTATTGGATTTTAACTGCAACAACATCCTAAGTATAAACCGTTGGATAGTTTAGTGATTATGTGTTCTAAAATTTTCACTCATTATTATTTTTGTAGGATTATATAGTGGTTTTATGTCTTCAACATTTGGAAGGATTTCTGGTGTCGGAGCTCGTTTTGGAATCTTTGAACTTTTAACAACTTTCTACAAAGGTAAGTCTTTGTTTTGACATATCCAGGAGCTTTACTTTCGGTTTATTTTTCTTTCGTTCTTTGTTTTCATTTTTAAGGTTAAAGTTATTTCTGTACTTTATTTTGTGAAAATCTGTTGAAGTTCATCTATGATTTATGCCCATCTAATTTTCGACCCAAGTAGCATGTACTTGTAACATTAACACTTCGACCCAAGTACCAAGTACAGCATACCAAGCTAGGATATCTCATCCTACAATCTCTGGTTTTTTATAAAAATACAATTCGGCTTTTTGCCAATAAAAATAATCTTAACCAAAGACATACTCCTGGTTGAGTGGAATTCTCAGATTTGATTATGGTAGCTTGACACAAAACGTAATTACAAGAATGACATTCATAATCTTATAAGACATCGACCCTCATAATTGTTGGTTATTGCACTTCTTTTTAAGACTGGGAGCTGAGGCTAATATAACTCATTTCCACCTTTTTTAATCATATGCTTTGTTTTTACTTAAAGTAGTGATTAGTTCAAAGAAACATCTTTTGCTTGATCAATATTGTTTTTTTTGGGATTTTTCTGCTTATCTCATCTCTGCTTAGTTCGTTAAAGGTAAAATTGAGTTTTATAACGGGAAGCTAATTATTTAATAATTGAATTTTTTTCATATTCTGGTCGATCCTAAAAAACACAAGTTGCATATACATACGCTATGCTAGATTAAACATACAAAAGTGACAATTTAAACAATAATATAAGACATGAGCAGATTCTTTTTTTGGCAGGTGCATAATTTTTCAATTCAATGGTAAATCTGTGCACATAACTTTATCTAGCCTCTGGTACTCCCAGTCACGACTATATTTAAGATCAGTATTTATGTGATAGGATACCTCAAACACAAGAAACTGAAATGTGAGATGACCCCTCAGGCAGCACCACTCATAGTTGAAAACACGATCCCTAAGTCAATCACATATAAAAACTCAGTTACAAACATAAAGAAATCTCATTCATTTTAACATGTGATCAAGCACAATATGATCTGTCAAGCCGCTAGTTGTAAGAAATCCCACAAGCTCAGTAATGATAATATGATATAACAACATAATCATATTTGTATGATGAGCATGAAAACAAATCGAAGCGAATAAATAAAATAAAACATAGCCATTTAAAATTGACAAATTCCTTTCAAGTTTGAGCAAGTCTTAAAGCACTGATACAAAGATGTGACATCACCCCCAAGCTCTAATTATTGTGGTACATAGATCCCTCAAGTAGCTCAATTTTAGATGAACCATCATCCTCAATGACAATGACATCCAGCATCTATATGTATAATGTCCAATACTGCACTAAAATAAATATATCGAAAGAAGTCACAAAAACAAATTAAACGTAACGTAACGATTTTTTATTTCCTCAAAATGCATTCATGCACAAGCTACCAAGAAACATGATAGTTCGCAAAGCACAGTTCTAGATATATATGTTCTATTAGCTTCTTCTTTGGGTTATTGATGAATGTTGTTGCTAATTAGCTTCTCAATCAAATTTACTTGATCAGTACTTCCTCTGCTTATTTTTCAAGTGTATTTATTTATATATATCATTCATGCATGTTATACCATGTCATGTCCCAATAACCCAATAGAAGGGATGTAAGTAGACTTACGGCTAGTGGGTTACACCACTACTGTCGGTGTCGAAAGCCCGAACCACATCACCAAATAGAGATCCATTAGCGTTTACACTTACGGGGAGGTTTGAAGATGTGGAACCAAGCCTTATTAGATGCATTCAGTATAATCTACATAGACAAATAATTTTTTCTCGTATTCTAATTGAACTATTTTATTTCTATAGGAGGGAGTGGAGAACTGGATAATGAATACCAAAGTGCCTAATAAAAGCCTATTGGAAATCATTAACAATGATTGGAATAGTGGTGATTGGATCAATTGGAGGCAAAATAGTGGTATGGGAAACACACTAACTTTAGCTAAACTCGAAATCAATTGGGCTTTCATAGAAGCACTTGTTAGATGTTGGGACCCAAATGACATGGTTTTCAAATTTGGCCCTCATCAACTTTGTCCTACACTAGAAGAATGCTCTCATCTTCTTGGCATGTCTCTTGAAGGAAGCCCTGCTTATCCCCACCTAAAAGATAGCTATATAAAGGAACTTGTCGATTTCCTGCGTATCTCAAAAAAAATACTTGAAAAAGACAAAAATGGTCAAGTGAAAACTTGCACTCTTGATTTTCTTATCGCTAGACACTTGAATGTTGGTGATCCAAACGATAAAAAAAATTCATTAGGGCGTGCAAATTCAATAGACTTAGCAATTGTGGGACATGTTCTTCTTCCGAATAACACAAACAAAATTGATGCCTCTTTATGCAAAATTATTCAAGAAGTTAGAGCTAGGAGCGTTACTATCGTACCAATGATATTAGCAGAACTTCTTATAGGTTTGACCAATTGTGTCATAAATAGACATACCAAGCTTTTAGGATGCATTCCACTTCTTCAAGTTTGGGCATATGAGCACTTATCAAATTCCTTGGTGAAAATGAAAAGTGTTGGAGATAGCAGATATAATCTTGTCAAAACAAGCATTAGCAAGCGTCCTTGTACAATTCCTAAGGATGCTAAAGCATGGTACACCAGCTTAAATTCTTTGAAGAAGGATGACATCAAGTGGAAATGTGATTGGCTCTTGTGTCATAGAGATATTTATCTACATATTCAGTCGACAAAGTATTGTACTTGTTGGCCTTCATGGTTCCACTGTATGTGCCCTTCGAAAGTACTATGCCGGTTTGGTTGTGTTACATTCAATCCTACCACCCCTGATCTTGAAAATGACCGTGTTGATTTTACTTCTTACTCCATGAAAAAAGAAATTATATATGTCAAGACATGGGACGAGTCGATCAATCTGCTTTTTTCGTTTCTTCAAAACAATACCTCTACCATAAGTGAAGTAAATCACCTTGCTCCAAAGCGTAGCAGAGAATTTGATGGAGATCAAGAAAACCCAAATAACAAGATGTCCACTTGTAATAATGAAAGATGAGAGGGGATTTAATCTCTGTCATGATCGCAATATACATCAACCTCCACCAATGCATGTAAGTCCAATATTTTAAATTATATTGTTTTATTTATTTGGCAATGTATTTTATTTATTTGGTAATGTATTTTAACTTTAAATTAATGAACAAATTTATCCAAAACGAATAACAATAAATTAGATACAACTTTACTCTATTATTTTCAAACAATTCCAAGAAAAATAGAAAGATTTATTACCCTTAACTCATCATTGCAATATTTGACGATTCGTGTTACCCTTTACTCTTGCCAAATATGATTAGTTGTATGCTTACGTCCTAGAACAACACATTTATTAATTGTACTTCTTTTGCTATTTTCCATGTGTATTTATTTATATATATCATTCATGCATATTCTACCATGTCATGTCCCAATAACCCAATAGAAGGGATGCAAGTAGGCTTACGGCTAGTGGGTTACACCCACTGGTGTCGGTGTCGAAAGCCCCAACCACATCACCAACTTAAGATCCATTAGCGTTTACACTTTTGGGGAGGTTTGAAGATGTGGAACCAAGCCTTATTAGATGAATAAACCAATTATCTATATGTTTAAATCATGATTGAGAATTTTTGTTTGTTTATGTCAACTACATGTAGGTTCACTTTTAAATTTGAAAGTGTATTTATGCTTTAATTTTGTTATAAATATTATCCAAAAGGAATAACAAGAAATAAGATGCAACTTTACATTAGCATTTTCAAACAATTCAACATATAAAAGCAACTAAATCGTTATGTAGATTTACTTTATTGAATATCTATATTCCCATGTAGCTAACTATTTTCTTATGTTTTTACAGCTACACATTTTTGGTTCTAGGTATTTCTGTTATTGTGGAAAATATTGAAAAAAGGAAGCGGTATGTTTTCATTCAGATTTGTGTTATTTCGATTCCTACAACTAATATTTTCTTGGCCTCTAACTACCCGTTGTCATTACAATATATTTCCAAAGCTAACTACTATTTGTTTTGTCCTTGCAGGTCCAGTTCTTTTGGTTTTGTTTTCGTTCCGAGTATTTATGTTTCTTGGAGATATTTTTGTCAATCAAATTGGTATGTATTCATTCGCATTTGCTTTACTCCTTGTTTTAAATTGTTTTCACCTTGAAACTACGATTTACATGGTAATGCAATTGGTGGAGACGGTCTCATATAAGTCGTGCAATCCTTGTTAATATTCATGCATTTCTCTAGCGCTTAATATTATTAATATCTCCTAATACATTAGTTACTTTGGGTGCATTTAATAAGTGAGTATTGAGTAATAATGGCCAAAATTTCTTTAATTCATTTATATATAACAAAGTAAGTGGTCATATTTATGTTTCATATATATTGCATGTTTTTCACATTTATGACAACCACGGTTGAAATAATAAGTTTGAAGTAGTTGGACTTTATAGTTTTTATCCGTTTATTAAACTTTTCTTGGCTTAACTTTCCGTTAGAGAAAATAAACAACTTTCCTAAGCAAAACTTTCAACTATTTAATGCTCCGGTCTGCCCACCATGTAGGAATTTCAATTGACACGACATAAGAAGACTTCCATCTCCTCCGTAATTTTCCACTCTCAGTGTTTTATTGCACAATGGATGCAGCTATGGAAGGTTTACCAGTAGCACTACACCAAATTGATAGGTTCTTTGGTAAATTTTATAGTCGTCGGAATCGACATACTACCCTACCAACTACTACTACGGCGGCGTCTTCATAATCATTCGGCACCGTAACTCTTTAAGCCAAAATTTCAGCATACATCGGAGATTAGATTACCTACCAGAAATTGCATATCCAACTACTCGAAGACGTACATTTATTTCCAGACGTACTTCTTCTCGGATTATGACGAAGGTGGTATCTCAACCTGAGAGTTCAATGCATATTCATAGGAGACCTGATCACGCAAAATCCTCTATTAGTAATCACATGGTTAGAAATTATGCAGAAATATCTTCAGCAAGGGAGAGGTTCAATGATCTAGATGAAAATTGCCCGCTCATTGATTGGGTTAAATGCGGATGGAATTCACGCACCAAATTCTTTGGTAAGGGAGACTATATCTGATTTACCAGAAAATGTACCCCGTATTCAAAAGGTTGTCAATCTACCATATCCAATAGAGACTTCAAGAGGTTGTGACAGGGTTGGAAGTCAAGTAGATAAATGTTTGCAACTAGATAGTGTATCTGATTTTGATTTAGCAGACAATTGCCCGCTCATTCAGTGGCTACGTAATCTAAAGGTTGCATGCCCAGTTGATAATAACAGCATTTCCCACAAAATGCAACGGGTGGAGCAGAAAAGGGCAAAAAATACTACAAAAAAGAAGATAGCCCGTGCAAAACAGACAAGTGAGCAGCATGCATCGACGCAGTCAATTAATAGTGCTAGAAGAAAAGCTGCACGCAATTGCCAAACCTCCGAGCAAAGAGAAGCTCATCGTCGCTAGAGACATCGCTTTCGTAGAGGTTTGGCTCGTGGATTGCAAATGGATGCGATGCGACATTCCCTCATAAGGGAAAGTGTAGAGCATGGTAGGTCTACAAATACTGCAAAAAAGAAGAGAACTCGTGCAAAACAGACAAGTTCACAACATGCATCAACACAGTCAATTAATACTGCCATAAGAAAATATGCACGCATTGGCGAAACCTCCAAGCACCGAGATGCTAATCGTCGCCTAGACACTGCTCGTAAAGGTTTGGCTCGTGGATTGCACATGGATGGAGTACAAAATTCCAGACAATCTCGTAGAAGATTAGCATTTGTAAGGCAAAACCCTGTTGAAAGGGTTGTTCAAAACTCCCTTAATGCGTTTCGTAGCAGAGTTGTTGGGCAAAGACTAGCACGTCAAACAATTGCCCGTCAAAGAGTTGTTATTGCTCGTCAAATAGTTATTTCACAGAACGTTCTTCATCAAAGACTTCACGGTGTTCAACTTATGGTGTGTGAAGACAATATCCGTGAAAACACTTATCTCCCACCTACTACTGGACGACTACATACCACTCTCCAACGCACAAGTATTTAGAAAATCCTGCAATGATATTTCATGGGTCAGTTGTCCTCTATGCAAAAGAAAATTTCCCGATCTAAAGATTTCAGCAGGTAATTGATCTTCTTTGTATATTTTCTTGGAATATGTTTGTACTAAGTGAGAACCTCGCTTATAACAAGAATTGATGCAGGTATTTGTACCTCTTGCAAGTTGGAAAAACGGGACAACACTAACGCTGGCATGTTCAGTGTTAACAATTCAATGGATCCGAGCATTGTACCTCTAGAACTGTCTCGTTTGTCCAATCTAGAAAGAATTCTCATTGCCGTGGTGCATCCCATGATGTCCGTGGTATCGTGTTAGGGGTCAACAATACAAGTACGATTGGTAATGTGATAAATTTCTCCCAAGATGTCAATCGATTGCCCATTGTTCTTCCATTCAAGCCCGCTGATTTATCCGCAATTCTTTTGTCGTTAATAGAGGGGGCCACATGGAAGCAAGGAATTCGGTTCGGCGAGAATTTGTAATGCATACGACCTTGGTTTGGTTGAAAACTTATAATCGGTACTATAATGATATAATTATTGATGATGGAACTATCGAAGGACTACCTCTAGATGGACAACCCGATGACCTACCACATATGTCCGACTGTGGAAGATATCGACAACGAAGTTTCTGTCATACCTAGGGAAGCCGATGACGATGACGGGCCACCCGACTTGTATAACCGTGGATTTGCACATTGATGAGTTTCATCTTTGTTGGAACTATTTCTATCAAGGCACAACCCAATCAACAAGCACGCGTCTCCCGAGGGCATTTATGGTACCAAATGTAGATCAAACTAATGTCCATATGCCTTTAACAACTCACATCATTGATGAGTTTTCAACCCCAGGATATATTGTTATGGCATTTCCAACTTTGTTTCCTTACGGTGAGGCTGATCTACGACAAGCTCGCCAGCGGAAAGTCAATCCATTGCCATACTTCCAGTTTTTGATGAAATATCATGATGAGCGATTTGCTAGAGATACGAGATTCCGCTACTTTGCTTGGAACTCTCTTTCAAGGTGGCAAGCACTTTCTTTAGGTGATGTTTTTGTGAGGAAGAATCCAGGGGATGCTGAGTTGTCAATTGAGGAAATCCGAAATATGATTTTGTCCGGTGATAAGCAATTAGCTAATCGTGTCTCTTACTTTGCTAACAACATTCGTGGTACCCGCTGTTATTGGTATACAAGATTGAAAGAGCTGACTGCCATGGTTAAACAGTTAGGTGCACCAACCATCTTCTTCACACTCTCTACGACATGCAATGGCTTAACTTTTTCAGTATTTTAGATCCTTCTAATGATCTTGAAAAATGTCTCTTTTAGATAAAAGAAGGGGACGCGCAAAGTTAATTAATGATAACCCAAATGTTGTTGCTTGGTTCTTTCAAACAAGAGTGGAATTCTTCTTTCGGGATTACTTACGATATGAGTTCTCTGTGGTTGATCATTGGTACCGGTTTGAGTGGCAAAATCGTGGTAGTGGTCATGTTCATGGATTTCTTTGGCTAGCGGATGCTCCGGATGTTACTAAGATTGCTACAAGTGCTATCGATAGATCTAATGTTATTGATTATTTTGATAGACTTGTTTGCACTCGTTAACCCGCACTCCAAGCATGTCTAGAAATCTCCAAGAACATCCTTGT
Organism: Coptis chinensis; assembly: GCF_015680905.1. NCBI lineage: Eukaryota > Viridiplantae > Streptophyta > Magnoliopsida > Ranunculales > Ranunculaceae > Coptis > Coptis chinensis. The sequence goes on along the minus strand of NC_141456.1, from coordinate 5,509,501 downwards.
GCACGATTTTGCCACTCGATTTACAACTTGATACAAGCGAAGATGACTATGTTTTCGTTGGTCAATTGGGTCATCGCGACACTCTATATGTGGGAGTCATTGTTTTGCGCTTACACAAAGCAACCAAACAAATGGTATGTCGCTTTAGATACCCATTTGATGTAATTGGTCGGTCGAAGATTGTAGAAGAGCCTCCCAACAAGTAACATGTATCGTTTCCTCGCCCGAAATGATGAACTAGTCGTTCCCACAATCGTAAGATTTTGCAGACTGGCGTGCAAACATTGATTGGTCGCCGATCCTTTCGGCAATCTGTTGTCAATTACATTGCTAAATACGCCGCTAAATCTGAACCGACTTCTAAAAGTTTGGAGATACTCTTCAAGATATTGTTGAAGATTTTCATCGCCCTGTCAAAATGCAAGATCTGCTTTCAAAGCCTACTTATGAAAAGTGTATCCGAAAAGAGATATTTCGCCGGGGAAGTATGTCACTTGCTAATGGGGTACCCATTGACCCGATCATCCGAAAGTTTGTACTCTTAAATGTTAGCTTAAAAAGAGCATGCTAGCATCAATTATGCGCCCGTCGAGCGATTGGCGATGAGGATGAAATTGTTGGAACAGATCCAACCTTTGTAGGAAGATATCTGCAACGACCTTTTTGTTATGAAAATATTTCCCCTTGAATATGGCAAAAGACATTATTTCAAAGCGGCATGTTTGGCACACTTCTCGAAGCCGACGCGGTTGTGCGTTTGGTTCCGGAGCTAGACGGTGACATCCTACCAAACACTGAAAAATGGGAATCATTTTGTCGTCAACAAGTCTTAATTCATCATCATTATCGAACTCTCGAAGAAGCTCGGGGAGAATTTCCCTTGTGGTCTGAAAGATACTATGACTTGGGTTTCGAAATCACTCATGGGATTATTCTTCCAGAACCGATAGATGAAGAGCTTGAAGATGGTATTGAGGTAGAGCTTGGTACTGAAGACTTACCGGGATGAGTGGATGATGGCGGCAGCAAGAATGGGGCCCATGTTTGTCCCCGGGAAGCGTGGAATTAGGAAGAAGAGACTTCGACATTTCACACACCGGGTGAAGGTTTACATCGATATCCAAATATAGAAATTGATAGAAAATTTGTCCATGCTCTTCGTGGTGGCAATGAACTAAATCATGAACCTCAAACAGTTGTACCAGATCATGATTTATCTAATGAACAAAGAATGGCTCATGATATGGTAGTTAGAGCCCTACGTTTTGGAGCATGTATTGGTTAATTGTTTGTGGGGAGCAGCACGTGCAAGTCCACACTCATAAATGCAATTGTGTATTCAGTTACTGCAATTTTCAAAACAAACAAAGCAGTGCGTGTCATGGCTCCTACTGGAGTTGCCGCTTTTAATATTGGAGGTGCAACCATCCATCATGAGCTATCTTTCACTGTGGAACAAAAAGGTGTGAAACAAACTTCCAAAAATATTGAAGGTGATCAATGTCGATGTATGCAAGAAGACTTTAAAGACACCAAACTTATCATTATCGATGAGTACAGCATGGTTGGAAGAAGTATGCTTGCAAATATTGACCGGCGTTGCCGAGATATTTTCGCAAAGAACGATCCATTTGGTGATGTATCTATTATCCTCGTTGGTGATATGCGTCAATTACCTCCTGTATGTGACAGTGCATTATATGTCCAAGGTGGGTCTATTCAAAAACAACATGGTGGAATTGTGTATTCTAGTTTCGATAAATGTGTTCGGTTATCACATATATTTCGACAAGCGGGGATGACCAAGCATCATTTTAGAAACACTATTGAGGACTAAGTAATGGAACTTCAACCGTAAGTGATTGGCAATTATTTCTAACTTCGGGATATTTCCTCACTCAATATGGATGAGGTTAACACCTTCAAAGATGCTTTTCGTCTTTTTCCTACCAAACACACGCACATGATTATAATCTCACCCGACTTATTGAGCTTGGTAAACCGGTTGCTCGAATTGTATCACTAAATAATTGTGAGACCGCTACCAAGGCTTCGTCGGATGATGCAAAAGGCTTGGAGAAAGTTAAATGTTTATCACTTGGTGCACGTGTTATGCTTCGTTCAAACATTGCCACCACAAATGGGTTGGTTAATGGTGCAATGGGCCTTTGTTGTAGATATTGTTTATGGAAATGGCTGCAAATCACCGTAAGATATACCTCTTCTTTGTTATGGTTGACTTCGACCACTATCGTGGTGCTAGGTTAAGATCGATTCTAATACAATACCTATTACTCCACGGACATCAAATTGGAAGTCGGGGCAATACTTCATGCCAAGATTCAGGTTCCCCTAGTACTATGTTCATGATAACAATTCACAAGAGTCAAGGCCTAACTCTTGATCGGGCTGTGGTAGATATTGGTGAAAGGGAAAGCCTCGGTTTGACTTTTGTTGCTTTGTCTCGCACAAGAAAGTTGTGTGATCTGGCATTTTGCCCTATGTTCTCTTTGGAAAGACTTCAAAAGATTGGAAAATGTGTTGGTCTTAGAGGCCGATTGCAAGAGGAGAATCGTTTGTTGCACTTGTCTGCTTCAACCATTTGATGTTCTAAGAAAATCTTATAGTTGAAATGTTATTTTCTTGTTTTTATCTCGGTATGTAGTATTCATCTTTCTACCTTTATTTCTATTTATATTGTTTGCAAATTCACTTCATCAAGATTTTATATATTTCTCATAAATGAATATCTACTGTCGTTATCATGCTTAATTTTGTTGTTTTGATTTATGCAGGTTCTTCCACAAGTAATGTACAGGAGGACATTTTTTGATGGTTGCTGCAGATGGATTTTGTCACTTCAACTACTTCATTTTATATTATAGTTGTTTGGACTTTTGCTAGCCCCCCTTTATGTGTCTTTTGAGTTGAGTTGATCAGTTTGTAAACTCAATAACTGTGCAACTTGTTATATGTATAGTAGTTTAGAACCTTTGGGATGTTGTTATTTTGGTTCTTTTGGTAATATGACAGGTTTAATGATTTTAGACATGACAGGTTTTTTTTTATTTAATATTGAATATACAAAGGAGGTTATGTCGAAATTTTCATTGAAGAGTTTGTTTTCCTTAAGTTGTAATGTCAAACTTAGTTAGCGTCGGCATCGTTTCGGCCTCTTAGATGCTAAATTTTCTATGACATTTATATTTTTAGTTCAATGTTGAGTGTTTTAATTGTCTTTGATGTATTATTGGATCTTCAGAAGTTGTTGATCATGGATTTCTTTGACAGAGCTTTATCAATCAATAAAATTGTCTCACTATTGTGTTTGGTTTTTGGCCTTGATATTGATTATGATCCATAAACTTTCATGCGTATGTCCACTCTGAAGGAAACCTTTGATTGAACTTTCTTCTTCAATTTGTAGAAATGGTTGTACTTGCAACATGTTTTTTTTCCCTTTGCAACTATGTACTAGCTAAAGGTGCTTGATATGTCTTTGTGGGCATAGACTACAGATCCTATTCCTTAGCTGGAATAGTGCATTAGTTATTCTATGGTTTTAAAACTTGTTATTTCATAACAGCATCTTCAGTTGTAACATTTTATTACCATTTCCTGGAAGTTGTAGGAAACTATATTAATCTTGCACAAGTAAAAATGAAGTCACACACAACCCAGAGTGTTGTTTCACATATTAACTTGTTTGGAAAATAAACAATTTTTTTTATCTTGAGATTAAAATGTCAAGAAATTGTTAGTGAGGCTGACGTGGAATGTATATAAGAATACAACTCATCTTATTAGTGCGAGATAGATAGAAATCGAGGGACAAATCTTAGAAATAAATAAATAAATAAATATAATTATTGTTATATATAAAAAAAAATAGAGTCAAATAAATAATATACTACGCTCACGCCCCACTGCAATGCAGTATACTAGTATCGTTTGGACTTTGGAATTTCGAATAGGTTGAAACTTTGAGTCTTTTGACTTGTAAGTTGTAACACGTGTCTCGTCTGTTTGAGAGAGAGAGCGAAAATCAGAGCCAGCATGGTGGGGTTTTTGTTATCCCTTCATATATTTCACATGAATCAAATTGACTTGACAAGTTTGATTGATTGATTGATTGGATGGCAGGACGCAAGTGCCGTAATTCAGGACCATCCCAAACAACTGAAGTTGTATTCCTACTGGCGGAGCTCTTGCTCCTGGCGCGTTCGTATTGCCCTCAACTTGAAAGGTCCCATTCATTTCCATAGATTATATTAGTTTCCACACAGTATTAGTATTTTTAATTTGTCATCCATCAGCAGTCCATGATCTGATATTATGCATCTCATGTATGTGTGTAACCAAGGGTTGGAGTACGAATACAAGGCCGTCAATTTGTTAAAAGGAGAGCAATTTAGTGAAGGTTGTGTTCAACTCCATATAGCTCTTATTTCTTTCTTTTTCCCACCAAAGTCTTGTAAGATCAATAATTATTATTGGGCTCCTACTGAGCGTAAAACCTTGTTGGTGATGGAATCACAGAGTTCTCTAAGCTGAATCCAATGGGTTATGTGCCGGCTTTGGTTGATGACGACGTAGTTATTGCCGACTCTTTCGCCATCATACTTGTCAGTCCATACTATCTTATTTCAGTTTTATCTCATTACTTCACTTAATACTGCTCCTCTCTTTCTATTGTATTACTTAAAATGTCAAAGCACCCTCGTGGTTTATGTATCGTTTACGCTTTACAGTACTTAGAAGACAAGTATCCTCAGCATCCACTACTGCCTCAGGATCTTCAGAAAAAAGCCGTAAATCTCCAGGTCAAACTCACTCCACTTCTACTTTATGTTTCTACCCTACCCCTTCACATCAATGATTTATTGTTAATGTTTGTCAGTCGTGTTGTTATAATGGCATTATTCATCATACAAGCTATATGATCACTCCCAAGTTCAAGACCAAACCTTGCATCAAATGGACAGAGACCAAGCGTTCTTCAGACGTCTAGATGCAATCGACTGGTCCCTGCAGAAAGGAAAAGAATTTCATGTACTTCTTTTCGGGTAGGGAGGATTAGGGAAACCCTATTGATTGCAGCTTTCTCCAGACCTCTGGGAAAAACATATGCTTTGAGAACGGCGAACCTCAAATAATGAAGAACATATTGATTGATGGAAATCCTTGAAATGCTATAAGCTGATGGCTATATATATATCGGCTGTTACTTTCTTATACTGTTTTTTAATTTTTCAGTATATTGACTTGGAAGACATGCTATACCTTTTTTCATTTGAAAGACTAATAAAGTTTATAGTCGTATCTAATTTTAGGCTGCAAACATTGTTTCCTCTAGCATACAACCACTTCAGAATCTTGATGTTCTTGTAAGTACTCAATTTCGATTGGGATTAGTCCTTAAGATTTCTTTTATCGGTCTGATGTTCACCCTTTGCTGCATCTCTTCTTTCAGAAATACATTGAGGAAAAAGTGAACTTTGATGAGAAATTTGTTTGGGTTAAGTATCATATTGGGAAAGGCTTCACAGGTATGCCTCTACATCCCTTAATCAACTACTTTTATGATGGATCAATGATCAGTCATATTTGGTGGTTGAAGACATTGGTTAAGAGTATAACATAGTAAACATAGTTGCATGCATCAATATATAATATATATATATATATAGTCCCGATCTTAGAAGTATATATTTATTTTAAGTTAAAATAAGTACGTAAGTAAACTATCACCTAGAAAATGAATTCAACTCTAATTTTTTGTGGGTATTACCTACACACCATAAAGATTATCTCTACAAAATTTGAGCTCATTTGCAAACCTCTAACCTAGTTAAAAATTGCTTTCATCTTTAAAAAAAATCCAACGGTCCAGAAATGTCAAGTTTTGTAATCATTTTTTGCTTAGGTTAGAGGTTTTCAAATGATATGCAATTTTATGGTGAGTAGGTCATATCTAAAAAAAATTATAGTTGAATTCATTTTTTAGGTGAAGTTTTACTTGCGTACTTCTAAGATCGGGACTATATATATTGTTTTTGTATAAAGATAATATTAGAGCAAAAACCACTTCGACCTGGTTATTAAGGCCGAGTCCAATGGCTCCCAATTCCCTTAATAGTGGAGACAAACTTGGTGGTTTCTACTCTCTATCCTTATTTTCCTCTCTATATATACCAAAGAATATTGAGGAATAGAGAGTACATTGTACACCAAATGAAGTGGCTAAGAATGGAGGATAAGAGATTATGTGGGGCGGTTTTGGCTTTTTGAATATTATTTTTCATTGTATATTGTATGCCCGACTAAGTGGTGTAGTATGTTTTGTTTGTTATTTTTCGTTATCCGCAAGATGAAGGGGCCTAGGATGTTTGTGGGTTTCATAGTGCGCCAAACAAACTGGCATAGCATGTGTGAAACCATTGGACGCTTTAATCTCCTTTGTATCCTTAAAACACTGTTTTTGAGGAATGCTGATACCAAGTAGATAATCATTGGACTCAGCCTAAGAGATTTAAAAGAACATGATCGGATTTTTCAATTTCTCTCCGAAAATGATTAGACTATCCTCACTGGGAATAGGGCAGGGAATCGGGTCGGGTAGACCCGAATTCGACCCGATCCGACCCGATTACCGAATATATCGGGTTCGGGTCAATTTTTATATCCGTTTATGTAATCGGGTCGGATTCGGGTTCGGATATGTCGGATTCGGATATAATTTTTGGGCTTTTTTTGAATTTTTAGTGTTATCCGATCGGGTTAGTCGGGTTCGGGTCGGATTCGGATATAATCGGGTTCGGATATTATGAAACTATTCGGATTCGGATTCGGATATAGCCATATCCGACCCGATCCCTGCCCTAACTGGGAAGATGTTGTGTAGGGAATAACCCTCTTACGGGGTTTCTATTCCTGATGTCTGATCAGAATAGAATGGAAGACTTGCTTTCTTGTTGATATAGGGTTATTTTTTCTTTGTTTTTCTTTTGTATAATGTTCTCTCCTAAACCACGATACCGTTATATATGTTTTTTTGGTTTCGGAAATCATCAGCTTCACTCGTTACTCATTAGTTGTGGCCTCTATTCCCAAAATGGACTGGACCAAACACATAGACATGGTATCATAGGCTTATTCATTGTACATGCTGGCTAATCCATGCTACCAAACAGAGCCTTAGGCTTCCACAAGACAACATTTGGAGAGAAAGATGTAACCTCTTTGCGATCTTGTTATTATTTAGCTAGGGCTCAATTTTATTGTCTATTTTTTACCTTCTTTTGATCAATGGAATTTCCACCAAATAGAAGAATCCCATGGCGAGACTACAAATATCCACTATGTCAATATGTCAAATATCCACATCAACGTTGACAAACTCAGTCCAAAAAGGGATATAGTGATCCAGCATCAGACTGTTAGATGTGTGTATATAATTGTGTTAGAGCATCATGGGGAACCGTATAAGATGTAAAGTTTACCCCACCAATCTAAAAAATAACCTTCCCATGGGGATCCAAATGGCAAGTAATAACTATTAGCTTCTAAACTGAATGGAGAACGCCCCACCTTGGTGATATAAGTTGGTAAAAGGCTCGGGCGTCACTTGGAGTCATGAGTGAGTTTAAAACAAGCTTCACGTGGAGTCACGGATGAGTTTAAAATAAGTCCGAACATCACTCCAAGTGACCCCCCTCCCCCTCTAAAGATGGATGCAAGTCCAAGTGACACCCGAGTTTTAAAAATCCAAAATTGTAAATCTTCATTGGAAGTGTCAAATTTGTATACATTAGTGTGTAGCGAGAGTTGTTAAATCCTAATGGCACCTGTGTGGGAGATGTAATCCCCCCCCCCCCCCAGATGCTCTTATACTAATTTTCTGTAATTATTTTTATGAACATTTTTCGTTTTTGGTCATGTTTCAGCACTTGAGAAGCTATTAGAAGGCTATTCTGGAAAATACGCTACTGGAAATGAAGTATATCTGGTTTGACCCCTCGTCTCCCTCTCTTTTATGTTTTTGTTTTATTATGTAGATGAAAGTATCAAACACATAATACTATACAAATGGTTAAATGTGAGGAAGAGAAAGGGGAAAATGGAATAGTATGTTAAGGACTCCACAGCATGGTTTTTTGTCCTCTTTACCTTTTATATACTTGTTACTAAAATTGGACTGCAAAGCTATGATTAATTCTGATAAGTTTTCAAAGTCTATTACTTATTCTGATAATAAAAATTTGATTTAGTGACTGACTGTTAATTGCAGGCAGATTTGTTTCTGGCACCTCAAATTCATGCAGCTGTAACACGCTTTGGACTTGATATGGTCATTATCCTTAAATTTGATTCATTTCAAAATTATGTGATTTGGTTTATGATTTATTTTTGTATGTGCCTATGGTTTCCGTGTTTAGTATTAACTATTTAATAGGGGCGTTTGTGACTTGCATCAATTTTACCCTGAAATTTGTGTTTTATTTTGTAAAACTGGAGTTTGTCACCATTTATTAATTGTTATTGCTGTTTTACCAATCAAATCAATCACTTTGTGTGTTTTAAGTACATATCACGTCTTTTGCTGTTTTGTGTAAATGTTCTCTTCGGTCCTCTTCAATCCGGAGCCTCTTCTTCCAAAGGATATGGATTTTGTCAGCCCCTTTGTTTCACCCAGACAAGTGACTCTTATGCATTCTCTAAATATCAAAACTATGCATTATGCCTTGTCAACTTGATTATTCTAATTGTAATCTACGGAGATGCATTTCTGGTGAGTTCAAGGTCTCACAAGTCTTTCTTCTTTCCTGTGCAGTCTCAGTTCCCTCTTCTATCAAGACTCCACGAGGCTTACAATGAGCTACCACCTTTCCTAGCTGCTGTGCCTGAAAGGCAGCCAGATTGCGTGAAAACCTAAGTTTCATTTTATTACAAATGATGGTTTGATGTTGCTGGAGAACTTTCATGAACTGTTCACTTTCGTAATCTAGCCCCCATGAAAATTCTGCACTACCAAATGAGAATGTGAGAAAAGTTTCATGTGATATCAAACACACGCTTTATTGTATAAGTATATAAGATGGATATGTTTGTTTGTTTGTTTATTTTATTTTGCTTTTCTTTAGTGTTGATTAGATATTTGGAAATTTTAGATAGGCGGTGTGATATATTTCCAAAAACAGGTTGATTGATCAGTTGATCAATTATTGAATATCATAAAATGGTGAATCGACCTTTTTGTATTGTTGTAATGGACAATTGTATTTCATATTATGTGGTATTGTAGTATTGGGTTGTTCCAAGTTTGTGCGCTGAAGTGAGTATGATGACATAGTATTATTTAGTTGTCTTAGTAGGCACATATTTTGCTGATATATCGGAAAGCATGAAAGTTTCATAATATCAGAAATATCGATTTTTGTGTAGCTCTGATATGGTTACTTCTTTCATTCCGATTATTTGATCAAGTGCAGGCGTCAAGAAGCTTTGTAAATGCTTGGGGGTAAAATTAACCAAGCACTACGCATGAACATTAAAGAGCAAACACCAGCCCCAGGCTACCGTTATAAAACTTAAAAACGCTTTGGTACAAAGCATAGTTTTGTCGTCATTTGAGCTATGCTGTCAAAGGCACTGCATTATAATCAGCACTCTTTCCACAGAAAACTTGTAAACTTGAAAATATATAATACCAAAACAGGAAAGAGGCTAATAAGACATTACGGGTAATGCTAGAGCATTCTGTCTGGAGGTTCAAATGACGCCGAAGCAGAAAGTAACCTTACTTCTCTAGGTGACAGTCCCACCATAAAAACACAGAATCTGTGAAAGTGCGGCCACAAACACAGGGACAACAAAAGTTGCTCCATGAAGAAATCATGAGGATGAATCATTGATTCCTTGTTCCTCATTCGGATACTTCCCATCACTTCGGAGCCTATCCCTCCTTCTGTAAACGATCTTAAATTATTAACCCCCACCATGTCTAAAACAATCCCGCATGTCCTTATACACTGCTCCCAAAAGGACACTTACCAACACTAACATTTGCAAGAATTAGCCAAAAATCTACCTGGCAAGGATTTCACACAATTTAGAATAATGAATGATATAGCGTAAAATACTGAATGAGAAAATAGCCAAACTATTGATTACATCTGGCAAGAATTGCAAAGTTGAACGAACTATATCTTGGACTATGCATGTAAACAACTGAATAGCATGTAAAGCAACAAAGTTTTTTCAGCAGAAACAATCTGAAGGATTTATAGCTAAAAGCAACATGTAAAGCAACGATGGTTATCCATACCATCTGATGCACCACCAAGCCATCGTTGGCGCTAGCATAACCAAAGAGTTGCTAAACCCAACCTTAAAAGGGTTTATCGAGGCACCAAGCATCTTTCCAGAATCGGACCTTATCACCTTTCCCAACGAAATTGGTGGCGTTTTCTTTAGACTTGCTCATGCTAGCAAGAATGTCGTGCCAAAAGCTGCAGCCTTAGGTGTCTAGGCTAGCCTCCTAGGGTCAGATTTTGATCTTTCATGTGTAGTAGAAGACTTCTAGCAACCACCTGTCATCTTTCCCCAACCAAATGTAGTTCAAACTTCAAACGGAGCACTTGCGCAACTGTCACTCTTTTCAAATGCTGAACCACTTGAAAATTGTAGAAATAATGTGAACTCACTAATTCAATATCATCAAAGACCCAGGTGAAGTAGAGCTATAAGAATTTACATCGATAGGATTACGAGCATACTAGATACAAACATTAAGGATAAACTCTTCAAGACGTTACCAAATTAAGAATGCAGTTTGACCTAGAATGACTTCTTCACCTATTACATCTACGGATGAAACTAAAAAGAATGACATCTTTACCCAAAAGATTGGATGGTACAGTTACATTGTCCATTCTAGTAAAGTATCGGAAATTGGTTTCATGTTCTATAGTAAACAAACAATATCCTATCGACCTCTATAAATTTCAAATTTGCAAGGAATGAGCGCCTGCCCATATGACTATACTGAGTGACTAGGGAAACGATTTTTACCTCGACCCTTAAACCTTACTATAGAGTATAGACTCTACTAGAGGAACAACCTTACATTTCTACTGTCACGTACCTAGGCCCAGAGTTTGTCCTCTACCTTTATATGATATAATATACATCAATAAAATATTAGTTAACTGAAAAACAAAAAATAGAAAAAAGAGCTACTGCATGTAAGGGAAATCACTTCTAGATTACCACCAAACAGTCAACACAACCCATCCATGCATTCAATAGTATGTCAAGGTCTGGGCGTCTGGCTATAGTAGCGACATAGCATCCAACTCCTTTGGGATCGAAACTCTGGTAAGTACACTAAACATACACAATTACACATCTATATGTAAACCGAAAATATACCATATCTGGGTATTAAATTCTGCTTTTTTGTCATTTAACAGTTCACACCCTATCACCATAGCACTTAAAGAGTTAAAGTTACTCTTATAAGAAATCCTCCAGTGTATAGTGTATACTGTATACACCACAGAATATGTTGGACCTTTTGTGTTTGAGTGTGTGTATGTGTGTGTTTGCTCACTGCAGAACATGTTGTCAGTAACCAAATCTTTTTGTGTGTGCCCACTCGTGTGTTTTGGGTTGGGGTATCCCGTGACGACTCACCCAACTCCACCCTAACTTAAGATTAAAACATCTGGCGTAGTCGTTATCCTTCTCAGGCTAGGCCCCTGTCCAATGAAAATAGGCTGGAAAAAAATCTAATGAGTAGTGCTTTCAGCAGCTATGTGAGTCACCCAAGGTAAATTATTTGATCAAATCCAATTCTGCTTGCTAAATTCAATCTTGTGAAACCAGACTTGCTGATTACAATCAACTAAGATTGAATTTTAATAGAACCCCAAAAGTTAACGATTAATCAGATGTTCAAATTTCAAAGTTATGACACCAAACCTTCTTTTCGCCACAGGCCTTCCCCTTTTTGCCTTTCTTCCACATTGTGTACCTTTGTCGACAATGTTACTCCATCTAAAAGTTCTTTTATACCAACCTAAGCGTAACCCGAACACATCGTCTTTTTGGTAGTTGAAGGAAACACCTACGTAATCCTACAAACTATGAAATCAAAAGAAAACATAGCATATGAGCGCGTATCTAGAAACCTTAATTAGATATTGATTTTTAAATAATCCCCTAGAAGTCATATATCAACTGTATATTAAGTATACATGTGAACCGAATGAAATTGTAACGTGGTGTTCATAACAACGTACAATGTGTTATAATAATATATACCTTCTTTTGGCATGTGTTTTCTGAATGGTCAAAAGATTCTTAACTTTGTATCCTGAAATAAAAATATCCTCAAAAGATATTGGCTCTGTTTTGAAAAAGAAACAAGTTTTTTATTTTTAAGATAAAGACCTTTATATGTTGAAGAAATCACAAAAGAAGCAGAAGAACGAGAAGGAGGAGGAGAAGTTATAAACTAAATGTCATAATCTAGCGTTCTCAAATGACATTCATCATACAACGTTTTGTAATAAAAAAAACTGCCAGTCAAAAGATAATACCATTGCAACGAAATCAAAACAAAAGAGCTAATAATGCATGGATCGGAATATTTAAAAAAAAAAACATTTGGAGAAAACCTAATTACATAATAATATTTTTTGTAAAACAGTTTTCGGTATAAATCAAATTATTGTAAGCTTACAGTATAACAGTTATAAATGTCATAATCCAGCGTTCCCACAAAGATATTTATCACTCTTAAAACATGAAAAAAAAGAAAGAAAATGTTTTGAAAATGTTTTAGTGATTTTGTAAGAAAACAATGAGTGGAAATATTATGGGACAGTTAAGAATTGTCTGTTATATATAGGAAAGATAATCAGTTGTTGGTATCCAACAGCAACGCCAATATGTATCAGTTTTTGGTATCCAAACCTTCTTTTCACTACAGGCCTTCTCCTTTTTTCCTTTCTCCCACACCATCTACCCTTTTCGACAATTTTGATCCATCTAGCAGTTCTTTTATAAGAACCAGAGTGTTACTCAAACACATCGTCTTTATATTACTACTGTAGTAGAAGTTGGGGTTGTTAAGGAAACACATATATAATCGTACAAACTATGAAATCAAAAGAAAATATAGCATATGAGTGTATCTAGAAACCTACTTTCAACAAGAAATTGATTTTAAGCAAGGCCCTAGAATCATATATCAGCATATAGTGTGTATGCAGGTGACCAAGTGAAATTACAATATGGTTTCATAACAACGTAAAGTGTGAGATGATAATGTCCAATGTCTCTTGTTTACTATCTATTTGTTTTTTGTATCCTTAGGATTATCCTCAGAAGATATTGGCTCTGTTTTGAAAAAGAAACAGTTTTTTTTAGACTTTTAAGACAAAGACATTACTAAACAAGTTTTGATAGAAAAAGAAAACGACATTAAAAATTTTCTTTTTATTTCTTTAGAAGAAAAGAAAGGAAAAAAGAGAGTTATAAACGGAATGTCATAAACTAGCGTTCCCAAATAGACATTCATCATATAGTTAGTAAAACATTTTGTGGTCGCAAACCGGATTGTAAATGAAAATAAATGATAAAGTTTTTTCTAAAACAGATTTTGGTATGAAACAAGTTTTGAAAAAGATGTATTGTCAACGTTTTGCAAGCAAAAATAAAACATCATTAAAGATAAATGCCATAATCCAGCGTTCCCAAATAGACATTTATCACTTTAAAAGTTTAAAGAAGCATGAAAAAGGGAAAGTGAAAAGGTTTTACTGATTTCGTAAGAAAAAAATGGGTCAGGAAATATTTTGGGACAGTTAGATGACTTAATTTTTTGTGATATATAGGAAAAGAAATCAGCTGATGGTATCCAAATATAAAGCCAGTGTCTTCAGAATATATACCAATTTAAAACCCTAATTTAAGTTAAGTACAAAAGCGTGTTTCTTACAAACAAAACATTCGAACTCGGTAATCTCAAATTATATATAGTTTGGTAACACACTAACACTGGAAATCAACTGTTGAACAGAATACAACATATTGATAATTGAACAAGGTAACTGGACTTGCCGTTAAACACATTACTCAGGAAATTAAGTCGTGAAGTTTAAATGACGAATCATTAGATCATACTATTACTCATGATTATTACCAACAGGAAATTATATTTTCAATGGAGAAACTATATAATAGGGCAATAGAAAGCAATAACGAAGAAGGTAAAAAAACAAAAAACTGAAAAGAGACGAACTAGAGAAACTTGTATTGTTTTCCTGTTGATCATTCCTAAGAATTCTCGACTTGTTCTAGTATTTATAATGACTTGGGGTTTAAACACATTACACTTAGTCAATAGAGTGTTTTCAATTGTCACGAAGTTTTAATGAGTACTCGATTAACAACATTATTATTATTAATTAAGTTAACCCTAGAATTTCTAATGAGTTGGAAGAATTGAGACCGTACCTCGTTGTTGTTGTTGGTATTTTCCTTGCTGCACTTTCTCCGCTTGAGCACTTTATTTGTGACTCAATTTACTCGAGCCCTTTTTAATTATTAGGATATACGGTCGGGTAGGAAATTGATTTTAAGTAAAACCCTAGAACTCATATATTAGCATTTATTAGTAAAGTGTGTTAAGATAATATATACCGTCATTTGTTTACTATCTACTTGTTCTCTAAATGGTCACTAGAATGTTAACTTTAAGTCCTGGACACCCTCTAATTTGTATCCTCAAAAGATATTGGCTCTGTTTTGAACCAAACACAGATTTTTTTAGAAAAGGATCTTGTACACTAAACAAGTTTAGATAAAAGAAGAACACACCATTGTAGTGTTTTTATTTTGGAAAAAAATAAAAGAAAAAAGAGAGAAGTTACAAACAGAATGCCGTCATAAACTAGCGTTCCCATACAGACATTCATGATATATTTTTAAAAAACGTTTTGTAGTCGTAAAAAGATGCAGTAAAAAAATTAAATACCAAATGTCATAATCCAGCGTTCCCATACAGACATTCATGATATATTCATGATATACAACGTTCCCACAGACATTGGTGAGTGGTGACTATGGAAAAAGAAAATTATATAAACATCATTAATGATAAATGCCATAATCCTGCGTTCCCTAAAAGACATCCATCACTTTAAAAAACATGAGAAAAAGAAAGTTTTTGAAAAGGTTTTACTGATTTTGTAAGATAACAATATGAGTCTGGAAATATTTTGAGACAGTTAGAAGACTTATATTTATTGTTATATATATATAGGAAAAGCCAATATCTTCAGAATTTATATACCCTAATTTCTGTTAAATACAAAACGTGTTTTCAACTCCAAGACATTCATTGAAGATTGTATTCATCTCAAAGTATACAACTTCTGGAACTCAGTAATCTCGAAGTATAGATTAGTAACACTGAAAATTAAGTCTTCAACAGAATACATCATATTGAAACAACGTAACTTACTTTAACAATTAATCATATTGCTCAGTAAATAAACTGTGCTTCTCTTCTAGAACTAAAGACACAGCGGAAATCACCTAGAAATCTGTGGCACAGAGTCAGGATAGTTACAAAACTCAATCACCTACTTCTTTGTTTGGTGTTTGGCAAACGATAAATGAATTTAAAACGATTTCAGAAATAAGAAGATGTATTTTAAAAAGTATACCTGCGCCAAAACACTCGATGACTGAAAAGCACTTTGGAGCTCCTGCTAAAAATCTAAAGAGAGGTGCTTCCAACGGTGAAGTGTGTCACACCCGAGGAAAATTTACATGATCAAGTTCGACTCCGTTTGTTACCTTCAATCTCCTGAAATCAGAGTGGTTCTGACATTATTGTGTTTGAAACTTCAATCCCGCATTCGAAGAAGAGACCTTGTGACATTCTTCATGATTGTGTTGCTGTTGCTCTCAATTGTGACAATACTAAAAACGGATTAAAAAGTGTTTTCAATTTTTAGGGTTTATGAAGTCGAGTACTGGATCAATCAAGGACAACCTGCAATAAAGATTACTTATCTATAAAAACAATAAAAGGTACCAGTCCAAGACCACAAACGCTGGATCTAAGGAAAAAGCCACAAACAAGGTCCGAAAAGGGGGTAAAAGATTCAGTGTGAAAAACCATCTAAACCCATCTCCTGTACTTTTCCAATCTTCAACTTGAATTACTAATCAACCCCCTGAAGTACTAATCAACCCCCTATAATGTTTTACTCAAGTCCATATTACCATTCCCAATGAAATCTTATCTTGATGTAAAGCTTTCCATAACAAACAAACATAAATGCAAATACCAAAAACGTGGCGGTTTAAAAATGAGAAAATTTTCAACAGTTTAAAAGACACTTACAAATTCTGGGAGTCCAAAATTCTGCTCAAATAATTGGCAACCGATAGCTGCACTAAAAAACCTTAACGTTAAGCTTCTAAACAACGCCAGTCTAGTAAGCCGACAAACCCAATGCCCACTTCCTTGAATTGAGCAGTTCCAATCAAATAAGAAAGAATTTTAGTAAAACTTTAAATTAAACGATTAATCAAATATTTAAAGTTACGAACATAACATACCAAAACTACACCACAGGATAACTCCAGCTTGCTTTGACACATAATCAACACCTAAAAAACTTGTCCCCGAATTCCGAGAGTTGGTCATTTGCTCCTTTACATCCTTCCTCTTACGGATCTCAGACAGTAGGGTAGCAGTTTACGACCCTCTAACAGTAATGAACTGAGGCAAGCAAACCTAAAAAAGCTCCTAATGAATACCATTAAATTACACAAGGAAGCCATAAAATCAACTCAATCTACCAAGGAAATGAACTTACTCTTATAAAGTTATCCTCTAGTGTATACACTGCAGAATATGTTGGATTCATTTGTGTTTATGTGTGTGTGTGTATTTTGTTTTCTTTTTTTCTTGTTTGTTCACTGCAAAACATGTTGCCAATAATTAAAATCATTTGTGTCTGCCCACTCATGTGTTTTGGGTTGGTGTATGCTGTGACGACCCACCCAACTCAACCCTAACTTTGGATTAGAACGTTTGGGGAAGTCGTTATCCTTCTCAGGCTAGGCCCCTGTCCAGCATACATACCAGATGCCATGGCTCCAAAAAGGCAGAGCATAGTGCCCATGACACCTCCTAGTAACGAAGGATGCCACAAACCACCCCACCTGTGCAAAAGATATAACTTAAGAGATTCGTACGAAAATGAAAGAGCAAACACAAAATCTAAGCTAGTTTTCAACCACCGACCTCGAAAGCCATTGGTACAAAGTAGAGATTTGTCACCATTTGCAGACTGCATGTCTTCAACGTTACTGAACGTTGTGGGATTCGAAACTACCATTAACATGACAAAACAAGAAAATCACACAAAAAAAATGTATAATCCACACAGATTTTATTTAACTAAGACATTATTTGAAGAATATTCTATCCCAAAAAATATTTAACCAAATTAATAATAAAAATCTTATTTACAGTCCCCAAAATGACTAAAGTAAATAAAACTAATAACTAACAAAACTATCTCAAAGCAAAGTAGGTTTAAAAATGAAAAAGTCAAAAAACAAATTAATAAAGGAAAGATGTGTGACAACTTAGAAAAAATAGCGAAGAAAGCGAAAGTAAGCATACGACTTAAAACCAAGAAAAAGCAATAACTTGAAAAACAGTTAACTGCTATAGGTAAAATAGAACACATGGCAGAAAAATACATATATGAAAAACTGAAACACCTTTTACAATGAGAATCTGGAATTGTCCTTACCTTTAAAGTGCCAGTCTGAGACCACAAACACCAGATCTAAAGAAAAGTCAAAACAAGTCCAAAAAAGTGCCCAAAATCTTCACTGCTTAAACAACCACACAAGGACAATCTGCTGATTTTTGTCCTCTTTCAGATCCCAACCTATCTTCTGTGCTTTTCCATTCTTCAACTCGTATTATTAACCAGCGCCCCGTAATCCATTCCCAAAGGACATTTATCCAGATGTAAAGTGTTATAAAACAAACAAACACAAATGCAAATACCACAAATGTGTAAAAAAACTAATGGAGGTTTCGAAATGAGAACACTAACAACAGTTAAAAGGTGCATTCTGGGAGTCTGAAACTCTGCTAGAATGGCTTGTCCGTAATGATAAGATCATAGGACCAATACCTGAACTAGAGAACCTTAACATCGGGTGTCTATGAGATTTCAAACTTGTAAGTATTACAGAACAAAGAAACATAAATGCAAATGCCACAAATGTGAAAACAAAATGGAGGTTAAGAAATGAGAAAACTTACAGCAGTTTAAACTTTAAAAGACACTTATAAAATCTGGGAGTCCAAAGTTTTTCTAGAATGGATGTTTAAAATTTTATTGGCAATCAGCAACTAAACTGAAGAACCTTAACTTCGAGCATGTATATGATTCCAATCTAGTAAAGCTGACACAAAATCTACAAGAAGATCTAAACCACCCAGACAAGGCCAATGTCCACTTCCCTGAAATAGAACAGTTTGAGGGAAAAACTTAGCATCTGCAACAGTTTCCCATACCTCACAAAAATCTCAGCGACATTACATGTACAGGTGTGGACCAAGGTTTAACAACCTAAAATAACTGATTAGAGTATTTGCCAATACTCATATATCTCTTACTAGTTATCACATACTCCGCCCTAATCTATCGAACCTCAAGCTTATTATTGGCACTTTGCCTCTTCTTTATTATTCACAAGTTCAATAGAAAGAATATAGTTTCATCTAACCCTAGCCATTGACACTTGTGGTTGTCTTCTATGTCATTTAAAAAAATATAACTAACTAAAGACACTATATGAAAAATATCACAAACAAAAACATAATTTACAAAGTATACCTGCCGCTGAACACTCGACTATTACACAGCACTTTGAGGTCCCGCTGGAAAAAATCTAACTCAACGGCCAAGTGAGTCACACAAGGTAAATTTATTTGATCAAATCCAATTCTGCTTGCTAAATTCAATCTTGTGAAACCAGACGTGTTTGCACATTTTTGCTTGCCGATTACAATCAACTAGGATTGAACTTTAATAAAACCCCGAAAGTTAACAGTTAATCAGATGTTCAAAGTTATGACACACCAAACCTTCTTTTCGCCACAGGCCTCCCCTTTTTTGCCTTTCTTCCACAGTGTATCCCTTTGTCAACAATGTTACTCCATCTAAAAGTTCTTTTAAAACTGCCAGTCAAAAGATAATACCATTGCAACAAAATCAAAACATTCCAGCGTTCCCATAGAGACATCGGTCACTTTATATACACGAATTTTTTTTTTAAAAAAAACATATGGGAAAAACCTAATTACACAATAATATTTTTTCTAAAACAGTTTTTGGTACAAATCAAATTATTGTAAGCATAAAACAGTATAAACAGTTATAAATGTCATAATCCAGCATTCCCACAAAGACATTTATCACTCTAAAAAACATGAAAAAAGGAAAGGTTTTGAAAAGGTTTTAGTGACTTTGTAAGAAAACAATGAGTCAAGAAATATTTTGGGAATTTTCTGTTATATATAGGAAAGATAACCAGTTGTTGGTATCCAACAGCAACGCCAATATGTATCAGTTGTTGGTATTCAAACCTTCTTTTCACTACAGGCCTTCTCCTTTTGCCTTTCTCCCACATTTTCTCCCTTTCTCGACAATTTTGATCCATCTAGCAGTTCTTATGTACTTAGTGTAGTAGAACGTGGCTTCAAGAACCACAAAAGACAATATTTGTGTGTTAAGGAAACACATATGTAATCGTACAAGCTATGAAATCAAAAGAGAATAATATAGCATATGAGTGTGTATCTAGAAACCTACTTTCAACAAGAAATCAATTTTGTTAAACCAGACAGGAATGACAGCAAACCTTCTTTTTTGCCTTTCTTTCACATTGTCTACCGCTTTTCGACAATTTTGCTCCATCTAGCAGTTCTTTTATATGAACCAAAGTGTTACTTGAACACATAATCTTTATAGTACAAGCATAGTTGGAGGTGTCTTCGAGAATCATAAAGACAATATTAGTGTGTTAAGGAAACACATATAATCCTACAAATTATGAAAATAAGAGAAAATAGCATATAAATGTGTATCTAGAAACCTACTATCAACCAGAAACTGATTTTTAAGTAAAGCGCAAGAATTCATATATCAGCATATATTAAGTATTTGGTGAACCGAGTGAAATTACAATATGGTGTTCATAACAACATAAAGTGTGTTATGATAATGTATATCGTCTTTTGTTTTCTGAAACATTTTGCAAAAAAGCTATCAACCAAATGTCATAATCCAGCGTTCCCAAAGACATCGGTCACTTATGAAAAGTATATTTTATAATTCATTAGGAAAAATGTACACTATAATGGTTTTGAAAACGTCGATAAAGATAAATGTCATAATCCAGCGTTCCCAGTAAGACACTTATCACTTTAAAAAACATGGGGAAAAAAAAGAGGAAAGGTTTTGAAAACGTCAATAGAGATAAATGTCATAATCCAGTGTTCCCAATATGACATTTATCACTTTAAAAAACATGAAAAAAAAGGAAAGGTTTTTGGAAAGTTAGAAGACTTGGTTTTCTGCTCTATACAGTAAAAAAACTCAATCACCTACTTGTTTGTTTGGTGTTTGGCAAACGATAAATGAATTTAAAACGATTTCAGAAACAAGAACATGTATTTTAAAAAGTATACCTGCCAAAACACTCCAGGACTGAAAAGCACTCCTGCCAAAAATCTAAATTTACATGATCGAGTTCGACTCCGCTTGTTAACTTCAATCTCCTGAAATCAGAGTGGCTCTGACATTATTGTGTTTGAATTGCAGTTAAAAAAGAAAACGAGCCAAGTCAGTACCTTACCTTCGCTGCAGTAGAAACTAGAAACTAGAAACTAGAAACTAGTTTGAGTAGATGAGGGGTGTGGATTGGTGCACATTGATTATATTTGACTTTTGGCGCATTGAAGAGAATGCCTTAATTCAAATAAATAGGTTTGCCCAAATTATTCAAAGAAAAAAACATAAATATAGTGGTCGAAACAGTGACAATATATTTGCCTTATCAAGTATGAGACTATCAGGAGTCATATAAACATCGATTTTATATCTCAAATATTTGTCTTCCCATATCAATATACCATGGAACAAACTACACCCTATGAAAATTCACATTCATACAAGGTTACATTTCATGTGAAAGCAGTGCAATGTTCTTTCTTTCTTTAGTCCGATCACCCATTGTGTAAGTTGTCCACTGTGTCATTGCATTTCATCATAACAGAACAAGACTCTCCGTGTAGTTTAATATTGTATCATCAAAACCTTTGACATTAATCTCCTATAATTTCTACCTTTAGGGTCATACAAATATGATTCATTCGTTATGAATTTTCCAGTATTTGTAATGTAAGGATGATCAAATCCAGTAATGGTATATAACTTGACCCAAGATTCCTTCAAACCATAGTCTTTCATCACCCACACTTCAAATTTGAGAACATCTTCAAAGTCAAAATTACACACTAGACAAAGCCGCCTGTCCAAAACTGCAAGTTGAATACAACAAAAACCCTTTGGCACATCGGGCGGCAATTGTACAACCGTTCGAAACTCTTCACTCTGAGTGTCAAAAGCAATGACATATTTAGTTGTGGCCAAGTCACAACCACTTTCTTCAGTAGGACAAGGAGTCCCTACCCAATGCAAAACACCATTAAAGAAAATACCTTTGCGGTTCTCAGCGTTCTCAGCATCAAATGTGTAAGCCATTGGTTGGATAACCCGCCACGAATTCTTGGCAAGTGAGTAAATTTCGGCTTCCATACATGACTCGTGACAATAAAAGCTTACAACGAAAAAATCCTTAGAAGTTGCATTGTAACCAAACCCAATTAAATCAATCTCTTTGAGAGAAGATTCTGGTAATTTTTTACATTGTCTAGTATAGGGATTGCATAAAAAAAATATGGTAGGTTCATTCCTTACTTTTATATTTATGCATAACAGTCCGTTACATGAATCCAAAATGGAGTTCCAAGGATCCCAACTGGAGCATGTGGATAGCAGTGGTAAGTCATCAATCTTTTCAATCGGCTGACATGTATTAGAGTCTACCAAGTACGTACTACCGCGATTGTTAGATACTAGTAAAAGGTTGATGCTATTGTTTGATGGGTGAAAAGATGGATCACTAATCAACGAACGCCATGATTTGGACACGCACTTCAACTGTAAAATAGACTTGACAGGTAGTCTAGACAGTATATCCTCAATGATTTCTCGAGGGAGGGAGTGAAAGATGTCTTTTACTTCAAAGATACTGTAAAATAATGGATGAAACTTCAAGAGGGATGAAATCTTGTGGAAAGAAGAAATCTTTAGGAAGGCAGGCAGCTTTAGGAAAGAACCTAGGGACTTAATTATGCAAATCATTGAATCTTCTTTTCTTTGGAAAACAAACTTGAGTGTGTTTAAAAGCAAAATACAAGGAGAAAGTAACCGACTCGAATACTAACTGAATTGGTCCAGAGTCCAGATTGGCTGAGATTGAGAATTGAAAGTGATAGTAATTATCCCAAACTCTACTTCCCTATTGAAAAGTTACCCCAAACCAAAAATAATGAACCTTATATATGTGGTTTGCTCCACATCCACACGGCGTTTTTTAGAATGCGTACTTTTTTTTCCCGATAATAATTAGAAGGCATACTCTCTGAAGATATATACTGAAGAAAGTCCGCGGCAATGAAAACAAGCCCGGGTCCTCTATGAAAACATAAAGAGTACAATGAATGACTAGGAATAAAACTTGAAATCTTTCTTCTTAGATATCCCATCCTTCTCTTGCTTCCAACAAAATACGTATGTGTGGTGCGCCCAACAATCTAGGCGAGGTGATTGACCCCTCAACTGGCGCCTTGACACTGCCTTTGGCAACAAGCACCTACAACTTCCCCTTAGTTGGCGCCTAGGAAACGCCTTTGAGATCATTATGATATGATGGAAGGGCAGAAACTAGATCAGATTCAAATTCAACGGATGTATTACATAATTTGATATGCACAATGGTTCTTTGTGAGACAGCAGAAACAAATCACCTGTTATGGGTACTTACACAACTTACCCGCACTAATCAAATTTGTTCGTCATTAAGACTTGGAAGAAGAGTAGTATTTAATAACTAACACATTAAGTATGAGTACATGCATGTGAAGGATGGAAACACCAATGACAAGTTGTAGAGAAAATTTCTGTTTCTCACGGTCGAGAGCCAGCGCATTTCAGAGTGGTTGACTCGCGCTTCACTACTCCAGTTGATTTAGCCGCTCGCCTCAAAGAAGCCAGCCATGGCCATGGCTTTTTAAGCGCCGGCCAGAGTAGAGGCGGCGCCACAATTTCAGTCTTTTTATGGCCTCGCCACAAGAATCGCCGATTTTTGGTTTTGGTATAAAAAAAAAATCGTTTTTGGAAAACCTAACTTTTCCAAAACCAAGAAAGAGAGTGATTACAAGAGAACAATTCTTTGTGAGTTGAAAGTGTTCATTTTTGTGAGTGAATTGAGAGAGACTTGTAATCGCCTCAGGACATCTAGTAAAGCTTGGAACTCGCAAATTTGTGGAAGTAGGCAAATTGCGAACCATATATATCTCGCCTTGTGGTTTGTTCTTCTTTTTACATTGATTGTTTTATTTCATATGCTTGTTATTTGATATTCGGAAGTGTTGGGATATTGCTTGGAGGGTGTTGAAGTCTTGTCTATCGAGAAAGATCAATCTTTGTGTAGGATTGATCCGTTTGGTGTGGGTAACGTTGTTCGGCAGATTAATTATTCACAACAATTGGTATCGGAGCGTAGGTATACGACCTAGGATTTTGAGTTTAGTACTAAAAATTTGTGTAGACAAGGTGTTCGATTAAATTCCGAGGTGAGAAGTTTAATGGGAAGAATAACTTTGGGATTTGGCAAGTCCAAGTAAAGGACATCCTCATCCAACAAGGTTTGCACAAGGCTTTGAAGGGGATTAAATCTAAGGCGGCGAGTATGAGTAATGATGATTGGGAAGAGTTCGATCTTTAGGCTTGTTCATCAATCCGGTTATGTCTTGCTAATGAGGTCATGTATAGTGTGATGGGAGAAAATACCGCCCGGTATTTGGCTCAAACTAGAGTCTATGTATATGACCAAGAGCATGACGAACAAGATGTACCTTAAGAAGCGTCTTTTATCGGTACACATGATGGTCGATGGTTCAACGATGCAAAGAGCACGTGAGTGAGTTCCGTCGACGCCTAGCGGATTATTTGAATGTTGGTATGAAGATGGATGATGAGGATCAAGCGGCATGTTTAATATTCTCCTTGCCGTAAAAGCTATGAGCATCTAATGACTACATTCATGAACGAGAGAAGTCGCCGATCTTGACGAAGTTCAGAGTCTTCTTCTTTCTTATGAAGTTAATGAAGAAGACACGTGTAGAGAATAGCATTGATGCAAGTCGAGGGGCTAGTGGCAAGAGGAAATTCGTCCGAACAGTAATTATTCAAGTAATGATAATTCTAGGTCCAAGTCAAAGAAGCTTTAAAACATGTACAACGGCTACAATTGCAATGAAAAAGGACATTACGCGAAGTAATTGTCCCCACCCCAAGAAAGAGAACAAAGAGATGGTCGAAGAAAGGTAAAGGCAAAATTTGAGGCAAATTATGCTTCAGCTCAAAGGATTGAGTTCATCTTTGTGTGTCCACACAAGACTATATGACCGAGAGGTGGATTCTTGATTCGGATGTTCCTATCATATGTGCCCGAATAGAAAGTGGTTTACTTTTTATGAGAGCATTGATGGTGGTTCCGCTTTTAATGGGTAATGACGTTGCTTGTAAGACGGTAGGAATTGGAACTATAAGAGTCAAGATGTATGATGGTGTAGTGAGGACTTTAACCGATGTGAGACATGTTCCTGAGCTAAAGAAAAGTCTTATTTCTCTTGGTACCTTGGATTCCAAAGGCCACAAGTTTGTGGGCGAAGGTGGAGTCCTAAATATTGTTAATGGCTCTTTAATTGTTATGAAGGGTAAAAAACATGGAACCTTGTATACGATTGATTGGTAGTACGGTGATAGCGATGTAGCGATGGGTGCATGTAGTAATGATTCCGAAGTGCACTAAGATGTGGCATATACGTTTAGGCATATGAGTGAAAAGGGTTTGTCCGAAGTTGTCTGCCGGTGGTTCTTGAAGAACTTGAAAAAGCCAAGTATGGGGTTCCGTGGAGCATTGGCGCCTATGGGAAGCAAAATCGCAGAGTCAAGTTCAAGTCAAGCAAGCACACGCACAACAGGCATCCTTGATTATGTGCATACGGATGTTTGGGGACCCTCCGTGGTGGCTTCCAAGGGAGGTAACCGCCATTATGTGTCTCATTCATTGATGATCATACTCGCTATGTGTGGGTGTATATGATGAAATCGAAAAGATGAAGTGTTTGAGACATTTAAGAAGTGGAAGGCAAGGGTTGAGAATCGCATAGATAGGAAGGTAAAGACATTACGGTCCCGACAATGGTAATCGAAGTATACCTATGGACCTTTCCAAGAGTTCAGCGGCGCGAATGGAATTGCCGCATTAATCGGACAAAAAAGGGCACGCCACGTTGAGAATGGAATGGCAGAGAGGATGAATAGAACTTTGCTTGAAAGAACAAGATGTTTATTGTCTAATGCCGCCTAGGCAAAGAGTATTAGGCGATGATGCGTGTCCATGGCGTGTTACGCATAATAGGTCAGCATTACCAGACTATAGATTGCAGGACACCTTATGAGGTGTGGTCAGGTAACCCAGCTGATTATAGTATCTTGCGAGTGTTTGGATCGACAGTTTACTACCATGTGAGGGACAGCAAGCTAGATCCTAGAGCTAAGAAGGCCATATTCTTAGGCTACGCAAATGGGGTAAAGGGATACAGATTGTGGTGTCTAGAAGCCCACAAGTTCCTGGTCAGCAGAGATGTTACTTTTGATGAGACTTCCGTGTTATCTTCAAGAAGTTTCCGAAGTAGTCGGGCGTAATGGTGAAGCCCATGGGTTCAAACCATCGAGCTTGAGTTGTCCGATGCGCCAGATGATTGGTTAGATCATGATGAGGTACCAAATCATGGAACCACACACAAAGAAAGAAGAAGAGCAAGAGCATCCGCGAACTTGTAGTGGCCGACCCTAAGCCACGAGACAAGTTAAAAAGTGCACAAGTATGGGTACGACGGTTTCGTGAAACACTATGGTCGTGGATTTAGTGGCATATGACCGAATATCGAAGATGATGATGGATAGCTTCAAGGAAGTCGTTAGAGATGCTCATTACAGAGATTGGTTGGTAGCTATGCAAGCAGAGATGGAATCTCTTGATAAAAATCACACATGGGACCTAGTTTTATTGCCAAAGCGGCAAAAGGACTATCGGCAAGATAAATGGGTGTTCGAAGAAAGAGGTCCTTCCCGAGTCCGACAAAGATCGGGTACAAGGCAAGAGTGGTAGCAAAAGGGTTTTTCACGTAAGGAAGGAGTTGACTACAATGAGGTATTTTCCCGGTGGTCAAACATACGCCCATTCGTGGTGTTATTAAGTTTAGTTGCTCACTTAACCGGAGTTAGAGCAACTTGATGTGAAAACCGCTTTCTTGCATGGGGACTTGGAAGAAGAGATCTATATGAGACAACTGAAGGGTTTGTCGCTTCTTGAAAGAAGATTATGTATGCAAATTGAATCGGTCACCGACGGGTTAAAGCAATCGCCCTGCAATGGGCAAGCGCTTTGACACATTCATGATGCAACATGAGTACACCGGGTAAGTATGATCGCTATGTCTACTTTAGAAGGCTTCGTGGTAATGACTTCATCTATCTCCCCGCTTTATGTGGATGACATGCTTATTGCTTCCAAAAGCATGGTGGAGATAGACAAGTTGAAATCTCAACTTAGCTCGAAGTTTGAGATGAAAGACTTAGGTGGAGCCAAGAAGATATCTTGGGCATGGAGATTGACAGAGATAGGAAGAAGTTTAACGGATAGTTGTATCTCGGAAGAAATACATTCGTAAAAGTAATTTCTCGATTTGGTATGGAGAATGCAAAGTCGGTTTCTACCCTTTAGTTGGGCATTTTAGGCTTTCACCTAAGTTCTCTCCTAGTTGGGTGGAGGAACAAAAGCATATGGCTAATGTTCCTTATGCAAGTGCCGCGGGTAGTTTGATGTATGCTATGGTGTGCACAATGCACATTTCCACGTGCAATTAGTGTTGTGAGCGGTATATGGCAAACCGGGAAGCAAAGATTGGGAGGCAAATGAAATGGGTATTAAGGTACTTGAAGGGTACTTTGGATGTGGGATTAGCTTATGGTGGGAGGCACTTGTTATGTCGGTTTGTGGATTCGATTATGCAGTGATCTAGATAGACGACGATCGACTCATCGGTTATGTGTTTATGATGCATGGTGCAACGGTTAGTTGGAGGTCTATGCATGTGCTACTCTTGCTTCATCTACTAATCGGAGGCAGTATATGGCAAAGGGCGAGGCAAATGAAAGAGGCACTATGGCTTCGGAGGGTCTTCTAGATGATTGGGTATTGAAAGCGTAACGTGTCATTGGTATCAGGATAGTCGAAGTGCTATTCATTTGGCGAAGAACCAAGTTCATCATGGTCGGACCAAGCATATTGATGTCCGATATCACTTTATACGGGATGTCGCTGAGGATGGTGATGTAGCACTTGAGAAAGTAGACACCCATGACACCCCCCGGCCGATATGTCGACGAAAGTTGTCACCGGAGTTAAGTTCCAACACCGTTTGGACTTGCTCCAAATCCTACATGTTTGAAAGAGCCCCCCAGGTGGGCATAGCCCTTCGGGCGCTTGATCGCGAAGTCTTCCTTGCTGGAGGTGTTCCTACCGGATGTGATCTTGCCGGATGTGTTCGGGCTTGGTTTTATGTGTTAAAACCTCACCGAGGTGGAGAATGTAGAAAAATTTGTTTTCACGGGCCGGACGCCAGCCAGCCAGCTGGCGACTCAGCCACTACTCCGATGATTTAAAGATACCGCTCAAAGAAGGCATACCAAGGCCATGGCTTTAAAGGCGCCGCGGCCAGAGATACCGCCCGTTTTTTTTTTTATGGCCTCGCTACAAGAATCCGCGATTTTTTTGGTTTTTGGTATAAAACAAAATCAGTTTTTGAAAACCTAACTTTTCCAAAACCAAGAAAGAGAGTGATTACAAAGAGAACAATTCTTTGTGAGTTGAGTGTTCATTCTTTGTGAGTGAATTGAGAGAGACTTGTAATCAGTTCTCGGACATCTAGTAAAGCTTGGAACTCGCGAGTGGTGGAAGTAGGCAAATTGCGAACCGATATATCTCGCCTTGTGGTTTGTTCTTCTTTTACATTGATTGTTTTATTTCATATGCTTGTTATTTGATATTGAGAAGTGTTGGGATATTGCTTGGAGGGTGTTGAAGTCTTGTCTATTGAGAAAGATCAATCTTTGTGTAGGATTGATCCGTTTGGTGTGGGTAACGTTGTTTCCGCAGTTAATTATTCACAACACAAGTACATTTAAGCGCCGCACATAGTGAGAGAAGCAGGCGTTATAGATGGAGCTTTTTTTTTTTTTTTCAATAATGGTTCTCTTTTATTTATAGCATAATAGTTTCTACACTAACTTGTAGGTCTTATGTGTTTAGAATTTGTAATGTGCAGATTGCGAGGAATATTTGTTATACTCTGAGCTCTCAATGGTCAAGTAAATATTTGCTTATTGTTGATGTGTTGAAGTGTTTGATGGACTTTATTAGAAACAACTGCGAGGTAACATGGCATTTTATTTAACTACTCTATCTCTTGAAGTGTGCAAAGTTTGAACCGTTTTATGGATGCAGAACATGAAGCATAACATTTCCTTACAATTTTTCAGGTTGGGGTGGAAGACAGTGTAAATGAATGTGTTGATATATTGTTGATTATTGTCTAAGAAAGTGTCGATTTGCAAGCATAGATTATTGTAAAGATGTTGGTAGCAGTCCTCACAAAATAGCAAGTGATTTTAGTAAGGTAAATGATCCTGATATCTGAATGTTTTATCTTCTTTATGTATATGCATGTGCAACAGAGTCCAGGGGATCAGAGATTCTCAACTTAAGATATCATCCAGAATTGCAAACATACTTGACGTTTATAAACTGGAGGGTGGTGTACCGTTGTGATTACCTCCCCCCCCTTTCAAAATGCAAACAGTATTTCCAACCGTTGGGTGAAAATCATATGCAGTTAGGATTTTGGGTGAACCCCATCTTAGGAAACGATTAGATTCTTCATTTTTGTTTCTATAGGTGGATAATTATGCAGCTCAGTGAATCTAACTGTCAAAACTATCAGCAGGTTTTGGTACCTGTTGATTCAATTCTGAGGCTTTATCGCGGTTGGCATGTGTTTTATGGAGACAAATTTTCATCCGAGCTGTAACAAATCTGAAAGTTCGGGTTACTAATTCACCGCTCCAACTTTCAACCGGTAGTGAGGATCCGCTATACTTAGTCGACATGCTTCATCGTTTGGAAACTTATTTCCACAAGTGTTCTAGAAGTTGCAAAGAGTGAAAGCGGCGAGGGTCTTCTTTCCCATCATCCATTGGCGAAATAATCAATAAAGCAAGCCAACTTATTCTCGCTGAAGAGAAATTCAATCCGCTTTTCGACTAAGCTAATGTTTATTCCGGATGCATTCCAACAATTTTGTGACGCCGTTCTTTATTTGTTGCGTTAGTCTCATTCAATCAGTTTCCACTAGAAGTACTGTAGTTTGTACTTTTATTTTAACAGTGGAGACCTTTGTTAATGAATCCATGCTCATAGGCTAAATGTGTGAATGCAAAATATCTTTATTCTTGGTGAATAATTGCAACTGTACATCTGGAAAGGAGAGAGAGAAGTTTAGAGAGAGTAGAAACACATTGCTATATGCAGCAATCGCAGCTTTCACAAAATCCCTCAAGACAGATAAAAATCTTGAGGTTGTTCTCATTTTGTTAATTGAAATGCTTTGTAGGGAGAAATTCAGTTGTTATCGGTTGGTCATATACGTAATTCTATTTCATTTATTTCAAAGGTGTACGGCCACATCGACCGTATCTTCTCAAGCTGCTGGATTCCGTTGAAAGAGATGAAATTCCTTATTGCATCCCTTTACAACATTGGTGCAAATTTATACAATAATAAGCAAATGAAGCAGGTACCTTTTTTCATCCAACGTGAACTTTTATCAGTTCTCATTTTGCTTTTCCTATGAAGTTACCTTTATGAAAATGCTCTAGTTAACTTTCTTATACACCAAGACACATTTGCGGTATTTTCCTTTACTTCTAATATCGATTAATAAACGACTCTTATGACTGATTTCTTTATGTGTAGAATTAAACTGAGATGATATTTTGTCGACTAAAATGATGTTCCATCGTGATGCGATTTAAATCCACTTATTTTGTTTGCCAAATTGTTGTAAATGAGTTAAATGCTTGCAATTATCGCTTAAGTTGTCAAAGGTGCCAAGGCAGCATTTTTTTAGTGAAAATAGTTACAAGCTATTTTACATGGTCTAATAAGTATCCGTGTGATATACCTCAATTTTTTATATTTTGCTGTGTCAGACATATCGTGTCGGGTATGGACACACGTATCCGTATCAATGTAGTTTTGAGCGTGTCGGTTACTGGCCACTGTGAATGGTGTCCCTAGAGCGGTGCCAAAGTCGGCTCAATGTATTAGTTGAGAAACGTAATGGATGGCGCCTTCAGGTTCCCCTTTTTAAGATGAAAATAGGTTGTACACCACTATAATTTTAATTTAAAACTTTAAAGTGACTCTTGAACCAAACTTTAGGACCTGAATACCTAAGAAGCCGTGATCTGATTATTTATCTGAGGGCATTGGTAAGCTGGGCTAAAATCCTGGGTTTGAAATCAAAGACTTTTGTTTTTCCTTTTATTTTAATTGCTACATAGTAACATCTTATGCGTTTGAACTATGTTGATACCATGCGTTTGAACAAGAGTCCACCTCAATAAACTTCTCTGATGGTTAGGCTATGCTTTTCTTTTTGTTCTCTTTTACAAAAACGTCAGCAAAATTGAATATGCACCAACCATCATGCCTCTATAACATACAGACACATTAGAGAGTTTATTATTACCACACACTGACACAGGGGTTTACCTTAACATACAAAGAGCTTCTTTTTCAGTTCCAGTATACACTGACACAGTATCGACTTCTTCCTTGAAGATCGACAAGTAATTTCCTCTGACAATCTACAGCGGCTCTCTCCTTCAGAGTTCCTTTGAGGTTAATATCACGAACAGTTTTCTCTTGTTCCAATCATTTGCCCATAAGCTTTTACTGCATTTCGCTTTTCATCCCAAACTCTTTGTATGTCTCCTCTGAGCAGTAGTTCAGACCTGATCTCTTCCATCTCGGCTAGCATTAATGAATTTTCAGTGTCTAATCTTGATAGTTCCATCTAATCGCTTTAGCCAACCGACCGCTTGTCAGTGCTACTGCAGCTTGTGCTTTAGTTGTAGGTTTTCGTGGTTGGAACCGCCTGCTCTGTCCTGTTGAATCAAACGTTTATAAGACGGTAGAATTTACATGTGATAATATAAAGATGCACACACAGGCACATACATGTTTCTTCACATCGTAGAAAATTTACAGACAAACTATTTAAAGCACCAAGAACTGTTTTAACTCTTCAACCTTATATACATAGTTATCAATATCGTATGATACACGATACGTATTGTTGTATGCAGATAAAAGAAAACAATAGAAGACAAGGACAGAATAAAAGGTAATAACCAAGGCGCGGATTAGGCTGTCCTTAAGGAAAGATTTCGCCCCTTCCAATGGTGCAGAAAGGCAACAATGGCGTCTTCCTCACAGGATTCAATGGTTAACAAGTAGCCCGACTTTGCACTAGAAACGGACTACCCTCTAGAACAAAGAATATAACTCTCTCGGGCGGCCGGGGAAGAAGAGAAGAAGAATAGGTGTGAATCTGTTTTCGAGAAGTGGGATGAAGACCGATAGAGTATTCACGATGTCTGGTTTTCTCTTGAATTGGATTCGCTGGTGTATAGAGGCAGCAGCACGACTTCTGTCTCTCTCGATATAGAGGCAGCAGCAGCACGACTTCTGGTATACACGAGTTCTCTCTCTCTATTCTGTGATGATCTCTCTCTATGAACACAGCAGTGTTTATATAGAGTATGATCGGTTATCATAGATGGAGAAGGACACCTCTCCAAGTCGGTTTCACAAAACCAATTTGAAGTAGAACTCTAGCTAGCCGAAACTTGCTGACCAAGTTTAGGCAATTGGTAATCCACTACCCACTAGACAATAAGCCTAAGCCCAAGCCCAAGCCCAAGCACGACTCGGTGCGGGGCGGGCGGGCGCGCGCGTGTGTGGCTTTGGGTAAGTCCTCCCTCCTAACACAAAAGCCTTTGTACCCTAAGGGCACGCCCTTATGCTAGAGGATCACCTCATATACCTCACTTCCTAGTGGTGGTTCACCAATGTGGGACTAAACAACACACAAGTGTTTTGAAATACACTTGGAGATTCCAACAATCCCCCACTATTTCAAAATACTAATAGTCCCCCACTATTTTGGAATAGGATATTACAAAAGAAATAGGTTAACAAAATGCCAGAGAGAATCGAAAAAACAATGCATAAGATACTGGTGCTTTTCGGGCTTGAACCAGTCATAGGGTAACATGTCTTATAATACGTGAAAGTGGTGGATTAAAAAATCTTTGAACCAACACTCCCTTGTAGTAAAATAGAGGACATGCACCCACATTGCTCCTTCATTATATACGTTGCTGCGGTAAGGCTTTTTGGCCCTCAGGTCGCTTTGTGTTATGTGAATGCTCTAGAGTACTTGCCCTGAATACTCATAAGAACCGACCCAGTTCTACATTCACGTAGGTGGATATCCATCAAGTGTACATAGCAGTTAAAATACACTATCTCATAAAAATAATGGACTATGGATTCCATTAAGAGTAAAATAACTCATCCTTTTTCTCATTGCTATTCATGTTATACAAAAGTATACAATAATGCTATCTAGTCATAGGGTGACGCCTCAAAGAAAGACAATAGCATACCAGAGCGACGAGGTGACTTGTTTTTCCCTTTGAACCTACTTCATGGGATCTCCAATCACATAGGTGGGGTTGCCGTCAGTGTCGCCCTCTATCTAAGGCAAAAGTCACATCCCCCTCGACGTATCAACCACTTGTCTCCTGTTAAGTGGTTTTGTCAGAGGACCGGCCAAATTTAACTCTGACTTCACATAATCTAAAGCCACATGCTCCAGATTCCAGCAGCTGCTTTATAGACTGTAGTCTCAGACGAATATGCCTGCTTTTCCCATTATACAATTTGCTCTTTGCCTTTGCTATTGCGGCCTGACAGTCACAATGCATAGGTACAGCTGGAGGCGGTTTTGTACCAATATGAAGATCTGCCAAGAGGTTTCTAAGCCACTCAGCCTCAGCACTTGCTTTATCTAAAGCAATAAGCTCGGACTCCATGGTTGAACGAGCTATCAAGGTCTGCTTAGAAGATTTTCAAGCGACTGCACCTCCACCTAGGGTGAAAATATAACCACTAGTGGACTTGATATCATAAGAATCAGATATCCAGTTTGCATCACAATAACCCTCTATCACAGGTGGAGTTTGTCTAAACCTTATGCCGTAATTCATTGTTCCTCTCAAGTACTTGGCTAGTCTCTCTAAGGCACTCCAATGTTCCTGGCTAGGACAATGAGTGTATCTGCTTAGCCTACTAACTGCATAAGCAATGTCAGGTCTAGTGCAATTCATCAAGTACATGAGACTACCAATAATTTGGGCATATCTAGACTGAAGGACACCATGTTGAGCATTTTTCTGAAGTACACTATTTGCCTCATAAGGTGTTGACACAGGCTTACTATCATAAAAGTTAAACTTCTTCAAAAACTTCTCAACATAATGCTCTTGTGAAAGCATATAGCCATCACTGTTTCTGATGATTTTGATTCCAAGAATCACATCAGCTTCTCCCCAAATCCTTCATTTCAAATTGGGAGGATAAAACATCTTGGTGTTTCTCACAACATCAAGGCTAGGACTCATGATTAACATGTCATCCACATATAGACAGATAATCACACATGTATTCACATCAAAAGATTTAAAGTAAATACATTTATCAGCATCATTTATATGATATCCATTAGACATCATGACACTGTCAAACTTTTCATGCCATTGTTTTGGTGCTTGTTTCAACCCATATAAAGACTTAACTAACTTGTATACCTTATGCTCATTCCCTGGTACTATCGTACCCTCAGGCTGCATCATATATATTTCTTCATCAAGATCACCATTCAAAAATGCAGTTTTTACATCCATTTGATGAATAAATAAATTATGAATAGCAGCTAGAGCCATTAGAACTCTTATAGAAGAAATCATAGTTACAGGAGCATAAGTATCAAAATAGTCAATGCCTTTTTTCTGGGAGAATCCCTTGACTACAAGTCTAGCCTTGTATTTCTCAATGGAACCATCTAGTTTCAATTTCTTTTTGAAGATCCACTTGTAACGTATAGGTTTAAGCCGGTGAGGTAGATCCACTATCTCCCATGTGTGATTAGCTATAATTGAATCTAGTTCTAGAGTGTATAGCATCCTTCCGAAAGGTGCATCTCGAGGCCCGATTGCCTCATTATACGTCACAGGATCATCATCAAGAAGAAATGTGTAAAAGTCATCACCAAAATTGGTGGATTTTCTGTCTCTTTTACTCTTCCGAATTTCTTGTTCAGAAATTTCAGGATCTATTGATTGTTGTTCACTAGGAGCAACCAACCTCTCAATGCCAATTTTCAAAGGAAACAAATTCTCAAAGAAATCAGCATTTTTACTCTCTATAATAGTGTTAGCATCGACAAGGTTATTATCGATTTTACTACTAAAAATCTATATGCCAAGACTATTATGAGCATAACCAATGAACATACAATCAACAGTTCTAGGTCCCAATTTTCTCTTTTTAGGTTCATTCACTAGAACCTTTGCAAGACACCCCCACATTTTTAAGTATGTCAGGTTAGGTACATGACCTTTCCATAACTCATATGGTGTCTTATTCCCTATTTTCTTGTTGGGTATCCTATTCTGTATATGGCAAGCAGATAGGATTGCTTCCCCCCACAAGTTCAGGGAAGCTCCAGAACTTACAAGCATAGCATTCATCATCTCTTTTAGTGTTCTGTTTTTCCGTTCGGCTACTCCATTAGACTCAGGAGAGTATGGTGGAGTAGTCTCATGAATAATGCCACTCTTGTCACAAAAGTCCTGGAAGGGGTTAGACTCATATTCTCCACCCCTATCAGACCGAAGTCTCTTAATCTTACTGATTAAGGTCGGTTTTCAACTTCACTTTGTACTTGAGAAACATCTCACCGCCTCATGCTTGTGTCTAAGTAAATATACCATGGTGTACCTAGAGAAGTCATCTATGAATGTAATATAATAAAACTTCCCCTCTAGACATGGTACTTGAATTCACCCAAACCGTATGAATAAGAGTTAGTAATCCGGTTTTATCTCTAGACACGATTCTGCGGGGGGTTTCTTCGTGGCTTTAGTCTCAAAGACATATCTCACATTTATCATTAGAAAAATCAGAAATATCGGACAATAAACCACATGCTTTCATCCTTTTCATATATTGAACATTCACATGTCCTAGTCTACCATGCCATATATTAAAAGAGTCAAGGCAAAGGTATGCATTCATTCTTATTAATAATAATGTTGTCAAGTACATTCAACATGAAAAGACCACTGTTATTACAATAACCTTTACCAACAAAACCCTCATCTTTGTCAGAACAAACTTGTCACTCTCAAAAGTTACCTTGACACCAGCTTTTCCCGATGGGACCACGTAAATAAGATTCCTCAACGAATCTCAGGAACATAACATGAAGAACATTACTAAGTGAAAGGGTTTTTCCCGAAGTTAACCGGAAGAATCTTGCCTGTTCCCTCAACAGAACAGACCTAGAGTCACCCATATAGACCTTTTCATCTTTCACTAGTATGTAGTCCGAGAAGGTTTCAACATCACCACGTGGCATGGTGGCACCGAATCTAGTACCCAGTTCTTCTTCCAATTGGCCATGAACACTTGTGACACCCAAAGCAGCAATAATATCATCTCCCCAACTAGATTAGCATTGGGAGGATCATCTGTCTTTTCTTTCTTGTTCCAGACCGAAAAGCCCTATGTCGGGTTTACCATACAAACATAACAATTTCCATTGCCGATTACCACTCCTTTTAAAAGAAGTGTCTTTGACCTTGAA
Organism: Coptis chinensis; assembly: GCF_015680905.1. NCBI lineage: Eukaryota > Viridiplantae > Streptophyta > Magnoliopsida > Ranunculales > Ranunculaceae > Coptis > Coptis chinensis. The sequence continues at coordinate 5,472,906 of NC_141456.1, read as the reverse complement.
ATTCTTATTTTTGTTGTACTTCGCTTTTAGAGGTTTTGTTAGATTTCTTTGGGATTACCTTCAACGATATTGGCTTTAGAATGGAATTCCTTAGACAACACCTCATCCCGAAGTCTTGTTCTTTTCCTCTATGTGAATGTGAATGATCACATCCTCAAGAGTCATCACGCTACGCTTTATGCTTCATACTATTTTTATAGTGTTTCCAAGACTTCGGGAGTTTCTCAATCAAACATCCAAAGAACAAAGGTTTCGGGTAAAATTAATACCCTCGGTTTTCAAATCATTAATCAAAGCCACATGAAAATCATGGATTTGAGACGTTACATCTCTATCCTCTCATATGGAACTTTAGAAAAGTCCCAATAGCATATTCGAAAGTACCAAAGATCCTCTATTATGTATTTCTTGTTCAAACTCTCCCATATATCATGTGCATTCTTATTTGAACAATAAATATCAAAAATTTCATTGGACAAGGTACTCAAAATAGCATGACGACATACCTTATTCCCATTGAGCCAAGCAGCTTGATTTCTTTCGAAATCATTAGAACCCTCCATGGGTGCTGTATCAGTGAGATACTTTGCATAGTTGAGTACATCTAGGGCTGTGAACACCCTTTCTCTCCATCTCTTGAAGTGTGAACCGTTGAAAGATTCAATCTTTGACACATTAGGTAAGTTGTGAGCATTCAGTAGAGGTGCAGCATCTTTCATAGACGAAGTAACTTCCATGACTCCAGAATTGGTTTCTTTGATCGGCGTGGTGTCAACAGGTGTAGACATCTTGTTCTTTCCTTAAGATTGTTGTATGCAGATAAAAGAAAACAATAGAAGACAAGGACAGAATAAAAGGTAATAACCAAGGCGCGGATTAGGCTGTCCTTAAGGAAAGATTTCGCCCCTTCCAATGGTGCAGAAAGGCAACAGTGGCGTCTTTCCTCACGAGGATTCAATGGTTAACTTGATGGCGACTTTGCACTAGAACGGACTACCCTCTAGAACAGCAATATAACTCTCTCTGGCGGTTGACAGGAAGAAGAGAAGAAGAATAGGTGTGAATCTCTGTTTTCTGAGAAGTGGGATGAAGACTGATAGAGTATTCACGATGTCTGGTTTTCTCTTGAATTGGATTATTTGGTTTATAGAGGCAAAGACGACGACTTCATCTCTCTCGATATAGAGGAAGCAGCAAAGACGACGACGGATACACGAAGTTCTCTCTCTGCGTCTCTCTCTCTGCGTTGCGTGATGATCTCTCTATGAACCGCAGTGTTTATATAGAGTATGATCGGTTATCATAGATGGAGAAGGACACCTCTCCAAGTCGGTTTCACGAAACCAATTCGAAGTAGAACTCTAGCTAGCCGAAACTTGCTGCAAAAGCAAAAACCAAGTTTAGGCAATTGGTAATCCACTACCCACTAGACAATCAGCCCAAGCCCGAACCCGACACGACGCGGTTCGGTGCGGGGCGGGCGGGCGCGCGCGTGTGTGGCTTTGGGTGAGTCCTCCCTCCTAACACAAAAGCCTTTGTACCCTAAGGGCACGCCCTTATGCTAGAGGATCACCTCATATACCTCACTTCCTAGTGGTGGTTCACCAATGTAGGACTAAACAACACACAAGTGTTTTGAAATACACTTGGAGATTCCAACACGTATCACATGATAGAGGGAGCGTATCATACGATACGAAATGATACACGATACATTCCGTATGGAGTGATACGCTTCAAATGCTTCAAATACATGAAATATCAATAAAAATTATCTGAAAACGAGTTTTTAAGATTTATTTAGTTTTTTCTTCTCCTTTTTAAGCCTTAGAAAGCCATCTAAGATTTTAGGATATGATAAAGCAACAACTAGCTTACTCATCTAACATCTAGCCTATCATTTTATGTCCAATACTAATTTGGGCCTAGTGGTTGAAAGACATTTTGTACCATAAAACTATTTTTGTACAAATCTTACATACACATGCACAAACACATATAAAACTATAGCCATGAGACATCACTCTTCAATCCTAGTGGCCTGAGTTGCCTCGCATTTTTTCTGCATACTATAACGAGATTTTTACTCAATTTGGTAAGAGAATTAAAGTTATTCGATCTGAGAATGCCTTGGAATACACTTAATCTATTATGGATTCCTTTTGTGTTGATTGAGGTATCATTCACCAGACTAGTTGTGCTCATACCTCCATACCTCGCAACAAAATGTGATTGCAAAACGAAAGCTTTGCCATTTGTTAGATGTTGCGCTTACCTTGAGGTTTAATATGCATGTACCCAAATATTTTGGGCTGATGCTGTCCTCCCGGCCTGCTTGTCACCTTTATTAATTGTATTCCATATGTACGTACTCTTGTGTAATCAAACTCCTTTTTCTCTTTTATATTCTGATAGTTCTCCTTTTTCAGCTAACCCCTCATGTTTTTGGTTGTGTTGCCTTTGTACACATCTTGGACCTTGGTCATGACAAGTTATTCTCGCACTCTCGCACTCATAAAGGGTACCGTTGTTACAATCTTGATGCACAACGTTATTTTGTGAGTGCTGACGTTACTTTTTTTGAGTCCACTCCTTTTTTTTCATCACCTGGTCAAAGTTTATCTATGGATCTTATATCATCTCGTGCGGGGGAGCATTCCTTGCCTTCACCTACTCGTCCAATGCCGATAACATTGCCTAGTGATCCTCCTCCCTTACAGGTTTACCAACGCGGCAAATATTGATGAGGTATTTCTAATGCTCCGAAACCAACTACTTCTCAGTCAAAGGTTCATATTGCTTCCTCATCTGATTCAGTTAATGAGCTCATTGCAAAAAGGAAAGGTACACGTTCTTGCACTCAACCTCCCATTAAGTCGCATGCTCCTGTTGCTTCTTCATCTGATTCCCTTGATTTGCTCCCTTGATTTGCCATTTCTAAGAGAAAATGTACACGTTCTTGCACTCCTAAATATAATAGTTCCTGACACAATTAACCGTCATACAGATCAAAGTATAACATATAAGAAACTTATAAATAAGTGTATTTGAAGTCCAATGCATCATCTAGTGCTAATACTGTACCATCAATTTCCATTTATTTCAGACTGATATAACTCCGACACGGTATGGACTAACAACAGTCTTAACATCTTAACAGTTGAAAATGAAGAACATGGTATGGAACAAGATTTGAAGTTTCTGGTTATCACAGCCTGTTGGTCTGCATTGTAGTCTTAAATAGTATACAGGACTCGATAATGAAAAACTTTCCCGTTTCATAAGTGACCATGAAAGTAACCAAGCATTCCAAACATTATTGAACGAACTATATTCTTGGACTGTTTCATATGTGACCATGAAAGTGTTGTAAGTAGATAAAAGAAAACAATAGAAGACAAAGATAGAATAACAGGTAATAACCAAGGCGCGGATTAGGAACAGCAGCCTGACTTTGCAAATGACTCCTCAAAGTCGGTCTCCCAAAACAGCTATGAGACAGAGTCCAACTCGCACTGAGACTCCAGCCGAAAGTAGGCAATTGGTAATCCACTACCCACTAGTCAGCAAGCCCAAGCCCAAGCGCGACGCGACTCGGTGCAGGGCGGGCGGGCGCGTGTGTGGCCCTAAGGGCACGCCATTATGCTAGAGGAATTCCTCATATACCTCACTTGCTAGTGGTGGTTCACCAATATGGGACTAAACAACACACAAGTATTTTGAAATACTCTTGGAGATTCCAACAGAAAGTAACCAACATATCATGTGACTGTCAAGAATTCCAAACAGGTTAAACGAACTATATCTTGAACTATGCCTTAGCATTTAGCAAACAACTGGATAGCAACGAGGTTTTTCCAGCATAAATAATATCAAATATTTCTAACTTAAATAATATGTAAAGCAACAATTGTCATCCATACATGATCCACCACCAAGCTATTGTTGGCGCTGGCATATCCAAACAGTTGCTCCCGTCCTTGAAGGATTTATACCAAGCATAGTTCCTGAATCGGACCTTACCACCCTACCTACCCCTTCCCAACCAAACAGGTTGCGTTTTCTTTAGATTTGCTTATGCTAGCAAGAATGTCGCGTCAAAGACTGCAACCTTACCTGTCTGGGCTAGCCTCCCAGGGGACAGAGGTTCGAATTTCGCATAAAAAGGACAATCAAGAAAAGAAAAACAAATCAAGCACTAAGAAAACGAAAGAAACAGGTAAACCCCAGGGAAAAGTCTTACAAGAAAACAACAATAAAAATAAAACGAAGAAATGTTTTTCAAAAATAAAACATATACAACTTGTGAAAATGTAAATGTTAATAACCTTATCTAATATTTTTATTGAATCAGTTGGAAACTCTAGATGAAAATATTTTGAAAGAGAAATCACCGTGACAAAGCAAGAAAATCACACAAACATAAAATTATAATCCGCGCGGATTTTTTTGACAAAGCAACACATCATCACTTAACTGAGGGGTGCTAACAGATTGCTATTTTTGTGAAATTGGCCATAATAGATTGATATATTTGTTAAAAAAAATTATATACTGATACAAGTGTTCAGAGGACCTAAGTACGTTGCATATTTATGTAATTAATCCTTCCAATGTGGATATGTTATATATGTTTTCTCTCCAACAGTTATCAACTTCTTATCCCTATTCTTTCAAAAAGGCATTGATATAAAAATAGAGAGTGGGTTTTGGATCCAATCGTCTGAAAGAGATTACCTGTTTGAAACCCACTTTTTTTTTCAACAACAAAAAAATAATAATAATAAAAATCATTTTATGAATGGCACCAAATGAGACGTTTTTTTTCTTTTCTGCGCCACTTCAACCGGCATAGAATGCACTACGCATTCCTCAAACACACACTCTCTATATAGAGTAAAATTGAGATGAGGGGTAATTTCCACCGCTTCCCACTCTACTTTTAGTAAAATTCAGATGAGGGGTAATTTCCACCGCTTCCCACTCTACTTTTAGGAGGATGCGGGGTATTGGACTCAGCATTATTCATTCCATTGTAACTGAATGCTATTACATGTTAATCTACCAATATAACTGACTTAGAAATGTCAGGTTTTAGCAATCATTTTTTTGCCAATATTTAAAATTATCAAACTAGCTGAATTTTTGTTCAACTCGATTCCGGTGAAGGAATTAAGAAAGTGAAAAGAGGAAAGAGTTTAAAAAGGAAATTGAGTCGCATTGAATAGAAAAGTTCATCAAAATATCCTGGTACAGCACATTGGATACTTGGATGAACTTTTCTATTCAATGCGCCTATGTTATCAACTGTTCCCAGCACCAGATACCATGGGCGCGTTTGCGGTAATTAGTAGTTTAGTAGTAGTCTATTACCGTTGGATTCAATTTTGAAGACCTTAATGTTTGGAGTTTAACATAGAAGGATACAACGTAAGTTTTTCATAGAAGGAAAACATTCTGAATTGACCCCTTCATTTATAAAAATGTAAAGACTGATGTTTGAAACCCCATTCAAAAGGAAGGGTAAAAGCCACAGGAATTATGTGTTGGAAAGAAGAAGGAAGCTCCTTTGCCACCTTTAATAAGTTAGTGGTCAATTCTTCTTTTTCCCACCTCAAAAGTAAAAAAACAGATGCAATATATGTTGGAAAGAAGAAGACTCTTCCTACGCCCCTTTAAGGAGTGAATGGTTATTTCTTCTTTTTCCCACCTTTCCCTCCTGCTTTGGAAGCCCCTCCTCCAGACTTGGAGGGTCCCAGCAGTTGAAGTTGTTGCAGGCTCCTGTTTCTTGGTCCTCCCAGCGTGCCTGGGCAGTAATTCTGCAACCTGTAGCATCAGTTGCTTCCCTGAAATGTATCAAAATATCAAATTATAAACACAATGTTTAGCAACATGATCAGATGTTGCTAACAGAACGGTTTATTAGCCAGCCAAAACACAAGCCCAAGAATAGAGTATCCAGCCAGAACTGAAGTTTATGAAAATCAAACCTCTGTTCCTACAAACTGCATCTATACTCGAATTTATGCTAACATGAAGGAAATAAATATTTTAGCAAGATTGCAATGACAGTTAGACAAGCATAGCGGACATTTGACTCAACAACAATAGCTAATAATACCTATTCTCTGAAAGTTGTAACACTGTCATCGTGATACCGTTAGTTATCTTTGTACCTCTTCATTCATGGCAACCGTTAGTTATCTTTGTTCCTCTTCATTCATAGCAACTGTCAGTTCATCCTCAAGGAGATCTTATGGTTCAAAACTAAAAATGAACACAAAAGTATAAGGTATTTTTTCTCTACATTCTATTGTGTATTCAGGCTTGGGTAAAAATTAATCGCTAAGGACATCTCCAATGGAGGGTGTAAACAGTATAAAGTGTAAACTTTACACCCCTATTGTCAAAAAACTCTTTCCAATGGGGGGTGTAAACCGTAGGTAATAGTCTAACAGGGGGAATTCCCCATCCGGATATTAGTTGCTAAAACATTTGGGCGACACAAAAAAATATTGGTCGTCACTTTAAGTGGCGTCCCAGTTTAAATTAAAGAGGGACGTCACTTTAAGGATCGTCCAAGTTTAAAATCCAACTTTTTTTACACTTCTCCATTAGGGACTATAGAGAGTGGTAATTTATAGGCTATACAATAGTATGCAATTGGATTTGTAAAATCCTAATGGCACCTAGGTGGAGCCTATGTGGAGGTGTAATTTTACACCCCCCATTGGAGATGCCCTAATTAGGCTCTTTTCCTACTTTATAATTCTAAGCGAATCTTGAGGTGCATCCAACGATTACGTGAGTTTAAAACACCTCGAGATGTACATTGGTTCTCCTCGCTCTCAATAGATTCTTCATACACAACACCCTTCTTGCCTAAAAATCTGACTTGATATTCTTTTCTGTAGGTAAAAAAACAAAGTTTCGTTCTTCACTAAATAACTGTAAGGTTAAAATCCATCTGACCTGATTTGAGATTCTAACAAGGAACACAAATAGGTGGTACATGTTACCAAACAAAGGCCACCATTGAAGAAATGTCCCAAAACAACAAAGATTCAAATCCATAAAGAATCCAGTTGCGATCACAGTAAACAATAGTACGAGTAAGGAATTCTGATACACCGTCCTAATTATCTTCCAATACTACAAGTAAAATAAAGTGATCCAAATGAAACATGGGGTGTTTGTTATTGTTAAATCATTACTAGAAGTTTTCTGGGAACCATGATTGAACCTTCTTTGTCAAAGACTTTTCTCAATCCAAGTTTCTGTTTTCCTTCTTCCACCTCACAGAAATAAATGCCAATTCCTCAGCCACCATCCTCCAAGGATACTACTAAGAGAGGTCTTTCTCTCTCCGCATTTAATAAAGGACACCCACTGATAAGAGTTTCTGAATCAATTCCTATTTAATTTTTACAATTTCGAGTCTAAAGCTATATCCAGCACAATGTTGTCTTTCAATGACATACTCAAGCAAAAAGAATGGTGGCATGTAGCACCAGGACAAATAACCATGGAAGCATCTGGGGTTTTTGTGTCCCGTCAAAAGTTGCTTTTTCCGTGTGGTGTGCATCTTTAGTCCGTATTTTGACTATTGATAACCTCAGGATGAGAAATTTCTGACCTTTGTGTTTAATTGATGGTGAGTTACTGGATCATACCCAATTATTTTTTCTCTTTCACTTGGCCAGTTTGAAGTTTCTTTTCTTGTTGTTCAGGGGTCCAATGAGTTTGATACTACAACTTCAAACATGCCGAGGTTACAACTTCTATTTTAGTTGAAGAGGCTTAGGCCTAACACTTTAAGACAAATAGCACAAAAAATTCGATACTATTTCTGATAGGCCTCCAACGGTAAACCAAAAAAATGTAAACCCTCAATCTCAAAACCCCCAGCACACAAATAGTATTGAAAAATATATATATATATATATACAGGAAAAAAGCTTACGTATCTTGGCCTGTTCAACCGTTCTTCACAACTTCTCAGTGTCACTCTAAAGGTAAAACTAAAAGCCTCGATAATTTTTAAACTTGCTTGAGTAAATTTGGTCATAAGACACAATATTTTATTATTTTTATTGGATTATTTATCTTTTTTCAAGCAATTTTCTTTTAAAAAAAAATAAATAAAAAAAAATAATAAAAAAAATTAAGCCTTATGCCTCTGAGGCTACCTTCGAGCCTGAAGGAGGCCTTCCACCACAAGGTTTAGAGGCCGTTTATAAACCCTCAGTTGTATGGGTCCAAGTTTCAGCTAGCAGCAAATGAGGACCTCCCTCATCTCCATGTATCATTGTGTGAGTCTATTCTTATTTTAGCCTTTTTTCTGCAGATTTTCTATTTCGATAAAGTTTATCTATCAAAAGAAAAAAAAAAGTGTGTCATGCTGACAAAAGGTAATCGTGTTTGATTATACGTTCAATCAAGAAGTCAAGAACAACATCCAACAAGCAATGTTAAACAGAAAACGAAAAATACAAATACATACTGGTTGCAACAGCTGGATTATACAATGTCCCATCTTCCTTTTTCAGCAAAACTCTCACTCTTCCTCTTTCCATAAAATCGCGAGGATACGCCTTATCTTTCTGCAAAGAAATAACCATTGTAACCTTGAATAAAATTAGAAACGAAACTAATTTACAGCTATATATATATAATAAAAAAAAAAAAGGATATAAACCTCAGGTGCACAACGAAGCTGTAAATGCCGGCAACAATCATAGATCTCATCATATTTAGGATTCTCACATGCTTTACTCGCACTGATCCTTCGTCCCTGAGCTATCGTCTTCTTGGAATTTATATAGATAGGGTAGAACACGATCCACTTCTTTATATCGACTACTTCATCCATGGCAACTGTAATAAACAAAGAATAATTAATTCAAAAGTAAACAAGTAAAGATGCATATCAATATCAATATTCCAGACTAAAAAATTCAAGCCGTGGTTTTTATATAGAGTCGCAATAATACGAGGGTATTTGTGGAAGTGAAAAAGGGGACTCAGGGGAAGGACACTGAGATCGTACTAGTGATAATATATACGGCCATTTGTTTATTGTGATTTTTTTTTAAGACAAAATCCTTGTAGATTAAAAAACTTTTGTAAGAAGAAGAAAATACCATCAATTTTTTCTTTTCGTATAAATTGAATGTCATAATCTAGCGTTCCCAAATAGACATTCATCATATAGTTAGTAAAACAGATTTTGGTATAAAAAGTAGTAAAAAAGATGTATTGGTCTAGTTTTTGTAGCCAAAAAGAAAACATCAATAAAGATAAATGTCATAATCCAGCGTTCCCGAAATTCATCTTTTTTTTAAAAAAACATGAAAAAACAAAGTTTTTGAAAAGGTTTTACTGATTTTGTAAGAAAAACAATGAGTCAGAAATAATTTTTATTATGTACTGTAAAAGAAATCAGTTGTTGAAAGTAAACAACTTCCTCCAAGTATATTTTGATACTTAAACAACGTAAATTAATTTAACGATTAAACGCATTCGAAGAATTGAAGACAATAATGAGACCATACCTTATTGTTGGTGATGTCGTTGTTTCTCTCCTTGTAAAACTTTCCCCGCTCGAGCAGTTTATTTTTGGGAGTGAATTTTACTATGCAGACCCTTTTTATTTATAGGCGTGGGAAATAAACACCGACAAACAGTCAGCTTAGAGCAAGTCCAATTGGAGGCTATATGGACTGATAAATGCAAATATATTACCCAACCACAAAAATGTCATTCCAATCACACTACTAAAAAAGTCTTAAATTTGGAAAAGTAAAAAACCCACCTAAAATTAAAACATTCGCTAGCAGCTACTATAATAAATTTGGGAAATGGACAAAGCATAATTTCTGCCATCCGTGTGTTAAATTTTGATGGACAGCAAAAATTGTACCGTCCGTCCAAAAAAATAATGGACGGTTGTCCGTATCATTTAGCACTTCAAAACATAAAATGCGATTGGATTGGTTTTTTGATTTTGGGGTGCCAAATTAAAAACCTACATGGCACCTTTTAGCAGCCTAATTTAGCAACTCTCCAATGGACTTGCTCTTAAGAAAAAATAAGCTCCATATGAAATTTTTACTCGGTTACTTTTGGACAAACCGCCCCGTAAAAACTTATTATTAGTAGCTTATGAAATACGCAAAGCCCAATTAGCTTAGGATATACGCAAAGCCCAAGCCCGGGTACTCTATAAAAGAAAGGTCCACAGCAACCATCAAATTTGCCTTGGGCTTTGTTCACAAAATCCAGGGCAAGACTTGGGTTGGGCTTCTCCAACGATTTCGCCCCCTTGTCAGCTGGGCTTGGTCCGTAAAATCCACCAAGGTGCTTGCCCCTTTTCTTTCATTTGACTATTTTTCAAAAATTAGTGATTCCCTCAAATTTTTTTTTGTTTTAATTTTAACTTATTTATTTATAAACCCTAAAAATTGCAGAATTCAAATATCATCAGAATCAAATTAGTCAAATCTCCAATGGCTACACAGCATTACAGCAACCATCAATTAGTTTTTTTTCTTTGCGTAAATATCGGTTTTAGTTACTGCCTTAGTGGAACTAATCGTTTCCCTAATATGGTTAATTCTTTCAATTTTATTACTTGCGTGTTCTGTGTGATTAAAGGCCAGAAAAAGGTTGCAATGGAAAGACTGGGATATAATATACCAACCATGGAAACATGAACCTGGTAACAGCAACCTTGACTTAGCCTCGTACCACCCTTAAGCCTTGAAGCGCCATCCATCTGGCCTCTGGCTTCCCATAGCAGTGCCATCCCTGTTATCTTAAACACTTACGAAGCTTCTTGTCGTCTGGGCTTTACCAAGGGGGCCTCAACACTGGAACTGAATTGCGCATGCAACTTTTCTGTGTGATACCCAATTCATACAAACTGTTTACCACCAATCATTCAGGCAACCAGCTGCTATACTAATCTCCAGATTTATGATCTTTCATCTGTGCCAGAAGAGTAGCCACCAATCATCGAGCTGCTCCCTTAAGTGGAAGATTCCAGCTCCAGAGCCAGAAAGAAGCCATATCACCGACTACTATAAACACAAAATGACCAGTTTGAGATTGTTTCCATGGCCCAGACTGCGAATGTAGTTCAAAGGGAGCAATTTTGTAACTGTACACTATTAGTCTGCCGAAATCTCTGAAAAGTGTACCTGCGTACTGTGAATCCCTAATTCACGTCAAGTTGCAGACCAAAAAAAATAATCACGTCTATTAGATAGACAAAAAGAACAAACATATCCTAGCACCCCGTGCCTAAAAAAACATGACAAATAACTAATAATAGGAGAAAGAGGTAATGGCTTCCTGAATAAGTCGCCCAACTTATCCTCATACTGAGTATATGAAATAAGACTCCCAACTTCAAATCTTGAACCACTAATCACTAATCATTGAAGATTCCACCAAGATTGCCTCCAGTAGCATCCTATAGTGGTAAACTAACCGAGCTCTTGGTCTCCACTCGTTTTTGGCTGCTCTTGTTGTACGGTGGGCTGAGCCAAAATATATTTTAGGTCTCATTCTTAAAAAAGAGCCAGCTTTGAACATATAGAATCTCACCTCGCTCGACACATATACCTCTACTACCACCTTAGCTCAAGGTATTGCCACATAACACACTCCAACTTGGAAATGTGCGTACTTGGGATGTATAACAAAATCAATTAAGGGCCCACAGTCAGTATGATGATCATAATATAAGAAAAATATCAATGTAAGACAGAACATTAAGGTTCCATGTTAAATCAAGCTCACCAAATTAGTTTAAAAGAGAACAAGTTTCTGAGTGTGAAATACCATATTCAAATATGCTGCAGTTCACAACATACGCGAACAATAAAAGGTTGTCTAATAACCTAAAAGCCAAAAAATAACAGTTCCCGACACAATTAATTTTGCCAAACAGATCAAAGTGTAATATTCAAAAAACTTCTATCAGTAGTAACAAAATAACCAATTATAAATAAGTATATTTGAAGTCCAATGCATCCTAGTCCATTTACATCACCTAGGAAACTCTCAAAATTGATAACCAGTCTCACATACGATACCGAGATACAGAGTGATATGGCTCCGATGCAGCATGGACTAACAGGCACAATCTGTAATAATATATTAATAAAGTAAATAAAGAAGACATTATAGAACCTGTTTTAAGGCTTCTGGTTATTATCATAGCCTGTTGGTCTGCCTCACAGTCTGCCAGAATAGTGAGAGGAGGCCGAAACTGATTAAGCCGAACTCTCTTTTCTCTCTCAACTTTTTTCTTCCACCCGCAGTAACAAGAATTGGGTTATCATGAAGACAGGTACTGATTTGTCACACTTTACCGAGGCTATGATTACAGAATTTCTTCATAGAAGTAGGATATATTAACTAAAGGGGGCAACCATATATTTTTTTCCCACCTATTTAAGCCTCAACTCTTAAAATCTCCTCCTTCCCACCCTTTCCCATGTGAAGGCGTGAATGATCCCAAGACATCCGGGCAATCAGACCCAACCACAAAGGCTTGATCAGTAGGCAACCAAATACCAACAAATCATGGTCTTTATTTGCTCTGGACATTACTTCTCAGAAGTGAACGAATAAAAAAACACGATTAGAATATATACTCTATATCAAAAATAGGTTTGCTTAGAAGATTCATCACTGATTATCATCAAATATACTACTACCTTACTATTCCACCATCGTCAAGGTCCAGAGAAAGAAAAATACGTTCTGTCATCCCAACGCACGCACCACTTCATCGGTGTGCCAATCCCTCACACCATGTCAGAGTTTGAAGTCACATGAACTATCAACCACCACTACATCTTTGGTCCTGGCATTTCAAAACACGAAGCATCTTTCCAGAATCGGAATTTATTGCTATTCCCAACCAAATAGGTGACTTTTCTCTAACTATGCTCAAGCTAGCCAGAATGTTGTGCCAAAAACTGCAACCTAACGTCTCTACGCAAGCCTCCCAGTGACAGGAATATAAAGAAATTACCAAGGCAAAAGAAAAAATACACACTAAAAAGGAAAATTTTAAATTTGTAATAGGTGCAGATTTTTTTTTTCTTTTAATAGATTCTGAAATTTAAAATAGAAAATACCAGAACAGGTAAGCGGCTTATAGGACACTACGGGTAATGCTGGAGCATGTGCCGGTAGAACGTAACCTTACTTCTCTTGGACACAGTCCCACCATAAAAACAAAGGATCTGTGAAAGGGCAGCCACAAACACAAGGTAACAAAAATTGCCCAGTATAAATAAGGATCAAGGAATCACAAGGATGAGTAATTGATTTCATGTTCCTCACTGGGTTCATTTTTCCCAGTGAAAATAAGGATCAAGGAATCACAAGGATGAGTCATTGATTCCCTGTTCCTCATTGGGGTCCTTAATCTTCGGCACCTATCACTACTACGGTGAACAATCTTAATCAATCACCATGTCAAGAACATTCCCATGTCCACTGCTCCCAACAGGACACATCACCATAAAGGAGTGTATAAAAAACTAAGACCTCATTTAAAGAATATTCAATCTCATAATATATTCACCTAAGATAATAGATGTCAAAATCAAACCTTATTCACTGTCCCCAAAAGGACTAAGTTAACAAATATAATAATTACCGAAAATATCTAAAAACAAGAAAATGTCACAAAAAAAGAAACGAAAACATCTAGAAAAAAACCTAGCGAAGCAAGCAGAAATAAGCTTCTGACTCAAAAACCAAGAAAAGCAAATCACTTAGAAAAGAAACTGAAAGAAAAAGAAAGATGTAAAAAACATTAAAAACAAAACATGCCGACAATCAAGGACAACCTGCAATAAAGATTACTTATCTATAAAAACAATAAAAGGTACCAGTCCAAGACCACAAACACTGGATCTAAGGAAAAAGCCACAAACAAGGTCCGAAAAGGGGGAAAAAGATTCAGTGTGAAAAACCATCTAAACCCATCTCCTGTACTTTTCCAATCTTCAACTTGAATTACTAATCAACCCCCAATAATGTTTTACTCAAGTCCATATTACCGTTCCCAAGGAAATCTTGTCTTGATGTAAAGCTTTCCATAACAAACAAACATAAATGCAAATACCAAAAACGTGGAGGTTTAAAAATGAGAAAATTTTCAACAGTTAAAATAACGCTTACAAATTCTGGGAGTCCAAAATTCTGCTAAAATAATTAGCAACCGATAGCTGAACTAAAAAACCTTAACGTCAAGCTTCTAAACAACGCCAGACTAGTAAGCCGACAAACCCAATGCCCACTTCCCTGAATTGAGTAGTTCCAATCAAATAAGAAAGAATTTTAGTGAAACTGTAAATTAAACGATTAATCAAATATTTAAAGTTACAAACATAACATACCAAAACTACACCACAGGACAACTCCAGTTTGCTTTGACACATAATCAAAACCTAAAAAACTTGTCCTCAAATTCTGAGAGTTGGTCATTTGCTCCTTTACACCCTTCCACTTACGGATCTTGGACACTAGGGTAGCAATTTACGACCCTCTAACGGTAATGAACTGAGGCAAGCAAACCTAAAATAGCTCCTAATGAATACCATTAAATTATACAAGGAAGCCATAAAATCAACTCAATCTACCAAGGAAATGAAATTACTCTTATAAAATATCCTCCAGTGTATACACTGCAGAATATGTTGGAATCATTTATGTGTGTGTGTTTTCTTTTTTTCTTGTTTGTTCCCTGCAGAACATGTTGCCAATAATTAAAATCATTTGTGTCTGCCCACTCGTGTTTTGGGTTGGTGTATGCTGTGACGTCGCACCCAACTCAACCCTAACTTTGGATTAGAACGCCTGGGGAAGTCGATATCCTTCTCAGGCCAGGCCCCTGTCCAGCATACATACCGGATGCCATGGCTCCAACAAGGCAGAGCATAGTGGCTATGTAGCCCATGACACCTCCGAGTAACGAAGGATCCCACAAGCCACCCCACCTGTGCAAAAGATATAACCTAAGAGATTTGTCTTGAAAATGAAAAAGCAAACACAAAATCTAGGCCAGTTTTCAACCACCGACCTCGAAAGCCATTGGTACAAAGTAGAGATTTGTCACCATTTGCAGACTGCATGTCTTGAATGTTACTGAACGTCGTGGGATTCGAAACTACCACTAACATGACAAAACAAGAAAATCACACTAAAAAAATGAAAAATCCACAAAGATTTTATTTAATAAAAACTTCAGAAACTTAAAATAGAAACTACCACAACAGGAGAGAAGCTAATAAGACATTAGGGTTAAATGCTAGAGCACATCGTATGGAGGTTCAACGACGCCCATACCATTCTAGTTGACTAGTTCTCTAGGTGACAGTCCCACTCACTCCCACCATAAAGACACCGGAACTATGAAAGTGCAGCCACAAACTCAAGGACAGTAAAAGTCACCCCATTAAGACAAGGCTTAAGGAATTGTAAAATTGATTCATTGATTCCTTGTTACTTGTTCGGGTCCTTACCCTCCTCTCGTCGGCGCCTATCCCTCCTTTGGTAAACAATCTTAATGAACCCCCAGCCTGTCTATAACATTCCCGCAAGTTCTTATCCACCACTCCAAAAAGGACAGTTATCGTTGTAATTGAGTGAATAAGAAACTACGACATTATTTAAAGTGTGTTCAATCTCAAAAATGATTTAAACAAAAATAATAGGTTGAAAAATCAAACCCCGTTCGAGTCCCCAAAAGAAAAAATCGGTTTAAAAATGAAAAACGTCAAAAAACAAAAGAAAGGAAAACAACGAGGGACAAGCAGGCAATCAGTACATAGAGTAGGGACTCGTTTTGCGAAACATAAGGCCTGAATTCAGACTCATCCGTTCAGCTCTAGCGACAACTTAGAAAACATAGAGAGGAAAGTAAATGTAAGCTACAACTCTAAAACCAAGAAGTATATAACTTGAAAAAGAGTCAACCGCTATAGGCAAAATAGAACACATTGAGGAATAATAAGTAAACTAACAAACCTTAACAGCGAGCATGTATATGATTCCAATCTAGAGGCCTTCTCGGAGTCCAAACCTTCTTTTCACTACAGGCCTTCTCCTTTTTGCCTTTCTCCCACACTGTCTATCCTTTTCAACAATTTTGATCCATCTAGCAGTTCTTTTATAAGAACCACAGTGTTACTTGAACGCATCGTCTTTATATTACTAGTGTAGTAGAAGGTGGCCTCAATGTGCTAAGGAAACACACATATAATTGTACAAACTATGAAATCAAAAGAGAATATATCATATGAGTGTATCTAGAAACCTATTTTCAACAAGAAATCGATTTTTAAGTAAGGCCCTAGAATTCATATATCGGGGACCTAGTGAAATTTCAATATGGTTTCAACAACGTAAAATGTGTGATGATTAATAATGGACACCGTTTTTCATTTACTATCTGCTTGTTTTATGAATGGTAATTAGTTTCTTAATTGTAGATCATTGGACACCCTTTGTATCCTTAGGAATATCCTCAGAAGATATTGGCTCTGTATTGAAAAAGAAACAAAGTTTTTTTAGACAAAGACACTGTACCTTAAACAAGTTTTGATAGAAAAAGAAAACACCATTATAATTCTTTTTTTTTTAGAAGAATAGAAAGAAAAAAAGAGAGTTATAAACGGAATGTCATAAACTAGTGTTCCCATATAGACATTCATCAATATAGTTAGTAAAATGTTTTGTCATCGTAAACCAAAATAAATGATAGAGGTTTTTCTAAAACAGATTTTGGTATGAAACAAATTTTGAAAAAGATGTATTGTCAAGTATTTGTGAGCACAAAATAGTAGCAAAAGGAAAACATCATTAAAGATAAATGTCATAATCTAGCGTTCCCAAATAGACATTTATCACTTTAAAGAAACATGAAAAAAGGAAAGGTTTTGAAAAGGTTTTACTGATTTTGTAAGAAAACAATGAGTCAGGATATATTTTGGGATAGTTAGATGAATTAGTTTTTGTTACATATAGGAAAATAAATCAGCTATTGGAATCCAAAAACAAAGCCAATATCTTCAGAATATATACCAATTTATGTTAACTACAAAACTTGTTTCTTTCAGCAAAACATTCCAGAACTCAGTAATCTCAAATTATAAATAGTTTGGTAACACACTAACACTGGAAATCAAGTGTTGAACAGAATACAACATATTAATATTTGAACAGGGTAACTAATGACTTGTTATTATTTGGAGTAAACCCTAGAATTTCTAATGCCTTGGAAGAATTGAAAACAATAATTGAGACCATACCAATAATAAAAGGAGAAAGAGGCAATGGCATCCTGAATAAATCACCAAACTTATCCTCATAATGAGTACATTAAAAGGACTCCCAACTTCAAATCTTGAACCACTAATCACTAATCATTGTAACTCCACCATGATTGCCTCCAGTAGAGCATCCTATAGTGGTAAACTAACCGAGCTCTTGGTCTCCACTCGTTTTTGGCAGCTCTTGTTGTACTGTGGGCAGAGCCAAAACATATTTTAGGTCTCATTCTTAAAAAAGAGCCAGCTTTGAATGTATTGAATCTCACCTCGCTCGACGAACATACCACCTTAGCTCAAGGTAGTGCCACATAACACACTCCAACTTGGAAATGTGCGTACTCGGGATGTATAACTATATAATGAGATCAAAATCAATTAAGACCCCACTGTCAGTATGATGATCATAATATAAGAAAAATATCAATATAAGACAGGACATTAAGATTCCATGTTAAATCAACCTCACCAAATTAGTTTAAAAGAGAACAAGTTTCTGAGTGTCAAATACCATATTCATATATGCTGCAGTTTACAACATATGCGAACAATAAAAGGTTGTCTAATAACCTAAAAGCCAAAAAAATAACAGTTCCCGACACAATTAATGTTACCATACAGAACAAAGTGTAATATTCAAAAAACTTCTATCAGTAACAAAATAACCAACCATAAATAAGTATATTTAAAGTCTAATGCATCCTAGTCTATTTACATCACCTAGGAAACTCTCAAAATTGATAACCAGTCTCACATATGATACTGAGATACAGAGAGATATGGCTCTGATACGGCATGGACTAAAAGGCACAATCTGTAATAATATATTAATAAATGAAAATAAAGAAGACGGTATAGAACCTGTTTTATGGCTTCTGGTTATCATAGCCTGTTGGTCTGCCTTGCAGTCTGGTCAAAATAATGAGAGAAGGCCAAAACTGATAAAGCCGAACTCTCTTTTCTCTCCCTCTACATTCTTCTTCATTAGCAATGATATAATTTTTCTCAGTCGTAATAACTTATTTGTATATTATACTCCACAATGAAGAACTGACCCGTTTCATATGCAACCATGAAACCAATCTCCACTGATTAATGACACAAGCATATGCAAGAACGAACAGCAATTATACCTGTCACGGATCTCAGACAATTCAGAATTATAGAGCAAAATATTTAAATGAGAAAGTAACAAAACTATTTGAATGACAAAATATGATCTATCACACTTTAACGAGGCTATGATTATATAAAGTTTCAACAAACAGAAGGTCATATCAGCTTAAATGGGCAACGAGGTTTGAATTTTTCTTCCACACTGCAGTAAAAAGAATCGGGTTTTCATGAAGACAAGTACTGATTTGTCACACTTTACCGAGGCTATGACTACAGATTTTCTTCACAGAAGTTGGATATATTAACTAAAGTGGGCAACCATATACTTTTTTCCCTTCTATTTAAGACTCTTAAAATCTCCTCCTTCCCACCTCTTCCCACGAGAAGGCATGAATGATCCCAAGACATTCAGGCAATCAGACCCAACCACAAAGGCATGACCAGTGGGCAACCGAATACCGACAAATCATGGTCTTTATTTGTTCTGGACATTACTTCTCAGAAGTGAACGAGTAAAAAAACACGAATGGAATATATACTCTATATCACAAATAAGTTGGCTTAGAAGATTCATCACTGATTATTATCAAATCTACTACTACCTTACTATTCCACCATCGTCGAGGTCCAGAGAAAGAAAAATACGTTCTATGTTATCCCAACGTACGCACCACTTCGTCGACGTGCCAATCCCTTGCACCACTTCATTGGCATGCCGATCCCTCACACCATGTCAAAGTTTGAAGACACATGAAAGTTGATTGTATATCATACTATCAACCACCAATACATC
Organism: Coptis chinensis; assembly: GCF_015680905.1. Lineage (NCBI taxonomy): Eukaryota > Viridiplantae > Streptophyta > Magnoliopsida > Ranunculales > Ranunculaceae > Coptis > Coptis chinensis. The sequence goes on along the minus strand of NC_141456.1, from coordinate 5,453,640 downwards.
TTTGGTCCTGGCATTATCAAAACACCAAGCATCTTTCCAGAATTGGAACTTATTGCTCTTCCCAACCAAATAGGTGACTTTTCTCTAATGATGCTCAAGCTAGCCAGAACGTTGTGCCAAAGAATGCAACCTTACGTCTCTAGGCAAGCCTCCCAGTGACAGGAAAATAAAGAGAAATAACCATGGCAAAAGAAAAAAATCACACTAAAAAGGAAAATTTGTAATAAGTGCAGATTGTTTTTTTTTAATTAAATTCTGAAACTTAAAATAGAAAATACCAGGACAGGTGAGCGGCTTATAGGACACTACAGGTAATGCTGGAGCATGTGCCGGTAGAACGTAACCTTACTTCTCTTGGACAAAGGATCTGTGAAAGTGCAGCCACAAACACAAGGCAACAAAAATTGCCCAGTATAAATAAGGATCAAGGAATCACAAGGATGAGTCATTGATTTCATGTTCCTCATTGGGGTGGTCCTTTTTCCCAGTGAAAATAGGGATCAAGGAATCACAAGGATGAGTCATTGATTTCATGTTCCTCATTGGGGTCCTTTTTCCCAGTGATAATAAGGATCAAGGAATCACAAGGATGAGTCATTGATTCCCTGTTCCTCATTGAGGTCCTTAATCTTCGACACCCATCACTAATTCGGTGAACAATCCTAATCAACCCACACCATGTCAAGAACATTCCCATAACCATGTCGGTGGCTCCTGACAGGACACACATCACCATAAATGAGTGAATAAAAAACTAAGACATCATTTACAGAATATTCAATCTCATAATATATTTACCTAAGATAATAGATGTCAAAATCAAACCTTACTCACTGTCCCCAAAAGGACTAAATTAACAAATATAATAATTATCGAAACTCTCTAAAAACAAAGAAGGTTTAAACAAGAAAATGTCACAAAAAAAGAGATGAAAACATTTAGTAAAAACTTAGTGAAGAAAGCAAAAATAAGCTTCTGACTCAAAAACCAAGAAAAGCAAAATCACTTGGAAAAGAATTGAAATGAAAGAGGCTAAATAGAACCAGGAATAATCGAAAGAAAAGAAAGATGTAAAAAACATTAAAAACAAAAACATCCCAACAATCAAGGACAACCTGCTTTGCACTATCCATCAATAAAGATTACTTATCTATATAAACAATAAAAGGACCAGTGCAAGACCACAAACACTGGATCTAAGGAAAAGGCCACAAACAAGGTCCGAAAAGGGGCAAAAGATTCAGTGTGAAAAACCATTTAAACCCATCTCCTGTACTTTTCCAATCTTCAACTTGAATTACTAATCAACACCCAATAATGTTTTACTCAAGTCCATATTACTGTTCCCTAGGAAATCTTATCTTGATGTAAAGTTTCCATAACAAACAAACATAAATGCAAATACCAAAAACGTGGAGGTTTGAAAATGAGAAAATTTTCAACAGTTTAAAAGACGCTTACAAATTCTGGGAGTCAAAAATTCTGCTAAAATAATCGGCAACCGATAACTGAACTAAAAACCTTAATATCAAGCTTCTAAACAACGCCAGTCTAGTAAGCTGACAAACCCAATGTCCACTTCCTTGAATTGAGCAGTTCCAATCAAATGAGAAAGAATTTTAGTAAAACTGTAAATTAAACGATTAATCAAATATTTAACGTTACGAACATAACATACCAAAACTACTCCACATGATAACTTCAGTTTGCTTTGACACATAATCAACACCTTAAAAAGCTTGTCCTCGAATTCCGAGAGTTGGGCATTTGCTCCTTTACACCCTTCCTCTTACGGATCTCAGACACTAGGGTAATGAACTGAGGCAAGCAAACCTAAAAAAGCTTATGACCCTCTAACAGTAATGAACTGACGCAAGCAAACCTAAAAAAGCTCCTAAGGAATTAAATCATACAAGGAAGCCATAAACTCAACTCAATCTACCAAGGAAATGAAGTTACTCTTATAAAATAACCTCCAGTGTGCATACACTGCAGAATATGTTGGAATCATTTGGGTTTATGAGTGTGTGTGTGTGTGTGTGTGTGTGTTTTTTCTTGTTTGTTCACTGCAGAACATGTTGCCAATAACAAAATCATTTGTGTCTGCCCACTCATGTTTTGGGTTGGTGTATCTTATGACGACGCACCCAACTCCACCCTAACTTTGGATAAGAACGCCGGGGGAAGTCGTTTTCCATCTCAGGTTAGGCCCCTGTCCAACATACATACCGGATACCATGGCTCCAACAAGGCAGACCATAGTGCCTCTGTAGCCCATGACACCTAGTAACGAAGGATGCCCACAAACCAACCCACCTGTGCAAAAGATATAACCCAAGAGATTCGTAATGAAAATGAAAGAGCAAACACAAAATTTAGGTCAGTTTTCAACCACCAACCTTGAAAGCCATTGGTACAAAGTAGAGATTTGTCACCATTTCAGACTGCATGTCTTGAATGTTACTGAACGTCATGGGATTCGAAACTACCAGTAACACGACAAAACAAGAAAATCACACTAAAAAAATGTATAATCCACACAGATTTTATTTAATAAAAACTTCAGAAACTTAAAATCACAGGAGAGGCGCTAATAAGACATTAGGATTAAATGCTAGAGCATGTTGTCTGGAGGTTCAACGACGCCGACGTAGATAGTAACCATACCATTCTAGTTCTCTAGGTGACAGTCCCACTCACTCCCACCATAAAGACACAGAAACTATGAAGGTGCAGCCACAAACACAAGGACAGTAAAACTCGCCCCATTAAGACAAGGCTTAAGGAATTGTAAAATTGATTCATTGATTTCCTGTTACTTGTTCGGGTCATTACCCTCCTCTCATTGGCACCTATTCCCTCCTTCGGTAAACAATCTTAATCAACCCCCAGAATGCCTATAACATTCCTGCAAGTTCTTATCCACCGCTCCAAAAAGGACACTTATCAATTGAATGAATAAGAAACTAAGATATTATTTAAAATGTGTTCAATCTCAAAAATGATTTAAACAAGAATAATAGGTTGAAAAATCAAACCCCATTCGAATCCCCAAATAGACAAAATTGGTTTAAAAATGAAAAACGTCAAAAAACAAAAAAACAAAAGAAAGGAAAACAACGAGGGACAAGCAGGCAGTGAATACAAGTAGGGACTCGTTTTGCAAAACATAAGGCCCGTATTCAGATTCATCAGCTCTAGCGACAACTTAGAAAGCATAGCGAGGAAAGCAAATGTAACCATACAACTCTAAAACCAAGAATAAGTATATAACTTGAAAAAGAGTCAACTGCTATCTAGGCAAAATAGAACACATTGAGGAATAATAAGTAAGCTGAAGAACCTTAACTGCGAGCATGTATACAATTCCAATCTAGAGGCCTTTCTCCTGCACTGTCTTCCCTCTTCAACAATTTTGATCCATCTAGCACTTCTTTTATAAGAACCAAAGTGTTACTCGAATGCAAAAACAATATTAGTGTGTTAAGGAAACACATATATAATCTTACAAACTATGAAATCAAAAGAGAATATATCATATGAGCATGTATCTAGAAACCTACTTTCAACAAGAAATCGATTTTAAGTAAGGCCCTAGAATTCATATATCAGCATATAATATGTATGCAGGTGACCTAGTGAAATTTCAATATGCTTTCACAACAACGTATTGTGTGTGATGATTAATAATGGACACCGTCTTTTGTTGACTATCTACTTGTTTTCTGAATGGTAATTAGAAGATATTGGCTCTGTTTTGAAAACAAAAACATTGTACATTAAACAAGTTTTGATAGAAAAAGAAAACACACACACAAACATATATATATAGAAGAAAAGAAAGGAAAAAAGAGAGAGTTATAAATGGAATGTCATAAACTAGCGTTCCCATATAGACATTCATCAATATAGTTAGTAAAACAGATTTTGGTATGAAACAAATTTTGAAAAAGATGTATTGTCAAGTATTTGTGAGCACAACATAGTAGCAAAAGGAAAACATCATTAAAGATAAATGTCATAATCCAGCGTTCCCAAAAACATTTATCACTTTAAAGAAAAATGAAAAATAATCAGCTTTTGCAAGAAACAATTTATTTTGGGACAGTTAGATGAATTAGTTTTTGTTATATATAGGAAAAGAAATCAGCTATTGGAATCCAAAAACAAAGCCAATATCTTCAGAATATATACCAATTTATGTTAACTACAAAACGTGTTTCTTTCAGCAAAATGTTCCAGAACTCAGTAATCTCAAATTATAAATAGTTTGGTAACACACTAACACTGGAAATCAACTGTTTACTGTCTAGTTGTTTTCTAAATGGTCCACTAGATTACTAATTTTAAATCTTGGCCACCCTTTAATTTGTATCCTCAAAAGACATCAACTCTGTTTTGGGGAAAAAAAAACACACAGATTTTTAGAAAAAGATCTTGTACATTAAACAAGTTTAGATAGAAGAAGAAAACACCATTGTAGTTTTTTTTTTTTCATATTTTTTATTTAGGGGAAAAAAATAAAAGAAAAAATAGAGAAGTTACAAACAGAATGCCGTAGTAATCTAGCGTTCCCATACAGACATTCATCATAAATAAATAAATAAACGTTTTGTAGTCATAAGAAGATGCAATAAATAAATAAACAAGTTTTGAGAAAGATGCATTGTAAGCAAAAAACACCAGTAATGATAAATGCCATAATCTAGCGTTCCCAAAAAGGCATTCGTCATGAGAAAAGATAAGTTTTTGAAAAGGTTTTAATGATTCTGTAAGAAAACATTTTGAGACTACAGGAAGAGAAATCAGTTGTTGGTATCCAAAAACAAAGCCAATATACAGAACATACACCAATTTAAAGGCACAACAAATCACAACAAATAAACTGCTCAACCGCGTGAAAATATAGAGTGGTTACAGCCTGTAATAATAGCTTAAGAAAAACGCAAAGCCCAAGCCCGGATGGTCTACTAGTATACTGCATTGGGCAGTGGGGGCGTGAGCGCAGTCAGTGGAGTCATACTGGTGCAGTTGCTAAAGTGAGTGCAGTCGGTCGAGGAGCAGTGCATTTCGCAATCATGTCTATGGAACATATGAACGTTCCCTTCAACTTCTGAGGGACAAGCAGTGAAGTATAAGAGAGAAGTGGAACATAAGAATTGAAGCACCAATCTGAGGACTATTTCCAAGCTAGAATAGTGAAAGTTTCAGTTCTGCAGCAAGTTCATCTGCCAAAAGAATTAAATCATAACAGAAACCAATAATAGGAAGTAGCCCACACTCTAGACTTAATTGAAAAAATGTGGGAAAAACATATGTACATATAAGAGAACTAAACTACCTTGAAGATCATGGATAAAACATCTCGATGAAGTGTATTCGCAAACAAAATAAATAGAAATAAAGTTACAAAGATATCTTTCTTGGGATTATTTTCATTAGAATTGTGTCTAACCCATTTCCTAATCACTATATGAATTATAAAGTAGCTTCCTTGTTGCTCTCGCATTTGTTCCTAATCACTATATGAATTATGAAAAAAAAGAAGAAAAGAATTAGGAAAGTCCCTTAGGATAAACAAAAAACCCCAATGGACTTGCTAAGACTTGAATAAATAAATAAAAATCAGGGGTATGTTCCACGCACATCTGACTAGTAATTCGTTCATGTGCAACCAGAATTTGCTGATGGCGGAGTGGGTCAAAATGGCGCCACATTGATTTTGTTGATGTCGCATGGCTGTTGCATATGTTTTTTTGTGATACTGTTTGAAGCTCACACATCTTTCTTGGCATTTCAAATAATGGAGTATCTTTACCAAAATAATAATAATGAAGGGATGTGGGAGCTAGATAAGGAATTGAATAGCACCAAGCAGGTATATATATGCTTCCTTTTTCTCTTGTGAGTAGTTACAACCCCAAAAGAAGTGTCTAGCATTTCTGTAGACTTTGCATAAGGTGCTTGTTGTTCTAAGCTAATGATGACAATGATTCTAATTATATGGTTTCCATTGTTGTGATTGAAATACTGAAGAGTAAGTTCTGAAGATTGTTCAGTTCATATTTCTCGGAGAATTAGAACAGATGGTGGTAACAGTACATCATTAATGCACTAAGTTACTTTGTACTTCCATGGACGAAAAAAAAAATAGTGAAAACAAAATTATTAAGTTAATCTATACTTCCAGGAAGAAGCTTCCTACTCAATTGAAGTGATGTTGAGCTACTAGTGCCTAATCTTCCAACTGCAGGAATTATTCGAGATGGTGACACAAGCTCTGCAACAGATACATTGTACGAATCTGTCCCTAGTCGACTTTGTAACCACCCTCGACTTCCAGAGAATCCATCAGCCATGACCCAGCAGCTCTTAACGCCAAGACTAGTAAGGGCCTTTGCAACTATTTTGGCTGTGTCAGAGTACCTGAGGAAGTTTCACAGATTGTAGATTAGCCAAATCCAAATTTGTGAACAATAAGAAGAAATTGATAGACACAAAAAAGGTTCATCTATACTAATGTTCATGGCAAGGAGTGTAGAACTTACGCGTCCATGATCACAATGTTGGAACCTTTGCCTAGTCTCTTGAGATATGAAATCTTCAAAGCGGTTATTTCAGCCTCTAATATCTTGGTGTCTCTGACAATGTTTTTAATCTTGCTTGGGACTTCTTCCAACCTGAATTATGAAAAGATCCAAGAGATAGTTGTCTACAAAAACTGAAGAGGTCAAAATTTGCATGCCTTCAATTGATAAAAAAAAAAATTGTTTCAAGTATTCGAGGACAAGGATGTATTTCTTTCCTACAAATTTAGAAAACAATATCATTATGTCTGCTACGATGGCAATGCCCTACTAATTTGTCTGGACTTCTCTTCTTGCCAACTGTTCTAGATAGCAAAAGTACATAACAGCAGTTGAATATAAAAGGAAGCATAACTACTTACGGAATTGATATAATCTTGTTTTTAGCAATGGAAGGAAGGCGAGGAACACCAGCTTTGTTCTTGTCTTTCTCTGATCGAATATCAACCAGGTAGTAATTCTGTGTTGAAAGCAGGTCCAGTGTTTGAGCAGGACTAAGCTTCCCTAGTGTGAAACCAACACTAGGTAAAGTATAGTGATATGTTTAAAATGGCGATCTCAAAAATAGTAGTTTCACAGGGTTCTGAAGAACAAGATGAGAAAATAATTACCTTTGTAACCACGGAAGTTATAAGTGATCACCGACCAGATTGGTGGTAGCAGAAGATATGCAAGGAAGACTGCGCCTGCTGTCTCCACAATCACAATTGGATCTGCCGATGTTAATGTCTCAATTGTAGATGAAGCAACAGGTTTGGCCACTTCAATTACTTTACTGCCTTGTTGCGCTGCTTCGGTCACAGTCTGTTATACAAAAGCTTTGTCAGGCAATATAACTTGATAATCAAGTAGGCTGGAATACACAAATGTTTGATTCTAAATCTCCATCTTCTATCCAAACAGATTTAATGGAACACACTTACAAACTTGTATATGAACTTAAGACCACATTTTAGTACCATTATTATTCAATTTTGTTAAATTAGCCAAGTGACCAATAGAAATCATTATCACAGATTCTGGCTTTGGATCCGACAGTCTCCTACATTATTAGTTAATACACTCTTTTGATTATCATATCCTTTATCATCTTGGATTTATCCAATAACTTCAGCATTCCACAATTTCGTCAAAATTGTGTAAATTGGAGTACGTACACTACAAATACAGGTAGATAAATGAAGCAAAGGGGGAACCTTAGCAGCACTATAAACTGGTTCTGTATCAATGCCTGAGCTCTGAAGGGCTTCTTCGACCTTTTTAGACGCCTCTGAAAGTACTGGCGAAGCAATCTTCACTGCTTGGTCACCAGCTTTCACTAAGAGAGGCAGAGCAAAATCAACTCCAGGCTTCAAAGTATCAACCACCACCTTAAATGCACCTTGAGTGAAGTCCAAAACACTTGAACCCACTTCTTGTGCTTGACCAATAGTGTCCTCTACCTATACAAAATGAAGAAAAGCAAACAAAGAATTCAACATGGATGAAAGGGGTACCTTAAAAGTGATAGAACTAGCTAAGAGAATGAATTACTTTTGTAAGAGAGGTCATGATTTGGTCTTTAGACAAGCTGAAAGCCTTAGCTTCATTGGGAGAAGTGATGAGGGTGAACAAAGAGAGTGCTGTTGATGTTGGTAAAGATACAGCAATTGGCCTAAATGGATTTCTAACTGGAGTGGATTTAGAAAGACAATAAACTTTGGGTGTGGAAGATAACATTGTATAAGGAGAAGAGGGTGGAGGAAGAAGAGAAGGCCTTGTTGCTGTGGATACAGCTCTTATGGCCATTTTTTTTGGAAGGGGAGAGAAAGGTGGGACTTCTGTGAGTGTGTGATGGAAATTGTGAAGGAGATACTATTGTTTTTTATTGTCCAATAATAAATGAGATGAGATAAATAGCTAGTCATAGTTTGTCAGTCGTCACACTTTTCTCAAATGGTCCTTCTCAAATCTCCACTTCAAACTATTATATTGCATAACAATAATTTGTTATGTATAATTTTGGATTTATAATAAATAAAATTGAGTTTTACCGATATATATATATATATATTATTATTATTATTGTGAAACTTTCCCAAAACAAGAATTTTATACATATTTGATTAAAAAAGTATCTAACTGTGAGTCATGCAGTGGCAGAAGTGGAGTGAAGAGGAGAGAGGGAGAGATTGAGAAAGCGTGGAAAGAGAGGGATTGAGAGGACGAAGAAAAGAGACAAGGAATGAGGAGAAAGAAAGGCAACGAAACCAAACCAAATGACTTTTTTTTTGTCACTTAGCCCCCCCCGGCCCAAAACGCGTTCCTCCGCTCACTTTTTTGATTATGAATATATTTTTATTTAATTTTATAATCAAGAATTGCTTTTATCAATTCTATGAGGAGGGCTGTCAACGGGCGGACCTGAACAGATACACCTAGGTCCAACCCTAGCCCAAAACATATATGAATTTTCGAGACCAAGCCCAGTCTAGGTCCTATTGGACAAGTTCGGATTCAGGCCGTCCGTTAGCAATGCATGGAAACTATTTTTTTTTCTAAAAATCAATCAAATTTGTAAGTAGCAAAAGTCAAACTCTCATATCTTGTGTGGCAAGCACAACACTAACCAACATTACTTCCAATTTTCTATGTACACTATTAGTAAATATATTATTAATATTAACTATAAAACACACAAATCTACTATAGATTTCAGGCCGGGTCATTATCAAACCGGACAAGGGTATGTCTAGACCTAGCCCAATAATCTTATCGGACTAAATGTAAAGTCTAAGTCCTTGTTTTATCGGTTCGGATTCAATCAAGCTTCGAGCTTGTCCCGGCCCATTAACAACCCTACTTCTGAGATTTTTCTGGAGACAGAACTAAACGTATATAACTAGGAAATAAATATTTGCTAAATACATAAAGCCATAACAAAGCTAAACATATATAACTAGGAAATAAAACTAGCTTGCTGAAGTTTTCCTTAATAAAACATACAAATGTTATGAACTGTGAAACAAACATATAAGTCTCGTACTAAAATTATTAAAAAATCATATCACATAAAAAATGCAATTTCCAATGACCACTTATAGCTCAGCAGTTCCCTCTGTAGGTCCACTCCCTACCTTTGTTAGATAGAACTACAGGATGAGTTGTGATCAAGCAGCCAACACATGAGGATATCACAAATGTCGTCTCCAAAATATATGAAAGAAGTTTTGCATTAAGGGTACGGTTGCAGTTGCAAGCATCAAGGATACTCTCCCAAAATTAAGTGTAAGGGACATCCTACATAATACTCACGTGATATGCACACAACACCTTGGCACAGTTCGTATGCAACGATCGACTCGATTTCGGATACTTACCACACTCGAAGTCAACTCGGCTCCGCACACTCGTTACACTCATTCAGCTCTCGAGATCGATTCGACTCTAGATACTCCGTACACGATTTCATCTGGTACTTGACACTCGACTCCGTCTCGTGACATCATCATCTGCTACTATCATCATTGTTATTATTAGCATTTTGAAGTTTTTCCTTAATAAAACATACAAAGCGTAATGAAACAAACTCAAATTAGCCCAAAAAAATCATATCGGTCACTTATCATTATTACGGTGTTCTCACCATCATTACACCCTATGCCAGCTCACACAACCTAACATCTGTCCATACCACTACATGTGTCCTACCAATCACTTGCTCACAATCTCTATAAAAGCTACCTTTAATAACTATATTTGGGTTTGATTCCATATTCTCTTCTGAAATGGATATGTAGGCATCTTCCCAACAGAGAAGAACAACCCCAACCAACATCCAAACACCTCCCCCTCTCAATCACCACTACCTCATTATCTTTGGTGTAATGCTGGATCTAATCTCTAGGGATAAAATTCGACATTAACATTTGGCACCATCTGTGGTAGATTCATCGAGAATCCGATAACTCACACAACTCTCTTTTCTGGTGATCAACATCTTCCATTCAAACTTTCACTGTGGATGTTGATCTGCCTCCTTCCGCCATATATGTTCAATTTCTCAAAAATATGTCACCCGCCACCACCGATTGTGAGGGCTTCTAAAGCACAGGCTGATTTTGATTTCTTGATCTGGAAAAACAAATCTTGGTCTGTTGCCTTCATTTTGTCATTCACAACTAGTGTACCGATGTTTATATTCTCACTAAACCCAATCTTCTTGTCAAGCAAACAAACTTAAACAATCACAATGCCAATAAATTAGAATTTTCTCATCAAAGCTTTTTATACAATTGCAACACAAACGAATAGCTGAAACAGATGTGAATGGTGCTGATGACAACACCCTCTACAGATAAGTTTTCACCTTTCTTTACTTTCTGAACTATTCCCCTAGCTACTTTAATTTTAATTTGGAGTGCCTATTTTTCTTAAAATGTTAATGTCAAATTTGAAACTTGCCACAATCTCAACTCGTTCAGTGTTGAAATGAACTCTCCTCCACGGCTATTGGGTTCACGCACCAACCACTAATTTATAGCGACGGATCCATAATTCATAATCGTGATCGCGGACATTACATTGTATCTCACGTCAATAAATTACTGAGATTCACGTCACCCGCTATCAAGCTACTATTTATCTATCGATCTTGATTGCCGACCTCAAATTTCTATGAGCCTCAGCAAGTCTCCACCAACTTTTGTGTTTGGACTTCGATCGGCCTTGCTTGACTGCCAACCTCATATTTCTACATAACGGCCTCAACTGGTTATCAATAGAAGCTGAGAATGTTAAATCAACACAGCGACTTCGTACCCAAACATGGAATTACTCGCATCAAGCTCGACACTCGATTTATTACAACTCTAAACTCGGATCATTCACATCAGCAACACGTTCGCCGACCTGAACTAGTTTCCACTAGTTGATAAATGGTTGAATATGATTTCCCTTCGGAATGAACAACAACCCCCTTTTGCATACTTTTTTCATCATATACATTCTTAGAATAAACCTCCACATGCCCAAAATGCTTCTCAGCCACCTTCTTGTCAAAATACAGACTTCCCAAAAATTGTTTCGTCATTTTCTTTTTGGCAAACAAAACATCATCATTAACAATACGACTCGAATCAGGACCTCCTTCCTCAGGGTTGGCTAATACAGCCAAATAGGCTTTCTCACTGACCGATCTAGGAGTGACCTTCTTATCAACTGATCTCCTCATACGTAGCATGGACACACCACCAAAAGGATGCAAACTCGACTCGAAAGACCCTAAAATACACAAACAGCTAATTAAACACATATATAACTAACTACTGGAAAAATAGGAAACATAAAAAAGTAGAAGCAATACCTATACTGATAGGAAGACACTCGGGAAACACTACCACTTCAGACGAGATAGCATCAGAATCAGACGTTTGGTCAATATCAGAATCAAACTTTAAAAGGCATTCAGTTTGTTCTTTCTCAAAGCGTTTTGATACCACCATCAAATATGTCCTCAACAGCATCAAAATCAGGCTTTAAAAGACATTCAACATGTTCCTTCTCAAACATATTGATACCACCATCAAGTAGTTCCTCAACAACATCAGAATCAGACGTTTGGTCAATATCAGAATCAAACTTTAAAAGACATTCAGTTTGTTCTTTCTCAAGCGTTTTGATACCACCATCAAATAGGTCATCAACAACATCAAAATTAGACTTTAAAAGACATTCAACATGTTCCTTCTCAAACATCTTGATACCACCATCAAGTAGATCCTCAACAACATCATAATCAGACTTTTGGTCAGTATAAGAATCAGACTTTAAACGACATTCAACACATTCCTCACAAGCGTCTTGATACCAACATCGAGTAGATCCTTGGTATTTCTCAGTATATTCCCTATAATATACACACTATTAATAAAGGTTGAGCAAAACAAAAACAAAAAAATCTTAAAAAATCAACCTAAAGCATATAGCAGTACCAAATGTCTACGCCACAGATGAGTCGAATTTGGTTTGCTTTGCATACAAGTTCACAACATCTAGTAGGTTACTACTGATCAGATCGCGAATAAACAAATGTCTCGGAGAGTAGTTGTCTCGTAATCAAATTCTCCTATGCCAAGCTTTCAACTAAAATAATTCCCAAAATCACAATGTCAATATCACATAGTTTACAACTAAAAGCACATTCTCAAAATAAACTCATGCTTAAAACAAATAAAGCAGTACATACAAAATATATAGACAAATCTAATCTACATAGATCAGCCCACAGTCAAAGATACCAAACAAAGTTCACTACAGGATCATGAGAATATTACCATTATAGACAAAGCTACACAAGAAAAAATGATTTATCATATTTTGTTTTCCTCAAGAAGAACTATAGATTTTTTTTTATCAAAACAGTATGAGTATAAGAATAAATATCATCAACAAATCATAACAAACATTTTATGAATACTAATAACATCATTAATAAAAAATAATAAGATCACAACATTACAAAACTAAAAATAAATAGTGAAACCATGATATTAATAACAATAACCATTATTAATAATAATAAAAATAAATAGTGAGTTATTCGATCTAAAATTTATACATGTTTTCTTCATTGGCTATGGAGACTTGGAGAGAAAATAAGCTTCAGATGAGTAGAAAACTTAAAAAGAGAAACACAATAAAACAAAAGCACGTATTTATAAATTATAATGTAAAAAATAGAGAAACCTGAATTTGGATATTTGCACATGAACAACTCGCATGTTCGTATTCATTTTTCTTGCACAGAAAGAAACAAATATTTGTTAACATTGGACCTGGATCGTGGGCTAAACCCATCAAAGAAATAGGACCATATTTGATGAACCAAAGGAGGAATGTTAGTGTTGTCTACATAAGACCCATAGGTCATCCCTCCTATAGTCCATCAACACGATCATATTTCTTGTAAATTTTGCACTATGGTTGAGAAGAGTAGTAGTGGTTGGAGTATGGTGTTTTGAGATACATCATCTTGGATAATTGAGAAAGTAAGTAATTGGAGATTGAGATAAGGCATATAGGATGTTCAGAGTTCAGGCTTTAGATCTAGACTTTAATGGTTGCTTGTACTTAGAAAAATGGGTATATATATGATCTAACGGTAGACCAGAATGAATCAAGGGTCAAAAAAAAAAAAAAAAAAATGATATTAATGGGTTGGGCACATAGAAGTGGCATAGTTTTGTTTGGGCTTGGCTAGTTTATTAATTGCACTCAAGCCTATGAGAAGCAGCACCATGTGCAGGACTGAAGGCGTGCCCCCATAGAGTCACACTTTTCTCAAATCTCCCCACTGATCCCGGAAGTACCTTTGCAAGTATAGTACAACTGTACATGTAATCCCCGGTAGCGGCGCCCTTTGTTCATTTTTTATAGTGGGTGAGTATTGGGTTGTCATTGTTCATCTGAAATCTTATGTTGGGGAGAATTGATGGATGGATAAAAACAAAACCTTTCTCTAAGCACTCATTTTCTATTTGTAGTTTTTGATGTTTAAAAGATGGTGGAAACATTAGTTATTAGGAGTTGATGATTGAAACATGAATGTTTAATTGGTTTGGTTCAAAACATATTAGTAAATGATGGATTGATGTAACTTGGTTAGTAAGTCATATTTATTTGATTGATTCAAATGAGTATAACAAGTTTTTGGGTTGAAATGAAATGAATAGCTAGCAAGATGTTAAAAGAACTAGTTGAAGGAAAACAAGATTTAAACAAGTTTTAATGGTAGAAAATAAGTTTGATTCATAAAATTTTGAGCTTGAAAACAATGGAAAATGGAAAAAAATAATAAAACTAATTAAAAAACTATATCTAATTAATGTTATGCTACTCCTACTAGAGTTTAGTTACTACTTAGCTAGCTCTTTTTTTTGTGGGTAATCTCTACACTTATACAAGTTTACCCCCCCCCCCCCCCCCTCCTCCTATTTCTTCTCATTCAAGTGACCTATTCTAGAACATTATCTACTATTCTTTTGTCTTCTAGAGTTGAGTGGATAAGACCAAGTCTTTGGGCCTAAGCCCATGTCTTTGAAAGGTTGAGCCTTTGGTCTTTGAAGCTTTAAGTGTTGAGCTCATGTTTTAAAATAGGTTGAGCCTTTGGCCTTTGGGTCTTTGAGTGTTGTTTAAGCCTTTGGGTCTTTGAGTTGATTTTGACTGTTAACCTTAACTTGACCGCTGACTTTTTCCAATAATCTTTATTTTTCACAAGAGGTTCATTTTTTGGCTTCTTTTGGCTTTAGAATTCGTCGTTTAAGATAATTCATTCAGAATAGGCTTGTATCATGAAAAAACAATAAGAACGTGAGTTTTCTACATTATTAATCATATAATTAGATTAAATTGAAGCATTATAAAGGAGATAAAACACACATATTTAAGGTATGATGTCAAAAGCATATGATCTAACGGTAGATCAGAATGAATCAAGGGTCACTATAAAAAAAGGTTTTTGTTCTACAATAGGGTTTCCTAACTTATACTACTCAAAATTAGATAATGTGGGCATGTGGCTGCGACATAGAAAATTGATATTAATAGATTATGCTCATAGAGGTGCCATAGTTTTGTTTGGGTTTGGCTAGTTTATTGATTGCATTCAAGCCTACGAGAAGCAGCACCATGTGCAGGACTGCAGGCGTGCCCCCATAGGGTCACACTTTTCTCAAATCTCCCCCACTGATCTCGGAAGTACACTTTGCAAGCATAGTACAACTGTACATGTAATCCCCGGCAGCGGTGCCATCTGTTCCTTTTTTATAGTGGGTGAGTATTGGGTTGTCATTCTTCATCTGAAATCTTATGTTGGGAAGAATTAATTGATGGATAAAAACTAAACCTTTCTATAAACACCCATTTTCTATTTGTAGTTTTTGATGTTTAAAAGATGGTGGAAACATTAGTTATTAGGAGTTAATGATTGAAACATGAATGTTTAATTGGTTTGGTTTAAAACATGTTAGTAAATGATGGATTGATTCAAATGAGTATAACAAGTTTTTAGGTTATACTTATTTGATGGATTGATCCAATAATAAACGAGATGAGATAGCTAGTCATAGTTTGTCACACTTTTCTCAAATGGGTCCTTCTCAAATCTCCACTTCAAACTATTATATTGCATTAATTATTGCATAACAATAATTTGTAATGTGTAACATTTGGATCTATAATAAATAAAATTGAGTTTTACCTATCATAAAAAAAATAAAAAAAAAATAAAAAATATTATTATTATTGCATAACAAGAATTTTATACATACTAGTATACTGCTATGCAGTGGGGGCATGAGCGGAGAGGGAGAGTGGAGAGTGGAGAGGGGAGAGGGGGAGATTGAGAGGGGAGAGGGGAGAGGGAGAGATTGAGAGGGCGTGGAGAGGGAGATTGAGAGGGATGAAGATAAGAGACGAGGAATGAAGACAGACAGATAGAAACCAACCAAATGACTTTTTGTTCACATAGACCCCCCCCCCCTTCAGCCCAAAACGTAGGGCTATCAACGGGTGGACCTGAACAGGACACACCTAGGTCCAGCCCTAGCCCAAAATATATATGAATTTTCGAGACCAAGCCCAGTCTAGATCTTATTGGACAAGTTCGGATTCAGGCCGTCCGTTAGCAATACATGGAAACTATTTTTTTTTTCTAAAAATCAATCAAATTTGTAAGTAGCAAGAGTCAAACTCTCATATCTTGTGTGGCAAACACAACACTAACCAACATTACTTCCAATTTTCTATGTACACTATTAGTAAATATATTATTAATATTAACTATAAAACACACAAATCTATTATAGATTTCGGGCCAGGTCATTATCGGACCGGACAAGGGTATGTCTAGACCTAGCCCAATAATCTTATCGGACTAAATGTAAAGTCTAAGTCCTTGTTTTATCGGTTCGGATTCAATCGGGCTTCAAGCTTGTCTCAGCCCATTGACAACCCTACTTATGAGATTTTTCTGGAGACAGAACTAAATGTATATAACTAGGAAATAAAAATTTGCTGAATACATAAAGCGAACAAAGCTAAATATATATAACTAGGAAATAAAACTAGCTTGCTGAAGTTTTCCTTAATAAAACATACAAATGTTATGAATTGTGGAACAAACATATAAGTCTTATACTAAAATTATTAAAAAATCATATCACATAAAAATGCAATTTCCAATGACCACTTATATCTCAACAGTTTCCTCTGTAGGTCCACTCCCTACCTTTGTTAGATAGAACTACAGGATGAGTTGTGATCAAGCAGACAACACATGAGGATATCACAAATAACCTCAATATATGAAAGAAGTTTTGCATCAAGGGTATGGTTGCAGTTGCAAGCATCAAGGATACTCTCCCAAAATTAAGTGTAAGGGACATCCTACATAATACTCACGTGATATGCACACAACACCCTGGCACAGTTCGTATGCAAATAATCGACTAGATTACGGATACTTAGCACACTCGAAGTCGACTCGGCTCCGCACACTCATTCAGGTCTTGAGATTGATTTGACTCTAGATACTCCATACACGATTTCATCTGGTACTTGACATTCGACTCCGTCTTGTGACATCATCACCTACTACTGTCATCATTGTTATCATTAACATTAGGCCTCCGCCCACCGTAATACTCAGATTATTACGGTCACTTATCATCATTACGGTGTTCTCACCATCATTACACCCTATGCCAGCTCATGCAACCTAACATCTGTCCATACCACTACACGTGTCCTACCAATCACTTGTTAACAATCTCTATAAAAGCTACATTTAATAACTATATTTGGGCTTGATTCAATATTCTCTTCTGAAATGGATATGTAGGTATCTTCCCCATAGAGAAGAACAACCCCAACCAACATCCAAGCACCTCCCCCTCTCAATCACCACTACCCCTCATTATCTTTGGTGTAATGTTGGATCTAATCTCTAGGGATAAAATTCGACATTAACATTTAGCCGTCTGTGGTAGATTCATCGAGAATCGGATAACTCACACAACTCTCTTTTCTGGTGATCAACATCTTCCATTCAAACTTTCACCATGGATGTTGATCTACCTCCTTCCGCTGTCTATGTTCAATTTCTCAAAAATATGTCACCCACCGCCACCGATTGTGAGGGCTTCTAAAGCATAGGCTGATTTTGATTTCTTGATCCGGAAAAACAAATATTAGTCTGTTGCCTTCATTTTGTCATTCACAACTGGTGTATCGATGTTTATCTTCTCACTAAACTCAATCTTCTTGTCAAGCAAACAAACTTAAACAATCACAATGCCAATGAATTAGAATTTTCTCATCAAAGCTTTATACAATTGCAACACAAACGAATAGCTGAAACAGATGTGAATGGTGCTAACAACACCCTCTACAAATAAGTTTTCACCTTTATTTACTTTCTGAACTATTCCCCTATTTTAATTTTAATTTGGAGCGCCTATTTTTCTTGAAATGTTAATGTCAAATTTGAAACTTGCCACAATCTCAACTCGTTTAGTGTTGAAATGAACTCTCCTCCATCGCTATTAGGTTCACACACCAACCACTAATTTATAGCGACGGATCCATAATTCACAATCATGATCGCGGACATTACATTGCATCTCATGTCAATAAATTACTGAGATTCACGTCACCCGCTATCAAGCTACTATTTATCTATCAGTCTTGATTGCCGACCTCAAATTTCTATGAACCTCAACAAGTCTCCACCAACTTTTGTGTTTGGACTTCGATCGGTCTTGCTTGACTGCCAACCTCAAATTTCTACACAACGGCCTCAACTGGTTATCTATAGAAGCTGAGAATGTTAAAGCAACGCAGCGACTTCGTACCCAAACATGGAATTACTCGCATCAAGCTCGACACTCGATTTATTACAACTCTGAACTTGGATCATTCACATTAGCAACACGTACGCCGACCTGAACTAGTTTTCCACTAGTTGATATATCATTTAGTCATGATATGATGAGCCACTCCTACGAAGCATACAATACTACAAGGTTGTTCACAAGCTCTATCAAGATTATATTTATCACGACAATATATAAGACTTGTCCATTTATCGAGGCAGTTAGTAAGCCCTCTCCTGTCTACAAGGTGTTCACTCTATATCACTCGCTCGGTCTTTCTTCACTTGCTTGTTCAAGGCGTCACCTAACTTTGCTCAATTCGTCACTCGACATTACTCAAGTCAACATCGCTATGCAAGTCGTCATTCGCTTTTGCTCAAATCAACTTCACAACTCTCATGAGGACAAGATGAATGCAGGACATCCATCGGCAGTACACCAACAAACACAACAACATTTACTTCAAACGCCTTGTAACGACGTCCTCTACCACTTTCTAGTGGATTCTCAACGGACTGCAGCTTTAGCTTGGTTGTCTATGACATTTCTATATTCACTATGGCTTGACTTGGTGAAGGTTTGACAAAAATCTACACCTCTGTCACCAAATGTTGTCAGTAATGGAGTACCAAGAGTTGGGTCATGGACCTACTTGGATTTTGTATGTATGCATTGATGAGGCCATTGTAAGGGCCCTCGACATGTAAGTTTTGAATTTGAGTTTCAGAGAATATAGATTAAAGCCAAGCCCTTAGTGATCAAGCATTATAAATACTGAAATGTCAGGTCATTGTTGGTAAGAAGGGAAAATGTAAATGAAAAAATAAAAATACTTAACCTTGATTGTGTTGATGCTTTTGATGAATGCCTAAGTCTGAAATGAAATTCATGGTGTTTTGAGCAAACAGACGGTGCCAAATGTAAATGTCTAAATTTACACCGAGGACTAAGACTTAGTTTTTAGCTCTTAAGTTATGATAATAAAGAGGGGATTGTTTTATTTGGTGTTAATGGCTACTCTTCATGAGTAAGAAGATTCATGTGTATCTAGCACTGTGTTAGTAAGTCTGGAATAATCAAGCCACATGTATCTCTTAGAGGGTGGTTTTTATAGTCATTGAAAGTGGGTATTAGGTGGGGCACGTGTACTGATGTGAAGTCGTGATGAATGACATGTATCTGTGAGAGGCACACGAATAACAATTGTAGGTGTTTAGGTCTATCTAAGTTAGCATAGGGTGTAATGATGGTGTTCTCCGTAATGATGGTGGATGGTTGTAATAGTGCATGTATTACGGCAGAAAATGGGTTTAAGGATAAATTAGTAATTATGATAGTGGTACGTGATGACGTTATGAGATGAAGTCGAGTGACGAGTCACTGGGCTGCTAAGTATGTGAGTCTTCTGCTATAGTGAGATCTTGGAGTTGTTTGCAAGTGTGATGGATATTCATATATCTGGGGTCGCATTATACTGGGGGAGTCGTTGCATGTGAGTCTCGTGCACATCATGTGACTGGTGGGATGTCCCTTATAATTATGAACTATGGAACAAACATATAAGTCTTGTACTAAAATTATTACAAAATCATATCACATAAAAATGCAATTTCCAATGACCACTTATAGCTTAGCAGTTCCCTCTGTAGGTCCACTCCCTACCCTACATGTTACATATATTTACACCCAATTGTATATTAGTTAGTTCGTTTATTTAATTTGTTTGATTTAGTTAGTGTGTTTCTAGTAATTTTGCAGGAATTGGAGTTAATGTGGAACTATTAGTGCATAACTATTGTTTTGTCAGCATTACATCCCCGGCAACGGCGCCAAAAACTTGGTGGATATTTAACCGGTCTAAACGAACTAACTAATATACAATTGGGTGTACATATATGTAACATTTACGTGTTTATCAATGTCCAACCTCTGTACCAATACTTGCCTCCTCCACCTGTTCCTCAGCAGATCCCACTGTTCCAATCGACTGCAGGTCCACTCCCAGTAACAACATTCTCTTCACCATTCTCCTTAGCGCTAACAACAATTGCCTCTAACTTATGCAACACAAACTCCCCTCCTACCTTCATTAGAGAAATCATACCATTGATTTCCAATTTCATATAAGTTACCAACTCCCTCTATCCTTTCCCCATTACTGTACCTCATATAAATGGTTGAATATGATTTCCCTTCAGAATGAACAACAACCCCCTTTTGCATATTTTTTTCATCATATACATTCTTAGAATAAACCTCCACATGCCCAAAATGCTTCTCAGTCACCTTCTTGTCAACATACAGACTTCCCAAAAATTGTTTCGTCATTTTCTTTTTGGCGACTCGAATCAGGACCTCCTTCCTCAGGGTTGGCCAATGTAGCCAAATAGGCTTTCTCACTGGCCGATCCGGGAGCGACCTTCTTATCAACTGATCTCCTCATAGGTAGTTTGGACACACCACCAAAGAGTTTATGACTATTTAGTACCACAAACTTTCACTTTTTTTCCTAAATGGTACATGTATTTTGTTTCTCACATATTCATACCACGAACTTTCAATTTGTTTCAATATAGTACCTCAATTTCTTTTCCATCCAATTCCGTCCAATTTCACTAATGGTTTCGCTAACGCCGTTAGTGACCTCACATAAACAGTTTTTTTTTTTTTTAATTTTAAATTAAGTCTTTATTTTTTAAAAGAACATTATTCATGTGAACAGTGTTTTTTATTTTTTAACTCAATCTTAAAAATTAAGTCTTTATTTTAAAAAACATTATTCACATAAACATTTTTTTTATTTTTTTTTATTAATAATCTTTAATCAATCTTAAAAATTATTTTTTTTAAATATTGTTTACGCAAATAGTGTTTTTTTAGAATTAATTTTTAAGATTGATTAAATATTATTTAAAAAAAAACAAAACCCCCACTTTTCACGTGAATAGTGGTTTTTTAAAATAAAGACTTAATTTTAAAGATTGATTTAAAAAAAAAAACACACACACACACACACACACACACACACACTGTTCACGTGAGGTCACTAACGACGTTAGCGGAATCGTTAGTGAAATTGAATGGAAAAGAGATTGAGGTACTAAATTGAAACAAATTAAAAGTTCGTGGTACGAATAGGCGAGAAACAAAGTACAAGTGCCATTTAAAAAAAAATGAAAGTTCGTAGTACTAAATATTCATAAACTCCACCACCAAAAGGATGCAAACTCGACTTGAAAGACCTTAAAATACACAAACAACTAATTAAACACATATATAACTAACTACTGAAAAAATAGGGAACAAAAAAAAGTAAAAGCAATACCTATACTGATATGAAGACACTCGGGAAACACTACCACTTCAGATGGGATAGCATTAGAATCAGACGTTTGGTCAATATTAGAATCAGACTTTAAAAGACATTCAGTTTGTTCTTTCTCAAGCGTTTTGATACCACCATCAAATAGGTCCTCAACAGCATCAAAATCAGACTTTAAAAGACATTTAGCATGTTCCTTCTCAAACATCTTGATACCACCATCAAGTAGATCCTCAACAGCATCAGAATCAGACTTTTGTCGGTCCCAGAATCAGACTTTAAACGACATTCACTACAAGAAAATGGACTTTTGCCCACGGATACCCGGTATTTTTTGCCACGGTCATGAACCCTTGCTACTTTTCCCACGACTATTGACCGTAAGAAATAGTTTTAAACTTCGTTAGCATGCTTAAATACCATTACCCACGGTTTATGTGTTACTTGGGCCGTGGGTGGTATAGAGAAACCGTCGGGTAAGACTTTTTTTCTTTTTGTAGATTCACATCCACGCGTTTTGGTAGTGGGCTTAGGGCCTAAAATTGGTGGGGTATAACATACTGATCATACACTCGATCGATTTAGTTATTATATTTTCTTTTTCCCCACCACCACTTCTGCGCACAAAACGAGAGTGAAAGGGAGAAAAACTATATCAAAGTTAAATCATTATTTTGTGAAATTAGAGTTCAAAGATTAAATCTTTGAGTTGTTTTTGAGTAATAATGGGTGCTGAAATCACATAGAGGGCATTTTAAAATTCACACACACACACGACTCATTTGAGACCTTTGCTCTTTAACTTGGATGAGAAAAGAAAAAGAAAACCCTAGAAACAAAATTTGAGAAAGGAATCCGATGTTTGATGGGATTTGGAGTAGAAACACACGCAAATCGAGGTTTTTTCTGAGAAAGGTAAACATCTCTCAAACTCTTCTCGATCGCAGATTGATTTAGTTGCATGTGATAATTAAGTTCTCTTCCTCTTCATTTGTTCATGTATTTTGAGGTTCGATTTGCCATAAAATTGAAGTCGCCCAATCTTAAAAGTTTATATTTTCCTTGTAAATATACCTTTTGAGATTCAGTTCTTCCTTCTCAAATTCTGTTGAAGAGAAATCCATTCACAAACTATGGAATTTTCAAAGTTTATTTGTCAAATTTTAAGTGCTTCTATTTCGTAGAAAGGATCTTTTTGAAGGAGCGGATTCATGGTAGTTCTCTGTTCAAGTCTTTAATGGCCATGACAATTTTCATTGTTTGAACCTTGAGTAGAATTCTTCAATTTGGATTAGGTGGCTTTCCCTTTAAAGACCAACAGTTTCACCTTGAATATTATACTTTTTTGCTTTAAAATTTGCTAAAGTTTCAATGCATTTCAGTCCACTTTATGTTAGAGTTTAATAATTTATATTAGGTTCCATTTGTTAAGCACAACCTCATCATATTTCTCGGTGGGTCTTCATATTGTAACATCAATGTAGCATATACGGAAGTTTGATTATTATTTTTCAGGGTGGAGTCGGAGTCCTTGCGGCATCTATCAATAAATATTGCCCTCGGTGCCTCCTCCAAGATCAACTATATAAAGAAAGCCTTTAGTCCTAACGGAAGAACACTTGCATCTACACAAGTAGGTTGATGTTGTTGTTCACGATGTTTTCGTTCTTCATTGATAAAAATTTATGACCTTTCTTTGCATATGGCGACCATCTTTGCCAAAATTATTTTTTTGGAAGTTGCTTAAAAGTGTTGATTGGTCATTTCGGACACCTTGGGTGGTAAGCGATTAGTTGTCAAGTTTTACATGCTTTGATATATATCATAACCAATTTAGGACTATGTTTAGATAATTCCTACCAACAGGGCAACAGGTTCTAAATTATATGTGGATGGCGCATCAAACCTCTGTATAGGAATCTGGTTTGTTTTTGCCTCAGTCTTGTTTGTTTTTTCTTAATCTGAAAATGCGAGTTGTATACATGTGGTTTCTTTGTGTTATATATATTTTTTAAACAGTTCTGCTCCAGAACTTGTTGGCCTGCTATCGGAACTGAAAAATGCTCTCGATCAACTTGAAAACAAAGTTAATCCACTTATAAACAAGGTATTTCCCTTTGCATCAAGCATCATTTTCTGCAAAGAAGAAATTTTCGATGATGGAGATCCATCCCTAAAGGCTGGAAAGAAATGTTTGATCCATTGCTTTTAGGAGCTTGTTAAAGCTCTGTGCCATTTTGGTGTCTAGTATAGTGGTTCATAAGTTGAAACCATTAAATGGTCGAACCTTTAGTTGCATTCAACACAGTTGTCTCAACAGGATTGTGTTCATATTTCTTTTGTGTAGCTTCCATAGTACCCTTCTTTCTATATTGAAGTAAGGTGTAATTGCAGGTGAAAAATGGTAATGGCGATTACCAAGGGAGGGATGCGGTATTTGGAGACAAAACAACTTTTGTTGGCCTATTGCCAAGCTATTAGCTTTTATCTTCTTCTCAAGTCGAGGGAGGGTCATTCCGTGATCATCCAGTCATAGCTTGTCTGGTGGAGATCAAGAACTTGTTGGACAAGGTCTCGTCTTCTAAATTAAGTTTGCTGTTTTCCTTTTGGGAAAAATGATTCTATAGCTAGAAAGTTTGGCTCTGATAGCTTTCTAAACTTGAAATTTTCTGCCACATGTTTCAATCCGGATGAAACGATTTTGATGATAATTTCCTTCAGAACTTGAAGAGATTATAAATGAGGACCATGGGTCTGAATCAGGAGCCAAGCTGATCAAAGAAATTGTTGCATTGGCATCTGAATCTGTAAGCTTAAGTGACTCACACTCGTCACTCCCGGTCAAAAGAAGTAAAGAATCTATGGTATTTATCTATCTTGAATTTACTGCGAGAAATATTGTTGGTGATTTTTATTAAGTGGCAATAATTAGTTAGTTAAAGTCCTTTAAGCTTGATCAAAACAGTTTTGAAAAAACTGCAGCCTCGTGAAAAAGTTGAGGTGGTTAATGGTAGCATTTCAGAGGGGAAGGAGAACAAACATGAGAAATGCAAGAGACAGGTTTATAATGACTTTGACTATCATTTACAAAGTTCTTACTCCCATCTTCGTTGTCCCCTTTGTCTCACAATCCCACACGACCGCTTGCTATTACTACTTCTAGTTTAGTTCCATGCTTGATTTGTTGGATTATTAATATACATTGTACTATTAGGTTGGTTCACAAAGCATGGAGATCTTTGAAAGTAAGGGCAAGTCTCGAGGAAAAACTGAAAACGTAAGGGAATTTTTAGCTCAGAACAAACAAGTTGGATAAAAGTTGCATTCAAGGTATACTTTTTCAGCAGATGAGCCAACATTTGCTTTGTGTATTTGAGAGTAATTTAATACTAAAACTTTTTCTTTTCTTGGACAGGCGGCTTGAAACACTAGATGATTTTGGTGATGAGGTCATGGACAAGGATAGCGGAAATGCTAACCTGAGTAATGGGCGTTCAAGTTCAATGCATTCGACTAAACTTTTGAAAGTGGTAGCTCCAAAGTTGACTAAATTAAAGGTAAATAATCTGGTGGTTTTTTAGAGACCGAGAAGAGTTTAATGATGATTTAATTTAACCCAAATTTCACTTTTCTTCCATTTAAAATCGTTATGAAATCCTAGAAAATGTGGTATGTTTTGTTGGTGTCTCTCCTTCATTTGATCACTATTGTTTTGTTGCTTGAAAAACTTTTTGATTAAAGACCGATGGTTCTCCTGGCCATTTAGTGTCTTGTACAATTGTACTTGTATTATAAGGCTATTCATATGATATATGACTAGGCTGACATTGCCGAGTTTATCAAAGTGGTTTCTAATAAAACAGTGTTTTTCAGCTCCCATAGTTTTGAGTCATTGTCATTTTGTAGTTTTAACTAAGCCTACTTGTTTTACCGCATTACAGGGGCCATATTATTGTGGTGTTGGTGCTGACAAAGCCTTTGGGTGTGACATCGTTGATTCGCATTACAAAGCATGCCTTCTATGCAGGTATCAACATTAGCGGAATCAACGGAGAAGTGATGCTAGGACAAGTATTATTATTGATATTTTGTCCTCTTTTTCCTTTGTTGCTTTCTCCATACCTTGTAATTATATATATATATATATATATATTTTATAGCTCAACCGAGATTTTTTCAAGATGATGAAGATGAATGGAAATGGTGATTTTGAGGTGTAGGATGGTTAGGGGAGTTTTGCTAGGCCGGTTGATTGTAGGTGAAAATTAAAATATCAATATTTTTTTAAAAAAAATAAATACCTTTCCCACGGTCCATAGCCGTCGCAAAAGCACTTTTTCCCACGATCGTTCACTTTACCCACGGTTAAATAACAACAAACCAAAACCAAAATTCACCTTGCAAAGAAATCCCACGAACTAAGGCGAGGGAAATATCTTTTCCCACGGATTCTAACTGTCGGTAAAACTAATCTTTCCCCACGGACTACAACTGTGGGAAATATTGATTTTTTCCGACGGCTTTTCCTATGGGTTTAAGCCGTGGCAATACCGACGGCAATGACCGTCGCAAAGACCGTCGCTATTGGTGAGCTTTACCGACGGTCATGACTGTCGGCAGACCATTTCCGACGCACAAAAAGCCCACGGTCCTCTAATGGTCCAAAACCGTGGGAAAAGCCCTTTTCCCACGGTTTTGGACCGTGGCGTAAAACCTATTTTCTTGTAGTGATTCAACACATTCCTTCATAAGCGTCTTGATACCAACATCGAGTAGATCTTTGGTATTTCTCAGTATATTCCCTATAATATACACACTATTAATAAAGGTTGAGCAAAACAAAAACAAAAAAATCTCAAAAAAAATCAACCTAAAGCAAATAGCCGTACCAAATGTCTAGGCCATAGATGAGTCGAATTTGGTTTTCTTTGCATACAAGTTCACAACATTTAGTAGGTTACTACTAATCAGATGCGAATAAACAAATGCCTCGGAGAGTAGTTGTCTCGTAATCAAATTCTCTTATGCCAAGCTTTCAACTAAAATGAGGCATTCCCAAAATCACATAGTTTTCAACTAAAAGCACATTCTCAAAATCAACTCATGCTTAAAACAAATAAAGCAGTACATACAAAATATATAGACAAATCTAATCTACATAGATCATCCCACAGTCAAAGATACCAAACAAAGTTCACTACAGGATCATGAGAATATTACCATTATAGACAAAGCTACACAAGAAAAAATGATTTATCATATTTTGTTTTCCTCAAGAAGAACTATAGATTTTTTTTATCAAAACAGTATGGGTATAAGAATAAATATCATCAACAAATCATAACAAACATTTTATGAATACTAATAACATCATTAATAACAAATAATAAGATCACAACATTACAAAACTAAAAATAAATAGTGAAACCATGATATTAATAACAATAACCATTAATAATAATAATAATAATAAATAGTGAGATATTCGATCTAAAACTTATACCTATTTTCTTCATTGGTTAGGGAGACTTGGAGAGAAAATAAGCTTCGGATGAGTAGAAAACTTAAAAAGAGAAACACAAGAAAACAAAAGCACATATTTATAAATTATAATGTAAAAAATAGAGAGACCTGAATTTGGATATTTGCACATGAACAACTCGCATGTTCATATTCATTTTTCTTGCACAGAAAGAAACAAATATTTGTTAACATTGGACCTAGATCGTGGGCTAAACCCATCAAAGAAATAGGACTGTATTTGATGAACCAAAGGAGGAATGCTAGTGGTGTCTACATAAGACCCACAGGTCATCCCTCCTATAGTCCATCAACACGATCATATTCCTTGTAAATTTTGCACTATGGTTGAGAAGAGTAGTAGTGGTTGGAGTATGGTGTTTTGAGATACATCATCTTGGGTAATTGAGAAAGTAAGTAATTGGAGATTGAGAGAGGGAATATAGGATGTTCAGAGTTCAAGCTTTAGATATAGACTTTAAGGTTTGCTTGTACTTAGAAAAATGGGTATACATATGATCTAACGGTAGACCATAATGAATCAAGGGTCACTATAAAAAAAAATGTTTTTGCTGTATAATAGGGTTTCCTAACTTATACTACTCAAAATTAGACAATGTGGGCATGTGGTTGCGACATAGAAAATTGATATTAATGGGTTGGGCTCATAGAGGTGGCATATTTTTGTTTGGGCTTGGCTAGTTTATTGATTGCACTCAAGCCTATGAGAAGCAGCACCATGCGTAGGACTGAAGGCGTGCCCCCATAGGGTCACACTTTTCTCAAATCTCCCCCACTGATCTCGGAAGTACCTTTGCAAGCATAGTATTGGGTTGTCATTGTTCATCTGAAATCTTATGTTGGAGAGAATTGATGGATGGATAAAAACTAAACCTTTATCTAAACACTAATTTTCTATTTGTAGTTTTTTATGTTTAAAATATGGTGGAAACACTAGTTATTAGGAGTTGATGATTGAAACATGAATGTTTAATTGGTTTAGTTCAAAACATATTAGTAAATGATGGATTGATGTAACTTGGTTAGCAAGTCATATTTATTTGATTGATTCAAATGAGTATAACAACTTTTTGGGTTGAAATGAAATGAATAGCTAGCAAGATGTTGAAAGAACTAGTTGAAGGAAAACAAGATTTAAACAAGTTTCAATGGTAGAAAATAAGTTTGATTCATAAAAGTTTGAGCTTGAAAACAATGGAAAATGGAAAACAATAATAAAACTAATTAAAAAACTATATCTAATTAATGTTATGCTACTCCTACTAGAATTTAGTTACTACTTAGCTAGCTCTCTTTTTGGTGGGTAATCTCTACACTTATACAAGTTTAACACTTCCTATTTCTTCTTATTCAAGTGACCTATTCTAGAACATTCACTATTCTTCTTTTGTCTTCTAGAGTTGAGTGGATAAGACCAAGTCTTTGGGCCTAAGTTCATGTCTTTGAAGCTTTAAATGTTGAGCTCATGTTTTGAAATAGGTTAAGCCTTTGGCCTTTGGGTCTTTGAGTAATGTTTAAATCCTTGAGCCTTTGAGTTGATTTTGACTGTTAACCTTAACTTGACCGCTGACTTTTTCCAATAATCTTTATTTTTCACAAGAGGTCCATTTTTTGCTCCTTTTGGCTCTAGAATTCGTCGTTTAAGATAATTCATCCAGAATAGGCTTGTATCATGAAAAAACAATAAGAACATGAGTTTTATACATTATTAATCATATAATTATTAGACTAAATTGAAGCATTATAAAGGGATAAAAATGCATATTTAAAGTATGATGTCAAAAACATTTGATCTAACGGTAAATCAGAATGAATCAAGGGTCACTATAAAAAAAAGGTTTTTGTTGTACAATAGGATTTCCTAACTTATACTACTCAAAATTAGACAATGTGGGCATGTGGCTGCGACATAGAAAATTGATATTAATGGTTATGCTCATAGAGGTGGCATAGTTTTGTTTGGGCTTGGCTAGTTTATTGTTTGCACTCAAGCCTACGAGAAGCATCACTATGTGCAGGACTGAAGGCGTGCCCCCATAGAGTCACACTTTTCTCAAATCTCCCCCACTGATCTCAGAAGTACACTTTGCAAGTATAATACAACTGTACATGTAATCGACTGAGTCAACCAAGTAATTGCGGTTGGGTGGACTCGCTTTAAAAAATCAATTCCAAGATGTGGTCGATATATTCATGAGTTGCCTGTTTGGAATCATGAACTGATTTTTATTATATATTTTACGTCAAGACTCGGGCTGACATCAAGACCTAAGTAGTTAAAATCGGTTTTCGAAACTAATCGGTTGAGGAGCGATATGCGATTAATCGGTTAATCGGTGATTAATCGGTGATTTAATCGGTTATATCGGATGTATATATTTGACGTTTTCAAAATATATAATAGTATAATCATACCAAATATTTCTAAATAATTAGAAATACAACAAAAAATATCAAATTCTCATAATCACATCTAACTAACTCAATTTTGCAAGTACTACAGATATGTCAAACACAAATATTACGTTAAATATTTATAGGAATAAGGTGGATTGAGAAGCGATAATATTTATTAGAAGATAATACAATAATTTGTATATTTAGTTTGCCTGTAAACTCTTATTTGGAACGGTTTAAGAATCTAATTGAATTTTGATTTTTTTAGATATATTTTTAATTTTTTTCTCGGTTTCAAGACTCGGGCTGATAAATCGGTTCGGTGAGAAAAGGTTAAAAACGGTAAAACTAATGCAATTTTGCCGATTAATCCGATATTGATAGCATAGATCAAGACCTGCAATTTTTGGCCCGTGAATGTGCGCTTCACAGATATTATTTTGTTTAAGTAACATAAGGTAAACAACAAGCTGGAATAGCTCAGTTGGCTAGAGCGTGTGGCTGTTAACCACAAGGTCGGAGGTTCGACCCCTTCTTCTAGCGAGATTCTATTATTTTTTTTTAGCTCGTCTCTAATATTAGACCAAATTAAAAGCAAGTGGCTTCCAGGAATGAGAACAATTCGCTTCCAAACTATACGAAAGTATTTCGGTAGAGTTCAGAAAGAAACTGGATGCTAAAATTGACAGAGCAGAGTGTGTATACAGACGTAACATCTTGGGAATGTAACTAATTAAGGCCTGGTTTCTGGAGGTACAAAAAGTTGAAGTTCAGATAACGAAACGACATATTAGGCTACTAGCACACACTGTTTTGTTTAGCGCCATTGGCCTCTAGAATTTACATTTATTTCAAGCAATCTTGAAAGAATAGTGATAATCCCTTACAACATACAAAATTAACTTGTCAGCCATAAATAGTAAATTGTGCATTTTATGTAATTATTTTACTAAACATACTTACATACACGTCATGCAACATTAGTACAATCATGAATCAACAAATGCCCTGGAGCATGCTCAAAATGAAATCTTTATGAAGACCAATATATGTAGAACCAAGATGTAGAGCACAAAGGAAGATCTTAGTATCATGAACCTTTTCTGGCTTTCAGTTCTCCCACCTAAATAAGGTCTCAAGTGGGAATCATCGTTGAGATCCACAGAAGAAATCCTCCCTGAAGAACTTCCAAAACGATACCTCGCAGAATTTATGTCTGCATTCCCATTCTCAATTCCCCTGCGTAATCCATTTAATCTCTCCAACTCTTTTGTCTTCACGTGGACTTCACTTGCCAGATTTTCTGCTTGTGCCTACAAAGAAAGGTCAATCAAAAGAATCTACAAATCTAGCAGCTGGCAAGTTGTAGGATATGAAACTCACTTGCTTTGCAGCTAGTTGCTCAATCAAACTGTGAAGCTGCTTATCTAATATCTTCTCCCTCTGAGCTGCAAAAACCAGATGTTACGAAGAAATTAGATATAGCTCCCACAACTTTCCGTCAAGAAATATGGAGTTTCTTGCAATTAAGGTGAACTGATATAGGAAACCAAGAAGCAAAGAGATGGGAAAGAAGTCTAGAATAAAGGACAGGATGGCCATGTATTATATGAACCTTGGAATCTCTGTTACTAGATATTGCTACTTATTAGAGCCTAGTTTTTAGTGTTGGCTAGTTAGAGATTACTATCTATATGCTTTGTATATGGACATAACTTGTGAACTAGTTAGATTTGGTTATATAACAAACAAGGCTTGATATCAATTGCCAAGTATCAATTCAGGCTTTCACATATGCAGCTCAACCATGTAACTAGTTTGGTAGAGACTATAGCGTCAGTAACTTTTCACTTTTTTTTTTGTTTATTTATTTATTTATATGACATTTTGTTTCTTGTTTTGTTTGATCTCACTTTCAAGCATAGTTTTCTATTTACATTGAGACATTGAGGCTTATGCATCGATATGCCTCTAAGGCCCGCCTTCTGCTTCAAAGAGGAACTCTACCCCGAGGCTTAAAAACATCTTCTACTTTTCTTAACATTTATAACCAGGGAAGATACCTCCGTTGCAGGTGCCGACTAGCAAAGTCGGTAAAACCTTTGGGTGATGATACCGGAGGTCTGGGGCTCGAACCCGCCAGCATCAAAGAGTTACTCATCTCATTTAAAACAGGCTCACCAAAAAAAAAAAAAA
The DNA here is from genome assembly GCF_015680905.1 of Coptis chinensis. Lineage (NCBI taxonomy): Eukaryota > Viridiplantae > Streptophyta > Magnoliopsida > Ranunculales > Ranunculaceae > Coptis > Coptis chinensis. The sequence goes on along the minus strand of NC_141456.1, from coordinate 5,421,685 downwards.
AAAAAAAACCTTAGTTCTATCCTACCAAATTATTTTACTTTCTTACTCTTTCAATAGTAAATCAGAAATATATACAATGCAAGGTATTATTTTTAGTTCTGCTAGAGCTTGACTTGATGCTAACTTCTTGTTCCAAACACCCACACATGCTACCATGTCCCATGTTGCAGAAAATGTCAAATTGGTAAACCATGTTTTCTTAAACCCATTCATAAGGCTGGCTAAAACTATCAAAATAAAGTTTGAAATGCATAAGTAAGCTATTAACATTGTAATCTATTCAAAAATCTTGAAGAAAAAAATGAGATACCTGGGGAAGGCTGTCTTAGAGAATTTTGCTGAACTAGTGCCCATCTTTTCTCCAAGTGTTGTACAACGCCTTCCATAGAATTCTAGGAGCATCAACCAAACGTAAGTTTCGCCTAAAATGGTTAGTATGAGTTTCATGCAATTTACTATGAACATTCCATGCAATGAAGGAGATGGATGATGTAAGTATGTAACACACCAGATCCTTTCTCTTTGCATCTAATTTCTCTAACATAATAGAGTTTGAAGCAGTGTCAGTTTCTGCTTCTCCTGTTGTTTCAGGATGACCTAAAGATTTTCCAACACGGTTGCCTTCCAAGGTAGCTTGTAACATTTCCAGCTCGGATTTTAAATCTCTTTCAGTCAAGTCCATTTCCTTCAAAAGAACACCAAACCCAAAAAATTGCCGTGTTAATCAAAAGGGAAGACCCAGACCCAGACCCAGAAATCAGTGCTGACTAAATACTTTAGAGATATCAGTTGGAAACAAACATTGTAGTATATAGGTTCAATGCATTTCTATCAGTTCTGCAAAAAAAATTCAAGCGTGTGGGGGCTTGGACATTGCTCAGATTAAAATCCAGGTTTATTGTAGGCTTACAGATTCTATATACTTGTCAAAAGGTTATAACATGTAGCGAATATATGGATTTCTTAACAGATATGTGTATGTTTTCTTTAGGTTAGATCAGCAAGAATACTTACATAATTCCTATGTTACACCGTATTTTAAAAATAATCCGTGTCGGATAAGTATCTACAAAAGTGATCACTTCTGACCTTTAGCTTGGAGTTAAGTAGATCTTCTTCCTGCGACTTCTCCTGTATTTTCTTTCCACAATCTGAAATAGCCTTTTCATATGCAGCATTTTCTTCTTGCAGCGTTATCTCCCGTGATTGTGCCTAACAAGAAAGAAAAAAGTGAACAAATCAAGAAACATAAATCTCAAAAACCCAAGGTGTAAAAAACAATGGCCCGGCATTAAATTTATAGAAAAATAGAAAATAAATAAGAATACCTGTTCACGAGTAGTGGAATGAGCGTTCAACTGAAGAGCTAAAGCAGCATTTGAGGCAAGAGAATGAGCATGGAGATGAGGAAGACGTTGTGAGATATCAGGTGGAGGAATTCTTAACCGTAGATCTTGAATCGAACGTCTGAGATGATTAGCTTTTTGTTCTAACTCTCTTGCGTAAGTTTGTTGTTCGGGGGTGAAAATAACGGTTGGGAATTGGGTGTTTTCGTCTTCTTCGTTACTGTGATTTCCTCCTACTACATCTGCTGCCCATGCTAGTAAACCAGCCATGGCTTCAAAATTGTGATCACGAAAAATACTGAAAATAAACAGAGCATTCCACTGTTAGGATTTGCCATGGGCCAGAAAATTTTAACTTTAAGCCCACTGAGCATAAGCTTAGGGCCTGGAGTGATCCGTAAACAAGGTCACTGTATTACCAATTTCGATGTCATGCAATGAGAATGGGACCTATTTTTTCCACATATTACTAGTATACTGCCCATAGCAGTGGGGGCGTTAGCAGAGAATTGGAAGAGAGTGGAGAGAAAGAGGGAGGAGTGGAGAGGGGAGAAGAAGAAATTGAAAGGGGCATAGAGAGAGAGAGGGAAGAGTTACTGACCAAAAGAAGAGATGCAGACAGACATAAACCAACCAAAAGACATTTTGGCCACATACCCCATTACCCCTGCTCCATAATGTTCGCTCTGCTCACTTGATTATTGACGACTCAATATTTGGAATAACGTAATATTGGTTTTTATTGAAAATACATAGGGTTCGTGTTGTTATCATTAGTAGTCGGGTTAAGTGGGTCAAATTAGTAGGTATGTGAAGGATGTGATTTATCCTCACTCGCACAAGAGACCCTTTTTAATACAATTTGAGTTTTAAGAAATTTTAACAACATGCATTACTTTCTTCTAGTTCTGGTCAAGTCCAATCTTGGTAAGAGACAACTTTTTTTTGGTGAAATAGGCAACACTTACTATTTATTTTATCGGTTTACCGTTTTCACTCGAGACTACGTTACCAGCATAGCTAGTAATTCGCCGAATTATTTGCGAATTGTAAGGTTTGGTGAATAAAACGAATAAGTCGGCGAATTTTTGAATGATACGGTTTAATTCGCGAATTGGTTGGGCCGGGCTTATAATTGCCGGATTATAATGTCCGGATCTTTGAAATTAAAAAAAACGGGCCGAGCCTTAGTTGGAACCAAAAATAATGTGTTAGTAATAGTAAGTAGAACTAAAAATTTGACATTTGTATTATTTTTTCATGAATAAAATTGTAAAAATAAAAATAAAAACGTTATGTACTTATATATCAAAGTTTTAAATGTAAAATATATAGCCAAATTTTAAAGGAATGCATTCGTATTATACCCGTTTAAAACACGTATCTCATATTTTTACCGTTAGCGTTTTATTGGACCGAATATTTAAAAGTATTATTATTAAAAAATTCGAATCTTAGGCGAATAATGGCCGTATCAAACTTTTGCCGTCCACGAATTTACTAGCTATGGTTCGGAGTGGTTAGAAATTCCTATGTACACTGATCCACCATTAAGAGTGTGTGTACCATACATTATATTTCCAGTCTAAAGTGTACTCGAACCATGGACCGGATATGGGCCCAACAGCGGATCCGGACCAGTCCAGTGGCTGTCCAAATAAACACTTTCGGATCATTCGGTCTTCGAATCCATCAAAGTTCAGAACAGGTCCAGGGCCCATCCGAGTGGCCCAGATCCATGGATCCAATCCGTTCGGATGATTCTGATCCAATAATCCGATCTGTGGAAGCTAAAAATCCTAGTGCAATCCGATAAGATCTTGCACAAGGATAGAATGAAATCTTGGGGAATGATCCTATTTTAGATAGGATCATACTAGGATTCATCAAGAACGGCAATCTCCGATAATCCCTTTCTTGGCCGCCAAGGCGGGATTGCTATATATACGGAAGCTTCTGCATCCTCCAGAACTACGTAAAAAAAGAGACTTGATCCCGGATTCCTCACTGGGTACGTAGGCAACCAGAACATTGGTACAGTCTCTCTTCCTCAAAAATCCCAATCCCCCCCATCTCTTTCAAGTTGTTGGAAGCACCATCACATCGGGAGTGTCGGGTTAACGTTTTGCCTCGACATTCTTTGGTGCCGTCTGTGGGGACCGAACCCACGACCACGTGGTATTCCGTTGGAGTTTGATATCATCGGTCTTATTTTTCATACGTCCTTGTTACCATGGCTGAACAAATTGTGATGAGTAATAATACGTAAGCCGCCCCGTCGGTGTAGCAACTCTGCAAAACACGGAGACTATTCCAGGCACCACTACGGAGGTGGGGCAGTCGAGCCGTCGTAGATCTTTCTCTCAGAACGGAGGAAACAGACTGTCTGAAGTAGTTCCACACACTCTGGAGCCATTAGGGACTCGAGAACCTAATCCCCATGTCCCTCGCCGCAATGCTGTGCGGAGCATGATAGCTACCAGAATCCACGTCAGGGATGGTCCTGCTGAACCCACCCGTGATGCTACTGTGTGACGTCCAATAAGGGGCCGGGGAGGCCGACATGCTAACCCACGCCTCCATCCGGAACTTGCAATACTAATCGGATCCAGCTCTAATCTCTCTTTTGACGAGAGTAGTTGCGGAAAACGAAAATTTGAGAAATCAACTAGGCAAACGGCCTAGAGACCCTGCGGAGCACCAATCGGTCGAGTCCCCTTTGTCTGCACGTAGGCAAAGGCAGTCGAACCGGGAAAGCGCGAAGATCCTAATAATGGCCAAAACCTTATTCACAATAATGGTCAAGCTAGAGATCCAAGCCAAAGCCGGACTATCCACCATATCGTGTCTGTCCCCACTCATTCACAGTCAAACAATGTCTGGGATCGTTTGGGCACAAATCCTCAGACACACCAGTCACAACAATCTGGAACGCCAGCAAATGCATTAAGTTCCAGTTCGGAAACGCCAGCATCCGTGGATGTGTCCAGATCAAGATATGAATCCCAACACACAAATCGGAATGAGAGTCCGCTACCTGCTAACAGAGTGGCGGTGCGTAAGCGGGTAGAATCGAACATCGGCAACGACCGAATCCCCTTCGAATCTTAGCCCGCGATGAACGGATCTGGAGAGAAGAGAATCAAGATGAGGACAGCTGTGAGAATATGAATGAACAAAGGGTTAAGGAATTGATTAACCAAGTCGTGACCAGGCAAACCATCCGAGACGATCCACTCTTGGAGAGGGCTGTGTGAGGTCCGAAATTTTCACCCTTTGTAAATGACATTCGGGACTGTGTTCATCCTAAGGCATTCAAACAACCCCCTCTTCCAACTTACGATGACATGGATGGCTGTCCGAACGAGCACGTCATGAGCTACCAAGCGGCTATGACCTTATGGGAATTTCATGAGTCGTTAATGTATCGTATTTTTCCAGCGACGTTGAAAGGATACGCACTATCTTGGTTCAACAAGTTGCCTCTGCGTTCAATTGATTCATTTACCAAGCTAAGCGATATGTTCGTTGAACGTTTTCAGTACAACATGAAGACGAAGAAGAGTCCGAGCACACTGTTCACTCTCGCTATGGAGAAAGGTGAAACAATTAAGAGTTTGGTACGACGGTTCAGGAAGCTTCACGCCGAAGTTCAGGATGTGAGTGATGCTTTCGCAATACAAGCATTCCATCAAGCGTTGCATTTCGACAGAAATGGACTTTACAACTCTCTCACTTGAAAGCCGCCTACCACCCTTTCTGATTTATTCGCCCGAGTGGAAGGGTACGTTCGAGTGGAAGATGATCAAAAGTCTCGACAGAGAAAGGATGGCGCAGATCCCGCTTCCAAGGACTCCACAAAGGATAAGATTGCCAGTCAAGGTAACAAGATAAGTACGATGAATAATACAAAGGCCCCAAATATAGAAGAAAATGTATTCACCCCTTTGACTCTTGGCCTTGCAGACCTGTACGAAAAAATCTGAACTAAAAAAATGTTACTGCCAGCTCGGCCGCTACCAGAAGATCCTACAGGTAGGCGGGATAAAAATCGAAAATGCAAATATCACGATGATATTGGGCATAAAACAGATCACTGCAGAGCTTTGAAGAAAGAAGTTCAACGCCTCATTGACGAGGGACAGCTTACTGAGTTTGTTCAAAACAAACCTCGGTCAGCTCATATCAACTTGGCTGAACACAACGTTATCGATGTATGCCACGCGCGTGTCGATAACGTCTGACGTCGTCAGCGCAAGATAGAAACACGCTTGAAACTTCGTCATATACAAGATCATTACCAGGTCAATAGTTTCAATTTTGACCAAGGTATCAATACGGAAACCTATGAAGGTCACGAGTTGAAGTTCACTGAGAATGACGAAAAGGGGGTGTATTGCCCTCACAATAAATTTCACATACTTTGTACTTTCCTTCCATTTTTCATCAATAAAATTCTTTTCCATTTATGTTGTGTTTTAACTTCAAATTGGTCATTTAGTTTTACATTTGTTAAACCCGGGTGGCGAAGGCAATCCCGCACTTCAGTTTTGGCTTGCGTGGTGCAGTGTGCCTACACCTGGCATCATGGTTCGACAATGAAAACCCAAGAACGATAATATCTCGCTTTTGGTCTGGGTGCGATTGTTTAGAGTACATCAAGCGTATACCCTTGGTGGCGGAGTTTAAGCTACACTCTGATTTAAACCCAACTACTGAGGCACTTCTGGGTTGTCTGTTGGTCTCCTCAAGGATCGTCTATGGGAGAATCTTGGCAGTGTAACTACGCTTGTTCGTCAAATGACTTAGTGGCATTGTTATCGTCGCGGCAACGGTAGCCACCATATAATATTTTATAAAGATGGTTAGATATTGCACATATTCTATCCGTGTTACGTCCACTTGCGCAGGTTCTATGAAGAGAATCTTACGGATTAGTGTCGATTCGATTGGAGATGATGTCCCAATTCCAAAGATTCCACGTCTATTTCTCCTGATCTGGTTTCCATACTTTCATCTGATACTGACTTTGTTCTTCACACAAGCCCAGTCGTTCAAGACATCCGAAATTCATTTTTCGAATAGCCTCCCATGTATTCAACAAAGGCCCATCCAAAGGGCCCATTCCAAAACCAAAAAAAAATAAAAACCAAACCAACAGTACTTGAACAGTGCACTTCAACTCTTGACCCTCTACCACCGGCGACCGTCAATCGGCAACCGGCAACCGACACCGGCACTGACCGGTTCAAGCATTTTTCCAACCGGTTCAGGTGGTTTCCATCCAGTTTTCCAGCTTGTCTAGGCGGTTTTCCTGTTGGGTCCAGCACTTCCCATTAGATTCAGTCGGTATACATGCGGTTCCAGCGAGCCCGGGCGGTTCGGGCCTACTTAGATCTTGGTCCGATGAGTTTCCTACATTTTCGGCGGGTCATCATTTTTTTCTTGGGTCAATTATTGCTTGCGGGTCAACCGGTTTTCTAGTCCCTTGGTTTTTTCGGTACTTTAATTATTCAACACATCATCTTCATCTTCATTTTAAGGACGGTTACACATTCCAAATATTTAACTTATTGCACGAGTGTTTATCTGCCGAAGTTAACACAAGCTCGTCATACATGAACTCCATACCTAAACTATGATATGAAGCAGTTCAACCATCGGTACGGTATCGGGCTAACTCCCCTTCGATTGCATCAAGCTCGCGTCTCGTAGCGGCAATTTTCTCGCTAAGTGAGATCTCCTCGATGGCTCTCATAGCGTCGTGTGGCTAACACCGCACTGCGATCCATATATAAATTCACGTGTTAATTCGCTTCTTTACTAATCAAGTTACAAGTTCCAGTGTTGTTGTTTACCTTGTCTAAATCCCGTGGTAACGCATCAATCGCTTCCATAATATCTTCCGATGGCAGTACCGGCGATGACTCTCGGGGAGCAGGATCAAGATTTGGACATTGCCTATAGGCAGATCGGCGGCCACGAGATCCAGATGATGCATAATTAAGTACTTCCGTTCCTGTATCAAATACATTAGGGGTTTGCTCTCTATGTGACGCTGTCACACCCCGAATTTTGATAAATCAGATAATATAAATGATATCCGACTCCTCGATATCCGAGATGTGACACCAACCTCAAAACCCAATCTATATCATAACCCTTAATGAATAATAATACATGCGGAAAACAAATACAATAAAATACTCAAAACAATCCACTCATCATTATGAATACTGGTGGTCAGAATAAGTTACAAACTTCTTCACTTAATAATTCAGAAAAAAAATAAATTAAACATATGTCCCCAACAAATTCCACTACATCTCTGAGGAAAAATGAAACAACATCTTATTGAAAATAAATGCTAATATCAATCACGAGCAACCCGCCACCTTCTCGAACATCAGCTAACCCTGTCCAGGCTGATCGACTATGTTCATATAAGAACACACCCGATTAGCAAACATGCAAATCGGGTCAACATTATAAATAATGTTGGTATGAGTAGCCTTAGAAAAACCATTTAGACATACATAAAATTTCATTCTTTACATGGCAGGTAGTTCCTCACCGAGGCGCCTTAGCTTAAGGTAGTTAGTTCCTTCATAAAGGCACCTTAGCTTCTAACTATGAATAAATAACTTATGGCATCCTAGTATTTACCTTTATGCATGCTCTATCGCAGAGTGGGTCCTCTTTGCAAGAATAATTAGTTTAACCCACTCTCCTGCAAAGCAATTTGTGATAATCATATTATAAATTGAAACTTAACTTGCTAACCACACCAAAGGGAAAAGTAACATATCAGTAACATTTTATCAAGTGTCCCTAATAATACGTCGTCTCTATGTTTTACCTAGTTTTTCTGGCTACCACAATCGCTACCCAACGCCGAACATGTACATCCACATGCCTCCCCATACATAATGAACCACTCCGTGCGTAACTACCCTGAGCGGGATGCCGCACACCAGGTAAATCCTCACACGGAAGCAATTATGTAAGTAATGCCACTATTCGGCATAAAATATTGCGCATCATCGTTCTATTTTGCGAACGGAATAATCAAGCCACTATTCGGCTACGCTCGGAGGGCCATTCAGCTTTACTGAAACGCCAGAAAGGCCAATCACATTACTTACGCCCGAAGGCCATTCAGATTAACTGAAACGCCAGAAGGGCCAATCACATGAGTTGTGGTAGCTAGGTTCTAGGATTTTCGTTACGTAATTTATTCGAGTGTATATATCTATGCATCTTAAAATTTCTCTATTTTCACGTGTCAATATTTACACCAGATCAACGTCAAATCTATATTAGATACTGACAAACAAGTTTATACAAGAGTCACCCACATCCTATCATCGGATGGGTCCATAAATTCCATCTATAACATTTTTGGAAAAAAATCAACGGGTCAACAGTCAACTCAACAGTCACGGTCCTAACCGGTGGTCATTTTACCCGGTCCTCGCCCAAACCCATATTTAAAAAGAATTCAAACCCTGGTCCTACACGACTGGCTAAACTGACCCGGTTTAACCCGGCCCATAAACTAATCTGGCCCAACTGGAAATTTCAAAACTAACTAGATCCCATGCATTCCAATTCAAATTTTAGGACCAGCCCACATAAACCTTTTAAACCGGTCCAAAACCAAAAACTAATATGGTCCGGCCCAACTTAATTAGACACAAGTCAAAAACTAAACAGCGACCTGGAGCGCTAGATCGCTCTCACGGTCATCCCTTCCGCAGCAACAGCCGCTCCTTCCAGCCATCCCCAAAAACCTTCACACACCACCCATCAATAACCCAGCGAAAATTAGGTGGGTGAAAAACCCCACGACTTTACTTCACCACTCAACCACCAATTTTCAGTTTTCGTAATCTCCCTCAAATCCCAGATCCGACCACCATTACTGTTCTTGGGAGTTTTCGAACCCCTACAAACTCTCTACCACCACCATACCTCATACCAACAACCCTCCATACAAAAACAGCTCAATCACGCACAAATAAATACACAAACAAAATTCCTCAGGAACACAGTAATGGCCGAAATGGCGTTTTTTGACAGAGGAGGAGGTTAGGGGCTCGCGCCTCCCTTCACCACCACCTAATGGTGTAGGCAGTACTAACCATTCCTCAGAGTATCAAACATGTACAGGAAAAATCCATGGTTGATCAGAACAAAAACGGCATGAAAAGTAGTTAAAAGGTGGTTCTTCAGTAAATGAAATGTGGTATGTGTCTGTGTCTAGATGCGAGAAACAATCAAGAATAACCACTCACAATAAGAATAATCTTTGAAGAGAAAAGAGCAGACAATGAAGGATGAACAAAACATGGTTTTTAAAGTCCATTCATCGCGGTCTATATACGGGAAAAACCGAAAAAGATAAACTACTCACTTTATGTGTTAACAGCAACAGAAAATATCGACGAAAATAATGAAAGATCTAATCCCAGCTAGCTCGCGAAATCCGTGTTCTTCTCTTTGTTGGCTTTGTGTGTGTTGTGTGAGGTTTTCAGAAAAAAAACAAGTTCCTACTTAAGACAACCTATATTCTCCTTAACTTCCAAATTACTAAATATTCTTATATCCTAACTATGGAAATATTATTTATATTAAAAGGATTATATATATGTTACTTAGGTTAATAACTTGTTTCCTTTTTATTTAAAGCTTTCCAAAAATTAAAGATAAATTACCCACATTCAAAATTCAAATACTAGTTTCATTTATTAACATTATTCGAAATTACTATTTGGTATTTCACACGCTAGCACGTTGACCAGAAAAATACAGTCAAATACAAAAATATTAAATATTGTTACGCAGATAATGTAAATATAAAATAGGGGTCTTACAGACGCCGAACGCCCATCCGATCCACGCGACCTATCTGCTACAAAGGTCGGTATCATACTACTAATAGGCACTATCTCTAAGGGTACTCTCGAAGGCCTACCACTCCTAACACGGAACCCAGAATCACTGTAACTAGTTGCAGCTGACCCAAAAGCCGAAAATGTATGGGGTGGGGTTTCTCCCAACTGCACACCCTTCCCTCGATCCTTTCTCGGGGCATTTGGTTCCTCGTCGTCCTCTGAGCTACTGGGGGCATCTGGTTCCTCCTCATCCTCTGAACTACTGACTATAAGATTCCTCCTTCGCGATGGACGCAATCGCTCCTTCTAGCAAAGCGAATTATAGTCAGTTTTTATTTCTGAGTCGCAAAGTAAGATGTTCCGCGAAAATGCATTGCTCGTCAATGTATGAGTTTTACCTGTGGTAAAATTATTTCCACGCGTAGTTCCAGCATTATTCTCCAAGTTCAAATGGGCACTGGATGCAACCCTAGAACTCACACTTTCGGTGTGCTCCCATGAGTAAATTGGTGGCACATATGATACGTGACGGGTAACCAGTCTCCGGCGAGGCCTTCCATGCATCTCTGGCGTTGCCTCCCTTGCCACATTTGGAATTCGAGCGCCACGAGGAAGGTCACTGCTAAAGGTTGCGCTTCCTGGTGCTCTCGGCACCCCACCAACACCATGCCCGGTACCTACTGGCGTTGGCATTACATCATGTATCCACCGGACCACCTCGTCTGGATATGACAAGTCATACGCCATTGGCGGTAGGCTACATAGTACGTTTAGATTACTCCACATTTCCTCAGTCAATTCCCGCCGGGCATCGAATCTCATCTACACGATCCGAATGATAAATTCGGTTAGTTGTCAAACTTGAATGATTAATTCGAATTCATTTTGAGGGTCGGTTTACCTTTAAATGTACATGGGATGAATTCTTCATATTTGGTTGCCTCCGATCGAGTATGTAACACGGTGTGTCCCATCCTTTATGGCTACTGAAGAAATCCAAGGCTTCGAACCCCCACCTGTGATGTCACCCGAAGGCAAATACGGCCTCTGGAAGGAACAGGTTCCAGAACTAAGAGGTAGTAGATGGACTCCCGGTTCGGATGTAAGTTTATGCAGGCTAAGCGAATCGTTTCCAGCCGAGAGATGATCATATAAAATGTAACGTACATTTGACCTGGTGAAGTCTCCCACATGGATAGCAAGTAGACCAATAGCTCGTTTAATGGAAACCGTAGACCGAAGAGAAGTTGATAGTAGCTCACAATAACTTCACCCGGTCTCACTGCATCCGTTAACGACGTTCCCCTCATATGTGGTTTTCGAATCCCAATGTAATCCGGTATGTCGAATCTCCTTCGGACGTCTTCAGTTGTTAATTTCGTCACCGTCCGATCCATTATCAAGTTATCTCCTGACACCCATCATTGAATTGGTGGTGCGTGAGTAGTCTTGCATTCACACGGCCAGGTCAGTACACAAGCTATAATGCATATGGACGTGCACTGCGTGTTCAATATAATAATTAAAGATGGAGATAATGAATATAGAAATGCAATGCATGTTACGCTTCCTTAACAGGCTATTAGACCGACGTCGTACTCTCGAATTGCCTTAGAGAAGTGAACCAAGTGACAGGTGCACTCTTGAAGTCGCCCTCGTTTTCTTAGTTTTCCCCGACAAAGAGCAAGGGGCCTGAGAACAGAGAGGAGAGATCATTACAACAAAAAATTGTTTGAATCATGAGAGGTTTGGTTAAATGTTATTTTAGTTCTAAAGGACCAGGATTATTGAGAAAGTTCTATCTATTTGAGATAGTTTACGAACTATATATAGGTAGGGATGGAATCAGGATTCTAAGTTAGGGGGTGCGAGATTATGTACATACCCCACCCCACAAAAAAAACTATTTTTTATTTTATTTATTTTTTTGTCAGAAGGTCTAAATAATAAAGACCAACAAAATTATGTATTTATTTCACTTCACAAAACTATAGTGCATTGATTACTAAGAATTTAATATGGACTGATAAAGTTAACTACTTAAGCACTTAAGCCATTAATTGATACTACTATGTCTACAACTATTCAACAAAGTGTTAACTTCCTATAATGTTATAAGTCTATATAACATTATAACATTATATAAACTTATAATGTTATATCATTACATATAACATTATTACATTATTATAACATTATATAGACTTATAATGTTATATCATTATATATAATGTTATATAGACTTATAAAAGATTAACATTGAAAATATTAAATTACATTGTTTTGTTTTTTGTTTTTTTTAAGTGAAAATTTTATTGATAATGATAATGAGTTATATAAATAATTAGGACAAACGTACAACAAGCTGCGCCACAAGTCATTTATGAATTTGTGTTTTTTGTTTTTTGTTTTTTTTTTTGGGTTGAGGTCTGAACGTTTGTTTAAGGATTGAGAGTGAAAGAAAGGAAGAAGAGCATAAGAGTTTGTTATGGGTGATTAGAACTATACAAATTGGTTGGTTCGGCTTTGGGCTTTTGGCTATTTGTTTTAGTCTCATCAATCCATCAAACATTCAAAGACACATTTGTTAATCTTTAATGGTTTTGGACTAAAAATAAATTATATATAAATGATAATTTTGTAAGGACAAAAAGAGAGGTAAAAAAAAGTTGGTTTATTGGAATGTTTTTTATTAGTTTTTTTTTTTCATACTATTTTTTTTTTGTTGATCATATTCTTACTATAGTTGTAAAAATTTTGGGGGTGCGGTAGTGAAAGTTTGCTAAAAAAATTGTGGATGCGAATCATTATAGTTTGAAGATTTTTCTAAACAATTAGTTATGTAATAGTGAAGCTTTTTTAATCTCAAGGAGTACAACCGTCCCCACACGCACCCCCTATATCCATCTATGTATATAGGTTAGAGGTGAGATATTTGATAAGAATATTCTAAAATGAAAACCAACTGGCTCAAAGTGTGTGTATATTGAGTTATTGACAATTTGACATATATTTGTTGAGCACACCAGAATGTCCACCAAAACGAAGCATGTTAGATTGTTGCAATCATGCAAACCACCCAATCTTTCGTTAATTCAAAAAGTGAACACCGAACATATAAATCTTATGGTGGCAACTAGCAACAAGAAGGACCGTACCACATCTAGTGAATCCTGAATTCCTGACCATATAAATTTTGTCCATTATTATTACTAAAAAAAATGTGCAACAGTGGAATCCATTTTTGCTGAATTTTTGGGATGCTGAGTTTGCTTCTGGACAAATGAGAAACAACCACATGGCCTATAAATAAAAGACCGTTTTCCAAAACAAAGTAAAATTAACTGTATCATAAGGTTATTAATAGTTGATCTCAATGTTTTGAAGTAGCCAAATATCATAAATTCATTTCGATTAATGGTGAACTCCGCAATCAAAAGTCAAAAACATCTAAATACCATTCAATTTTTTTTGATCGAGAAATACCATTCAATTTTGGTTGTTGAAAATTAAACTTAAACTAAAATTCAATTGTTTTTTAATAATAATAGAAATTTGATTCCAAACTTCAAATGTCACAAATAGGCCTTGAAGAGTTAAAAGCTCATCACACTCCATCGGAAAAAAAAATCATCACACAAAGAGATGGGTTGGGATGGGAGTGAATATAGAGATTGTTGACGAAGATAATATGATATGTTTCAATTGTGTGTGGTATACTGGTATGTTCTCATTGGGCTGGAAGCAAACTCAGCGTACAAACATTGCAGCAAAAATGGGTTCGCAACAGTGCTATCAAGACTTGAGAGGCAGCTGATTGCAACCTCTTATAGAAAAGCAATTAGTTGACCACCCTAAAAAAAGGCAGGCAAGAGCACCAGCTAATAATTACAAAGCCTTAAAAAGGACCGTACGACAATGACGACGATCCTTTCACAGATTCCTCGTTCGTTCTGCACTTCTACTCAACCCAACTACCCCCGCCCTCAATACAAAATCTCGATTTCCATTCCGAAATTTCAGATCTGCTTATCTGCTCTTCTTGTTTTTTTTGATAGGTGCATTAATTTGTGTTTCGATTGGGCTTGTTTGTTTGATTATTCTCAAGATCTAATATTGAAAAAAAATGTGTTGTTGTATGTGTGTTCGGACGCAGAGGTTTATCGATCTGTTCCTGGATTGCAATAAGTTGAAGAATAAAAAAGCAATACATGAATCGGTCGATAAACCTCTGCATCCGGCCGGCCCCTTACTTTCATATTATTTATTATCAATGTTGTTTACAAATATGCTTTCTGTATTCTATCATTTGATGATTTTCATTGTCAGTCAGGCATGTGTCTATCAGTTAACTCTACAAGTAGGATTTTTGAATTTTATATTGTAGACATTATTGGGGAATTGTTTGAAACAATAAACGACTTCAGTGTTCTAGATATTAGAATTTGAATCCCATTGTTTTAGTGTAATTATGATTTGGTGAAATTTACATGTTCATATTTTTCTACTTGTAGTGCTCGTAACCTGATTTTGATACTACATTAGTGTCTTGCAACAAGTGATGATGAAAGAAGGTGAAACTTGGAAGTGTGGTACCTAAAACGGGAATCGCAAAATAAAACCATTGTTTCAGAACTACTTCTTTCTGAAAGAATCAATGCCAAAATGATTCTTAAGACGAATATTTGAGTTGTGAAAATATTTGTTATGAATGTGGTATTGGTTTTAAAGCATTGCATACTGATGATTGCTGATTGGATGCTATTTTTTGTTTGTGCCCATATACATCAAATCTGGTTGGCAATCTTTTGTTGGTAGTAGATGTGAATCTGCACTCATATATGAGAATGCCGTCTGTGATATAAATTGTGGTGCCACGTTTTAATAATACTACAATGTGCTATATTTTCTGCTGTCAGACATGTCCGGAGTGTTTGTTTACCTCTCCTTGTGCATAGATGATAATAAGTAGTCATGTAAGGATTGTGAATTCATCTAATGAAAAAAATATTGCATTTCAATTGTGTCGCTACTTCAACCACCTCGGGATTTAGATCTGGCTTGTGTGTAGTTGTCCTCTGTTTTGTGTTTTTTCTCGCTATGTACGCATTTGTATCTTGCAGCTATATGTTTGAAGCTGGATATCATATTAGCATATTAGAGGGAAGCTCTCATGTGAGGGCTACCGTCTTCATCTTATGGACAAACTATTAAATTTCTTGATTATGCTCCTTTGCATAATACTTTTTTAGGTTTAAGTGGAAAATAGACTACTTCAATGTGTACACTTAATGCTCCTTATTGAATTGCCAAGTCATTTGACCTTTTATGGTTCTCCCTGCCAATAGT
Organism: Coptis chinensis; assembly: GCF_015680905.1. Lineage (NCBI taxonomy): Eukaryota > Viridiplantae > Streptophyta > Magnoliopsida > Ranunculales > Ranunculaceae > Coptis > Coptis chinensis. Next base: position 5,406,093 of record NC_141456.1, on the reverse strand, counting down.
GTGTCCATGTTTTAGAGTTGCACAGGGTGTAACTAGTACGGGCTTATAAGTAGAATAAGGATACTTAAAAGACCTGAAGTTGTTGATTCTGCATCGTTTTGTATTGTGTTATTTGACCGTTAAGAATCGGTTCAGTTTATCAAACGTAATAGTTTATTGTCTTGTTGTATTGATCATATCCTGGTGGTGTGAACCCGAAGTATTGTAATTTTGTGGTTTCATATATATATGTGTGTGTGTGTGTGCGTGTGTTTATCTCTGCACATGTCAAAAGTATTAGGCTCAAACACCAGCATTTCGTGTGCTCTGCATTTTTTCAGCTATGGCTCAGGATTCCCCGTCAGTCTAATCTCCTTTAGATGTAATCACGTCGGTCAAGTGTTTTCTTGCGGACTTGCACTTCACTCTTCGGTGGTTTGCAGTCTAATTAGACATGTAAATTAACTTGGTTCATGGGAACTGGGTTAGAGTAAATGTAACATTTTATTTGACAGCTATTTAAATCACCAGCAACAAATGTAGTTTATTTTAATAGCGATTAGATGCTGATGCATGACGTTTTTAGGACGTCGCCTTCTGTAGATGCTGATGCACGACCCTTTTATCTGCTGATAATCCCTGCCTGTTACCAATTTTATGTGCTCTCAGAGGAGGTTTGTCCAAGAAAAAATAACATGATGATTGTTATATTTATTTGTTACACATTGTAAAGTATCTATTAAATTTAAGGGATAAGCTGTAGCTATACTAGGATTCGAAGGAAACAATATTTTCTCAATGGAAAGTGTAAGGCTGACAAAATTGTTCTATGTGCGCAGGGTATGAAGTAATGAAGAATCCATGAATAGTATATGAAACTCGGAATTCCTTTCAATGCATCTCGTCACTACCAAATGCAAATTCAAAAGACGACACTATACAAGGCTTGGCCCAAAAACTGAAAAAGAAACAAAGGAGCCACTACAAAATAGTTTAATGATATGCCTTCTGTCTTTCTGGTACCTGAATTCGTCGACCGACTTTAGTTCTCGAGTAGTCATCACTACCTGTATCTGAAAATGATGTTGATGCAGAAATGACTCTCATGCTGTCCGATCTACAACAATTTGAATCCATCAAACGTTTCCCAATTTGCCACGCAACTTTGCAAGGAAATTTCACACAGCACCATAAGATGGTTAATGGACAACATATGCACAACGCACAGACACTAATACCACATTCAGTCGCTTGGTAACAACACTCAGTTTGATACGTTTTCTTCACGGAAGAATGGGACGAACAATGAGAAGAAGAGGAAGAAACCTTTCTTCTCATATCTTTTGAAACCTTACTCACCTGCGACTATAACGAGTGGATTGTTTTAAAGTCTGAACCTAGTGGCACCTTTCCATAGGACCATACAAACATGCACTTTAGTTTTGTGGCAAAAACGGCTGGTTGTAATAGTGCCTTTGGTGAGATCTTATGTATTTTTCGAGGGATCTTGCTATACAATCTCTTAGAGATGCTCTGATACACATAGTATCGTATTCGCTCCTAACTATTGGGGAACGAATCTAGCAAAGTGCGTTCGTTTAAGAAAAAAACATGGAGAGGAGGATAAAGTTTTTGGTCCAAAAGTGCATCTAAAAAAACTTCTCTGTGAAGAATTTACAAGTGAAATGTACCTCGTTGCGTTTCCGTAATAATCAATAGTCATAGTCATGGACGCATGTGGACATTTGCAGCTAAACTTGCCTTATTTGTGGCCCCTGAAATCTGTCGACAGAAAAGTGTTACGTAATTAGGGCTGTCAACGGGCCGGATTTGAACAGGACTCACCTATGTCCAAGTCCTATCCAAATTATATTTACATTTAGAAAGTCCAAGTCCGGCCGGACTTGAACATGACTCACCTATGTCCAAGTCCTGTCCAAATTATATTTACATTTAGAAGGTCCAAGTCCCAGTCTAGGTCCCGTTGGACATGATCGGATTCGGGCCTGGCCTAGGTCCAATAAAATTATATAGAAATAGTATATATATATTTTTTATTATTTCTCTAAATAAAGCTGAAATATAATGTAATAAGACTCGAACCCAAATTTTATATGTGGCACTACAACACTAATCCATCAAACCTTTTAACATTTTATGTATACTAATAGTTACAAATTTAGTAGTATTTATTTGAAAAACTAAAAAAATAATCTTAGTTTTCGAGCTGGGCCGTTATCGGGTCGGACGGGATATGTCCATAACTGGCTCAATAGTCTTATCGGACAAGTCCCTATCTTATAAGTTCGGATTCATTCTATCTTATAAGTTCGGATTCAATCGGGCTTCGGGCCTGGCCTGGCCCATTGACAGCCCAACATAATCAAACTTTAGGAATACCAAAAACATTGCAGTAGTTTAAATGCCGACACTCTGAAAAATCAATTGATATCACGAAATTCCACAAACGTAAGCCTGGCTGGCGTCGTGTCCATCGTGCAAGGGGGTCGTCAATTAAGCCGATTCCTCATTTTCGTTGGTGCTTTCCCCTGTTGCATTCTGGTAATTCAATTCTTCTCTATCATTCTGTGTATTTTTTAAGTGGTTTTATTATTTGCATTGCATCTTCTTCTCATTACAAACACTTAAGTATTGGTGATGTCTTCCAGTTTAGTCTACACATTGTGTTGGTAAACGTGTCTCAAATGTTTGACGAAATTCCTCACTCAGAAGTTTTGTTTTGGTTGCAGGTTTGTTAAATGTCGAAGTCATTTAATGCAGAAAGGTTTCTGAAGTAAGTGGACTTAGAGCTTTAACATAAATTATGCAATTTTTTTTCTTTACTAGTTAGATACATTGTTTTTGTTATAAGGAAAGTGGGATTGGGAAAGGAAGATCACTATTTCTGGAAGCAAATAGGAAAAGCTCTACTATGTACATACACATGCTTTGGTGTGGCTTGGTGGTGGAATGAGACATCTCCCCTTGGTTGGATGACGCTTAAGCCCAAACCCAAGGTATCTTTCGTTTTTTTATAGGCAAATCATTTTTTTGTTGTCAAGTTCAAGAAACCTTAGTTTACACATGCATATAAATTTTAATCAAACAGTGTGGAAGCCCTTAGCTTTGTTTTGAAATAGGGAGAGTATTTAAGACTCATAATCTTTTTGGACTTGTCGAAGATGTGAAATACCATATTAGTACTATAAGAGGGGAGATTGGTCAGATATTTCCAATGAAACCTATGTTTAGGAAGCAAAGTTTAGAAGGGCAGAAAATGGTTGGGGAGAACAAAAAAAGAAACAAATGCAAAAGCCATATTTGACGAGAGTAGCATGGGAGTGCCAGCAGTGGTGCGGCTCGGCCTCAACTTTTACGAACTTAACTTGAATGGTTATAATCCAGACTCCAGAGTCTATATTAGTTAGTTTGTTCTGAAAATTAGATATAGAAATGCAGTTGTCGAAAGGCTAAACATACACTTCCTTGTTATTTTAGGAAGAAAAGGAGATGGCGCACTTGTATGAGCGCCGAAGATTTCCATATCCAGGTGACACAGAGGCTACTGATGCATTTATCGCTAGCGGAGGCGCAATTGGCACTACCATTGGACCCAAAGGACTAATTGAAACTGGGGAAGATTCTGATAATTTTCAGAAGAAATTGCAATCAAAGAAGTTTGAAAAAGAATCTCTGAAGATGTGGTTTAGAATGAGGAATGAGGTCCTCTCAGACCTCCAAGCGAAAGGATATGATGTTGAGTGATTGTAAGGTAATCCACAACCCGTATTTTTAAAAAATTTGCGTGATAAACGCGCTATGGATCAAAGTTTGTATCATGTCTCTATCTTATTCAGTGTAACTTTTTTATAATCTATTGTTCCTTATAAATCTGATTATATAATATGACTTTCTCATGGCCTTTTTTCCTATGCTGGGGTTAGACTGCACCATTTGAAAAACTAACCTTTTGCTTCTTATCTCGTTTTTATAGGTGGCTTGGTAGCAACCTTCTATTCCTGTAATGCCATTTACAACTACTTCCTTAAGGTTCAGGTTTGCTTGGATAATGAGTAAGTGGATTAGGAATTAGGATAACAACCACCCCTATTGCAAGAGTAATGCCAGTAGTTGATACTTGATAGTTGATTAGTGGAACTGTTATAGTCTCTTTCAGGTACTTTTTAGGCTAAATTATTATGGAAGCAGGTAATGTATGTTTGTTGCAACTTGCAACTAAACAGGAGTTTTATGTTTTGATCACTTGTCGAGTTTATGTAATACATTGACTTACCAGAGTACTGTGGTTCTTGCAAGTGAATAAGAGTTTAGATTATCAATGAGTGCCAACTCTTGCAAGTTGCAACAAAACATATTGAAACTTTGATTTCGTATAGTATTGCAAAAAATTGAAGAAATGATTGATTTGTACGTGTACTGTGTACAGTTGTACAGAACTCTACCTTGTTCAGTTCTGAAGTCATACAAAAAACTCAGTACTAGAATTATTTCCTTCACACTATGCTTTTCTTTCTTTTCCAGCTATCGTACCTTCCAGAATCCACCACCTACATGCCTATTAAATCTGTTTATAGATGCATAACCATAGTAGCAACTTTCAACATGGCAACATTCATCTCCATTACAAATCTAAATCCAATTCAAATTATAACTAATCCCTCAACCCTTGATTGAAAAAGAATTAAATTCTATCCCTTGCTTACCAAACATACCTACTCCATTAACATATCCCCTCCCTCACTCAACTAATCAAATTCCCTATACATAACTTGCAAGCTCACATACTCATGCCCCCAGATACCAAAATCCCATCTCTCAACTTTCCTTTCAATCCAACCTTCTTCCCAACATCATTCTTCCCACACTTCAAAGAATGTCTAGTTCATACATATCTTCTTCCTACATGTCTCTTCAATGAGTTTATAGTTGATACATCTCTCCTTATATTGTGCATCTCAAGTCTTAAATTCTACAAATTCATCCCCCTTATTGAGGTCCAAGTGTCCAACATTCATCAACTCAAACACCTAACCAAAAATAGCACCAACCAAGTCATTCCACCTCATCAAAAATATGTTGAAAAAACTCAAACGAAGAGTCAAAACCATAGTCTCCAAGGCCTTTAAAAAACGCCGAAGACCTTCAAAGCCATCACAGCAAGACTCTTTATCTCCTTCCTCTCCCCCTCCATCTCCACCACCTCAACCCACCATGTCTTCATCGTCTGCCACCCCATTTCTCTTCCCACACATACAATCAACAATACTCCCAGACCCATCTCGTTTTTTCTCTCCAAATCTTCTCTCGTCACCTCTTCCCACCAACTCATTCTTCCAAAACTTTGTTCTCAAAAATGGTGACCAACCTGAATACATACACCCTTACATCGTCAAATCATCTCAATCTTCACTTACTCTTTGCCACCCATCTCGTTTTGTCACAACTGCTTTCATTTACCAAATCTTCATTGCTGACCTCACCATCTCATCTCCTCAAAATGAGGCGGCCCACGATCACAAAGTCTCATCATTTAGTGATCTTAGTGTTACTTTAGACATCCCACCAAATCTACGTTTCTTTTTAGTACGAGGTAGTCCTTTTATAACATGTGCTGTTTCTAGTCCTACCCCAATTTACATATCAACCATTCATGCCATTCTCTCTGTGTCTTCAAACAGTAATCAAACTAAGCACACCATTAAAATGAACAACAACCAAACATGGATATTATATTCATCTTCACCGTTGAGTTTCACTTCTGGTATGTCTAGCATTACAACTAGTGAATTTTCAGGTGTACTCAGGTTTGCAATCTTACCGGATTCTAATGGCTATTATGAATCAATACTCGATCGGTTTAGTTGTTGTTATCCAGTGAAAGGGGAGGCAGTTTTTAACAATCCGTTTTCTTTGGAATATAAATGGGAGAAGAAAGGATGGGGTGATCTTCTTTTACTTGCCCATCCTCTTCATCTTCAACTTTTGTCGAAAGACCATGGGAATGTATCTATTTTAAATGATTTTAAGTACAAAAGTATGGATGGGGATCTTGTAGGAGTTGTAGGAGACTCTTGGGTATTGAAGATGCATCCCATTTCAGTTACTTGGCATTCGATTGGCGGTATAGAAGAAGAATCCTTTGATGAGGTTGTTTCTGCTCTTTGCAAAGACGTCGAGGGTCTAACTCCCATAGCGACGAGTTCATCGTACTTTTACGGTAAGTTGATTGCTAGAGCTGCTAGGTTTGCTCTGATTGCAGAGGAGGTATCATATCCCGACGTTATTCCAACTGTTAAGAAGTTTTTAAAGGAGTCTATTGAGCCTTGGTTGGATGGGAGTTTTAATGGCAATGGTTTCTTGTATGATCCTAAATGGGGAGGAATAGTTACTAAACAAGGTTCGTTGGATTCTGGAGCTGATTTTGGATTCGGGGTGTATAATGATCACCATTACCATCTGGGATACTTTCTTTACGGTATTGCTGTGCTTGCTAAGATTGACCCGGCGTGGGGAAGGAAGTATAGGCCTCAAGCTTATTCAATGATGGCAGATTTCATGAACTTGGGTAGGCGGGGAAATTCACATTATCCACGGTTGAGGAACTTTGACTTGTGGAAGCTGCATTCGTGGGCTGGAGGACTGACTGAATTCGCTGATGGACGTAATCAAGAGAGTACTAGTGAGGCAGTGAATGGTTACTATTCAGCTGCTTTAATGGGATTAAGCTATGGTGATACTCATCTTGTAGCGATAGGGTCAACACTAGCTGCTTTGGAGATTCAAGCGGCACAAACATGGTGGCATGTGAGAGAAGGGGAGGAAATATACGAGGATGAATTCAGTAAAGAGAATAGAGTTGTTGGTGTGTTATGGTCTACCAAGAGGGATAGTGGTCTTTGGTTTGCTCCTCCTGCGTGGAAGGAGTGTAGGCTTGGAATTCAGTTACTTCCATTGCTGCCAATTACCGAGAATTTGTTCTCGGACACTGGGTTTGCTAGCGAGTTGGTGAATTGGACATTGCCAGCTTTGGGAAGAGAAGGGGTTGGAGAAGGATGGAAGGGGTTCGTTTATGCACTACAAGGAGTTTATGATAAGGAAGGTGCATTGGAGAAAATCAGAAACTTGAATGGGCATGATGATGGGAATTCACTTTCGAATATGTTGTGGTGGATTCATAGTAGAAGTGATGGAAAGGAGGAAGGACATGATGGAGGGAGATACTGCTGGTTTAGACACTATAGTGATCACTAAAAATTTGAATCAATACTATGTTTTTTGTTATGTCGTCTTTTTTAGCTTTTGTGATTTATAAGCTGCTTGGAAAACTATGATAGAATAAACTCCCAAGTTATAATACTCAGTTAGTATCATGGAGAACACATTATTTCAGTTCTTACTTTTCTACAGTTTGTTTTCGACTAGGATGTTATCCTGTGACAGGGTCAGGGGGGATGGCGTTGGTTAAATGTGACCCTTTTACACCTTACAAAATAATTCGACATTTGTACCACTTATTTAACACACAAACGGTAGGGGTAGGGCAGTAATGGTGTTAGATGGAGAGAACAATAAATTCAAAACAAAATCCCTATGGAAAGATAACTTGAACTTGAATGCATTAGGCTGCCAATCCCGGACTCTATGTTTGATTGGAGCTGTGGCAAATGCAAATTTTGTCACCATTTGCCACTAGTAAATTTGTAATGTGACAATTGCAAATAACTTGTGGCAAATTTAAATTACCAATGTTTGATAATACTGTGGTAAATATAATTTGCCCTGATTTGCAACCATTTGCAGCTGTTTGATTGTCCAAATTTGCCGCGACAAATATTTCATTTTTTTCGTATTTTTAAAATATTTAAGATTTATTAATGATAGCTACTCTCATTTGTAAATTTATTTTATTTTCATATGGTTTTATTTATGTGGTTTTTTCCCACGGCAAGTAGTATTCAACTTTTAATTTTTTTTTTGTTTTCAAACTCAATGAAATATAAGAAAAACCAAAAAAAAAATTATAAACAAGATCACTCTCGGCGAACTTCTCAACAATCTACCAACGATAACATACACAATACTAAATAATTTTTATGTACTATTGTGCAAAATAGTACTAAAAACATATTCAACCATATAGTTTTATCCATTAACACCATTGTTACATAATAAAAAACCAATGAATGAAGGATCTTGGTGGATTTGAACCACCACCACCTTGGAATACATGAAGATGCAATCTCCCAAGTGCTCTACCATTTGAGCTAAAGATCCGTTATGTGGTAATCTACTAGTTTGCTTATCTACTAGTTGCAACCATCGCGAACACCCTGCCAGTGAGCACCCAACACACACTCCACCCAAAGAAGAAGCACCACCCAAAGACACGCTCCACCTAGCAAGAGCACCGAAAGCACACGCTCCACCCAAAGACACGCTCCACCCAAAGAACAACAACAGCTGAGCCGTGAATAGCACCTAGCACACTCCACCCAAAGAGCAATGGCACCACAGAGGCCACCGCACCACGATAATTAGTTGATGAGCGTAACTAGGGAAGTGAAATTATATAAATGCACCCTAGTCTTAATTCTTGAACTAGAAGCATATATGATATTAACATACCGTTCTCGTAATCAAGTCTTTTGTTGTCTCAATTGTCTTTAGAAAGTCCTTTCTCGAGGTTATCACTTTTCGCATGCATCAAGAACTCTAACTATAGTTTCTTCTTCTCGCAACGCAACGAAAAGAAGTAGTGATAACCGACAAGTGGAAATATGGTAATTTTTAAGCTTGATTAAAGAGAGCAATGGAAACTCCAACAGTAGCAAGCTCCACTAGACCTGTTATAAATGTAAAACACATTGTATCACTAAAGCGCATATAGCATGAGTGGTAATGCGGACGATTGTAGAGCAGGAAAATGCAAAGTTTCTAATAGTTCATTGGAGAAAACTAAGGAAAATAACCAACCTATATGGCCAATGAATGTCGATCAATTAGAGAAGCAATTGGGTCAGCTAGTAAAGCAAGTGTTGTAGGCAATGTAATATTTATAATCTCCCTTCCAAGTTCATCCTTCTTAAAACAAGGGTGGCATTAGAATCAATGAACCATTAGGCAATTGCAAAAGATACTAAAGACTGGAAGAAGTATAACTAAATAAGCATGTATTGTCTTTGCAGCATTTCTTATGGGGTTGGGAGACTTGGGAGTTGGGACCATTCTCTCCCGGCTTAGAGGTTTTGGTCATTTCCAACTGAAAACATTTCTAATATATATTATAATCACCTATTCATGATTGGGATGAGTTCCAAGGACCAATTCCTTCTCACAACAGAAGCTAATTCTCAATATCAAATGTAAAAGAAACAAAGCAATACCTTGCATCCCGAAGAAAAACGGGGAATTCTCTTCCTTTCCTCGAGAGAGATTCAAATTGGATTCTGCCATTACTAGACCAGAAAAATATATGAACACAAGTAAGATACTTGTTCCCACGAATTGCCAAAGCTATTAGATGATTGGTAAAAAATGCAAGATACTTGTTCCCCCAGTAGGCTAAACTTCTTCAAATTCGAGTGTTGAACGAACTGCAACTAAACTCCTTTAACCCAATACCCCCAGCAATTCGTTCAACACTCCAAGAGATTGATTTCTTTTTGAGTCAATGGAAAATCAACAGTATCAATCACCAAAAGCATTCATCTCCTTTTAATTGTTCTGCTCACCTATATTACTCAAAAAAGTTTCAATATAATCAAATATGGAATAATTATCAAAGAAAACCAAACAGATGAGATTATAGATCCAATTAAATTGTTAAACTAATGATCCAAAGAATAAACAGAAAAGAAAAAAAATAAACAAAGAATGAGAGATGGAGAGAGAGATGAGCATACCTGAGCCGTGCAAATCGATTAAAAAGAGATTATTGAGGGAGGAAGGAGAGAGAGCTACTTGAACCGAAAAGGGGAGAGAGAAATGTTATCGGGGGTTTTTTTTTTTCATTTTTGATTGGTTGCAAATCATGGCAAATTTGTGTACAAATTTGTCGTGGTAAAATTTACTCAGCTCCCCCCAGAGTAAATTTTGCCACCAAAATCATGGCAAATGACAACTTGTGGCAAATCCAAAAAAAATTTGCCATGACTCAAAAAACACATCAAACAGTGCCAAACAAGTGAATAGTGCCATTTATTTGCATTTGCCATGACAAATGGAGCTATCAAACACAACCTTATTCTCATATGTCTTGCGCGGTTGCGCCACAACACTAGCAAATATGAGGTCAAATCAGAGTAGTTCACTTAACGCCCTTTTTAGTTAGTTTTATATAATTGAGACGAGCTTCCACAAAAATCAATAAAGGTTACACACATACATAACTAATTAGCTTTCGAACCCGTCCTACGAACGGGTGTCGTTATATTAAATTATTTTAAAAAATATTAGCAACTATTCATAGCTATGAGATATGAAAATTATATTAATCACTTGTTTAAATTTTTTGCACCACTCTCTATCAAACGAAAGTACCAAATCTTGGTAAAACCCGTCGATTTATTTTGGTTGTTATGTTTAATAATAGAAATTTGATTTAAATTTTGTGAGAATGCTCAATGTGGTGAAGATGATATTGAAGCTACTTAAATAGCAAGACATTCTCAATCATAATAAAATAATTATAATAAGTACTACTTAAAATGCAAAACTATACTTGTCGAGATATTATATTCTCCCTATATATAATACAATTATATTTCGAGGTTAGTTCAATACATTTGCATCAAGTTTCTAATTTAGTTCAATGTATGTAGTTGGATCTAGTTTCCGATTTTCCATTAATTATTCTTTGAGGTTAATTCAATATAGTTGTATCAAGTTTTTGATTTCCCGTTAATTATTATTTGAGGTTAGTTTAGTGCAGTTGCACCAAGTTTACGATTTTCCGTTAGTTATTCATTAAAATTAATTCAGTGTAGTTCCATCTAGTTTTCAATGTTTCGTTAATAACTCTTTGAGATTAGTTAATTGCATTTGCATTAAGGTTCTAATTTTCCGTTAATTACTCTTTGAGGTTAGTTTAATACATCTGCATCCAGTTTCTGATTTCCTGTTAATTACTTTTCGAAGTTAGTTCGCATCTAGTTTCCAATCAATTTCCGGTTATTTATGCTTTGAGGGTAGTTCGACGTAGTTACATCCGGTTTTCGATTTCTAGTTAACTATTCTTTAAGGTTGTTTTAATGCATTTGCATCCAGTTTCTGATTTCCCGTTAAATATTCATCAAGGATATTGCATCCAATTTCTGATTTCCCGGCCTGTTAGTTAATATATGATTTTAGTTTAATGCAGTTACATCCAATTTTCTATTTTTCGTTAATTATTTTTTGAGGTTAGTTCAATGCAGTTGCATCCAATTTCTGATTTTCCATTAATTATTTTTCGAGGTTAGTTTAATGCATTTGCAGCAAGTTTTCGATTTTCCGTTAATTATTTTTTGAGGTTTGTTCAATGCAGTTGCATCAAATTTATGATTTTCTGTTAATTATTCATTGAGGTTAGTTTAGTGCATTTGCATCCATTTTTTTTATGTTTCTATATTTGTTAATTAGTCTTTAGATTAGTTCATTATATTTGCATACAACTTTTGATTTTTCATTTATAACTCTTTAAGGTTAGTTCAATACATCTGCATCTAGTTTATGATTTATGATTATTTATGCTTTGAGATTTTAATTAGTTCGATGCAATTTCATCCGATTTCTGATTTCCCGTTAACTATTCTTTGATGTTATTTTAATGTATTTGCATGTAGTTTTTGATTTCTCGTCAATTATTCTATGAGGTTAGTTCAATGCAGTTGCATTTGGTTTTTGATTTCCTGTTAATTATATTTTGAGGTTAGTTCAATGCATTTGCATCCAGTTTCCGATTCATCGTTAATTATTATTTGAGGTTTGTTTGATGCATTTTTGCATACCGTTTCCGATTTACTGTTAAATATTTTTTAAGTATTTGCATCCAATTTCTAATTTTCCATTAGTTATTCTCCGACGTTAGTTTAATACAGTTGCATTCAGTTTTCGATTTCTAATTAATTACTTTCTGAGTTTAGTTTATTGCATTTGCATAAAATTTTTAATTTCCCGTTAATTACTCTTTGAGCTCAGTTCAATGTATTTGAATCCAGTTTTCGATTTACTTTTAATTATCCAATGTAATGTGTAATACCAACTTTCTACTTATCCATGTGTAGTGTCATTGCAAACATGACATAAAAATAAATTATGCTTGATTTACTATATTGGATCATCAAACATTATCCAGTTTCCGATTTTCCGTTAATTATTCTTTAAATTATATACCTGACTCACTATGTGGGATCTTCAAAGATTATCTACGAACGGGTCCTGTCATATTAATTATTCTGAAAAATATATTCAACTATATATGCATAACTATTATATACATATATTATATTGCTCACTCATCCAAATTTCTTATAACATGAAAACCTCACATACTCTCTATTAAAAAAAAAAACTCGCCATTGATAAAACCCTTCAACTTCATTTGTTGTTTAATAATAGAAGTTTGATTGAAGTTTTATGAAATTGTCTAATAAGATAAAGTTCATATTGAAGCTACTTGAATAGCAAGGTGTTCCTAATTATACGAAAAAAGATTAGATAAACACCGTTTTAAATGCAAAACTATACTTATCGAGACATTCCCACAACATATAACACAACTATATTTTGAGGTTAGTTCAATTAGGGCTGGCAATGGGTTGGATCGGTCCGGATATAGGCAAATCCAAAACCGATCCGCCAAAGAATCTGGACTTAACGGACCCGATCTGAACGGATATTTGAGTTAGAGAACCAGAACCGAACCGAAAACTTTTTTTTGATTCCGGATCCGATCCGTTCCAAACCAATAAGCTCAATTTCAACCCGGTGAACCGAGTTTTTAATAATTGGATCCTAATTTTCGTTATATAAATATTAAATAATTTTTTTTGCTAAACACAAAAACAAGATATACAAATAAAAAATGCATAATGAATGATTTGAAATCCAAATTTGTAATAGAAACCATCTTTTTATTATGTAAAAAAATATCGTAATATTACATATGTATTTTGCATATCTTATTTTAGAACTTTAAATATTGCAATGTTGTATAACGTAATAGAAATATATGGTGGAGGAAAGTTAGAAAGAATAAGACTAAAAATTTTAATTGGATTAGGCCCATAACGGTTCGGTACATACTTAATCCAGAACCAATCCAATAAGAGTCCGGTTCTGATTTTCAAGACCCATAACAGGTCCAATATGCTAACTACCTGTCCCAGACCCGCTTTTATTGGTTCGGACCGGATCGGGTATCGGTTCTTACCCGACCCATTGCCAGCCCTAAGTTCAATGCATTTGCATCCAATTTCTGATTTTATGTTATTTATTTTTTGAGGTTAGTTCAATGCAGTTGCATCCAGTTTCCGATTTCTTGTTAATTATTCTTTGCTGTAGTTTAATGCATTTGCAGCAAATTTCTAATTTACTGCTAATTATTCTTCGAGCTCAGTTAAATGCATTTGCATCTAGTTTCCGATTTTCCGTTAATATATTTTTTAGATTAGTTTAATACATTTGCATCCGGCCAGTATTCAATTTCTCGTTTATTATTCGATGAGGTTGTATTTGCATCTAGTTTCTGATTTCCCGTTAATTATTATTTGAGGTTAGTTCAATGAATTTGCATCCAATTTCTGATTTTCCGTTAATTATTTCTTGAGGTTAGTTCAATACATTTGCATCAAATTTATTTTTTGAAATTAGTTTAGTGTAGTTGCATCAAGTTTCTGATTTCCCGTTAATTATTTGTAAAGATTAGTTTCACGCATTTGCATCCTGTTTCCAATTTATAGTTATTTTTTTTAGGTTAGTTCAATCTGATTGCATCATCGGTTTCGATTCCCGGTAATTTAATCTCTGAGGGTTAGTTCAATACATTTGCATCCAGTTTCCGATTTTCCGATAATTATTTGTTGGTGTTAGTTTGATGTATGTGCATTCAAGTTTTGATTTCCCGTTATTTATTCTTTGAGGTTAGTTTAATGCAGTTGTATCAATATTCTAATTGTCCATTAATTAATTTTTAAGATTAGTTTAATGCTTGCATGTGCATCCAATTTTCGATTTCCCGTTAAATATTATTTGAGGTTAGTTCGATGTATTTGCATCTAGTTTTCTATTTCTCATTAATTGTTCTTTGACGTTAGTTTCATGCAGTATTATATATATTTGAAAATATTTGTTATTATTGGGGGGTTTTTTTTTTTTCCAGTTGCTATTATATATTTTGTGATGTTATTTTTTGTATAATTTAATTTTTCATATGTAATTTGTTTTGGTTTGGTTTGGTATATAATTTATTTAAGCCCAACGTCTACTTTAACTAAATCAATAGTTATATAAATTATTTAAGCCAACGTCCGTTTTAACTTAATCTCGTTATTCCGCTAAAATTGGAAATTATAAAATTTATAAATTTAATTAGAATATGTCGTAATTATTGTGGTCTATGGTTTTTGAAATCCTTAACTATGACTAGATTTTACACCTCAAATTGATTCAACTTTATTTGTTAGACCCATATATATAGTGCATACAATACAATTTTATTTGCTTTTGGTGTACACTATTACTTATTTTATGATTAGTTTACTTTTTTTTTCCTTTTTTCCCAGTCACATGTGTGGTTAACAAATGCATAAAGTAAATGTTCAAGCAACTCAATTCATTTTTTTCATTTGTTCTTTCGTAGTTTAATTATCATTTTCTAGAAAGAAACTTTGTTATGTTAAACTTCACCTGAGATTAGTGTGGAAACTATTCTTTGTGACGTAAGGGTTTTAGGAAAATCGGTTTTGGTTGAAAATATTGCTTTTTGCAATTTAGTTATTTTTTTTAGGTTAGTTCAATACAGTTGCATCCAATTTCCGATTTCCCCGTAATTTAATCTCTGAGGGTTAGTTCAATGCATTTGCATCCAGTTTCCGATTTCCCGACAATTATTTGTTTGTGTTAGTTTGATGTATTTGCATCCAAGTTTTGATTTTCCGTTAATTATTTTTTGAAGTTAGTTTAATGCAGTTGTATCAATATTCTGATTGTCCATTAATTAATTTTAAAGTTTAGTTTATTAGTTTAATGTTTGCATGTGCATCCAATTTCCGATTTCTTGTTAAATATTATTTGAGGTTAGTTCAATACATTTGCATCTAGTTTTCTGTTTCTCGATAATTGTTCTTTGACGTTAGTTTCATACAGTATTATATATATATATATGAAAATATTTGTTATTATTGGGGTTTTTTTTTTCCAATTGCTATTATATATTTTGTGATGTTATTTTTTATATAATTTAATTTTCGACATGTAATTTGTTTTGTTTTGGTTTGGTTTGGTATATAATTTATTTAAGCCCAACGTCTATTTTAACTAAATTAATAGTTATATAATTTATTTAAGCCAACATCCGTTTTAACTGAATCTCGTTATTCCGCTAAAATTGAAAATTATAAAATTCATAAATTTAATTAGAATATATCGTAATTATTGTGGCATGTGGTTTTTGAAATTCTTAACTATGACTAAATTTTACACCTCAAATTGATTCAACTTTATTTGTTATGCCCATATATATTGCATACAATACAATTTTATTTGTTTTTGGTGTACACTATTACTTATTTTATAATTAGTTTATTTTTTCCCCCTTTTTTCCAGTTACATGTGTGGTTAACAAATGCATAAAGTAAATGTTCAAGCAACTCAATTCATTTTTTCATTTGTTCTTTCATTGTTTCATTATCATTTTCTAGAAATAAACTTTGTTATGTTAAACTTTGTCTGAGATTAGTATGGAAACTATTTTTTGTAGCGTAAGGATTTTAGGAAAATCATTTTTGGTTGAAAATATTATTTTTTGCAATTTAGTTTTTTTTTCTTCCGTAATTAGCTATATGTTTTAGAAAAAGTTGGACATTCTGTGAAACTCTAGATGAGATTGTTTATTTATTTATATCATACTTTTTTATAATTAGTAATAGAGTTTAGAAAAAATTGGTGAAGGTATAACTATAATATATATCTAAAGATTTGGATTTTTTTTTTGTTTTTTTCCGTAATTAGTATTAGAGTTTAGAAAAAGTTAGAGACTCTGTAAAGCCTTGAAAAATAGAGCCAAGAGGGTATAGCTATAATATATATCTAAGGATGCTGTGTTTTTTTTTTCAGGTTTCATTCCTCCCAGACAATGTTTGTATAACAGCTTAAGTGCTAAAAAAATACTGATTAGCTAGTAACAGCCCAAGATAATATAATAAGGTATTTGTTACTGCCGGACCCCAATTTGTGTTGGGCGGACTCTAAAAAAAAAACGATTATTACAAGTGTGCCATTGGTTTCAAAAAATCCAAAAAAAAAAAAAACAATTATTACAAGTATACCATTGATTCCCAAAAAATTGAATTCGAAACCCCAAACTTAAACGACCTGGCTAGGTCGTTTGGACTAAGTCCCAAATGACTTGGCCACACCGTTTGGGACTTAGTCCAAACGACCCGGCCACACTGGTCAAGAGCCCAAAAAACAGAACTTTGAATTTTTTTTCAAAGTTCAAATCCCAAACGACATGGCCAAATCGTTTTGGCCATATCGTTTGGGATTTGGACTTATAAAAAAATGGTCACACCGTTTGGACTTAGAAAAATCCCCAACGATATGGCCACACCGTTTGGACTAAGTCTCCAACGATATGGCCACACCGTTTGGACTTAGCCCAAAACGATGTGGCCATGTCGTTTGGGATTTGAACTTTGAAAAAATATAAAGTTTTGTTTTTTGGGCTCTTGACCGGTGTGGCAGGGTCGTTTAAGTTTGGGGTTTCGAATTCAATTTTTTGGAGACCAATGACATACTTGTAAGAATTGTTTTTTTTAAAATTTTTTGAAACCAATGACACACTTGTAATAATTGTTTTTTTTGGGAGTCTGCCCAACATAAATTGGGGTCCGACAGTAATAGGAAGTGTGTAATGACCCAGATTTTCATGGAAGGGTAATTTGGCCATTTTATGTGTTGGTTTAGTGTTGTAATAAATTTAATTTATTTATATGGTTTCGTTATCCCATTTTTTGTGACAGAAATGAGATTGATTTTGTGTAAGGAATAAGAAATTCCAATTGTATGATTTGTGTGGGTAAGTTTTTTTTTATCTAGATATAGTTGGATTATTACATTATGACCGAGCCCGACAGAAGGAGTCATAGATGATATTGTAATGAACACATGTTATGTAAAGTAACTTGTGGCACAGTTAATGAACAAAACCATTTTCATAAAAACTATTCATATGTAATTATTTTGGAATAACCGGAAATACAATGATATACTATTATTCTTATTACGAGGTGATTTAAAAAAGGATTTGTGAATTCCTATAAAAACCGAGTTGTTGTCATATGCTGGTGATAACAGTTCATTCTAAGATTACAACAGTAGTGTACACCTTTCGAGATGAATGTGCCAGTTTTATAGGGATGCATCACAGGGTGTAGTTGGGATTTTTTTTTTTTTTTCTTTTCTAGTTGACCGTGTTTGTACGTGCCACGCTGTATGGTGGTTAGTTTGGTGGAGGGTACATGCTACCTCTATCTCGATGAGCTTTAGACGCGAGGGGTAGTTATATAAATTCACTCCTGGATTTGCTTTAGGTATCGAAATAATCTGTAGTCATCGAACGGTTGACCACTGTAAGTTAGGTGACAACCCGTATGGGGGTCGTGGTCAAACGGCCTACTTGAGCTCTAAAAGCTTTGGGTTTTGTGTGTACGAACACAACTAATGACATTTCAGCTCCCTGTTGGTAAAATCAGAAAACTAACTGTGCATGGTTCACACTAGACAATACTAAACCGAGATATTGCTTGGGGTTGGGGTTGGGGCTGGGGCTGAGTCGTATCCTCACCTATATAATAAGATGTAGCAGCCACAATATTGATATGATGATTGTATTAGATATTTAGGAATTTTTAGTTATTATTATTGTTAGTTTGGAATATGTATTATTTCAGTTATGGATCTCTTGAAGAGGATTGGTGTTCTATCTGGCCGGTGGATTTTCAGCTTCGTAGTCATGTGATAACCTTGGTTTTTGGGACCAATGTTATGGTTGGATCTTTTATTATCTTTGGTATTCCATCTTTGTATGTGGTTTGATAGAGATGATCTTTCAGCTGTGGCTAGTTCCAAAATTTTACGTGCAACACGCCTAAGAATTCTAGACTTGTTATTATTGAAGAAAATCCTAGAATTTCTAATGATTTAAAAGAATGTAGAACAGTAAATAAAACCGTATACTTTCTTCTTGTTGTTTCTGTCCTCGCTGATATTTCTCCGTCAAACAGTTAAAAGGGCTCACGGTGATTTCAAACGGCAAGTTAACGGATTTCCCGATTGACCAAATTACTAAGTTCGTTACCGCAATTGACCAGAAAAAAACTATGTTACCCCAATTAGAATTTTGGGGGAAAATACGTTATCCATTTTAGCTATTTTTCAAAAAACAATATGTTCAATTGTTCACATAAAATGAATTGTTAATAACTATTATCAAGCAGCTCACACCATAGTGCTTCCTATCAAAATAATAAAAAAAAAAAAAAAAATATATATATATATATATATAAATAAATATATATATATATATATATATATATAAAATAAAATAAAATAATAATAATAATAATAAAATCCATAGTGCTTTAATCTTTTAAGGCGCCGGCCCATATGGCTATCAAATCAACTGTGAAATTGCATACAAGCGCCGAGGCACAAACTCCTTTCCGCCTTGTCACCAAGACTCCACAAGTATAACTTACACAAAAAATTTTGTTCAGCACTACAACTATTTTATTTTTTTTATTTTTATTTTTTTTATTTTTTATATTTTTTTTTTCTAAAGGGCAATTTTAATTAGAAATGAGAAAATTACATGGAAGTAAAAAAACAAAAAAAATAGAAAGAAGATACATAAAGCCCAGGTCATTGGAGTGTAACTCCTAGAGATCAATAAGATAATATGTGGCAGCAGGGTCTTCAAGCCTTGTCAGAACTTCCGGTCTACTGTTCCACCATTGTTTAGTTCCTAAAGCTAGTGCACAACCTTGTCGAGTACATGTGTCTGTGGAGAAGTTTACCTCTCTCCATGATGAGGTGATGTTCAGCCATAAGACTTTACTCTTCAGCTTGTTCCAATGGCTTCTAAACCTCCAATGAATATTGCCTGATTGAAATACATAAATTGCAGCTTGAGAGTCAGACTCCACCCAAATGTTCTTCCAACCCATTTGAATTGCTCTCTCCACTCCTTCAAGAATGGCTTAACATTCCACTACATAACATGTTTCAATGCCCATTCCGCCAATCCCAGCACCACACACAAGTCTATTATGATCCCTAAGTACTACCCCCAATCGGCAAGTCCTGGGTTACCTCTTGAGGACCCATCCGTGTTTGCCTTTATAACACCAAGCAGAGGCAGCAACCAATAGCATTCTAGGGCTTTAGGCACGTGTCTGAGTTTGGGTTGCAAGTTGTGTTCTTCAAAACATATGGTGATGGAGTTGAACTTGAGTGCTTTTAGACCCTTTGTGCGCTAAATGTGAGTGAGCTTCGATTCCCTTTGCAAACAAGAGCATAGTTAAGCTCATTTTCGATCATAAAGTATCTTATTTCGATTTTTCCATATGGCAACCATACAAGAGATGGAAGCTGCGCCCATAACTCTTTTGCCAATGGGCTATGATTCTTAGGGGTTTTTTGACTTCAAGATAAGTAGTTGGGGATTGTTGCAGTTGAAAAGTAGTAGTGACATAGTTCCAACACTTCTTAGCGAACTCACATTCATATAACAAGTGTTGTTGGGTCTCGCGATTTGTTGTTTACAAGTGATGTATCTTGAGGAACTCACATTACAACTTCAGATTACCATTAATCACTAATTACAGTTGTTGATCTGTTATAACCCTCCATTAATGGTCAAGAACTGAGATAAGGAGAACTAAAAATCTCGGATGAAAACCATTACACAAGGGGAAGTCATAAATTCCAACTCTCATAAAATCACCTTAGAAAATGTTAAGACATCTTTTCTTTTTGAGTGAGTGTATCGGTGTATGTGTGTGTAGCATGTTGCCAATAAGCAAATCTTTTGTGTGTGCCCCTTTCGTGTAGTTTGGGTTAGGGTACCCGTGGACGCTTAACCCAACTCCACCCTAACTTCGGATTAAAACACCTAACGTAGTCGTTATCCTTCTAAGGCCGTCTAGCATACATAACGAAGTTATCAACAAGGCGGACCATACGGGCTATGTACCAAATGAGACCTAGTAACGAAGGATGCCCGCCAAACCCCGGCACATGGCTTTGTGCAAAAGATGTAGCCTAAATATTCATAAAGAAATGAAAGAAAACACCATTTAAGATTTCACAAAAGAAGATATAAACGGAACATCATAATCTAGTTTTCCCAGATAAAACGAAAAAAAATGTATAGATGGGTAACGAACTATACATGAAATCAAATATTGGTGTATAAACTTTTTTTTGAGCAAATTTGGATAACGAAGTGTACCACGTTTTACAACGTTGGGTTCTGTTTCACTTCCGTCCATTTTTTTCACACGTGTCAAGACATGGAAACAATTTACTGAGTGTTTAAACCTTACATATACTGACAAAATTTCAGTGTTTCCACAAAGCCATTATTCATACTATTACCAACACCAATCAACTTTTCAATGGAAAAAATATAGCGAAAGTATAAGACAGAAATTAGAAAGCAAAAAGGTATAAGGTACTACTCCAACGAGGTATACAATCTTCTTTTCCTACCACAAATGATCATGCAAAATAACAGTACCATTTCATAAAAGAACAACCAAATAACATCCTCACCTTAAAACCAACAATAAAGTTCAAATTTCAAATCAAAATCAACCAAAATGATAGAAAAATAACCTACCAGCTAGGACCACATGACCACATTGGCACTGGATCACATACTAAGCAGTTAAAATCGATTTTTGAAACTAATCGGTCCAGGAGCGATCTGTGATTAATCAGTTAATCGGTTATATCAGATGCATATATTTGACACTTTCAAAATATATAATAATACAATCATACAAGATATTTCTAAATAGTTATCTGAGATGCAACAAAAAATATCAAATTTTCATAATCATATCTAATCAGCTCAATTTTAGAGTAATATAGATATGCCAAACACAACAATTATGTTAAATATTTAAAGAAATAAGGAGAGATTGAGAGAAAAGATACTATATATTAGAGAGATAATACAATAATTTGTATATTAAACATTCGTTAAGAGAATAAAATAAATAAACTCTTAGCTGTGTGTGTTTATTAGGTTCCATTATTATTAATACGGTTTAAAAATCCAATTTGTTAATTTTACGTATTTTTTTGGGTGGGGAACCGATGTTTTCAATAAAAAATTTCTCGGTTCAGTGAGAAATCGGTCATCTCGACTGATTAATCGATTAATTCGGTGATTAAATCGGTTCAGTAAGAACAGTTTAAAGTCGATAAAAACTAATCGGGTTACAAACGATACACGATTAATCGGCCGATATAACTGATATTGATAGCATAGATCACACAACAACACAATCTTTTCAAAATCACCATCTGAGCCACTTACTCATTTTTCTCGATCACAAACACATTTTCATAACCCTTTAGACAATGAAATATCTGACCCAACTACCAATCCATAAACACTGACAAGAGATCTCCATCCTTTTCCTCTAACAACATGAGCGCCATTATGATTCTTACATATATAACTCAACCTCATAGCCTTTCCCATCAGCATAAAAGGTCATTTTCTTTCCATGCTGCTTCAGATAGTCTGTCCGGTTCTCCAAAGATTTTCCAATAAGGTCTCCTAATTGTGAGACATGTCTTGTACTTTTCAGTAATTATAGCTCTAAACAAAAACTCCCTAGCTTGACCATTTTCTTGATACACAACAAGTGCCATATTATTTTCATCACGATCCACAGATAGGGACGGAGCCATGATTCTAAGATAAGGGGTGCGAGATTATGTGCACACCCCACCAAATATATATATGTACACAATTTTTTTTATTTTTTTTGTCAGAAAATCTAAACAGTACAGATCAACAAAATTATGCATTTATTTCAATTCACAAAACTAAAGTGCGTTGAGTACTAAGAATTTAATATGGACTAATGAAGTTAACTACGTAAGCCATTAATTGATACTACTATGTTTATATATATCTACATATTCTAGTCCACAAGTCTACAACAATTCAACAAATTGTTAACTTCCTATAATGCTATAAGTCTATATAGCCCTACTATTATGTAGAGAAAACTATAAAAAATTAACATTGAAAGTAAAAAATTACATTGTTTTGTTTTGTTTTATTTTTATTTTAAGTGGAAATTTTATTGATAATGATAACGAGTTTTACAAATAATTAGGAAAACGTCTAAGTCTTTCCTGAATTTGTTTTGTTTTTTGTTTTTTGTTTTTTGGGTTGAGGTCTGACGTTTGTTTAAGAATTGAGAGTGAAAGAAAGGAGGGAGTGCTTACGGGTTTATTATGGATGATTAGAATTATACAAACTGACCGGTTGGGCTTTGGCTATTTGTTTTAGTCTTATTTAACCCATCAAATATTCAAAGACACATTCTCTCTTTAATGGTTTTGGACTCAAAATAAATGATTAATGATAATTTTATAAGAGCAAAAAGAGAAGTAAAAAAAGAAATTGGTTAATTGCAATGTTTTTTATTAGTTTTGTTTTTCATACTATTTTTTTTGTTGATTATATTCTCACTGAAAATTTTGAAAGTTTGCTAAAATAATTGAGGGTGCTAGTCCTTATAGTTTGAAGATTTTTCTAGACAATTAGTTATGTGGTAGTGGAGTTTTTCTAATATCAGGGGGTGCAACCGCCCCCACATCCCCTTTATATCCATCTATATCCACAAATTTCCCCTTATAGACGATCATATTAGAACAAACACCTTCTATCCCACCACAGCTATCAATCGGGAATAAGCATCTAGCCACACTTTCCACATTAGACATCTTCTATCCATCTTCATAAAGATCAATATCAGTCCTACAAGACATACTTCTAGATCCCACAACTGACTTCACACCGACGCTATCAAGTAACTGCCCCCTCGTCAATTACTACTCCCCTTGACAAAGTCTACACCTTTAGTTATATTGGTAACAACTCCACCTTTCTTAGTCACCTTTAATTTCCCTAGTCAGGCTTGTCAACACTAGATATGACATTATATAAATTTGAGCTGATTTAAAAAAAAAAAAAAAAATTTTGCAAAAATGCAAGCGGTTTTATATTAATATAAGAAAGAAATAGTTATTTACATTCCTCTCTAAGACTCTCAGTCTCCTCTAAATCATTTACCTACAACTGTCTGCCTATGGCATAAGAGATCTCTAGGTGGTGGTAGCATACTCTTCATATTTGAAGAATGCAACCACAGAAACTGGTTGCAAATTTCGACCAACTCTAGGTGGTCGCAAATTTTGCCCGCAAATTTGATCGTAGGGGCCACCGTGCCATTAGTATTGGCGCGCGACAGTACCAGTATCGCTCGCCATTTTGTGTTGGGCAGACCACCAAAAAAAAAAAAAAAAAAAAAATTACAAATTTGTCATTATCCTAAAAATCATGTTTTGTGTTGGGCAGACCCCAAAACTACGTCAAACTAACCTATTGCAACCTCATGTAGCCCTTGACCATACACCCACTAAACTCTAACTAGTGATAATGAAACTTTCAATCTTTTTTGCCTTTTCAGAATGTATTCAATTTCTCTAACTTCAATGTAATTTATCTTCCTTCTCATATTTGTATTAGAGTGGCATGTCTGCTTGTGTAGTTGTATAGTTTCTTTTCTCTTGACATTCGATTACCCGATGTTGGAAAAGTAAAACTTTGTTTATTGCTACTCCGCCACCTTTCATCTCTTCGTCAGAAAGGTTAATATGAGAAATGTATGTGTTGCTCAACTGCCGACCTCCTTTGTAAACTTGGGATAAGCGTGTGATATATGGTCATCGTCATCTCTTAAAATTGAAAACAATCCTACTTTTTCAGTTTTCAGGAAAACCATTATAACTGTTAGACTCTCAGGAGTCTTAGCTCTCATTTCTGTCATAAGAAGACCATTTTTCATTATTCAGTCTTTAGTTAGAGCATTTTTATTTTATTTTTTAATGTATGCTTGTTTACCTCTTGTAGAGAAAAAAAGGGATTTTTTCTGCTTTTCACGCTTTTCGAGCTGGCGCCTTTCCGAAGAAGCCGCGACCAGCTCCAGGCTCGATATGTTTTGCGCGACCAGCGGCTTCAAAGCGCCAGCCAGCGCTCTTGGATTTAAGCGGCGCCAGCCAGAGTAGAGAGGCGCCAGCGCTCGAGTCTTTTTTGGGGCCTCATACAAGAATCAGCGATTTTTGGTTTTTTGGTATAAAAACAAAATCAGTTTTTTGGAAAACCTAACTTTTCCAAAAAGAAAGAAAGAGAGAAATTCTTAGTGAGTTGAGTGTTCATTCTTTGTGAGTGAATTGAGAGCTCTTTGTGTCTGTTACTACGGACTTCTAGTAAAAGCTTGGATCTCGCCCGGTGTGGGCGTAGGCAAATTGTCGAACCACGATATATCCTTGTCTTGTGGTTGGTTCTCTTTTGCATTATTATATTTACTTTATATGCTTGTTAAATAGTTAATGAGAAGCGTTGGGATATTACTTGGAGGGTGTTGAAGTCTTGTCTAGTGTGAAGGATCGATCTTTGTGTAGGATTGATCCGTTTGTTGTGGTAACGCGTTGTTTCCGCAATTAATTATTCACAACAATTGGTATCGGAGCGAGGTATCTGACCCAGGATTTTTGAGTTTTGGTAAAGAACCATAGTGCTTTCGAAATTTATGTAGACAAGGTGTTCGATAAAATTCCCCGAGTGAGATAATTTTTTGGGTTATTGTGTGTGTGACTTGAAAAAGGGGCTCCCAAGATGTCAAATGCTAGATATAAAGTAGAGAAGTTTGATAAAGAAGCAAAAGAAAAGATGGTGAGGGTGATGTCGAGATGAGATGACTTCCACAAGCAAGTGGAAGCGGTAGTTGAAGAAGCCTTTAAAACATGTCACGTGCTACAATTGCAAAGAAAAGGGGCATTATCTATGTGATTGCTCTAGCCGAAAAAGAGTAACAAGATGAGTGGTAAGTTTGAGAATGAGGATGTTAGTGAAGCAAGTCTTGCTTCCGCCGATGGGGATGATGTAAGTCTTTTCGGTGTCACACATAAGGCGACCACATGACCGATCACGTGGATTCTTGATTCCGGGTGTTCCTACCACATGTGTCCAAATAGGAAGTGGTTTGCTACCTATGAGAACTTGAGTGGAGGTTCCGTTTTGATGGGCAATGACGTTGCTTGTAAGACGGTTGTGATTGGAACTATACGGGTCAAGATGCATGATGGTGTAGTGAGGACTTTAACCGATGTGAGGCATGTTCCTGAGTTAAAGAAGAACCTTATTTCTCTTGGTACCTTGGATTCCAAAAGCCACAATTTTGTGGGAAATGGTGGAGTCCTAAAGATCCTTAGTGGCTCTTTAGTCATTATGAAGGGTCAAAGACATGGAAACTTGTATACTTTGTTGGGTAGTAATGTTGATGATAAGTGAAGTAGCGCGTGGGTACATGTAGTGATGATTCCGAGTGCACAAAATTGTGGGCATATGCGCTTTGGGCATATGAGCCAAAAGGATTGTCCGAGTCAGTGCTTTAGGGTTACTTGAAAGACTTGGAGAAACCAAGTATGGAATTCTCGCGAGTATTGTGTCTATGGCAAGCAAAGCAGAGTCAAGTTCGGTACAAGCAAGCCACAAGACGAGAGGCATCCCGGATTATGTGCATACGGATGTTTGGGGACCTCCGTGGTGGCTTCCAAGGGAGGTAAACGCTATTATGTCTCATTCATTGATGATCATACTCGCTATGTGTGGGTGTATATGATGAAATCGAAAGATGAAGTGTTTGAGACATTTAAGAAGTGGAAGGCAAGGGTTGAGAATCGCGACGCAGAGATAGGAAGGTAAAGACATTACTGCCCCGACAATGGTATCGAGTATACCTATGGACCTTTCCAAGAGTTTCCGCTTAAGGAATTGCCGGACATTAATCGATCCAGGGGGCACGCCGCCAGAATGGAATGGCAGAGAGGATGAATAGAACTTTGCTTGAAAGAGCAAGATGTTTATTGTCTAATGCTAGTCTTGGCAAAGAGTTCTGGGCAGATGCAGTGGCCATGGCGTGTTACTTGTATAATAGATCACCGGTTCCGGCGATAGACTGCAAAACACCTTATGAGGTGTGGACAGGAAACCAAATTGATTATGGTAATTTTATGCGAAAGTGTTTGGATCTAGTGCTTACTACCACATGAATGATAGTAAACTTGATTCTAAAGCTAGGAAAGCAATATTCTTGGGCTATGCAAAGGGAGGAAAGGGATACGGATTGTGGTGTCTAGAGAACCACAAGTTCCTGGTCAGCAGTGAGGTTACCTTTGATGAGACTTCGGTGCTACTTTTAGCAGGCCGGAGAAGGCTGGAAATAGGGGTGATTCTATACAATCTCAAGTGATTGAGATAGAAGCGTCTGAGGATGCTAAAGAGAGTGAGGTTCTTAGTGAAAGAACTATTCAACAAGAAGTAGAGTTACAACAACCTGAGCAGCAAACTTTGGCTAGATCAAAGCCAAAGAGAAGTGTGAAACAAGTTATGAAGTACGGGCATGATAAGCCAGTGAAGCATTATGGTCAACCGGACTCGGTTGCCTACGCACTGAATATTGAAGATGATGAGCGCATACCTTCAAGGAAGCCGTTAGAGATGCTCATTCAGAGATCGGGTCGGTGGATATGCAGAAAATGGTGGAGGCTCGTGACAAGTTTTGTACTTGGGAATTTGTTTCATCGCTTGGCGGCAAAAGGGCTTTGGGTTGTAGAAGGTTCTCTATGGAGTTGAATTTCAACATTGGTTGGGGGTACTCCACAAATGGTGGAGGCTCATGCATTGTTGATTGATGCCTTTCGTAGGCATGGCCCTTTGTGGGCATGACGTGCTCTTCGTGAGCATGACACCCTTTGTGGGTGGCTCTTTGTGAGCATGACACTCTTTGTGGGTGGCTCTTTGTGAGCATGACACTCTTTGTGGGTGGCTCTTTGTGGGCATGACGTGCTCTACGTGAGCATGACACCCTTTGTGGGTGGCTCTTTGTGAGCATGACACTCTTTGTGGGTGGCTCTTCGTGAGCATGACATTCTTTGTGGGTGGCTCTTTGTGAGCATGACACTCTTTGTGGGTGGCCCTTTGTGGGCATGACGTGCTCTTCGTGGGCATGACTCTTTGTGGGTGGCTCTTTGTGAGCATGGCTCCTTCGAGGCGGTTGACTGCGAGTTCTGGATGGATGTGATATTGCTGGATGTGTTCGGCTCGGTTTTATGTGTTAAAACCTCACCGAGGTGGAGAATGTAGAGAAAAAAAGGGATTTTTCGCTTTTCACGCTTTCGAGCGCCGGCTCGCTCGAAGGGCGACCAGCCAGTTCCAAGATGTTTTGGCGACCCGGCCAGCAAAGCGCCAGCGCTCTTGGATTTAATAATACCAAGGCCAGTGAGAAGCGGCAGCGCCGTGTCTTTTTGCAGGCCTCATTCAAGAATCGCGATTTTTGGTTTTGGTATAAAAACAAAATCGTTTTTGAAAACCTAACTTTTCCAAAAAAAAGAAAGAAAGAGAGAAATTCTTAGTGAGTTGAAAGTGTTCATTCTTTGTGAGTGAATTGAGAGCTCTTTGTAATCTGTTACTACGGACTTCTAGTAAAGCTTGGATCTCGCCAAGTGTGGGAGGGCAAATTCGCCGGAACCACGATATATCCTTGTCTTGTGGTTGGTTCTCTTTTGCATTATTATATTTACTTTATATGCTTGTTAAATAGTTAATGAGAAGCGTTGGGATATTACTTGGAGGGTGTTGAAGTCTTGTCTAGTGTGAAGGATCGATCTTTGTGTAGGATTGATCCGTTTGTTGTGGGTAACGTTGTTTCCGCAGTTAATTATTCACAACACCTCTATAGTTCCATCTGACCATATTTTACTTTTCCTAAACTCGTCACTGAGTGGAGTATAACAGTTTTGTGTCCATCTTGATAAACAAACTTTTCTCGTGCTGATAATTGCTTTTCATTGATTCCTGCAGACATTAGTACGATATCAGTTGTCCGTGGTCGTGATTGTTTTTAACAATGGTGGTCTGTATGGAGGTGACCGGAGGAACCCTGAAGAAATTACTGGGCCTTACAAAGATGATCCTGCCCCTACTTCTTTTGTACCTGGTGCAGCATATCATACTGTAATGGAAGCTTTTGGAGGCAAAGGTTATCTTGTTGGAACTCCAGAAGACCTCAAGTTTGCGCTTGCAGGAATCATTTTCTGCACGGAAACCAGCTGTAATAAATGTCACCATTGATCCTTATGCTGGTGCAGAAAGTGGGAGAATGCAACACAAGAACTGAGACAAGATTTCTGATGCTGATAGGAGGAGGAATCGGAGCATATTATGCTATGAATATCCTGGCTTTTTACCTTGTGTCCTTTTGATTGAATACTTGAACGTTATTGTCGGCAATAGTTGTAATAAGATCATATGCCAGTGAATGTTGTCTTTATAGGTTCAGCTTTTATTTGTAAATACGAGCTGATTCATAGTTATCTACTTATCCTAATTATTGGGTTCAGAAATGAGAATGATCCGATTACAGTTTGTGTACGTCTGTAACTATGTGGTGCCGAGAAGGGGTATGCATTCAAGATTATCAGATATTCAGTAAGGATGCTGGCCATTTATTTTCAAGAGCTTGCCTTTATATATTAATTGGAAGTATGCTTGTCAATAATTCGCATCAAAGCATGTCAGTTAAACAGCCAGTTCTAGTTGAAAGTCTTGTGATGTGCGGAAATGCCTTGTAAATTACCTCACTGAGTATGCTCCAACTGAAAAAGATCTTAATCACCTAATGCTATGAGAACACATTGCAGAATTTCTCCATGTAATTGTTCAATTTTAGGTTGTACTTCGAGGGCATCATCAGTTACAAATACAATATAGCCCTAGGTCCACCATTAGATTTTTAAAAAGAAAGAATCACGTCTTTTTCCTTGTTGCAAAAGATATAATCACTTAAAATTTAAAGCATTTAAGTAGATAACAGAGGAAGCACAAATTAACACCCTAAGTAAGCAGACAGCAGTTCATTACACCAGCAGACCAACTGGTAGTTTGCCCACGTCTGCGCTCACAGGCATGTTCATGTGCTACGTTATGGTGTGCTACCACATTAAGATAAAGACAATCACAAACAAAAAAGAAGCTAGAGCCGGACTGAGTGCTAGACGGAGAAGTAGGATCCAGCAAACTCCTGCACTCACATCCAACCACCAGCTTCTTGACTCCCAGAGTTCATGCTTTTTGAAACCCTTTCCACAAGGTAATGATCTCTTTCTCTGGGCCTTGTACACCAGATTCCCTGCTTCCTGCATAGATAAATTCGATAGTCATTTCTAGATTATAGTGCCTTCATAAGAGAAAAAGCCATCAACGAAAAGCAAACAGACCTGATCTTCCAATTGTTGGCCGGGGACATGTAACTGGCAAGTGGATAGAGGAAGAAGGGGGTTAAATAATAGATATTAAGGTTTTGGTTTGTCAACGAGTGTGGATCATATGCGCTTCTTTGGAGAGCAAGTCTTCCTAATCCATTCTCAGAAAGGCTCCCCCAGCTCCCCATATACAACAAAACCCAAGGAACAAGGAGACCATCAATAAAACAAAACACTGGAGTTTCAAATGCTCTGGAAATCATCAGTCACCATGCCCATCATTTGCAGCAAAGCCTTCGGTAATATAAGATATTGGTGTCCTTCCAGCATTTGTTCAATTTTTGTATCAGGTGATATATGTCCTTGAACTACATTTCTCGAGCATTAAAACCAATTAGCCAAATCAGAACTATATATGCATCTTAATCTCTACATTTTGTCTGTATTGCCAAAAAAGAATGAGTAAAGATGACAGAGATTGGTCTCTTGATAGCCTGACTGCAGTCTGCACCCTGCAGAACCTTACGAAAAAATGATCCCAATCAAGTCTGTTCGTGTATGTGGAGCGCTTGCATTATGTGTCTATAGAGTCAACTCCAAGGAAGCAAATTGTTTGTTTCATGTTATTCTGCACTTTATATTTTCCTAAACTATTAAGAACACCTAGCTATTCAATATCTAGAGAAGGAAGTCTGCAAGAAGATCCAAAGATGCAGATTGAAGCAGACAAGACCAAAAAAAACAAAAAAAAGATAAGAAAAAAAAAACAAGCAGCTATTTTCGAATGTGACATACACAACTATGCAACATTGAGCTTTTCTTTGTTATATAGACGAAAATCACAAGACTAGCTTACTTGTAACTACATGGTTTGTACACGCTATGTATGAGGAGGTTCCTAGTTCCTACACACCTTTTATGCGATTTCTACACGGTTTCTACATGTACCAAGTATAAATCAATGACCACAGTAGCACCTCGATTGAGAGATAAAACAACTGAGCTGCTGTTGAACATTTATTCTATGTCATCTCAGCTACTGGCTAACCAAGTACAAGGGTTTACAACCCAGATCATTTGTCTATACATACAACGCCACTACAAGAAATGGAAAGTACAAGCAAAGAAAGACAATCAATATATTTACTTCAATAAAGGCGACTGTAGGTTTAACCAAGATACAAAACAAAACCAGTGTCCAGGCAATAAGTACTATAAGAGATTTCGAATCGCTTCCATAAACAACAAGATATATTTGCATCATGAAAGCACCACTAAGACAAGTGAACCCCTTCAAAAGTCCTAACATAATAGCTCTGCCAGCCATTAAAACAACACTTCATCACCATTCCAACACAAACTCGTATTGTGGGGATATTTTTTCCCATTTTTCACGCACGGAATCTTCCAAATATATAGGGATTTTGTTTCTAATTTCTATTCTATTCCAAGTTAAGTATTTAAGTGAAGTGTGTCTCTAACTGAAGTAGGTTTCCTAGTTAACGAATTACTTGCCATCCAAGCTAAAACCTCTAATAGGCAGTCTGACGTAAATCATAAGATTATACAAATAATATAAAAAAAGGGAATCTCCATCTTTAAACCCTCTCTACAAAACCCTCAATGAACCCACGAGAAGAAAAAAGACCCCGTCTCTCTTTCCCTACAATGAATCCACCACCAGCTCTAACTATACCATTCACTTTCCCACTAGTTCATTCAACAGTTCTTCCAGACCCATCTCGTTTTTTCACTCCAAATCTTCTCTCGTCACCTCTTCCAACCAACTCATTCTTCCAAAACTTTGCACTCAACAATGCTGAACAACCTGAATACATTCACCCATATCTCATCAAATCATCAAACTCTTCCCTAAGTGTTTCATACCCATCTCGTTTCTTCACTTCTGCTTTCATATGCCAAGTTTTTGTAGCTGATCTCACTATCTCAGCTGTGAATAATGGTAAAGATTGTGAGGTAAAAAAAGACAAAATCTCTTCTTTTAATGATCTTAGTGTTACTTTAGATGTTCCACCTGGTTTACGTTTCTTGTTAGTTAGAGGAAGTCCTTATATTACTTGTGAAGTTTGTAGTTCAACTCAAATTTCCATATCAACTATTCATGCCATTCTGTCAATTTCATCAAATAGTTTTGGGACTAAGCATAAGATTCACTTTAACAACAACCAAACATGGATTATGTATTCATCTTCACCATTGAATCTGGATTCTAGTTTGTCTAGCATCACTTTTAGTGGGTTTTCTGGTGCACTTAGGTTCGCAATCTTGCCGGACTCTGACCCCAGTTATGAATCTGTACTGGATCAGTATAGTTCTTGTTATCCAGTTAGTGGGGAAGCAGTTTTTGGGGAACCCTTTTCTTTGGAATATAAGTGGGAGAAGAAAGGATTGGGGGATCTTCTTTTACTTGCCCATCCTCTTCATGTTCAGCTTTTGTCTAAAGAGCAAGGGGGTGTGTCTATTTTGAAGGATTTTAAGTACAAAAGTGTGGATGGAGATCTGGTAGGTGTTGTAGGAGACTCATGGATGTTGAAAACTAAGCCGGTTCCGGTTACTTGGCATTCGATTGGGGGAGTACAAGAAGAATCCATCCCTGAAATAGTTTCTGCCCTTCGCAAAGATGTTAAGAGTCTGAATACACCAATAACAACTAGTTCGTCTTACTTTTATGGGAAGTTGATTGCTAGGGCAGCTAGGTTTGCTTTGATTGCTGAGGAGGTTTCTTGTCCTGATGTGATTCCGAGAGTTGAGAAGTACTTGAAGGCGAGGATTGAGCCTTGGTTGGATGGGACTTTAAGTGGCAATGGATTCTTGTATGAATCTAAGTGGGGAGGTTTAGTGACTAAACAAGGTGCTGTGGATTCTGGTGCTGATTTCGGGTTTGGAGTGTATAATGATCATCATTACCATTTGGGATACTTTCTTTATGGTATTGCAGTGCTTATGTAAGATTGATCCGCATGGGGTAGCAAGTATAAACCCTGCCGCATTCTTGATTGCTGATTTCATGAACTTGGATAGGCAGGCTAATTCGAATTATCCACGGTTAAGAAACTTTGATTTGTGGAAGCTGCATTCATGGGCTGGTGGAGTGACTGAATTCGGGATGGGCGGAATCAAGAAAGTACCAGTGAGGCAGTGAATGGATATTATGCTGCTGCCCTGTTTGGACTTAGTTATGGTGATGCTCGTGTTACTGATATTGGATCAACACTTGCAGCATTCGAGATTGAAGCAATGCTAACATGGTGGCATGTGAGGGAAGGGGAGGGAATGTATGAAGATGAGTTTGCTAAGGCGAATAAAGTTGTTGGCATGGTATGGGCCAACAAAAAGAGATAGTGGACTTTGGTTTGCTCCTCCCGAATGGAAAGAGTGTAGGCTCGGGATACAACTACTACCAATAGTGCCAATCTCTGAGGTTGTGTTTTCTGATCGTGACTTTACAAGAGAACTGGTAGAATGGACAATGCCAGCATTGAGGCTTAGAAGGTGTTGGAGATGGATGGAAGGGCTTTGTTTATGCATTGGAAGGTGTTTACGACAAAAAAAGGGCTCTGAAGAAGATCAAAATCTTGAAAGAGCATGATGATGGGAATTCACTTTCTAATCTACTCTGGTGGATTCATAGTAGAAGTGAGTAAAAAAGAGGCAGCACAAACTGGAGGGAGCTGGTTGGGAAATTTCTTTTTAAGCTTGTTTAGACATTATGATTAGTTGTGATCACTCCATCTGTTAAAATCTCTTACTTGCTTGATGTTATGCTTTTTGTTGTCTGTGATTGAGAACAGTATCACTTAGTTAGGAGGAAAAATATGAAATGTGAAGTTCGTTGTTATTAAGCTTACAATCGATAGATAAATATTTGACTGTCTCTGTCAGAAAACATCAGACTTTGTATATAACCTGGAACAAAAGTAACAAAATAAGCACGCAAGTGAAAATAGAGCTTTGAGACATTTGCAAGTGTCAGAACTTCACCTGTTACGTCTGCCTCATGTGAGATGTGGCCCTAATGAGTTATGTCCAAGTATCAACACATGATTTCTAATATAGGTAGTCCTTCCCATCTATTTGGCAGACGTAACAGGTAAATATAAAGCTTAGGGCGTCTTCAGGCTACTTCGATATCATCCATAACATCACGTTAAGTAATTAATTTGTTTAGCTTGAAAAGAAAGGCTAACAATCCGTTGTTATAATATTTACATAACCAAGAAAGTGTGGTTTATGAGGATTATGGGCTACTGAAGAAAAGAGCTTCTGTTGTACAGGGCAGTATGTCATTTAATTCCTAAAGAGCACCACAAGAACAAATGCATACAGTATTTACCATCAGACCTTCTAATACGCCTCTGGTTTTTACATTGGTGGTAAAAAAAATTCCAGTTTTATCTAGAGAGTGGCCGCATGTTCCTTGTCTTTCTATATATTGGAAGAAAGCGTCAGGTGAGCCTTCCTTACATCCCTGTTCTGAAAGGAATAAAACAACCAGAGCAGTACCTAACCAAAAAAGTCAGAAAATGTCATAAATATTGGAATATTTATACTACAAGAAGTGTATGTTCAAAACAATCTATAACTCAGACATCATTATCAACAACACCAAGAAGATTCAATCGCTACAAGTATCAGACTAAAAAAATTACATCGGGGGCACCTAATCACTAGAACAACATCATACAAAATAATACATCCAATAAAGAAGGAGATCACTAAGCATACCTTCATCAGATTAGATTCAATAACAGAGCATATATGTCACACCTGATAGTTTAAACAACTGATGGAAGTAATTCATTAACTCAAACTCAAAATAAAACATACCCTGTGTACTGCACTACTGCGTACTATAGCTAATAAAAAGAGTTAGTTATAGTGGAGAAAGTGCAAAATTAGATCAATTAGCACAGCTCAACTATAAATGTCACCATGAAGCTCAATGTAGCTGAACACTCTAGCCTACAAAACAGCGATTGAAATTTTCCACGAGGAAAGCAGCTAACAAGCATGATTTTCAAAGCACTAAACAGTAATTAAATTTCAACCTTAACAGCAGTAACCATGAAGGCTGAAGACATTCAAGTACTAAAAATGAATGAAAATGATCACACGCACAAAAACAACAGCAAGCACACAATAGTCTATATTAGGTCCAAGAGCACATAACAGCCAACTAGTAGCACCAAACTCTGACGTAAAAGGCAAATTTTTACACCTGAATTAGAAAAGGAGAAATATGCACTTAAGGTCTAGCAACACAGACCAGAGCATGTAATACAGGAACAATCTACAAGAACATTCGCAGGGCCGGCTCAACCTTATAGCAAAGTAGGCCTCCGCTTAGGGCCCCCAGAGCCCAAGGCCCCCCACAATATAATCCATCCATTGTCCACTACTCCACTATTGATTTATTAGTGGGGAAATAAAGAAAAAAATTAAAACCAAAACCCACTATTGTTTTTCATTTATTTTTCACTGTTGGATAAACGCTTTTATATTGGCAAATTGGAAACCATAAAATCACGCTAAAGTAGTGTTAAACACTTAAACTCCTTCAGCCTCTCCTTCTAACAAAAAAATAACACACTTCAATACTAATTAAAGTTCTTCATCACCCCATGACAAATAATCAAGATATATATATGCCAACAATTCAATCTTACATATATCATTTTTTGCCTTCTATATGATTTTTTCTATAATCTCTCTCTCTCTCTCTCTCTCTCAATATTTGTTTTATTTGGTGTATAATTATTCGCAAGATTCTCTCTCTATATTCGCAATTTTTGTTAAATAAATCTATTGAAGTTTCAAATTTGTGCTAAGACTATTCAAGAAAGAAAAAAAAGATAAAGTTTGGATCATATGAAATAACGTGAAACAAATCAATAACATGTGTGAGAAAAAAAAAAAAAAGATATAACAATTTTATTTGTTAAAGTAGTGTTAAACACTTAAACTCCTTCTGGTTCCCTCTTTCCCAATGAAAAAATAGCACACCTCCATAACTAATTAAAGTTCTTCATCACCCCATAATAAATAATTAAGTATAACATCAACAATTCAATCTTACCTATATCATTTTTTTTGTCTTCTATAGTTTTTCCCTATAATATCTTTTCTTTCTATATTTGTATTATTTGGTGTAAAATTATTCTGCATTCTCTCTCTCTCTCTCTCTCTCTATTTGCAATTCTTTGTTAAATAAATCTATTAAAGTTTCAACTTTTTGCGAAGACTATTCAAGAAAGAAAAAAGAAAAAGCTGGGATCATATGAAATAATGTATACAAATCAATAAGATGTTGTGAGAAAAAAAAAATTAAAAAAAGATCTAACAATTTTTATTTGTTAAAGTAGTGTTAAACACTTAAACTCCTTCGGGTTCCCTTGCCTTCTCTAACAAAAGTAGCACGCCTCCATAACTTATTAAAGTTCTTCATCACCCTATAACAAATAATCAAGTATATATAACGCCAACAATTCAATCTTACATATATCATATTTTTGTCTTTTATGGTTTTTCCCTATAATCTCTATTTCTTTTCAGATTTGTTTTATTTGGTGTATAATTATTCTACATCTCTCTATTTGCAATTTTAGTTAAATAAATCAATTGAAGTTCAAGTTTGTGTGAAGACTATTCAAGAAAGACAAAAAGAAAAAGTTGGGATCATATGAAATAACGTAAACAAATCAATAAGATTTTGTGAGAAAAAAAAAATAATAAAAATATATATATATATATATATATATATATTTGTTATTTTATTTGTTATTTTGTTATATATATAATATATTTTGTTATTTTATTTGTTATTTTGTTATATATATTTTGTTATATTTGTTATTTGTTATTTTGTTATTTGTTATATTTTGTTATATATAAAAATATAATAATATATTTTGTTATTTTATTTGTTATTTTGTTATATATATATAACAAAATAACAAATTTTATTAGTATATATTAATCATAGAAGATTCCCGAACTTTGCTTAGGGCCCCGATTATCTTGAGCCGCCCCTGAACATTCGGCAGGGTGGTCGGGAGAAGGCAAGACTTCATGGTACGGAATGCACATGCAATCAGAGTAGGGCTCAGGATGGACAAATAAGATCATGTGTAAATCCAACTGTTTCCCAGACACTTTCAATAAGAAAGATACCAGGTTCAGTAACAACCCAAAAATTTCAATAACAACAGCTACAACATTTCAACTTTAAGGGAGTCCAAACAAACCAATATTTAATTATACTTCTCTCAAGTAAGCAAAACATCGTTGTAAACGTATTTAATGACAATAAACCTCCAGAAATGTGTTGTGGAAACAAAAAACACTTCACCAACTTTCAATCAAAGAACATGAGATCTACGGAAGCACTGCGAAAGACTGGTCAAGCTTTAACAACACGATCCAATAAAAACATCACTGAATGACCCTACAGAAACAACATAAACGAAATCCTACATTCTCATATTTTGGGTTCTATTTAATACCATCGCTATGTGAAGGAAAAAGAAGGTTTCAAAACACCATGTAGACCTGTACAGATTTTGGACTCAAAATTGTGTTGCCATAAACATTGTGGAACTTAAACACCAGCAAGTCTCCATAAACCTGTTAAACTTAAACTTTTCCACCATGCATGGATCATAGAGAACTGTGTACTTTATTTGGGTTCCTTCAAAGTAAATCCCTCTGAAATCCGGGTTTAAGAACCTAGGAACAGGTTCAGAATCAAAAAAATCTCCGGGCCCTCCAAAGAAATCCGGCAGGCAAAGGCTCAGCAACAGGAAACCCAAAATCTCCAATATTATTAAATCCCCAGCTAGGAACAGCTCTAAAATCTGGCAAAAGTTCAGGCAAAAGTCCCCAGCCAGGAGCAGCTCCAAAATCCGGCACAGGTTCAGACAAAAAGTGCCTTTTGCCTGAAGCCGGATTTTGGAACTGCTCCTGCTGGGAATGGCAAAAAGAGGTCTGTTGAGGGAGAGAAGGCTATTTATGTAAAGGTGCTAGTTCATAGGTTCATCCAAAGGTCACGAATTAGAGACTTGTAAGTTAGGGTTTCTCAACGTGTGTACTTTGTATAACCAAAAGAACATACTTACCCCTTTTAATAGGGTGTCTGCTCCAAATTCGTCCTTATCCATGTATCAAAAGTTTTATGAAAATTGAGTTTTACATAGTATTTGCAATATAATTAACATATTATTCTTCAAAATTCAACTAAAGATTGGTTTGTCTATTCTTTATTTTTGTTAATTTTTTCTTTTAATTATTTATGAGAATCCCTCATCACAAATATTATAATTAATCCTGATACAAACTACTAAGATGCTAACTTAGTAAATAATTCTCAGAAAACTTTTTATTTTTTTGATGAGAATTTTTTTGAAGTCATTAATATTTCAGATGTGGGCTCGGCCTGATGATAGTCTTCTACCCCCTACAAATCCAGATGATGCCAATATAGAACTGATCAAGCAGACACTTAGATTGTGCCCCATATCAACACTGAGCTTCCTGATGAAACAGCGACAGGTCATGTACAGACTGAAGCTACCAATCAGCTTAGTACCAAGGAAGCAGAAATTTCACCAACTGATGCCCTCATGGAGGATGCCACTGGTGTGAATTACCGAGAATTTGTTCTCGGACACTGGGTTTGCTAGAGAGTTGGTGAATTGGACATTGCCAGCTTTGGGAAGAGAAGGGGTTGGAGAAGGATGGAAGGGGTTCGTTTATGCACTACAAGGAGTTTATGATAAGGAAGGTGCATTGGAGAAAATCAGAAACTTGAATGGGCATGATGATGGGAATTCACTTTCGAATATGTTGTGGTGGATTCATAGTAGAAGTGATGGAAAGGAGGAAGGACATGATGGAGGGAGATACTGCTGGTTTAGACACTATAGTGATCACTAAAAATTTGAATCAATATTATGTTTTATGTTATGTTGCCTTTTTTCGGTTTTGTGATTTATAAGCTGCTTGGAAAACTATGATAGAATAAACTCCCAAGTTATAATACTCAGTTAGTATCACGGAGAACACATTATTTCAGTTCTTACTTTTCTACAGTTTGTTTTCGACTACAGTAGCATTAGGGCTATTCCTAATAGTATTGGTGGGCTTATGTCTTTGTTCATAATGGAAGTCTGTTGTGCATCTTATAGATGATCGCTTATACATTTTTGTAGTACAACTGTAATGGACATGATTAATTAACTTCATTCATCTACTTTCTTCTGCTGATGTTATCATGAATCAAGGAAATTAAATTGTTTTTTGTTACTTTAGGAGTTGATATTATTTAGTACTTTGTTGTTGGCGATTGTCACTTCAGACTTTGTATATAACCTAGAACAAAAGTAACAAAATAAGCACGCAAATGAAAATAGAGCTTTGAGACATTTGCAAGAGGTGCAACTCAGACATGGATAACAACTATTGGGCCATAAAAGGCCCAATTAAAAATATGTCCAAGCCCACCACACTTTTTCTCATTTATTCTTCAAAAAAAAAAAAAAAAAAAACTGAAAAAAATGGCAGCAGCAAGTAGTTCCATCTCGTCTCCACCATCATCTCTTCAACGAATTTCTCGTTCTCGCACTCAATCTTTCTCATTACTTCCAACATCGAAGGTTGGTTTCTCCACAAGAATCCTGATGACGACCGTTCATTGTCATGCATCATTGAATTCTAATGAAAATGGATTTGGTTCCTCAAAGAAATCTTCTTCTTCTTCGGCTATTGATTTTCTCACCTTGTGTCACAGTCTCAAGGTACGATATATATATTCATTTTCTGTTTTTTTAATTTTGTTTTTGTTCTAGTTTGTATTTGCATGTAAAAGGTGTTTAATATAAAACTCAATATACTTCTCTATAAGTTTGGCATGTGAATAAAAAATTTATTTATATCCAAAGAAACTCTCTTTAGTTACTATGGAATTGCAATGGTATATTATAAGCAGTACACTATGGTGGGAACCTTTCATTATTATGTATGGCCTCTTTTTTTTCCTTCTCAGACTACCAAAAGGAAGGGATGGATTAACCACGGGATAAAGGGTCCTGAATCTATTGCTGATCACATGTACCGCATGGCATTGATGGCGTTAATTGTTGGCGACCTTACTGGTGTAGACAGGGAAAGGTTCAATTTACATAAATTGTGCTAGCCCGTATCGTTATTAACGTGTCTTTTTATATATACATTTTTATCTCAAGCATTTGTAATTGTTAAAGATTATGAGGAGCAAAGTAGTTCTTTTTTCTCTTGTCGGAAATGCACCAATTTCACCAATGCCCGCAAAATGGCTAAAGAACACTGATATCCAAAACTTTTGAGGGCTTTCAGTCAGCTTTGAAGGGAAAATTGTCATTCAATGTTACATTGAAATGAATTGGAAATTGGAAAAGAGATATTTAGATTGCTAATTCAGGTCAAAATACATAAGCAACCAAGGATAGTGTTAAGGCTTGAGAGTGCTTATGGCCTTAGCACTAGTTTTGCCTTCAAAAGAGAAGTAGTATGCAGGATTGGATATCCAAACGCATGCTTTTGGTTGAGATATATTCTCTAACACTTATCTTAATAAGGGAAGATCTCTTCTATACTTTTCTGATATTCCCGATTGAAAGCTAGTCAGATTGAACTTGGGTTTAAAGTTTAATGGACAACTATTCTATTCTTAAATGATTCATGCACTTAATCAATGGTGTAATTAGAATTTTGAGTATTGGGATGCTGCTGAAGTGGTAAGATAAGTACGTTCAGAGTTTGTCCAAAGTTTTTTCAGAATAAACTGAAAAGGTTAATACGGAGTTGATTTAGGTGCTAGATGGACTATATTGTCAATTTTTTGCCTGTCCTCTCTCTCTTGTGGATTTGGAAATATCTCTCTCTATTTCTAATTGTATTCTTTATCTATTTTAGTTTTAATATTTTGATACTCCCCTGTACTTTCAAGCGTATGTATCTTCCTCAATTTATGACTAGAGAAGTTAACACAAGAAGAAAGTAGAATCGGTTTAATACCTTCTTATCTGCAGATTCGTCGACAAGTATTTCTTTAATAATATTTCTTTGTGATTGTTATACCGTTCTAAATATCTTTTTGGAATTAGCCTTTGTTATGTGATAGTTGCTGATTGCCTTTTTATATTGATTTAAACAGGTGTATCAAGATAGCAATTGTGCACGATATAGCTGAAGGTACTGTAAACACAGCCCTTTTCCTTACTGGTCATTATTGTTTTTTTAGTTCATTACTATGTTATTGTCTTTGTTCCCTTTTTATTAGGTTGGTTGTCTAGTTTGTCATTAAGGGGAGGTTATTATGACACTTCTGGTGGTCGCCAGTCTATGAACCCTCGAGAGATGATTATATGGGCTGTTCTTTCTGAAAATGATTGCATCATAATACATTATGGGGGCCATTCTCACAAGAATGGTTCCAGCATCTCAGAAGATGGTTCCAAAACAAAGATTGTGTCAGTCTGGGTATTGCAATTATCATGAACTAAATGGTACCTTTGATGTGGTTAAAAAGTGGGGGAAGAAACTAATTGTTTGTGAGGATGATCTCCATATACGATCAAAGTTCTATCACGTTGTTCTTGAGTTGTATTGTAGAACTAGAATAAGTAAAAAGTCCATAAGAGCCTCAACATCTGATGGTTTTATAACCAGATCCAGGATGAAACCTTTTTTTTTTAATTAAATGGAAGTTTAGGTAGGTTAAGGTTTATCTTCTTCTTCTTCTTCTCCCTGTCTTTTGAGTTGTATTTTTTCTTGCAATAGAATTACTAATTGTTTCAGTTCCTCAGGGTTTACCATTTTATTTACAAGTTATTATGCCTGTAATAAGTGTCTCCTGTAATAAGTGTTTACATTTACTGACAAGTATAGCATGCACCTATTCTAGTTTTTCTGGTGATCGGAGTCTGAGATGCACGTTTTACTTATGTAGCTATTGTTGGAGATATCACCCCCAGAGATGGTATTCCTAAGGAAGAAAAAAGTCGGCGGGAGCAAGCAGCTTTAAATGAAATGTGTGCAGTTCTTGGCGGAGGATTGAGGGGTATTAGTTGATGCTTATTACCTTACGTTTTCCGAGCCCTGCATTTTGTTTTCTTTGAATCACTAGATTTTTGTTGCTGAAATGTTTTATTTTCTGCAGCTCAGGAGATACAAGAACTTTGGGCAGAGTAACGAAGAATAATTCTTCACTAGAGGCAAACCTTGTGAAAGATTTTGACAAAGTAAGTCCTCTTTTATTGGAACTCATCAATCTGAAATTATATTTGATATTTGTTGGCCACGGATATTGTTTGTCTTCACATGTTATTTTCGAGTACTTGGTTGTCATGGCAACATTTCTAACTTAGGGAGAAAAAAAATTGTAATGCGAAAACTCTTTCAATGGGGTGGGTCTATTTGGATTTTAGTAAGAGGTTTGAAATGTTAAGAACTCATATTTGGGTGGGACATTCCATATCACTGTGCTTTAACAATAAAATTCTATGTTTCTCGGAGCACAAAAAGAACAGAGAAAAGGCCTAGAAAGTGATTTACGATTTAAACGAGTGTAGTGTAGATTTAGAACGGCCACTTGTTTGGCTGGTTGTTGGGTGTAACGCTTTCAAATATTGTGGAGTCAGTGACTCAGTAAGGTGCCTTGTCACCTAATTTTGGATGACCAAACAGTAAGGATTGTTATTTGTACTTTGAAGAAAGGGAAGTAAATCACAAAAGGACAATCCATACCACATGATATATATTTTTTTCAGTTCTATTATTGTGGCCATATGCTTCCTTTCTAATTTGAACTCTAATCCAGGTCGAAATGATTCTGCAAGCACTGGAGTACGAAATGGGTAAGTGATTTTTCAGAGTAGTGTTTCCAAGCCTGTAAATCTTAACTTTATCTAGTCAAATATCTATATAAAGAAGAATATATAATTTTCTGTCACGGCAACTGTTGGGGCTCCAATGTGCTTTTATATAGTGTGATCATGTTGTCTCTGTATCATCTTGTTGACTAATATGTAAGCATGCAAACAAGTTCAAGGGTATAATTAATTCATATCAGACGTATATATGTGGAAATAAGTCGTTTTGATTTAGATGGGGAAATAAGTGGAATGCTAATTCTTGCACAACATCTCAGTTAAACTTGCTTTACTGGACACTATGCTGATTTTGACCATGTAAAGTACTTTTTGTGAAAAGTATGAGTAGATTCAGGGTAGGAAAGTGTATTGGAGTTGAATACGGGTACATCTCAGAGGAGGAGAGTAATGTAGGACCGTGTACAAGTAATACGTTGCTGATTTTGGCTCGACATATTTTCTGGAAACTGGTGTTTGAAAGATACAATGAAGTATCATATCACATA
The DNA here is from genome assembly GCF_015680905.1 of Coptis chinensis. NCBI lineage: Eukaryota > Viridiplantae > Streptophyta > Magnoliopsida > Ranunculales > Ranunculaceae > Coptis > Coptis chinensis. The sequence goes on along the minus strand of NC_141456.1, from coordinate 5,362,826 downwards.
CTGTTTGTCTAATTTGTAGATTGGCCAACTAGAAATTTCCAGCTTTATGTTAACAGTATATATTCGAAGTTTCGAACCTAACGTGGACTTCGTAGTCTTATCACTAACGAATTTACAGAATCTACCTAAGCTAGGCAGATGGATAGACTTGTTTCCCGCCGCTAGGTAGAGCAAGAAACAAAAGAAAGTAATCTTCTTTAGAATACTTGTAATTGCGACCTATGAGGACAATATCGAGTAAGCACTTAGAGCCGAGAGGTCATACTTTTGTTTAGATAACTTGTAATCACAAGTCAAAACTAAATGTACAAGCATGGTTGGTTTTTATTACAAATGTTTGAAACTACCATATCTTTTTTTAATAGTGTTGTCATAATAGTTGTCACCATGTATCTGATGCCACGTTTATCAAAAAAAAAAATTGTATCTGATGCCACCTCTTATCTATTTTTCAACTTTGCTTTATTTCATTCTTTAATGTATTTCATCGTTTTGTCGTTTCTTCAGAACATGGAAAAGTCCTCGATGAATTTTTCTTATCCACAGCAGGTGAGTCATAATTCTCTTGTTATGTGCACAGATTGAATGGATGGTTCGGCTAAATTCATTTTCTTCCGATCTCCCTTGTTCGTTATTCTAACTCCTGGTCATCTTTCAGGCAAGTTTCAGACTGATATCGGAAAGAGTTGGGCAGCTGAAATAATTTCAAGAAGAACCTCAAAGTTGGGTGACAAAATATAAAATCTTTCAATGCGGTAACTCATTCACATTCCATTTAGTTATTTTTGCATCACTAGTTTTTTGCTGAGCCGCAGTTCATCCCAATACTGGAGTCCTCATTTTCTAATTTTCCTTTAAACTCAAAGAACCTTGAATCAAACTTGTGTCTCAATCCTTTAAACATTCCGAAAGCAAGCCAGCATGTGATGCACTAAGATTTTTTAACTTCACTGCAAGATGACAAATTGAGACTTGTGGATACACGGAAGCACCGTTTATGGCAACACCTGAAGGGTAGGCGGCAATAATTTTTCCTTTTGAAGGTGAATGTTATGATGAAAAAGCAGCCTTCTGGCATTTGTAATTTCCTTGTTTTGTTCTGAAGCAGAAAGGAAACTGAATACCAGCTCATTATGCAATAGCGTACATCTGATAGTTCTACACTGCGGAAGGAGTTTTAATACTAATAGTTTAGTCGTGTTTCAAACCTGCGAGTTCGAAGAAACCATCCAGGTCTTTGTTCCTCCTATATTTCTTTTCATTACGACATTCATCAATTTATTTTCCTATCTCTGTAGATCTTTCCTTAGATCTATGACTTCAAATGTCATCATCTTATAGAAGCTAAATGTTGCTTAAAAGGTTCTAGACTCTACAGTTCAACTATATTAGATTCAGTCTGGAATACCCCTTTCTGAGACTTATGATGCAAAAGTAAAAACTTGAATAGCTGTTGCAAATGGTGGACTTTGTAATTTTATTTTACACCATTTCTTTGATCATCGACTTAAGATGTGCCTTTGTACTAAACTAAAATGATTCAATCAACATTGTATTTAGTTTGCAGAAAAGAGGAATAAGTCGGGAATGATGGAATGATAGTAATGTGATCTTAGAACCTGAGTAGTCATTTGGCCCTCAATTTAGCATGTCTGGTCGGTCAGGTGCTTAGACGTAACTCTTTTTAAGAATTAAATCTATTTTTAAAGAACCAACCCAACCACAAATTATGAGAAAAAGCGTATCCATTTTGGTCTAAGCGTATCCCTTAGAATCTCTTAAACAATTTTGAGGAAGTGGTATTGGTTATGGGGTCCCCAAAGGCAAACAAGAATGCCTTCATGAGTGGGTGAGAGAGTTGAGAGTTGAGAGTTGAGAGTTGAGATTCTTTTATCTTTTTATCCAATAATCTTTGGAAACAGCCAAACAGGAGCTATAGTTTTGCGAGTGGTCCTTTTGGAAACATCAAACGTGTCCTCTTAAATCTTTTGTCGACTCACTCTGTAGGGTCACAATGAAATTGGAAATTGCGGTCCTAGAGTGCGCATGTGACATTGCAGAACCCAACTATGCTGAGAAATGTCACTCATATTAGATGCTTCCCCTATATACGTATCGCATTAACATAAATCTACACTGCTTTTTAAACAGTGTATAATAAGTCAATAAGGGTTAGTATCTACACGAAAAATGTTTACTAATGAGGATTTGAGATTAAATATTCAGTCAATATATTTGACTATATTAACACCATCGATTTTAATTCAAGACTCACTTCATTTAGGTATTGGAAGTTTTAGGTTGATCTGTTCAAATAACACGTGTTGCTCTGATTGCATCTTTCATGCTGCCCATGGTCTCACTCCAATGACATAATGGGTCCATATTTAATTGTGAAAAGCATCATGTATTATAAGCCAGGTGCCCACGTCCTCCTCACCCTTTGTGTGAAAATCAAAATGGTGGATTCCACCATTAGGTTCACCAATTTATTATGTTTAGAGGACAGGCATTGCTCTCAAACTAAGCAACACAGGAAAACTCTCATAAAATATGGGTGAATGGATCAACCAACATGATTTGAGCTCAACAAAGATCTTACTTGTAGTCTTGTACAGAACAGGGTGTTACATACTCAACACATGGGGTTTAGAGTGCAATAACTCAATAAGCAGGATGATATCACCGAATGCCAAAGAATGTTGACCTTAATATAGCTAGTTAATTAATCCAGCCACATAAGTAATAATATTAAAGTCTAAACTAATGTAACTGTGCTAAGAAGTAAGAACTGCATGGTTATTATATGTGGAAGTAGGCAAGTAGCTCAAAGTCAAACTCAACTGCAAGTGGAAAACCTGTAGCTTCTTTAATTAAAATAAAAAATGACTAAGCAAGCCAGACAAAGAAAATAATTAGTTAGAGTTAAATTCTACGGATTTGCTATCTCTTACGATTACTTCTTAATCATTTGGTTGATTTCTGTCTGTCTGTCTTCATTCTTCGTCCCTCTCCACTCTACGCTCTCTCAATCTCTAGACTGCAATCTCTCTCTCACTCTTTTCTTTCTCTCTGCTCACGCCCCACTGCATAACATTATACTAGTAATAAACTTTTTTTTGCTGCTGTTCTTGCTCTACAAAGTGTTGGAACAAGTTAATACAGTGTGAGATTTTCCCCTATGGACTATGTCAGACCAGTACTCATATAGCTTTAGTGTACATTCACCAAAAAATTGAAGAATTTGCTGAAATGTCAAACTCTGATCATTTAAAGTTGGTGTGAGTGTGAAAACAAGACCTCATGCGTTACTAGCTACAACTTAGGCTAATATGACTAACCTTAGACAGAGCCAATTTCTGCGGCAGTAATACATCCATTTATCACTGTCCTAATATCCTGATTTTTCTCTCCATAATATTATTCCTCTGTTAATAAAAAGTGAAAAAGAAAGAAAGAGAAACACTAAAAAAATCGAAAGTGAGAGAGAAGTAGTTCTCACGTTGTTGCTTTGTGCTGGAGTTGTCTCCTCTTTCTTCTTCTTCAACTCCTTTCTCTCTCTCTCTCTCTCTCATCTTGGACTTCTTCTATCTTCTTCAAAGATTACTAGAGCTTCAAATCTTGCAGTTTATTAAGTGCAACTGGTGTGTTGAAGAGCAGAGATACAGTTAGTAGTAGTTGGGCTTTGCTTTATTTTCATTCTGGTGCAATGGGTATATGTTAAATTTGCTGTTTTGAGGTTTGGGGTTTGAAGATCAAGTGTTCAGATATGGTTCTTGGTGGGTTCTTGAAGTTTTGGTGATTTGTTTACCTTCTCTGGTAATGTGGGTATGCTACATTTATAATTTTCTTCATTGACTTTCTCATATTTCGAAGTTTATCTTGAAGATATATAGTTTTTGCTTAAAAAGAAGGTTTCTTGCAATCTTGTAGTTAAGTTTTTTCACTAGTGATTTGAGGTTTGGTGATTGAATTGTTGTATTAAAGTGATGGAATCTCCATCACTTTCACCTAGTTCTTCCCCTGATACAACTGTAGTCAATTCAACTAACATTTCACCTCCAACTCAAGATAATTCTACAACCTCATTGCCACCTATAACGGCACAACCTAATGCTACTTCAGATCCTCCACCACCCACAAGCTCATCCAATACTTCATCCCCACCTCCTGTTGTTAGTGCCGCACCGCCTCCTACAGTATCTTTGTCCCCTCCACCAACAACACCTGTTATTTCCCCTCCAGCGCCACCCACTTCTTCTCCTGTACTCACACCGCCGCCCCCGCCTACTACTACTACACCCGTTGTTAACCCACCGTCTTCCCCTCCTTCTCCTCCTGCCCCTCGTCCAGTTTCATCTCCACCGCCTGTGACTGTCGTTTCACCTCCACCACCTAACACCGTTAACTCCCCTCCCCCTATTTCATCCACACCACCTGCGGTAAAATCGCCTCCTCCCCAAGCAGTCTCGCCACCTCCACCTACACCAAATGTCTCTGTTCCTCCCCCTGCTGATTCTCCTCCGTTGCCAACAAGTTCCCCTCCACCACCATTGGCTAATCCGCCTAAACGTTCACCTGCGCCACCGTCGCTTACACCTCCTCCTCCATCTGTTTCACGGCGGCCCACATCTCCCCCTTCCAGGGATACTCCACCTGCTGTACCTTCACCGCCTATAAATCAAACACAGCCAACACCTTCTTCTCCTTCACCCCCTTTACCACCTACTTCCATTTCACCAACTGTGGCTCCTCCCCGACCGATTCCCACTCAACCAATTGAGGCTCCACCCCAACCGAGTCCCACTCAACCAATTCTGACTCCACCCAATGACTCAACAAATCAGAGTTCTCGTGCACCAGTAAATGACAACAATAAAAGTTCTGGCGGAATTGGCCCTGGAGGTACAGTCGCTGTTGTTCTAGTTAGCTTTATCGTGATTAGTCTCATCGGACTGGCTGTCTGTTATATGAGGAAACAAAAGAAAAAGGCCACTCGCTACAATGCCGGACATGTTATGCCCTCCCCACTTGGCACTTCCCCAGTCTCAGGTACTGCCTTGAAAACTTTGCCAATATTATTTTGTATGAAGGTTTACGTTACATGGTTGTTGGATGTAAATTTTATTGTTTTCCTTATTTGTTGGACGGTTTATCCTTCCACAAAGTTTTGTAGTAGGATATGCACAAGATACATACTGAACGTAAAAGCTAAGTTACATTGACGTGGATCCACGTGTCCGTATCCAACACGGCAAAATATAAAAAATTGAGGTATAACACATACAATATGTGTTTGACACGGACACGTGGATCGATAAACACGGATTATTCTTATAAATATGGCGTGTCTATGTAACATAGCATAAAGTTGTGAATTTCCTGGTCAAAAGTGTAGAAGTAGTTATTCTTTTTACTCAATTATCATATTGAGTGTACGCTTGAAATATTTTGTGTTTCCATAAGTTGATGTTGATTTTTCTCGATCCTCTACAGATAGGTCAGATGTAAAGGCTTATTCTTTAAAGCCTCTAATAAACCGTGGTTCTGGAAGTGAATTTGTATATTCACCACAAGATTCAGGTTTAATGGGCAATTCCAGGTCGTGGTTCACGTATGAAGAACTAGTTGGAGCCACAAATGGGTTTTCGGAGCAGAATCTTTTAGGTGAAGGTGGATTCGGTTGTGTTTACAAGGGAATTATAGCAGATGGAAGAGATGTGGCTGTAAAGCAGCTCAAAATTGGTGGTTCACAGGGAGACCGTGAGTTCAGAGCTGAAGTCGAGACTATTAGCCGTGTTCATCACAAACATCTGGTTTCACTAGTAGGGTACTGCATATCAGACCATCAACGATTGCTTGTCTATGATTTTGTCCCAAATAACACCCTATATTATCATCTTCACGGTAAGATGAGCATTTTAGTCAATACTAGTGAAAAATGAACTTTTCAGCGTATGTGTGTTGGTCTTCCATTATGAGATTACTAATCTCATGTTTCTCTGCATTTTGTAGCGCATGGTAGGCCAGTAATGGAGTGGAGAACTCGGGTTAAGGTTGCTACTGGCGCAGCACGTGGAATATCTTATTTGCATGAAGATTGTGAGTACTCCCTCCCTTGCTTCTGGACTTGGTTATTCGATCGTTTTCACACTTTTCTTACCGCTCTGACTTGACGGGTCCATATTGTTATCATTGAATAGTTGGTTACTCTATGCTTTTCACACGTTTGAAGTAATGTTATATAGTTCAAACTTCATACGGTCATATACAACAGGCATATCTTGTGTGCTATGTGCATGTGAATGTATATAGCAGGCATGTAAAGGATATTTGAAAACTATAGACAAACTTAAAATTATTTTATTTATTTATTTATTTTAATCCATGTCAATAATTTAGTTGTCGCATATTTCTGAGTGTGCACGTCTTAAAGAATTTGAACTTTTCCCAGTTAAGTAAGTTACTTGGTATTTTTACGCTACAATTAACAATTGCATATTCATGAGTCAAAGCTTCTGATTCATTTCTCAGGTCATCCTCGCATTATTCACAGGGACATCAAGTCAGCAAACATTCTTATAGATAACGACTTTGAAGCTCAGGCATGCCCAATGGCTGAACAATTTCTGAATTTCATTTTTTATGGTAATTGAAGCTTCTGAAATTGTTATTTTCTTTTCTTGGACAGGTTTCTGATTTTGGGCTTGCGAAGTTAGCTGGGGATACTTACACACATATAAGCACACGTGTGGTGGGAACATTTGGGTAGGCAACTTCTTTAAAGCTGAATGTATCTGCTAGAGAATCATGCAGGATCTTTCTACGTGCATTTTCTCGGTTGGATAGGAAAATGTGATTAATATTCTCTATATAATTATCTAGATTTTATTGAGCTTTTAAATGATAGAATTGAATGACATGGAATAAAATTGTATTATTTCCAGATATATGGCTCCAGAATATGCATCAAGTGGCAAATTGACTGAGAAATCTGATGTATACTCATTTGGAGTTGTGCTTTTGGAGCTAATTACTGGCCGTAAACCTGTGGATGGATCTCAGCCTTTGGGAGATGAGAACCTAGTTGAATGGGTAAGTACTAATTAATGTAAAACCTTCTCTCTATTATACGTAGGAACTTAAACATTTTGAAAACTTGTTTTCATTGCTAGTTCCAGTGACACGTCAAACTTCTCAAGCTTTTTACAATTTCAAATTCATAGAATTTGCCGTGAAGACACACTTCTCATGTTTGAACCCCTGTCTATAGTAGAAGTTTACCCATATTGATCTAATATGTACACTATACACTAGAGACTGGTTAATTTGAAAAGGATTGCACTTCAGTTAAAGTGTCTCAGATGCTCTTGATTTTTGTGTACTGCTTGATTTTCCTTCCAATTCTAAGACTAGTACCTAAACTTGAGAGAGAGAGTTATATCAGGTACTTACGGAAATTGACGGTGTGTTTCGTTTGTAGGAAGTTGCTGGGAAAGAAAGTTAGTTCCTGGATATTATGAGTTGTGGTTATTTCGCACAAAAAAGGAACTAACAGATGTAAATAAGGGCCTGTTTGTTTTTTAGTACTTACAAGTGCTTGCTACTTACAAGTTTGTGTAAGTCAGGTTTTCCTACTTGCACTTTTGGCACTAATAAGTAGCAAAATGTACCAAAATAAAAGGTCTACCACATATAAGTAGCTAAAAAACAAACACCCAAAAAAAAGTAGTCCTCCACTTACTGTGAGAATAAGTAGTAAGCACTTATAAGTAACAATTCTCGACAAGATCTCTTACAAAACTAGAACGAATACATGGATCTTATTGGTTTCACCTTTCCAATTCAGATTAACATTAGATAAGATAGATGTCTCAAATCTTTCACAGCTTTATTTCTTAATCTCTTTGTACTCACATAAAATTGATTAGTGTTCATGTGGCACACTGTATAAGCGAAAATAGGCAACTCAGCAAGATGGGTCAGGACCTCAGGGTGTTGCAAAAGAGTATTTGTTTGGAGGCCAATTAGGTGCTGAAGTCAAGGATGATAGCCGATACCATGCAAGCTCATGCATAGTGCATGTGGTTCCACCTCCACCTCCAGCCCACACCTCTTTTTGAACAGCCTGGTGTTTCAAAAAGATAGGATAAATCCTCTCAGCTTGTTTTGTCTATCCTTGACACTTATTCCCTATCTTCAATCCACCTCCTTGAAATCATGTGGTTACTTCATCTTCCTTAATGAACTTATCCTCTCTCTCTCTCTTGCACACACACACACGATCTCTCTATGATCAACTATGGTCATGGTTGTGGAAGCTGTCTGATGTTTAGACTAGAATGGAAACTGTATCTTCACATACCTTTTTGTACTCTGTCTGCGGCAAGATAACTTGCATTTAGTATGGGATTGATAATCATGGTGTTGATTTGCTTTCGTTTCTGCAAATGGATTGGAATCGACTTCTTATATTTATGATATTTTTTTTGATGCGGTGAGATTGAGGATACTCTTTTGGTGTTTGTGGTGTATCCCAAAGAGATATAAGTAAGTTTGTGTGAACGAAGCCGTGGTGAAGGCAGTGGTTACTCTCTTCCCTAGTTGAAGTAGTAGTCATTGCCTTGCATCTCTCTGAAGAAATTAATTGGAATTAGTTCTTTTCTTGTGTGTAACTAACAAATAACAATTGAACAACGATTGTCTTTAAACATGACCTGATATATCATAAATGAATTGGAATAAGTTGGTTTTCCATCTTAAGCTGATTCTGCAGACCATACACAACCTTAATGTACTTCCAAAACGAATTTAGAAGTGTAATTGCATCAACTACTAATTGAATAACCTTTTGGTGACTTTGCATGGTATGGGGACTTATGAGAAGTTTCATATAAATTACCCATGTATGGCAGGATTTGTTTGTTTGGCTGTTGAGGATTTGCTGGATAACTGTTCCATGACACACATGTTTTTCACCAAAAAAAAACACGTGTATCCTGAATTCCCCATATGTTGAACAGTCAGCTCAAGGAACCAGGAACATTGTGAAATGATATTTTCTGCTTGATATATGTGTTTTCAAACTTTTTTGCTTGTCCAGGACTAGAACTTCTGTCACCACAACAACAACAACAACCTAAAAAAAAAGTAAAAAAGAAAAGAAAAGAAAACAACAAGTACATCTTTTGTGCTGTTTTTAAAGCATTAATTTCATTGGTGTGCTTTGGACATCTTTATCATGTCAGCCCACCCGTTTGTTTTGGAGAGCCAGAGTATGACAAGCTACAGGAAATGTTAATGGTGTAATACATGTTCTATTTGCTTTAATTCAAAACAAAAGGGAATTCCATTTTTTTTCTCCACATTACTGAATCAGGCCTCTACATCTTGACGATGTTTAGATTATTTGCAAAACAAATTTCCTTATGCTTACAGAATGGGTGTCATTTTCAGGCTCGACCATTAATGAGCAATGCACTTGTGAATAAAGAGTTTGAAGGATTGCTCGATCCAAGGTTAGAGAAGAACTATGTAGAACGTGAGGTGATCCACATGATTGAGGCAGCTGCAGTATGTGTGCGCCATTCATCTGTGAAAAGGCCTCGTATGGGACAGGTATTTTATCGATTACACTTTATTCATAAGAAAAAGAACAAAAAAAATCTTCACTTGAATTTTATGTGGCTGAGGATGGAAGTAGGAACCAAAACCATGATGCAATTGTATTTTTGTTCAGGTCGTCAGAGCTTTTGAAGCTATAGCTGAGTCCTCAGATCTAACAAATGGAATTTTACCTGGTCAAAGTGAAGTTTTCAACTCTACCCAACGGTCTGAGGAAATCAGAATATTTCGTAGAATGGCATTTGGTAGTCAAGACTATAGTTCTTCTGATTTGTTCAGCAGAAGTAGTTGGGAAAATTAGAGAGCTATGATATCCAGATAGGACTAATACTGACCGATACCATGTGCTACACCATTTAGCCCTGAAATCGAAGTGTTTATCATATGCATTTTGAGTGTCTTGGCTGGACAAAATGAGGGCATGCGAATTTAGCTGGCAGAATTTGGGACTCGTTAAACAGATGGATTGAGTTCAAGAAACTATGAGCAGGATACAGTGTGAATCTCATGTCTGCAGCAATTCGGTTGTAAAGTTGCTAACTAGTCTTCGTTTCAGTCGGGTTTGACGAAGATCTATAGCCAGGTTCATTCCGTCTTCTACGATATTGTATGACTTCAATTTTGTAATTTGTGCTTTTTTTTGTCGATATAGAAATCCATGTAGAGATAAATGTTCACTTTTACCAAATATTTTTTCGAGTTGTGAATACAACTTTTAACTTAATTTCTTTATTCAAATTAATGAGTAACTGTTTTCATCTTGAGACTTTTTCCATTTCTTTTCTTGTTTCTACAGGTTCGTTGTGCACTTGTGCCATTGATGAAATAGGTACTCTGCATGCATGCTATTTCAAATTTATAAAACTCAGTTCGGATCCTGGAAATATGAGTCTTGGTAGCCACAAGATTTTGAAATTTACCATGTAAATACACTTTCCTTGTGGGTCACATATTTTCATGTACACTTTCGTTGTGGGTCACATATATTGGCATAGTATTTTCTCTCTGAGCAAATCGGCAAAGCACAAAATTGCAAACACTGCGGAAAGGAAACTGATAATAATCAGAGTGAGAAATTTACTGACCTTATAATAGAAACACCCATATCCGGATCTTCACATCTGGTGCCCCTCAATGATCCATATCAGTGTCGTTCACCTTCCAAAGTTCCGAAGGACCTAATAATCTTGCTGAAATGATGAAAGTCTCTGGTTGTAAGCTATGTTGCACTTTTTCCTTGGATTCTAATCTTATAATGGAGGATATGACATGAGATAAGTTCCTGTTGGAAACTTGAACTTCGTCTTACAGTCTTCACAATAAAGAGTGACCTTTATTAGAAAGTAAACTTCTCTACCACTCAATGTCATCTCAAGTTATGCAGAAAATCCTGCAAGCTTTAGAAAAGTAAAGGATAATTAAAAATGAGACATCTGTTGTAATCTTTCCTTCAAATGAAATAGGCATTATCTTTTCTTTCTGTCCAGAGTTGCAATATACTGCACATTAAGCATTGGATTGCTATAAAGCATTGGATTGCTATACTTGTAGGATCCCTTTTTCTTATATATGGGAGTTTTCGCTAGACAGGAAGTAATGCAAGAATTAGAAATGAGAACACCTTTTATTTCTTTGACATTTATTCTTCTTGCTTAGCTTTTTCTTTACCCTCTTCAGAGGAAAATATATTATTCCTTCCAAGACATGACATCTTAAACAAGTTTCTGAATAACCATTTCCCGTCTCCTTTCATCAACAACTTTACATTGGCATGGAAGACTGCAATTTGTTGGTTGCAGATGGCGCCGTCTTATGTTGTTGTTGTCCATGCTTGATTCTACAAATCATCGTCCTTGTCTTACTTAAGCTTCCTCACAAGTTGGTGCGAAAGTCTAAAAGACTTGTATCAAAGAGACTTTGGAAGAAGAAGCGAAAAGAGCAGATAACATGGAGTGGAATGGTTCAACATGCAGGGGAAGATCAACGAATAAGTTTTCAAGGAGAGCTGACAAGAATCGTATTAGAAGGTTTTTCTGTAAGTTCTTACCAAGATTGTAGAAAGACTTTTAATGAAGTTGAGAAGGCAATGGAGGAATTGTCGCAGCATGGAAAGTTTGCATTTGGCAGCTTCTGGGGAAGAGAGGAATCTAGTAGCTTCCCGCCGTATATAGGGAAAGATGAACTTGATTCTGTTTTACACTACCATTTAATCCAAATGGTGAAGAATCTTTAGAAAATATATGATATGGCCTATGGGAGTAACTTGATTCAGTAATTAGTCGTCTCTTGCACTTTCTCTCGCCATAAAAAAACACACACACACACAATATATGTTGTGAATATATTTACTATTTTTTTTCGCTACAAAATGTGAATGTATGTATTAAAACCTATGCAATCTGCCAATTTGATTCGCTCGTTATCAATAGTAAAAGTTTCAGGATTATCGTTCATGCATCATCATAAGGAATCCACATATTGATAAAACCAATTAAACGCTAATTTTTTTCAAAAGATTGATTTCATTTTCGAATTTCAATTTTCTGAAAGACATGGAATGGGCCAATATATTTTGTTCATCCATAAATGAGATTTCACCAAACATTTATCCTTATATATCCTTTTTATGAAATCTTACTACGTCAAGTTATTGTGTGTCATATAAACTATAATGGTCAATGGAGCCACGCAGGAGTTCAGCTAGCTGGATCATGAAAATGTAGTATCACCAATTGAATCAATGTCATAATACCCAGTTTGCTATTGGTTAAAAGTTAAAACTGGCCAGTCAACAGGCAAACCTTTGAGAAATCTGTCAGAAAAGCTAGAAAGTCGATCTAGTATCAATAAGCTGAAATTTTCTTAAATGTTTTGCATGTTCATTCATCTTGACATATTATATCTTTGATCAGAATGTTTTCAATGAATGCACATGTGCCATGTTACAACGTACAACCAAAGAAGCTTAACAGAGATTCAAAGTTCCCCGTGAATGGGGCTTTGATCTCTTTACATACTTTCTTGATCTTGTTTTTTGTTCAAAATTTACACTTGATCCTATTGTACACTGGTAATTCTTGCAGCTGTGAAACTCATGAAAACTGCAATAATTAAATTCTGGTCCAGTTAAAAACATCACGAGAGAATGGTACGGTGATCAAACAATCTTTGTATATTCTTCCCAATGTCATCCATTTGTGGAAAGCCTGACTTTTGAGTAGATAATTCAACTTTTGTATATTAAATAAACAACACAGATGATGAATCTTAATAATATATCCCTGATTGCTTTTTCCTTTAACAGCGATGCGCTTATGGGTCTTGTTAAAGGAGTACTCCATCGTTTGCCTTTCTCTAGCTAGTAGCATATACTTCATACTTGTAGTATAAATTATCTTCTTAGCTTGGACGTGTTCTATACTTGCAAGAACGCGATGGCATCTGCATCCTTCCCTGAACAGCAGGAGGAGCCACAGCAAGTGATGTATCCAGAAGCGGTTTCAAATAATAATGGATCAGTTGGACCTTTTTTTGCTGTAATGTCTGTGCTAGCTGTTATAACGCTACTGTCATGCATCTTGGGTCGTTTCTTAGCTAGACGTTCAGGGAATCCGTTGAACATTAGGTATGTTGACTGTTACTGGTGGTTTCGCATAAAGTTTTGCTGCTGTATATCAGATGAATTGGAACTAGGAGCGAAAGCAATTACTTCAAAGCCTCATGATATTGAGACTCCTTCTCCTCCACCTTCAACTTGATATGATCCTCTTAGTGAAGTATGTAAAATCTGTGACTGATTAATTTTATTTTGAATTAAATTAGGATTCGTTGTAAATATGATCGAACCATGTCGTTTGAAATTGTGTGTTGTTATTAATAGAGCACTCGGTATTCAAATGGGATAGTAAGTTCCAAATATAATAGTTTTTGAAGCTCATAAGACAACTGTTCACAACTCCTCAAAGCTGCAATGATGAGATAGTTCATAGTATTGACTTCATGTGGATCTGATAACCAATCCGCTCTGTATTTGTTACTTGCTTGAATTAGAGGTTCATGACTTAATGATAGAAGTCATGCACTAATGCTCAATCTGTTTTTTTTCGATAATAATGCACAACCTTTTAAGGGTAACGTAGTTACTTTTTTTTTTTGCTTAAGTAAAGTAGTCACTAGATTACTGCTTGGACATGTTTGTGGTGTAATTGGTTCATGACTAGTGCACTGCACTAACCTACGATGATCCACGAACACATGATTGTTGGAATCTCTTGCGTATTTCTAAATACTAGTGTGTGTGTGCAAAGTGGAGGAGATGAACAAATGGTGTTCTCGCCACTTTAGTGCATAGTAGATAGTCCCACATTGGTTATCCACCACATCGGGTAGGGTTCGGGCTTGGGCTTGGGCTTACTGTTGTGGGTAGTGGTTTGACCAATAGCCTAAACTTGTTTTGCCTTTTTCTTGTGCAGCAAGTTTTAGTGTTCTATTAGGAGTTGGTCTCTCTTCCTCCTAACCTCTATAAATAGAACTGTGAGTCCATAGAGAGAGTAGACTTGATCAGAAACTCAACTCAGAGAAACAGAAACTCAAACCAGTTCTTTTCTTCTTCTCTTCTTACTGTCAGCCGCCAGAGAGAGTTATATTGCTGTTCTAGAGGGTAGTCTGTTCTAGTGCAAAGTCAGTGGCTGTTAACCATTGAATCCTGTGAGGGAAGACGCCACTGTTGCCTTTCTGCACCATTGGAAGGGGCGAAATCTTTCCTTAAGGACAGCCTAATCCGCGCCTTGGTTATTCCCAGTTACTCCTGTCCTTGTTTATTCATTGCTACTATTCCTTATGTTCTACTTTAGTTGCTGTGTTCATACAACTATTCTAACAATCTTAAGGAAAGAATTTTTGTAGTAGAACAAAGGAGAGTGCTTTAATACGACAATCAAAAGATAAGTCTTTTACTTTGAGTTATTGTTTGTGTTATTGGGTTATGACTTTAGAAATTTTCTAATAATTTCATTTTTTATAGGGAAACCAATTAAAGATTGAATATTTATTGATCTTTTGTGGTTTATCAAACCCTATATGGTTGTAGACTTTTCTCCTACGTTTGTGGGAGTCAAATCTGAGATTTCTATCAAGAAAAACGTCAAAGTTCGTCTTTTTGACAATTTGCGTCACTCGTTACGAAGCTGCTATAACTTTCATTTCGAGCTTCGGTTTTGCAATCCGCTTCTTGTGTTGGATAGCTGATTCAAAGAGCTTTCCAGTGGTATAAGGTAGGGGTGGGCAATGGGCCGGGTCGGGCTAGCCCGGCCCTAAACATTTAAAGCCCTTCAGATATTAGGGTCGGGTCGGCCCGGCCCTAAAGTCAGCATAGGGCCGGGTCGGGCCGGGTCACAAGTCTAAATCTCAAGCCCTGACCCTGACCCTAGCCCTCTTTAAGGGCTTTAGGGTCGGGCTTTAGGGCCGGGCTTTAGGGCCGGGCCTATATATTTTCTTTTTTTTTACTACATCAGTTTTAAAACTCATTTATATTACAAAAATGTACAATAATCTACAAACTCAAAGTCCAACCAATCTAGTAATAATCCTGTATAAGTCCAAAAATTTTAAATGCACATCCACAATCTAATGAACTGAAGTACATCGAGAGTTCGGAATTTGTTCTTCCTTGTACTCAAACCTCACTAAAATTACATTTAACATTTAAATACATAGACAAATAATTATATTATCATTTTAAAGGAAGAAGTAATAGATATAAAGAAGAAACATAATAGTTTTGGTTAAGGGTCATGGAAGTTGTTAAACTATTTGTAATATCATAAATTATTTCTATAATAGATTCAAACAAAAAAATAATATTACCTTTCTTCTAATTTAAAAGTGATTCAAGCTTTGTATATGGAAATGAAAATATTGGCTTTTGAACAAGTGATGGAGAAAGGTTTGAGATTACAAATGTCATTTTTCTGACAAAGGGTGTTTTTTGGTTTCTATGTTACAAATGTCTGCTCTGTATTTTGCTTTAATGGTGTGGAAGGAAACCTTTAGTTTTAGACTTGGCTTGGATGTGAATAAAAATATAATTTATAAGAAATAAGTGAGAAAAGAAATTGAGAATAATAAGTTATGGACTTTGACTTGATGATCAAAGGAATAAAGTCTTATTTTTTTATTAGGCTAGTGCTCATTGTTCTTTCATGGTCGCTAAGTTGACAAGTTTTTTGTTATATAAAACAAGTTATTGGAAGTACCCTTGGGTGTAAGTGATAAATTAAAGGACGATGTTATTTTAATTGAAAATATTTAACAAAGAGTTGGACAATTATGGTATGTGTATTTATAGTGAAAGTATGAAACGGGGCGGTTAGGGCTTGGTTAGGGGCTTAGTTAGGGGTAGGGCCTATGTTTTAGAATCTTAGCCCTAGCCGCCTCCCTAGAGAAGCATTAGAGGTAGGGCGGGCCGGCCCCTAAACTCTGTGGAGGGCTTTAGTTGTGAGGGCTTTATAAGGCTTAATCCGAATTGGTCGGGGCGGGTTAGGGTCGTTAGGGCCAAATTCCCACCCCTAGTATAAGGATTGATACCCAATTCGTCCGAAATGGTTGAGAATTATAGTTCTTTTGAATTTTTTTTTTCTAGAAGGAGAAAAATATGGTAATCCGATTTTTCAATCGGTTAGGTATCGTATTCTTTCACTCATTTGCAATTCTTTTGGTTTGATTATATGGTGATATTCTTGCCTTGAGTTGCATGCTAGTTTTTCTTAGGAGGAAATCCCAAAAGCTTAAACTTCTTTAATAACCTAGTCAACAAATTATACGTGTTTATCACTAAAATATTAATTGGTTTGACTAGAAGTAGTTTGATATTATTTTCTTTGTACATATGTAGATGTATGTAGATGGTCTAAGAGAGACCTTAAGATAGTTAATATCAACCACACTCAAATCTTGGATAGTAATTATAATGTATTCAATGCATAATTGCTTACCTTTATTGAGTGAACGTGTTGTTAGACGATGGGTATAATTGTACTGTTGTGAAAATACATGTTAGATGAAGTAACTTGTAGCTTATATCTAATATAGCATATGTTAAAGTTGTGTAGCATGCTAGTTTTGGATATTAATCATCGTGGATGGATTTACTTTAAACTTGATAATAGTTTATTGGTAAATTTTTCTAGTTGAAGACATTAATGGGTTGAGCCATTAGATGTTGTGGTAGTATTTGAGGTCTTGTTAATAGGTATCCTATCTTGCTTGAGCTCATGTAAAAAGAGGAGGTGAAGTCCTCGGTTGTTTTGCATATTCAATTGGCTAGATTTGCTTAAATATCGATACTTTTTGTTGTGAGGGGTACAATTAAAGTTTACTTTTCTGAACCTATGATATGATATTTACCATGTTTGGCATGAATGCATTATTTAACATTGACATGAAGTTTAACCATGTCATATATTATTAAGTAATGAGTATCGTTGTTCACTGAGAGGAAACAATATGGGAAACAATCATATCCTCCTAAACCTAATTTAGTCAAGGAGATGTAAGGTTATGGATTGTCTTCTTAGACAATATCCTCCAATTGACTATTTTAGACAAAGAGATGTAACGCTTGTTGGATTGTCTTATTAGGCATTATCCTCCTATGACTATGGATAAATAGCTAAGGTGATGTACAAGTGCGTGGATTGTCTCCCTATGATAGTTGGAATGTTGAATGATGAAAAGAAGGATGATAATGATATTATCTCGGGTAAAACCCTTTTCATCTGATTCTTCTATTCTTTAAGATTCATTAGAATCTTTTGTGGATTTCCTTTCATATAGATAACATGAACATAATATGACTATGTTTATATGATCCAGAATCATAGACTTGAGTAAAATATATTCTTGTCATAAGAGTGCATTTTATTGTTGTTGTTTCTTTTAGTGTTTGTAGCGGTATAATGTGTTTTGCATGTAAGTTTGATTAGGTTGAGTAACTATTGAACTGTGGGGGGTGGTGACCCATATGCATGCTCTTGTTTTTTACCATAGTTCATCTCACAAGATAATTGGAAAGACAACTGAACTACAAAGTATGGAAAGGTCTTGGGCCTATCCAAAAATGCTTCAAAATGTCTTGGGTGTCTTGCCAAGGCTATTGTGAATGAATCTAAAAGAAGTCTTTTTTTGAGACCTAGAATTATCTAGTAGATATTCATTGGTGAAACTCATAATAGTGATGTTTGTTTTCAGTTGTCATGAGTGATAACAATTTTGTAGATACCACACTATTATTGAATGTCTTATATGCTAATTTTATTTGAGGTTGTGCTTTCTGAGAAATTGGCATAGAGTGGTTGAATGTTCATAATGAACTGCATAAGATAATCCCATTATTTCTGCACAAGAAATTTGGAAGACTATCAATGAGTATTTTCACCATTCACGGTGATGATGTTTATATGTTTCTTGAGGAAGATTCATTAACCTATAAAGAAGTTGTCTGTCTATGAGAAGTGTCCTTTTTGAAGGATACAACTCCTCTAAACTGGACTCTTGATTTATTGAGGGATCTATAGGTTGAATTGGATCTTCAAAAGAAAACTAAAAGGTGATAGTTGTATTGCAACATACAATGCTAATAATAATAGCCAAGGGGTTTCAATCAGAGACAAGATTTATACTATTTTGAAACCTTGCTCATATAACTAGAATTTCTTCTCTGTAATTCTAAAGACTCTAGTTGAGTAGTTGTGCTTGAAAGGAACTACAATACCAAGTAGTACCGGTGATGAGTGAAGGTATACAATTTAGTTAAATCTTTGTATGAGTTGATTCAAAGCTCTATAAATGGCATGAGCAATTCAACAACATATTAGTGTCATATGGATGTCAAAACA
This sequence comes from Coptis chinensis, assembly GCF_015680905.1. Taxonomy (NCBI): domain Eukaryota; kingdom Viridiplantae; phylum Streptophyta; class Magnoliopsida; order Ranunculales; family Ranunculaceae; genus Coptis; species Coptis chinensis. The sequence continues at coordinate 5,344,308 of NC_141456.1, read as the reverse complement.
CCGTTGTTGATAAAAAATGTGTACTTTCTTTAGAGCAAAGCAAGACATATGTGTTAATCTCTCTTTGTTTAGATGATTTAATATCATGAGTGCTAGCATTGAGAATGTGTATGAGGAGAGAAATTCTATTTGAAACACATCATAAACCGTCATTAAAATGATAGTTTATTATGTTGTTAAACTCATTTCTGTAATTGCTATATTAGGTTGTCAAGATGTTGACGTTTGAATATGGTTGAAGGCCATACCGCATCTTTTAAACCAGACTGGCCGGATGGTATAGGGGAATTTCGGGCACTACAGAATTGAATGACTGGTGAATATAGGAATTAAAACTCATGTTGGTCTCATTATATTGTTATAACACTTAGTAGAAATATTTTTCATTGAAAAGTATGGGTATTATGATAGTAAGCATGTGTTAACACCTTTTGTGGCAAATATCCATCTTATGAAAAATAATCTCCTTGTGTTTTCTCATACTAAATATGTCAATATCATTGGTAGCCAATTGTACTTGATGGATAATGTATGTGAGACATGACATTGCCTACATTAATGGCATCTTGGTGATAACCCATTGTGTCCTTATAAGGAACTTTGATGTATATTGTCGATTATCAAGTACTATAGCATGAGCCATTGATTATGGACTAATATTTAGTAGATTTCCATCATTGTTAGAAGGGTAAAATATTATAAAACTGGATCGAGTAATGTTTATGTGTTTACCTTTGGTGGAAATTGAGTGTCTTGGATATCATCCAAGCTAATGCATATAGAAAAGGCATGTGATGATCTTGAGTGGGTTAGCAACCTCTTGGCAAATCTTCCCATTGGCTCTAAATGACCTCACGATGTGTATATGCTTTGCAACCTTTGTCTCATTGCAATAGCTAAGACATGTTAACTTATGTGCAATGGGAAAAGAATACATGTAAGTTGAGATATAACTTAATCAGCGGTTGCTAGAGATTATGTTAGGTTGGACTCGGTTTGGCCACATGTCTAACCGCACCACTTCTTTGGAGGCAAGTGGTTATCGTCGAGGGATGGGACTTTTGCCTTAGATAGGGCTTAAGACCGACGGCGGCACCCCACACATGTGATTGGAGATCCCATGAAGTAGGTTCAAAGGGAAAAACAAGTCACCTCGTCCGCACGGTATCTTATTGTCTTTCTTTGAGGGCGCCCCCCCTATGACTAGATAGCATTTTTGTATACTTTGTATAACTTGAATAGCAATGAGAAAAGGATGAGTTATTTTACTCTTAATGGAATCCATAGTCCATTATTTTTATGAGATAGTGTATTTTAAATGCTATGTACACTTGATGGATATCCTACGTGAATGTAGAACTGGGTCGGTTCTTATGAGTATTCGGGCAAGTACTCTCACAGAGCATTCACATAAACAGTACAAGAGGGCCAAAAGCGCCAACACCAGTAACGGGCATATAATGAAAGAGCAATGTGGGTGCATGTCCCTCTATTTTACTGAGGGAATGTTGGTTCAAAGATTTTTTAATCCACCACTTTCACGTATTATAAGATATGTTACCATTATGGTGGTTCAAGCCCAGAAAGCACCCCCGATTATCTTATGCATTGTTTTTCGATTCTCTCGGCATTTCGTTAACCCATTTCTTTTGTAATATCCTATTCCAAAATAGTGGGGACTATTAGTATTTTGAAATAGTAGGGGATTGTTGGAATCTCTTGCGTATTTCTAAATACTTGTGTGTGTGTTAATGCAAAGTGGAGGAGATGAACAAATGGTGTTCTCGCCACTTTAGTGCATAGTAGATAGTCCCCATTGGTTATCCACCACATCGGTAGGGTTGGGCTTGGGCTTGGAAACTGCTTCTTGTTGTGGGTAGTGGTTTGACCCAATAGCTTTAAACTTGTTTTGCCTTTTTTTCTTGTCGCGAAACAAGTTTTGAGTGTTCTATTAGGAGTTGGTCTCTCTTCCTCCTAACCTCTATAAATAGGATTTGTGAGTCCATAGAGAGAGTAGACTTGATCGAAAACTCAACTCGAGAAACGAAACTCAAACCGGTTCTTTTCTTCTTCTCTTCTTCTTCGTCGGCCCCCAGGAGAGAGTTATATTCACCGACGTTACAGAGGGTAGTGCGTTTCAAAAGTCAAAGTCGTCATTAACCATTGAATCCAATGAAGAAGACGCCAATTGTTGCTTTTCTGCGATTGGAAGGAAGGGGAAATCTTTCCTTAGGAACCCGACTTCTGGCGGTTATTTATTGCCATTCTTCTTTGTCCTTATTTATTCATTGCTACTATTCCTTATGTTCTACTTTAGTTGCTGTGTTCATACAACTATTCTAACAATGATCACCAAGACAAAGAGCATGCGAAACCATTAACTCCTCCCATTGGCTTGTCTCCGAAAAATACATGTAGTGTCTCCAAGATCATCTGGTGCAAAGGTTTTCAGCATCCCCATCAGCATCACTTCCAACATGTATATCTTATTTCCTTCGACATTTTTAATTTGACTTTTATTTGTTTAAGTCCGGATCACGCGCTTGTTGGAGTGGTCCGTGGTACTGTTTGGAGACTGTCCAAAATTGTTTGTGCTCATGGTCTCATCTTTCACATTGACCTCCTAATAACCATTGAATTGCGCGCATCTACTTTTTCATGTTCTGTACCAATTGATCATGAAATGAAATGAAGAGTTGGGTTGGAACAATTCCTCATCATTCTCATGGCTTGCGACCTGCGCCTAATAATAGTATTTCTTCCCATGACAATTGCATAGGTTCACTTGTCACCCTTTCCTAGGTACCAGTTTGGTTTCCACATTTTTAAATACATCAGTCATCGATCATCTTTGAGTTAACTTTTGTTTTGTAGTTGTAGGTCAACTAAGGATGCTATTAGTAAATCAGTGAAGTGTATTTATAAGCATCACTCTGTTGATCTATATTTTATATTTATGGACCAAATGATGTGACTATGTGAGGCAGGCGACATGTTCTAAGAAGTTGCACTCGAGAAAATAATGGACATTGTTACACAGCAACCATACACATCCACCTCACAACATAAAACAAAACAATATTCACCGACGCGCTTATTCACAACCTCACATCTATAACAAATCAAACCAAGCTCCCTATCACCTCCCTTTTCTCTCCTCCTCCCTCTCTAACCCTTCTCTTACCATTTTCCATGGCTAGTCTTCAAACAGACCAACTTAAACAACTGAAAGACATCTTTTCCCGCTTCGACATGGATTCAGATGGAAGCCTTACACAGCTAGAACTCGCAGCGCTTTTACGGTCTCTTGGTCTAAAGCCAACAGGTGATCAACTACATGTTTTATTATCCAATATGGATTCAAATGGAAATGGATTAGTTGAGTTTGAAGAATTGGTGGACGTTATATTGCCCGACATGAATGAAGAAGTTTTGATCAACCAAGAGCAGTTATTAGAAGTGTTCCAATCTTTTGACCGTGATGGTAATGGTTATATTACTGCAGCTGAACTTGCTGGGTCAATGGCAAAATGGGACACCCTTTAACATATAGAGAACTTACAGAAATGATGAGAGAAGCTGATGCAGACGGTGATGGTGTCATTAGTTTCGGTGAATTCGCTAACATTATGGGCAGATCTGCAGCTGATTTCCTTGGTATCACGGTTTCATGATTGTCGTGCCATGGTCACTTTTGAAGGGCCATGGTCATGAATGTGGTGTTGGATTCATCACAGCCTATCAAGCTTGAAAGATCCACAAAAAAAGATGGGCATCAGGCCATGGTTTGTCGCCGTTGTTATCATCGCCTTCTTTCCTACACTAACGTTTTGGTAATGTTGACCTCTCCATTTATAAATGTAATTAAATTTTCATGAAGTTGCTTGTTCCTAAATTGTAAATGATGGAAGAATTGTATAAACGAGAAAATTGAGGCATTCCACTCCCACTTGGGGATAAAATTTAATATAACCCTTTCTGATTTGTTTAGGCTTGTTAATGGCTTCACGTTATCTAGTGGATGATACATTATGATAATAAAATTCATGGATTCATGCCGGCAAGTCATTAAAATCAAGTTGCAGAAAACACTTAACAGAAGTCTAGCCGTATGATACAAGGAAGTAGTCCCTGAATACGCAATTCACATAATTAAATAAATAAAATTCGCTACACTTGGAACTCGGAAGGGGGCTGATATCCACCTAATTCTGTTATTTTATCTACAGTAAGGAGACAATCTGGTATTGGACACTAGAACTAGATAGCACTTTGCAGAAAAACCTCAGCAGAACTTCCTGTATACGCCAAGATCCTCTGGAGCAGGTGGATAGGCGATTAACACCTACTGAACTAATACGTTGCAGATACTAAATGTTCATGTATTCAAAGCAATTAGCCATAAAATTTACAAAGTAGTTTGTAATAAATTCTTATTAGATTCAAAATGTGTAACTTTTTATTTAGAGTGTTTGATATCCTGGTGCCGAACTTCGTGCAAATCCTCATTCTCAACTTAGATCATGTACGGCAGTTTCACTTCTTTGTTTGAACGAAATCAAGCGAAGTGCGTTTATTAAAGAGAACAAGGGATTCTAAACTCAATCTTTCAGAATATGATTACTGGATTCTTATAGTATCACCAGGCATTTTTAATTTCGTCCCTTACAAGTCAAGTCCTTTGAAGGCCACGGCCACCTGAACAAGAATGGAGTCCCTAAAGATTCTATCAATTCCTGATGGAAGGGAATGAGATCGAATGATGTTCAAGGGGACGTCCAAAGTATTTTCAGATTGGTGCTCTGAAAAATTCCACAATTTGGGACGAAGATTTCGTTTTGTGGACGCATACATGCATAAAAATTTGACACAAATGGTTGCCTCATTTTAGATGGTATGAAGTATGAACTGTAAGAGTGGAAACAACAACGTTCAAATCAATTCCATTCACAAATTGTATCTAGGACTACATACAAAGCCTTATATGGTTGTGGAAAATAAACATAACTAGAAAGCTAGTCTTCGCCTACAAACCTCAAAGGAAGTGCATACCTGTCGCAACATCCTAATTCTTTTACCATCTCCTCAATCAAGTCTCCAAACATGTAATCTTCTAACATCATCCCTATTCTTCTTAGCTCCCAAGTTTCCTCCCAAACAGCTTCTTGACACACTTCAGTAACACTATCTACCTTGGCTTTGCTGCTACAAAACGGTGATGCAGTACTAGCTCTTGTTGCTGAGCTTAAGTAGTCATATTGTTCGTCTTCTTTACGATGTGAGAATCTAGGCAAAGGCAATGCTTCAAGTGTGATTTTGTGGAAGAATTCGGTACACCCTGAAACATTAAGACTTTATGAGTGTAAATAAACATCGAGGTTTACAAAGCCCATTGTTGCTTCCAGATCAGGAAAAAAATTAATGTGTGATAGTGTATCCCCAGGGCGGCTCAAGCCATTTGGGCCGTAAGGAAGTTCGAAAAGTGGCTTTCTACTATCGATTACACACTTTTCTCTTGTTTATGTTGGGGATTATACCAATACCAATCGATTCCCACTACACGAGATAATTTGTATATGAACTCAATTCGATCAACTCGGGACAAAATCTAGATATCAACTACAACTTATACTAACATGCCCAACTCCGCTAAACAACTATTAACAATGAGATAATAATGTAAAAAAAAAGCAAACCACAACACAAAGATTTACCGTGGTTCGCTAATGATGCCTACTTCCACAAGAGGGAAGATTTACAATCTCCTTTGGGTTTCTCACCTTACTAGATCACTCTTATCTCTTTTCTGAGGTTGTATCTCAGAAAGGTTATCTCAATCTTGATAGCTTTCAAGATTGGGTTTTTTACTCTTTGTTTTTGTCTAGTTCTTAGTCTTTGGTTTTCCAAAACCTTGATTTTGGTTTTTATCTCCAAAAACCAAATTTCGCTGATTCTTATTAAATGAGGCCACGAAATGGGATTCGGCTGGCGCAGGCCTTCTGGCGTGGGTCGCGCCTCATATGGTCGAATCTAACGTCTTCGAGAGTCCGGCGGGTGCACCCGCCCGGCGGGCCGGCGCTCTGTTTCTTGGAATGATTTCCGCGGCATGCCTTGCAGTGCGCTCTGACAAATCCTCGTAGAATCGGTTAGTTTCTCTCCTCATGTGAGGATAACTCAACCGGTTTATACCTCCTAATATTTTATTTATATATCTAATGTGTGTGTGGACATCCTAATGCAAAATACATAATTACTACAAATAGTGCCACAATAAATAAATAAATAAATTGTTTTTTTGCGGTTCATTATAGTGAAGAACTATTTATTACTTGAGTACTCTTATTACTAAAGAAAATTAAAAGTTTTTGTTGGGAGTGAGGGAGCGAGGAATTTGTTTATTGAAAATGTAATTGTACTTTATTGTGTTAAATGCATTAATGTTTTTAAATGTTATTATAAATTCTTAACTATTATAAAATAATTAAAAATTAAAAATGGAATCCAAATAAATTATCAAAGGTCAATTAGGAGCCAAACCCTAAGCTACATATTTTTTGCTAAGGGGAGGAATCCTAATTGGCTCATTCGGGGGAAGGGGCAATACTGGCTAACCCTTATTATTAGAGGAAGTGAAGAAGTAATTGGGTTTGGGGAGGGAGGATCCTAATTGGCTCATCGGGGGAGGGGCAATACTAAAAGTTAACCCTTATTATTAGAGTGAAGAAGTAATTGGGTTTTGGGGGTCATGGGTGGCGTCAAGTGCATAAAATTGAAGCGCTAAAGTCCTTTGATTAATATGGCGTCAAGTGTGTTTATAAGGGTATTTGTTGGATTTGTGTAAGTTAGCATGTAGTTCCTATTATTTAGGCATTTTTGTGTATCTAACTATCAGTAGTGGATATTGTGTGTAACTAACTATCGATTAATGGATATTGTGTGTTGGGTAGTTTATGTTATCTTTGTTCTTAGAGCATCTTTAGGAGAGCTACCAAAAAACACCAAAATTTTGAACAAAAACACCAAACCAAAAAACACCAAAAGCGGAGGAACAACATCAAATTTTCGACATCAAACCACGGCGTTTTGGATAAACCCGTCATATAACACGCGGTTCAAAACCGCGTCACTAAAAGCCCAATCACAAAGCCCAGCGCTCACGCGTTTTGAGAAAACCGCATCCATGTATCGATACATAAACTTTTTTTTCTATTTTTCTTTCCCAATCTCGACCGGTTTCACAAAAGCAGCCATATAAAGCGATTAGAAGCTCAAGCCATAGCGGTGTTGGCAAAACAGCGTGAGTGATTTAATCTGACGAAACCTAGAACCAAATATTAGCGATTTTTGTATTTGGTTTGGTGTTTTGGTGTTTTAAACTCGAGAACCTAATCCCCATGTCCCTCGCCCAATGCCTTTGTCGGAGCATGATAGCTACGAGAATCCGTCGGGGATGGTCTAACAACCCACCCGCGATGCTACCGTGGTGACGCCCGTCAATAAAGGGAGGCCGACATGCTAACCCACCACCTCCATCCGAACTTGCAATACTAATCGGATCGAGCTCTTAATCTCTTTGATGAGAGTAGTATGAAAACGAAAAATTTGAGAAATCAACTAGGCAAACGACCTAGAGACCTGAGCACCAATCGGTCGGTCGAAGTCCCTTTTGTCCGCGACGAGGCAAAGGCAAACAACCGAAAGCGCAAGATCCTAATAATGGCCAAAACCTTATTCACAATAATGGTCAAGCTAGAGATCCAAGCCAAAGCCGACTATCCACCATATCGCGGTTCCGTCCCCACTCATTCACAAATAAACAATGTCCGATCGCTTTGGGCACAAATCCTCGCATTATTACCCGCCAGTTACAACAACCGAACGCCAAAAATGCATTAAGTTCCGCCGAACGCCAAAGATCCGCGGATGTGTCCAGATCAAGATATGAATCCCAACACACAAACGAAATGAGTGTCACCGCTAACGAGTGGCGCGTATATGGTAGAATCGAACATCTAAGAATCCACCGAATCCCCTTCGAATCTTAGCCCGCGATGAACGGATCTGGAGAGAAGAGAATCAAGATGAGGACAACCGTGAGAATATGAATGAACAAAGGGGTAAGGAATTGATTAACCAAGTCGTGACCAGGCAAACCATCCGAGACGATCCACTCTCGAGAGTATCGCGGTGAGGTCCGAAATTTTCACCCTTTGTAAATGACATTCGATCGGTGGTTCATCCTAAGGCATTCAAACAACCCCTCTTCCAACTTACGATGACATGGATGGTTGTCCGAGCGAGCCGCCATGAGCTACCAAGCCGCTATGACCTTATGGAATTTCATGAGTCGTTAATGTATCGTATTTTCCAAATGACGTTGAAAGGATACGACTATCTTGGTTCAACAAGTTGCCTCCGCGTTCAATTGATTCATTTACCAAGCTCGGCCGATATGTTCGTTGAACGTTTCAAGACAACATGAAAGGCGAAGAAGAGTCCGAAAGCACAATCGTTCACTCTCGCTATGGAGAAAGGTGAAAACAATTAAGAGTTTGGTAACGAATGTTGGCTCAGAAGCTTCTGCCGAAGTTCGGGATGTGAGTGATGCTTTCGCCAATACAAGCATTCCATCAAAGCGTTGCATTTCGACAGAAATGGACTTTACAACTCTCTCACTTGAAAGCACTACCACCCTTCGGATTTATTCGCCCGAAGTGGAAGGGCGGTGCGTGAAAGTGGAAGATGATCAAAAGTCTCGACAGAGAAAGGATGGCGATGATCCCGCTTCCAAGGACTCCACAAAGGATAAGATTGCCGATCAAGGTAACAAGATAATGCGATGAATAATACAAAGGCCCCAAATATAGAAGAAAATGTATTCACCTTTCGACTCTTGGCCTTGCCGGTTTTGCATCTAAAAAAAAATCTGAACTAAAAATGTTATGCCCCATTTCCGCCGCACTGTAAGATCCTATCTGGTAAAGTGAGGGATAAAAATCGAAAATGCAAATATCACGATGATATTGGGCATAAAACAGATCACTGCAGAGCTTTGAAGAAAGAAGTTCAACGCCTCATTGGCGAGGATGACCATCGAGTTTGTTCAAAACAAACCTCGGTCATTTCATATCAACTTCGAACACAACGTTATCGATGTATGCCACGCTTGGCGTGTCGATAACGCTCGACGTCGTCAAGCAAGATAGAAACATCGCTTGAAACCGTCATATACAAGATCATTACCGGTCAATAGTTTCAATTTTGACCAAGGTATCAATATCGAAACCTATGAAGGTCACGAGTTGAAGTTCACCGAGAATGACGAAAGGGGTGTATTACCCTCACAATAAATTTCACATACTTTGTACTTTCCTTCCATTTTTCATCAATAAAATTCTTTTCCATTTATGTTGTGTTTTAACTTCAAATTGGTCATTTAGTTTTACATTTGTTAAACCCGGGTATTAAGGCAATCCCAAGACTTCAGTTTTGGTTTGTGGTGGTGCGATTATTACACCGCATCATGGTTCGACAATGAAAACCCAAGAAACGATAATATCTCGCTTTTGGTGCGGGTGCGATTGTTTAGAGTACATCAAGTTTATACCCTTGGTGGCGGAGTTTAAAGCTACACTCGATTTAAACCCAACTATTGAGGCACTTCGGGTTGTCTCGTTGTCTCCCTCAAGGATCGCCTATGGGGGAGAATCTTGGCGGTGTAACCACGCTTGTTAGATCAAATGACTTAGTGGCATTGTTATCGCCGCGGCAACGGTAGCCACCATATAATATTTTATAAAGATGGTTAGATATTGCACATATTCTATCCGTGTTACGTCCACTTGCGCAGGTTCTATGAAGAGAATCTTACGGATTAGTGTCGATTCGATTGGAGATGATGTCCCAATTCCAAAGATTCCACGTCTATTTCTCCTGATCTGGTTTCCATACTTTCATCTGATACTGACTTTGTTCTTCACACAAGCCCGGTCGTTCAAGACATCCGAAATTCATTTTTGAATAGCCTCCCATGTATTCAATGAGGCCCATCCAAAGGGCCCATTCAAAACCAAAAAATAAAACCAAACCAACAAGATTTGAACAAAAGGCACTTCAACTCTTGACCTTTCTACCACCGGGCGATCAATCGGCAACCGGCAACCGACACCGCAGCGACGGTTCAAGCATTTTTCCAACCGGTTGGTGGTTTCCATCCGCTTTTCGGCCTTGTCAGCGGTTTTCCGTTGGGTCCAAAGACTTCCCATTAGATTCAGTCGGTATACATGCCGGTTCCAACAGTTGCCAGGCCGGTTCAGGCCTACTTAGATCTTGGTCTGATGAGTTTCCTACATTTTCAGGCCGGGTCATCATTTTTTTCATCGGGTGGGTGGTGGTGCTTTGCGGGTCAAACCGGTTTTCTAGTCCCTTGGTTTTTTCGGTACTTTAATTATTCAACACATCATCTTCATCTTCGTTTTAAGGACGGTTACACATTCCAAATATTTAACTTATTGCCTGCGTGTTTTTCTCTGCCGAGTTAACACAAGCTACGTCATACATGAACTCCATACCTAAACTATGATATGAACAGTTCAACCATCGGTACGGTATCGGGCTAACTCCCCTTCAAGCAGATCAAGCTCCGCGCCTCGCTGCGTAATTTCTCCGCTAGGTGGCGTCTCCTCCTGATGGCTCTCATAGCGTCGTGTGGCTAACACCCGTACCTGCAGTCCATATATAAATTCACGTGTTAATTCGCTTCTTTACTAATCAAGTTACAAGTTCCAGTGTTGTTGTTTACCTTGTCTAAATCCCGTTGTAACGCATCAATCGCTTCCATAATATATTCCGATGGCAGTACCGGCGATGACTCTCGGGGAGCAGGATCAAGATTTGGACATTGCCTATAGGCAGATCGGCGGCCACGAGATCCAGATGATGCATAATTAAGTACTTCCGTTCCTGTATCAAATACATTAGGGGTTTGCTCTCTATGTGACGCTGTCACACCCCGAATTTTGATAAATCAGATAATATAAATGATATCCGACTCCTCGATATCCGAGATGTGACACCAACCTCAAAACCCAATCTATATCATAACCCTTAATGAATAATAATACATGAAAACAAATACAATAAAATACTCAAAACAATCCACTCATCATTATGAATCCGGTGGTCGAATAAGTTACAAACTTCTTCACTTAATAATTTAAAAAATAAATTAAACATATGTCCCCAACAAATTCCACTACATCTCTCGAGGAAAAATGAAACAACATCTTATTGAAAATAAATGCTAACATCAATCACGAGCAACCCGCCACCTACCGAACATCGGCCTAACCCCCGCCCGGTCGATCGACTATGTTCATATAAGAACACACCGATTAGCAAACATGCAAATCGGGTCAACATTATAAATAATGTTGGTATGAGTAGCCTTAGAAAACCATTTAGACATACATAAAATTTCATTCTTTACATGGCGGTAGTTCCTCACCGAGCTTTTAGCTTAAGGTAGTTAGTTCCTTCATAAAGGCACCTTAGCTTCTAACTATGAATAAATAACTTATGGCATCCTAGTATTTACCTTTATGCATGCTCTATCGCAGAGTGGGTCCTCTCAAGAATAATTAGTTTAACCCACTCTCCCAAGCAAAGCAATTTGTGATAATCATATTATAAATTGAAACTTAACTTGCTAACCACACCAAAGGGAAAAGTAACATATCGGTAACATTTTATCAAGTGTCCCTAATAATACATCGTCTCTATGTTTTACCTAGTTTTCCGCTACCACAATCGCTACCAACGCCTCTAACATGTATATCCACATGCCTCCCCTTACATAATGAAACCACGTATGCGTAACTACCGAAGGGATGCGACACCGGTAAAATCCTCACGGAAGCAATTATGTAAGTAATGCCACTATTCGCATAAAATATTGCGCATCATCGTTCTATTTTGCTAACGGAATAATCAAGCCACTATTATTCATTCACGAGGGGCCATTCAGCTTTCTTCAAAGCGCCCGAGAAAGGCCAATCACATTACTTACGCCCGAAGGCCATTGGATTAATCAAACGCCCGGAAAGGGCCAATCACATGAGTTGTGGTAGCTAGGTTCTAAGATTTTCGTTACGTAATTTATTCGAAAGTGTATATATCTATGCATCTTAAAATTCTCTATTTTCACGTGTCAATATTTACACCGGATCAACGTCAAATCTATATTAGATACTGACAAACAAGTTTATACAAGAGTCACCCACATCCTATCATCGGATGGGTCCATAAATTCCATCTATAACATTTTTGGAAAAAAATCAACGGGTCAACAGTCAACTCAACAGTCACGGTCCTAACCGGTGGTCATTTTACCCGGTCCTCGCCCAAACCCATATTTAAAAAGAATTCAAACCCTGGTCCTACACGACTGGCTAAACTGACCCGGTTTAACCCGGCCCATAAACTAATCCGCCCTTGGAAATTTCAAAACTAACTAGATCCCATGCATTCCAATTCAAATTTTAGGACCAGCCCACATAAACCTTTTAAACCGGTCCAAAACCAAAAACTAATATGGTCCGGCCCAACTTAATTAGACACAAGTCAAAAACTAAAACAATGACACTGGCTAGATCGCTCTCTCCGCGGTCATCCCTTCCATAAAGAGCGACCGCTCCTTCCGACCATCCCCAAAAACCTTCACACACCACCCATCAATAACCCAGCGAAAATTAGGTGGGTGAAAAACCCCACGACTTTACTTCACCACTCAACCACCAATTTTCAGTTTTCCAGAATCTCCCTCAAATCCCGGATCCGACCACCATTCTCGTTCTTGGGAGTTTTGAACCCCTACAAACTCTCTACCACCACCATACCTCATACCAACAACCCTCCATACAAAAACAGCTCAATCACACAAATAAATACACAAACAAAATTCCTCGGGAACACGGTAATGGCGAAATGGTTTTTTGACAGAGGAGAGGTTAGGGGCTCAGCGCCTCCCTTCACCACCACACCTAATGGTGTAGGCAGATTACTAACCATTCCTCGAGTATCAAACATGCGGGGAAAAATCCATGGTTGATCGTAACAAAACGGCATGAAAAGTAGTTAAAAGGTGGTTCTTCATTAAAATGAAATGTGGTATGTAATGCGTGTCTAGATGCGAGAAACAATCAAGAATAACCACTCACAATAAGAATAATCTTTGAAGAGAAAAGAGCAGACAATGAAGGATGAACAAAACATGGTTTTAAAGTCGATTCATCGTGGTCTATATCACGGGAAAAACCGAAAAAGATAAACTACTCACTTTATGTGTTAACAAAGACGAGTAAAAATATCGAATTTAAAAATAATGAAAGATCTAATCCCGCCTAGCTCGCGAAATCCGTGTTCTTCTCCATTTGTTCATTGTGTGTGTGTTGTGTGAGGTTTTTCCAGAAAAACAAGTTCCTACGAAGACAACCTATATTCTCCTTAACTTCCAAATTACTAAATATTCTTATATCCTAACTATGGAAATATTATTTATATTAAAAGGATTATATATATGTTACTTAGGTTAATAACTTGTTTCCTTTTTATTTAAAGCTTTCCAAAAATTAAAGATAAATTACCCACATTCAAAATTCAAATACTAGTTTCATTTATTAACATTATTCGAAATTACTATTTGGTATTTCACACGCTAGCACGTTGACCAGAAAAATCTGATCAAATACAAAAATATTAAATATTGTTACGACCAGATAATGTAAATATAAAATAGGGGTCTTACAGACGTCGAACCATCCGATCCACGCGACCTATCTGCTACAAAGGTCGGTATCATACTACTAATAGGCACTATCTCTAAGGGTACTCTCGAAGGCCTACCACTCCTAACACGGAACCCAGAATCACTGTAACTAGTTGCAGCTGACCCAAAAGCCGAAAATGTATGGGGTGGGGTTTCTCCCAACTGCACACCCTTCCCTCGATCCTTTCTCGGGGCATTTGGTTCCTCGTCGTCCTCTGAGCTACTGGGGGCATCTGGTTCCTCCTCATCCTCTGAACTACTGACTATAAGATTCCTCCTTCGCGATGGACCAGGCACTGTTCCTAGCAAGCAGAATTATAGTCAGTTTTTATTTCTGAGTCGCAAAGTAAGATGTTCCGCGAAAATGCATTGCTCGTCAATGTATGAGTTTTACCTGTGGTAAAATTATTTCCACGCGTAGTTCCAGCATTATTCTCCAAGTTCAAATGGGCACTGGATGCAACCCTAGAACTCACACTTTCGGTGTGCTCCCATGAGTAAATTGGTGGCACATATGATCGTGACGGGTAACCGATCTCCGTGAGGCCTTCCATGCATCTCGGCGTTGCCTCCTTTGCCACATTTGGAATTCGAATACGAGGAAGGTCACCGCTAAAGGTTGCGCTTCGGGTGTGCTCGGCGACCCCACCAACACCATGCCCTGTACCCTCGGGCGTTGGCATTACATCATGTATCCACCGGACCACCTCGTCCGGATATGACAAGTCATACGCCATTGGCGGTAGGCTACATAGCACGCTTAGATTACTCCACATTTCCTCGGGCCAATTCCCGCCCGGTAATCTCATCTACACCGATCCGAATGATAAATTCGGTTAGTTGTCAAACTTGAATGATTAATTGAATTCATTTTGAGGGTCGGTTTACCTTTAAATGTACATGGGATGAATTCTTCAGATTTCGCCGCCTCCTCCGCCATCGAGTATGTAACACGGTGTGTCCCATCCTTTATGGCTCTGAAGAAATCCAAGTAAACTCGAACCCCCACTGTGATGTCACCCGAGAGGCAAATACGGCCCTCTGGAAGGAACAGGTTCCGAACTAAGAGGTAGTAGATGGACTCCCGATTCGGATGTAAGTTATGCAGCTAGGCGAATAATCGTTTCGGCCGCCGAGATGATCATATAAAATGTAACATTACATTTGACCGGTGAAGTCTCCCACATGGATAGCAAGTAGACCAATAGCTCGTTTAATGGAAACCGAAAGGTAGAAGAGAAGTTGATAGTAGCTCACAATAACTTCACCCGTCTCACCTTGATCCGTTAACGACGTTCCCCTCATATGTGGTTTTCGAATCCCAATGTAATCCGGTATGTCGAATCTCCTTCGGACGTCTTCAGTTGTTAATTTCGTCACCGTCCGATCCATTATCAAGTTATCTCCTGACACCCATCATTGAATTGGTGGTGCGTGAGTAGTCCTGCATTCACACGGCCAGGTCAGTACACAAGCTATAATGCATATGGACGTGCACTGCGTGTTCAATATAATAATTAAAGATGGAGATAATGAATATAGAAATGCAATGCATGTTACGCTTCCTTAACAGGCTATTAGACCGACGTCGTACTCTCGAATTGCCTTAGAGAAGTGAACCAAGTGACAGGTGCACTCTTGAAGTCGCCCTCGTTTTCTTAGTTTTCCCCGACAAAGAGCAAGGGGCCTGAGAACAGAGAGGAGAGATCATTACAACAAAAAATTGTTTGAATCATGAGAGGTTTGGTTAAATGTTATTTTAGTTCTAAAGGACCAGGATTATTGAGAAAGTTCTATCTATTTGAGATAGTTTACGAACTATATATAGGTAGGGATGGAATCAGGATTCTAAGTTAGGGGGTGCGAGATTATGTACATACCCCACCCCACAAAAAAAACTATTTTTTATTTTATTTATTTTTTTGTCAGAAGGTCTAAATAATAAAGACCAACAAAATTATGTATTTATTTCACTTCACAAAACTATAGTGCATTGATTACTAAGAATTTAATATGGTGATAAAGTTAACTACTTTAAGCACTTAAGCCATTAATTGATACTACTATGTCTACAACTATTCAACAAAGTGTTAACTTCCTATAATGTTATAAGTCTATATAACATTATAACATTATATAAACTTATAATGTTATATCATTATATATAACATTATTACATTATTATAACATTATATAGACTTATAATGTTATATCATTATATATAATGTTATATAGACTTATAAAAGATTAACATTGAAAATATTAAATTACATTGTTTTGTTTTTTGTTTTTTTTAAGTGAAAATTTTATTGATAATGATAATGAGTTATATAAATAATTAGGACAAACGTACAACAAGCTGCGCCACAAGTCATTTATGAATTTGTGTTTTTTGTTTTTTGTTTTTTTTTTTGGGTTGAGGTCTGAACGTTTGTTTAAGGATTGAGAGTGAAAGAAAGGAAGAAGAGCATAAGAGTTTGTTATGAGTGATTAGAACTATACAAATTGGTTGGTTCGGCTTTGGGCTTTTGGCTATTTGTTTTAGTCTCATCAACCCATCAAACATTCAAAGACACATTTGTTAATCTTTAATGGTTTTGGACTAAAAATAAATTATATATAAATGATAATTTTGTAAGGACAAAAAGAAAGGTAAAAAAAAGTTGGTTTATTGGAATGTTTTTTATTAGTTTTTTTTTTCATACTATTTTTTTTTTTGTTGATCATATTCTTACTATAGTTGTAAAAATTTTGAAAAAGCAGGTAGTGAAAGTTTGCTAAAAAAATTGTGGATGCGAATCATTATAGTTTGAAGATTTTTCTAAACAATTAGTTATGTAATAGTGAAGCTTTTTTAATCTCAAGGAGTACAACCGTCCCCACACGCACCCCCTATATCCATCTATGTATATAGGTTAGAGGTGAGATATTTGATAAGAATATTCTAAAATGAAAACCAACTGGCTCAAAGTGTGTGTATATTGAGTTATTGACAATTTGACATATATTTGTTGAGCACACCAGAATGTCCACCAAAACGAAGCATGTTAGATTGTTGCAATCATGCAAACCACCCAATCTTTCGTTAATTCAAAAAGTGAACACCGAACATATAAATCTTATGGTGGCAACTAGCAACAAGAAGGACCGTACCACATCTAGTGAATCCTGAATTCCTGACCATATAAATTTTGTCCATTATTATTACTAAAAAAAAATGTGCAACAGTGGAATCCATTTTTGCTGAATTTTTGGGATGCTGAGTTTGCTTCTGGACAAATGAGAAACAACCACATGGCCTATAAATAAAAGACCGTTTTCCAAAACAAAGTAAAATTAACTGTATCATAAGGTTATTAATAGTTGATCTCAATGTTTTGAAGTAGCCAAATATCATAAATTCATTTCGATTAATGGTGAACTCCGCAATCAAAAGTCAAAAACATCTAAATACCATTCAATTTTTTTTTGATCGAGAAATACCATTCAATTTTGGTTGTTGAAAATTAAACTTAAACTAAAATTCAATTGTTTTTTAATAATAATAGAAATTTGATTCCAAACTTCAAATGTCACAAATAGGCCTTGAAGAGTTAAAAGCTCATCACACTCCATCGGAAAAAAAAAAAATCATCACACAAAGAGATGGGTTGGGATGGGAGTGAATATAGAGATTGTTGACGAAGATAATATGATATGTTTCAATTGTGTGTGGTATACTGGTATGTTCTCATTGGGCTGGAAGCAAACTCAGCGTACAAACATTGCAGCAAAAATGGGTTCGCAACAGTGCTATCAAGACTTGAGAGGCAGCTGATTGCAACCTCTTATAGAAAAGCAATTAGTTGACCACCCTAAAAAAAGGCAGGCAAGAGCACCAGCTAATAATTACAAAGCCTTAAAAAGGACCGTACGACAATGACGACGATCCTTTCACAGATTCCTCGTTCGTTCTGCACTTCTACTCAACCCAACTACCCCCCCGCCCTCAATACAACAAAATCTCGATTTTCATTCCGAAATTTCAGATCTGCTTATCTGCTCTTCTTGTTTTTTTGATAGGTGCATTAATTTGTGTTTCGATTGGGCTTGTTTGTTTGATTATTCTCAAGATCTAATATTGAAAAAAAAAAAAATGTGTTGTTGTATGTGTGTTCGGACGCAGAGGTTTATCGATCTGTTCCTGGATTGCAATAAGTTGAAGAATAAAAAAGCAATACATGAATCGGTCGATAAACCTCTGCATCCGGCCGGCCCCTTACTTTCATATTATTTATTATCAATGTTGTTTACAAATATGCTTTCTGTATTCTATCATTTGATGATTTTGATTGTCAGTCAGGCATGTGTCTATCAGTTAACTCTACAAGTAGGATTTTTGAACTTTATATTGTAGACATTATTGGGGAATTGTTTGAAACAATAAATGCCGTCAGTGTTCTAGATATTAGAATTTGAATTCCATTGTTTTAGTGTATTTGGTGAAATGTACATGTTCATATTTTTCTACTTGTAGTGCTCGTAACCTGATTTTGATACTACATTAGTGTCTTGCAACAAGTGATGATGAAAGAAGGTGAAACTTGGAAGTGTGGTACCTAAAACGGGAATCATAAAAATAAAACCATTGTTTCAGAACTACTTCTTTCTGAAAGAATCAATGCCAAAATGATTCTTAAGACGAATATTTGAGTTGTGAAAATATTTGTTATGAATGTGGTATTGGTTTTAAAGCATTGCATACTGATGATTGCTGATTGGATGCTATTTTTTGTTTGTGGCGTATACATCAAATCTGGTTGGCAATCTTTTGTTGGTAGTAGATGTGAATCTGCACTCATATATGAGAATGCCGTCTGTGATATAAATTGTGGTGCCACGTTTTAATAATACTACAATGTGCTATATTTTCTGCTGTCAGACATGTCCGGAGTGTTTGTTTACCTCTCCTTGTGCATAGATGATAATAAGTAGTCATGTAAGGATTGTGAATTCATCTAATGAAAAAAATATTGCATTTCAATTGTGTCGCTACTTCAACCACCTCGGGATTTAGATCTGGCTTGTGTGTAGTTGTCCTCTGTTTTGTGTTTTTCTCGCTATGTAACGCATTTGTATCTTGCAGCTATATGTTTGAAGCTGGATATCATATTAGCATATTAGAGGGAAGCTCTCATGTGAGGGCTACCGTCTTCATCTTATGGACAAACTATTAAGTTTCTTGATTATGCTCCTTTGCATAATACTTTTTAGGTTTAAGTGGAAAATAGACTACTTCAATGTGTACACTTAATGCTCCTTATTGAATTGCCAAGTCATTTGACCTTTTATGGTTCTCCTGCCAATAGTGTGTCCATGTTTTAGAGTTGCACAGGGTGTAACTAGTACGGGCTTATAAGTAGAATAAGGATACTTAAAAAACCTGAAGTTGTTGATTCTGCATCGTTTTGTATTGTGTTATTTGACCGTTAAGAATCGGTTCAGTTTATCAAACGTAATAGTTTATTGTCTTGTTGTATTGATCATATCCTGGTGGTGTGAACCCGAAGTATTGTAATTTTGTGGTTTCATATATATATGTGTGTGCGTGTGTTTATCTCTGCACATGTCAAAAGTATTAGGCTCAAACACCAGCATTTCTTGTGCTCTGCATTTTTTCAGCTATGGCTCAGGATTCCCCGTCAGTCTAATCTCCTTTAGATGTAATCACGTCGGTCAAGTGTTTTCTTGCGGACTTGCACTTCACTCTTCGGTGGTTTGCAGTCTAATTAGACATGTAAATTAACTTGGTTCATGGGAACTGGGTTAGAGTAAATGTAACATTTTATTTGACAGCTATTTAAATCACCAGCAACAAATGTAGTTTATTTTAATAGCGATTAGATGCTGATGCATGACGTTTTTAGGACGTCGCCTTCTGTAGATGCTGATGCACGACCCTTTTATCTGCTGATAATCCCTGCCTGTTACCAATTTTATGTGCTCTCAGAGGAGGTTTGTCCAAGAAAAAATAACATGATGATTGTTATATTTATTTGTTACACATTGTAAAGTATCTATTAAATTTAAGGGATAAGCTGTAGCTATACTAGGATTCGAAGGAAACAATATTTTCTCAATGGAAAGTGTAAGGCTGACAAAATTGTTCTATGTGCGCAGGGTATGAAGTAATGAAGAATCCATGAATAGTATATGAAACTCGGAATTCCTTTCAATGCATCTCGTCACTACCAAATGCAAATTCAAAAGACGACACTATACAAGGCTTGGCCCAAAAACTGAAAAAGAAACAAAGGAGCCACTACAAAATAGTTTAATGATATGCCTTCTGTCTTTCTGGTACCTGAATTCGTCGACCAACTTTAGTTCTCGAGTAGTCTTCACTACCTGTATCTGAAAATGATGTTGATGCAGAAATGACTCTCATGCTGTCCGATCTACAACAATTTGAATCCATCAAACGTTTCCCAATTTGCCACGCAACTTTGCAAGGAAATTTCACACAGCACCATAAGATGGTTAATGGACAACATATGCACAACGCACAGACACTAATACCACATTCAGTCGCTTGGTAACAACACTCAGTTTGATAAGTTTTCTTCACGGAAGAATGGGACGAACAATGAGAAGAAGAGGAAGAAACCTTTCTTCTCATATCTTTTGGAACCTTACTCACCTGCGACTATAACGAGTGGATTGTGTTAAAGTCTGAACCTAGTGGCACCTTTCCATAGGACCATACAAACATGCACTTTAGTTTTGTGGCAAAAACGGCTGGTTGTAATAGTGCCTTTGGTGAGATCTTATGTATTTTTCGAGGGATCTTGCTATACAATCTCTTAGAGATGCTCTGATACACATAGTATCGTATTCGCTCCTAAATCCTAACTATTGGGGAACGAATCTAGCAAAGTGCGTTCGTTTAAGAAAAAAGCATGGAGAGGAGGATAAAGTTTTTGGTCCAAAAGTGCATCTAAAAAAACTTCTCTCTGAAGAATTTACAAGTGAAATGTAACTCGTTGCGTTTCCGTAATAATCAATAGTCATAGTCATGGACGCATGTGGACATTTGCAGCTAAACTTGCCTTATTTGTGGCCCCTGAAATCTGTCGACAGAAAAGTGTTACGTAATTAGGGCTGTCAACGGGCCGGATTTGAACAGGACTCACCTATGTCCAAGTCCTGTCCAAATTATATTTACATTTAGAAAGTCTAAGTCCGGCCGGACTTGAGCAGTAAGACTCCAACCCAAGTTTTATATGTGGCACTACAACACTAATCCATCAAACCTTTTAACATTTTATGTATACTAATAGTTACAAATTTAATAGTACTTATTTGAAAAACTAAAAAAATAATCTTAGTTTTCGAACTGGGCCGTTATCGGGTCGGACGGGATATGTCCATAACTGGCTCAATAGTCTTATCGGACAAGTCCCTATCTTATAAGTTCGGATTCAATCTGTCATATAAGTTCGGATTCAATCGGGCTTTGGGCCTGGCCCGGCCCATTGACAGCCCAACATAATCAAACTTTAGGGATACCAAAAACATTTCTGTAGTTTAAATGCCGACACTCTGAAAAATCAATTGATATCACGAAATTCCACAAACGTAGGCCTGGCTGGCGTCGTGTCCATCGTGCAAGGGGGTCGTCAATTAAGCCGATTCCTCATTTTCGTTGGTGTTTTCCCCTGTTGCATTCTGGTAATTCAATTCTTCTCTATAATTCTGTGTATTTTTTAAGTGGTTTTATTATTTGCATCAGTGGCGGAGCCAGGAATTGATTCCAGGGTGAGCCGATTATCACTACAAATTTTTCAGCGCAAATTCAATTAAAACATATACGCGTTTTTCTTGTTTTTTTCTTAAGTTTAACATTTGTGAGTCTATCGTTTTATTTTGTTTTTTTAATACTGTTATACAAACAACAAATTTTTTGTAGTGTATGTTATCAATTACAAAATCATATTATAGTTTAGGTAACAAAATTTTAAATTTGGAAGTATTAGATCAAAACTCACATCTACTGTACTTCCTAGGAGTAACTATCACGCTCTGATTTTTTTTTTTTTATAGAATCCAAATCGACAACAAATAGATTCTACTTTATTTCTGCGTCATTCCTACAAATCTTAAAGCGTGAGCTGAACTTAGCGTACAACTTCTGGTCTAGCAATACCTCAATACAATACGTATACGCTCTTCATGCTCCTCCATAGTAAAATGAGTCCACGAGATATCTTTAAGTAGAGTAATTAATAATTGTAAAGAAGATATTTTCCTTTTATTTTTTTTACTTGTTGGCTTTTATTTTTTTTTTATTATTATTCTAGTAAATGGGTTGGATAGTTAGTATGCTTGAGTGTGATCGGTCAAAATGAAATAAAGCCCGAATATGATTTAATGCTATGTGGGCCGAAAGAAATTACATTCTAGTAGGGTCCATGAACTTTTAACAGTTGTATAGGCTTAAGACTTGATATATATGGGCGTAAGATATGGGCGGGCTACCCAACTCAAGACTTGATTTAAAAGAAAGATGATGTCATCATCTTCCTCATTGAGAAAATGAGGCACGATCAGATTCAGGTCTGCCAACTCAACTCTCCCTCATTCACTAGCTCTAGTTTTTTCTTATTTTAAACATGTTTTCCTCTTACATTACTAAAAGAGATGTTGGTCTTTCTTTTTTGTCACTGACCAAGCAAAAGTTTGTAGTGAAGTATATATATTTTGTTAAGGAAATTTGAGGGTGCACCAGGGTGTACCCTGGGACCCCCCTGGCTCCGCCACTGATTTGCATTGCATCTTCTTCTCATTACCAACACTTAAGTATTGGTGATGTCTTCCGGTTTAGTCTACACATTGTGTTGGTAAACGTGTCTCAAATGTTTGACGAAATTCCTCACTCAGAAGTTTTGTTTTGGTTGCAGGCTTGTTAAATGTCGAAGTCATTTAATGCAGAAAGGTTTCTGAAGTAAGTGGACTTAGAGCTTTAACATAAATTATGCTATTTTTTTTTTACTAGTTAGATACATTGTTTTTGTTATCAGGAAAGTGGGATTGGGAAAGGAAGATCACTATTTCTGGAAGCAAATAGGAAAAGCTCTACTATGTACATACACATGCTTTGGTGTGGCTTGGTGGTGGAATGAGACATCTCCCCTTGGTTGGATGACGCTTAAGCCCAAACCCAAGGTATCTTTCGTTTTTTTATAGGCAAATCATTTTTTTGTTGTCAAGTTCAAGAAACCTTAGTTTACACATATGCATATAAATTTTAATCAAACAGTGTGGAAGCCCTTAGCTTTGTTTTGAAATAGGGAGAGTATTTAAGACTCATAATCTTTTTGGACTTGTCGAAGATATGAAATACCATATTAGTACTATAAGAGGGGAGATTGGTCAGATATTTCCAATGAAACCTATGTTTAGGAAGCAAAGTTTAGAAGGGCAGAAAATGGTTGGGGAGAACAAAAAAAGAAACAAATGCAAAAGCCATATTTGACGAGAGTAGCATGGGAGTGCCAGCAGTGGTGCAGCTCGGCCTCAACTTTTACGAACTTAACTTGAATGGTTATAATCCAGAGTCTATATTAGTTAGTTTGTTCTGAAAATTAGATATAGAAATGCAGTTGTCGAAAGGCTAAACATACACTTGTTATTTTAGGAAGAAAAGGAGATGGCGCACTTGTATGAGCGCCGAAGATTTCCATATCCAGGTGACACAGAGGCTACTGATGCATTTATCGCTAGCGGAGGCGCAATTGGCACTACCATTGGACCCAAAGGACTAATTGAAACTGGGGAAGATTCTGATAATTTTCAGAAGAAATTGCAATCAAAGAAGTTTGAAAAAGAATCTCTGAAGATGTGGTTTAGAATGAGGAATGAGGTCCTCTCAGACCTCCAAGAGAAAGGATATGATGTTGAGTGATTGTAAGGTAATCCACAACCCGTACTAAAAGTATGCGTATAAACACTATGGATCAAAGTTTGTATCATGTCTCTATCTTATTCAGTGTAACTTTTTTATAATCTATTGTTCCTTATAAATCTGATTATATAATATGACTTTCTCATGGCCTTTTTTCCTATGCTGGGGTTAGACTGCACCATTTGAAAAACTAACCTTTTGCTTCTTATCTCGTTTTTATAGGTGGCTTGGTAGCAACCTTCTATTCCTGTAATGCCATTTACAACTACTTCCTTAAGGTTCAGGTTTGCTTGGATAATGAGTAAGTGGATTAGGAATTAGGATAACAACCACCCCTATTGCAAGAGTAATGCCAGTAGTTGATACTTGATAGTTGATTAGTGGAACTGTTATAGTCTCTTTCAGGTACTTTTTAGGCTAAATTATTATGGAAGCAGGTAATGTATGTTTGTTGCAACTTGCAACTAAACAGGAGTTTTATGTTTTGATCACTTGTCGAGTTTATGTAATACATTGACTTACCAGAGTACTGTGGTTCTTGCAAGTGAATAAGAGTTTAGATTATCAATGAGTGCCAACTCTTGCAAGTTGCAACAAAACATATTGAAACTTTGATTTCGTATATTATTGCAAAAAATTGATGAAATGATTGATTTGTACGTGTACTGTGTACAGTTGTACAGAACTCTACCTAGTTCAGTTCTGAAGTCATACAAAAAACTCAGTACTAGAATTATTTCCTTCACACTATGCTTTTCTTTCTTTTCCAGCTATCGTACCTTCCAGAATCCACCACCTACATGCCTATTAAGTCTGTTTATAGATGCATAACCATAGTAGCAACTTTCAACATGGCAACATTCATCTCCATTACAAATCTATATCCAATTCAAATTATAACTAATCCCTCAACCCTTGATTGAAAAAGAATTAAATTCTATCCCTTGCTTACCAAACATACCTACTCCATTAACATATCCCCTCCCTCACTCAACTAATCAAATTCCCTATACATAACTTGCAAACTCACATACTCATGCCCCCAGATACCAAAATCCCATCTCTCAACTTTCCTTTCAATCCAACCTTCTTCCCAACATCATTCTTCCCACACTTCAAAGAATGTCTAGTTCATACATATCTTCTTCCTACATGTCTCTTCAATGAGTTTATAGTTGATACATCTCTCCTTATATTGTGCATCTCAAGTCTTAAATTCTACAAATTCATCCCCCTTATTGAGGTCCAAGTGTCCAACATTCATCAACTCAAACACCTAACCAAAAATTAGCACCAACCAAGTCATTCCACCTCATCAAAAATATGTTGAAAAAACTCAAACGAAGAGTCAAAACCATAGTCTCCAAGGCCTTTAAAAAACGCCGAAGACCTTCAAAGCCATCACAGCAAGACTCTTTCTCTCCTTCCTCGACCCCTCCTCCATCTCCACCACCTCAACCCACCATGTCTTCATCGTCTGCCACCCCATTTCTCTTCCCACACATACAATCAACAATACTCCCAGACCCATCTCGTTTTTTCTCTCCAAATCTTCTCTCGTCACCTCTTCCCACCAACTCATTCTTCCAAAACTTTGTTCTCAAAAATGGTGACCAACCTGAATACATACACCCTTACATCGTCAAATCATCTCAATCTTCACTTACTCTTTGCCACCCATCTCGTTTTGTCACAACTGCTTTCATTTACCAAATCTTCATTGCTGACCTCACCATCTCATCTCCTCAAAATGAGGCGGCCCACGATCACAAAGTCTCATCATTTAGTGATCTTAGTGTTACTTTAGACATCCCACCAAATCTACGTTTCTTTTTAGTACGAGGTAGTCCTTTTATAACATGTGCTGTTTCTAGTCCTACCCCAATTTACATATCAACCATTCATGCCATTCTCTCTGTGTCTTCAAACAGTAATCAAACTAAGCACACCATTAAAATGAACAACAACCAAACATGGATATTATATTCATCTTCACCGTTGAGTTTCACTTCTGGTATGTCTAGCATTACAACTAGTGAATTTTCTGGTGTACTCAGGTTTGCAATCTTACCGGATTCTAATGGCTATTATGAATCGATACTCGATCGGTTTAGTTGTTGTTATCCAGTGAAAGGGGAGGCAGTTTTTAACAATCCGTTTTCTTTGGAATATAAATGGGAGAAGAAAGGATGGGGTGATCTTCTTTTACTTGCCCATCCTCTTCATCTTCGGCTTTTGTCGAAAGACCATGGGAATGTATCTATTTTAGAGGATTTTAAGTACAAAAGTATGGATGGGGATCTTGTAGGAGTTGTAGGAGACTCTTGGGTATTGAAGATGCATCCCATTTCGGTTACTTGGCATTCGATTGGCGGTATAGAAGAAGAATCCTTTGATGAGGTTGTTTCTGCTCTTTGCAAAGACGTCGAGGGTCTAACTCCCATAGCGACGAGTTCATCGTACTTTTACGGTAAATTGATTGCTAGAGCTGCTAGGTTTGCTCTGATTGCAGAGGAGGTATCATATCCCGACGTTATTCCAACTGTTAAGAAGTTTTTAAAGGAGTCTATTGAGCCTTGGTTGGATGGGAGTTTTAATGGCAATGGTTTCTTGTATGATCCTAAATGGGGAGGAATAGTTACTAAACAAGGTTCGTTGGATTCTGGAGCTGATTTTGGATTCGGGGTGTATAATGATCACCATTACCATCTAGGATACTTTCTTTACGGTATTGCTGTGCTTGCTAAGATTGACCCGGCATGGGGAAGGAAGTATAGGTCTCAAGCTTATTCAATGATGGCAGATTTCATGAACTTAGGTAGGCGGGGAAATTCACATTATCCACGGTTGAGGAACTTTGATTTGTGGAAGCTGCATTCGTGGGCTGGAGGACTGACTGAATTTGCTGATGGGCGTAATCAAGAGAGTACTAGTGAGGCTGTGAATGGTTACTATTCAGCTGCCTTAATGGGATTAAGCTATGGTGATACTCATCTTGTAGCGATAGGGTCAACACTAGCTGCTTTGGAGATTCAAGCGGCACAAACATGGTGGCATGTGAGAGAAGGGGAGGGAATATACGAGGATGAATTCAGCAAAGAGAATAGAGTTGTTGGTGTGTTATGGTCTACCAAGAGGGATAGTGGTCTTTGGTTTGCTCCTCCTGCGTGGAAGGAGTGTAGGCTTGGAATTCAGTTACTTCCATTGCTGCCAATTACCGAGAATTTGTTCTCGGACACTGGGTTTGCTAGAGAGTTGGTGAATTGGGCATTGCCAGCTTTGGGAAGAGAAGGGGTTGGAGAAGGATGGAAGGGGTTCGTTTATGCACTACAAGGAGTTTATGATAAGGAAGGTGCATTGGAGAAAATCAGAAACTTGAATGGGCATGATGATGGGAATTCACTTTCGAATATGTTGTGGTGGATTCATAGTAGAAGTGCTGGAAAGGAGGAAGGACATGATGGAGGGAGATACTGCTGGTTTAGACACTACAGTGATCACTAAAAATTTGAATCAATACTATGTTTTTTGTTATGTTGCCTTTTTTTGGTTTTGTGATTTATAAGCTGCTTGGAAAACTATGATAGAATAAACTCCCAAGTTATAATACTCAGTTAGTATCATGGAGCACTTTATTGGCATAGTATACAATGTACTATACATGTTTTTGCACTTTGGATACTATACAATTTTCTAGGCACTAAACTACATTGTACTATCAACAAAATTTCACTTTGCGACTTGGAAGTATTTCCAGTCAATTTTTGCTGATGTGGCCACCGGCCTATGCCACGTGTCCGGCCATCTAGACATGTGGCATTTTTGAAATACACGTGACTTGGTGGTACCTCAATTTGAAAACTTGAAACACTAACTCTCAATTGCAAGTTTAACCTTCTTCCTCAATTTGAAAACCCTAACTCTCAATTTGAAACCCTAACTATCAATTTGAATAGTTCAAAATGTCGTCCACCTCTATCAATTCAAATCATTCATGCTTTTTGTGGAGAGCCATCTCCTTTAGTAATGTCAAAGACCTGTTGGAAATTTGGGAAGAAGATTTTTTGTTGTACAAATTACAAAACTCACGATTGTGGCTACTTTGATTGGGAGGACAAAGTTCCAAAATCAACAAAGCAAAGGTTCATTGATTTGTACAAAGAGATTGACGAATTGAAAGAAAGTTTGGAGGAAGCTAACATGAAAAAGGTGGAGTTGCAAGGAAAATTGAATGTAATTGTTTACTCCGAAGAGAAGAAGAAGAAACGAGTTGAAGAAAAAGGTGACGACTTTGGAATGCCGAATTATAAGGCGAAGAAAACTTGTTTGATTTTGGTCATTGTATTCTTGCTTTACAAGTATTTGTTTGGTTAATAAGTGAAGTGCATTGTGTTTTACGTAATGTTACGTAACATGGTTTTGTAATGTAATGAGTTGAATGAAAATGGAATGAAATTATAGAGTTCTCACGGATTACGTGTTTACGTAATGTTTCGTAACATGGTTTTGTAATGTAATGAGTTGAATCTCACGGTTTTACGTGTTTTACGTAATGTTACGTAACATGGTTTTGTAATGTAATGAGTTGAATGAAAATGAAAATGGAATGAAGTTGTAGAGTTATCCGGTTTTACGTATCTTTAAGTTTTACGTGGCTTGTAGAGTTGGAATGAAAATGGAATTAAGTTTCTGTATGGCCTGGTTTCTGTAATGTTCTGTATCTTTAAGTTTCTGTGAATGAAACCCTGTGTAGCCTGGTCTTTAAAAAAACCAGAAAACCCTGTGTAACCATGTTACAAAAACCTGTGGCTTTAAGTTTCTGTATCAGGGTTAAACATCACTACACTACACAGCTCTGCCAATGTGTATGGTGGAGACAAACTCTAAACTTAATATATTGTCCCTAATCCATGTTAAGGCTTAATATATAATATGGAAAGTTTATCAAAAAAAAAAAGACTTGATAATTTAACATAGAACAAGACAACCAAGCTAAAAAAACATCAAAACATAGAAACAAGAACAAGACACAATACACCATATACTTTGCCTAGATAAACCTAACATCGGTTCACTTCAACACTTCAACACATCAAACAACACATCAAACATCGGGTTCACTTCTTAGACTTAGACTTCTTAAACTTCTTGGACTTCATACAAAACCGGGATAAGGCTGCAGCAGCAGAAAGACCCAGGATAACCTCTTGAACTTCTTTGCTTGGATGGTGTTGGTCTTTGATTCCCTCCTCGCTTTGCTTCATTTTCTGCTGGCTGGTAACCTTATGGCGATTTCTCGAGCTTATGTTGAATCGGGTGGAACCGGACTTGGTTCTCTAGGTCGACTTGACTCTCCCTCTTCCCTTGACTCAATGATGCACACCCTTCCACGGTCATCACAAGGCTTCAAATTAATAACATCATTCTCATAAACAACCTCCATGAACACTCTCTCCCCTCCTTTGTTTTGATGAGGTCCCAAACTGCAACCAATGCTCTTTCAAAAGTTTTGGGTTCTCCCTTACCCTCAACATGGATCATCGACCCTTGGGCATTGTTTTTCGAATCTAAACCTATTGCATACAACCCTCTACCCTCTAGGATGGTTTTATAGATTGCATACCAAACACCATTAATTATCACCAACTATAAAGTCCAAAATTAAAACTATAACACTATTTACAAGACATTAGTCAAATCAGTTTTCAATATGTTCATTAAAGCATTCTCTTTGACCAAAAAAAAAAACTGTTTTCTTACATTCAAAATATGACACTTGTTCTTTGCATGACCATATTTGAGAGAAATATACAAAACGTGACACTTGTTCATTAAAGCAACAAGTTTGAAACAGAAACCATTAATACACTCTTAAAACACCAAAATGAGCTAGATCAATTTTACCAAATAATTAGGTGGGATGCCTTTTGTACTCTTTGCAGCACTTGATTCCTGAGTTCCAAGTGGTGTATTATTTGACCCTTGACTACTTCCAACTTGATCACTTGCACTTGAAGTCTTCCTTTGTACAACTCTCCTTTCTTGTGGTGGCTATATAAGAAATAAAGCATAATTAATAAAAACTTACCAAACTAAACTAAAGAATAAAGACATAAACTAAACTAAATTTTAAATTGCAGACACTTAAATGAATAAAAAACTTAAAGTAATAACTTACATGAAAATATTTTCTTCGGTTGGAGGTAATATGTGTACTCCATCACCCATTGACCACAGTTACTCTTGGTGCAAGTGGAACAGCTAATCTTGAAGCAGTCTACACAGTCATGCACAATGAATAAGCCAATGCACTCAAACTAATTTATTGAAAAAACTAAACTAAAACACTCACATTGATGTCAGCTTCTCTTTCAATAGTATTAGTGTTTACACCAAGTGGAACAGTAATTGGCTCATTGCTTCCTCTTCCTCTTCCTCTTTCACCCCTAGCCCTTGTACCTTTACCCCTTGTACCTCTACCCCTTGTACTTGGTTGCTGATTAGTTGCACTCTCATCTGTTAAAGTACTTGGCCCTTCATTACTTGGAGATGGTTCATTTGAATTCAAGGGTGTCAATCTTGAAGCAGTCTACACATAATACACTATGAATAAGATAATGCACAAAATATAATAAATGAAAAATACATTAAATATATTAGAAGACTCACATTGATGTAAGTTTCTCCTTCAGGACTAGTGTATACTCCAAAGCTATAGGAATTTGGTTCCCCTTCTTCCTCTCCCTCTTTGACCTCTACCCCTTGTACCTCTGCCTTTTGTACACCTACCTTCATTACTGCCATTCTCAGCTGTTACATTAGTTGGCCCTTCATTAGTTGCATCCTCAGCTGGGACATTATTCACTTCTCCTTTCTTCTTCCTCACCTAATATTATATTAACATATTTAAATACAATCAAAACCACTTGTAAAAATAACTTATAAAAGTAAAAGACAAATGCATACTCACTTGTTTCTTTCTAAGTGGTGGGTCGTAGACTTGCATGACCTTATGTTGTGTTCCTCACTATTGCATCTAGAACAATGCATTTTCCTACCGCTTCTGCATGCATAGTTGATGAGAAGCCTTGTCTTACGTCACTCTTCCAGTTCCCACTTGTGTCACTCTTCCAGTTCCCATTGCTACTCCTTCTCCTTCCTTCTATTCTTCTTCGGAGTGCGCGGGCATCCTCCTTGCTATGGGAGGCAAAATAGCGTGCCTTTTTGTCCTATGCCACATGTTTTGACCATTCAAAGGCTGTAACACATGACTATATATCTTCTTGTACTCTGCCACACTATACCAACTAGATACATCTTTCTTGATGGATCAATGTTGAGATAATACATAACTGAAATGGCATGTGGACATGGGATGCCATTCATTTCCCACATTCATTTGCATCTCATAGCGGTTGCATCCGCGATAAAGGCCTCATATTTGTTCTTCCGGCCTCAAATGAGTTGCTTCCATTGTAATGTGCAACCCAAAACCTATGATCTTCTTTTTTTTTTTTTCTAACTTTTGCATTATAATGGGACAAAAGGCGGTCTTCGATTAGCCATTCTTTGCAATCTTCTTTTGCATTCTAGCCATTACTTGCTGTCGATATCCTCAAGCATTTCTATGATGTTCTTTTCCCTTGCTTCCACTATTGTTGAGTTAAATGTCTCGCGTATATGTTGTTGTCAGCAGAATCGAACAAGGAAACATGCTAAAAAAGCTCTTGACCTTTGTCTTGGGTTTTGCTTCACCATGCAGTGGTGATATGCATCCTCGAATACTTTTCATTTCATCCATGTTTTGTTCAAACTCTTGAGGAGTCCCACATTTGCTAGCCTTCCAAAGCGAAACTTATCGTAAACCGGGGAATGTCTTCTTGAAATTGGCATATACATATGCGGCACAATTTCATTGCTTTCGACCAAAAGGCAAATAGTCTTTTATCACTTGTACAAGACCCTTTTGCTGGTCACTAATAATAGTCAACCCAAGACCCTGACCCTCACTATAACCCAAGTCTTGCATCAGCAAATCCAAAAACCACATCCAACTATCTGAGTTTTCCACTTCTACAACTGCCCATGCTATTGGGAACATTTGATTGTTTGCATCTCTACCAATGGCTGCCAATAGCTCCCCCTTGCAGTACCCCTTCAAGAAACATCCATCAACTCCAATAATTGGTCTGCAACCACTCTTCCATGCATTTATAAGTGCAGCAAACCCTATATACATGCGCTTGAACACTGCAGGTTCATTAGGTGTAGGATGAAATAATTCTATCTCAATAGTACTCCGGGATTACTCCTTCTTAGTTCAAATTGGTAGTCCCACAACTTTGCATATACACCGACCCAACCTATTTTCCCTTTGCATCTAGAACTTTGCGCTTAGCTCTGCTACACTGACACAATGTCACATCAAGCTTAAACTTGTGCATAATATGCTCTTTCAAATCCTTCAATTTCATTTTAGGATACTTCAGTATCTTCTCTCCATATATCCTAGCAATCCATTTACGGTTAGCAATCACGGACATCAAATATCCTTGAACACTTATGTTCTTCTATATAGGACTTTATCGGAAGCTTCTCTTGCTTGTCATCCAACTAGCATATAGTCTAAATGGGCAATCCTCAAAGACATAATGCAAGGATTCTTTCTCGGTTGTTTAACTTCAACCAAAGTTGGTACCCATGAGCAACTGCAAAATCCTTCAAACAATCTTTGAGCTGATTAGGGGATGCAAACACCATCCCTAGTCTTGGTTGCACATGAAATACATCGATCTTGGGATCAAAACTAGGGTACCTAAACTTCTTGGTTTTTCTAATACCATCATCCTCATCGATTATCAGGACTTTCATAATCACTTGAATCTATATAGTCACTATCAACATCCCCATGGTCAACTTCATTATCACTAATAAACACATTGTTGCCTTCATCAACATAAAGCCCATCCACTGCTTCAAACACCGATTACTAGTGTTCATTGCTTCAACATCATCATCACCTTCAGCATTCATTGCTTGCTCAGCTCCAGTACCATTCACTTCAGGTTCATGATCACCATCATCCCAAATTGATTTCATTCTTTCAAGTCTTTTTCGTTTTTCCTTTCTTCTATCATTTTCCTAACTTCAATAAGCTCCTCATCATTATCGGACAATTCAGGGCAAATCCTCAAACCTAAAATCTTCCTCATCGACTCATTATCATCATCGAAATACAAACCTTATCACTCAGAATCGAAGTTTGTATCTCAATGTCTTCTCCATTCTCTAACTTCAACTACTTCAATATCATGCACAACATTTTGTTCACTTGAATCCACCTCAACATCATGTTCAATGTATACCTCAATTCTATTCCCACCCTAGCTTTTTTGCGGCATTTTCATAATACTAGTATCATCAAAAATTAACATATAACCCTTACTGCTGGCTTGACCATAGTGCATTTTATTCACATTATAATACCCCAACTCCTCCACCATTGATTTTAAATCAAAATATCCAAACCTATCCGGATCAATATTGTCCAAGCACTCTATCCTACCACCAAGGTAACGAAGGTCTGGACTAGTAACAAATGAACCCCCATGATGGAGATTAATTACAACTGTTTCCACTGCAGTAATTTAGCAACAATATATCAATAATATAACAACAATCATAGTATAATATTCATGTATAATAGCCGACAACAATATAAAAAACATTAACTTAAGAATAAAAAACATTAACTTACTTTAATATGGACTAGATTCCTGATTGCCAGCAAAGAAGGTTAGGGTTTTCTGTGTTTTATATAGGTTAGGGTTTGTGTGAATTAGACAATTTAATCTTAAAGACAACAAATTTTGGTCAATTAGGTTTTTGATGAAATCTCCAATTTTTGGGCGCTAATCAAAAGAGAGGGAAAAGTTAAGAGGGAAAATGCGGGAAATGCTTGTTGGCTATTCAGCTTGTGTGGCAAATGTAAACACACGTTTTTTATAATAAATAAAATGACATGTCTCCACATAGGATTATAAAACCTCCAAATTTGGCCACGTCAGCAGATTTTGGCCGGAATATTTGCCCAGTGCAGAACCTGAAATTTTTTTGATAGTACAATGTAGTTTAGTGCCTAGAAAATTGTATAGTATCCAAAGTGCAAAAACATGTATACTACGTTGTATACTATGCCAATTAAGTGTATCATGGAGAACACATTATTTCAGTTCTTACTTTTCTACAGTTTGTTTTCGACTACGATGTTATCCTGTGACAGGGTCAGGGGGGATGGCGTTGGTTGGATTCGAGTGAGAAACCTTTGTAAAATCCCTATATGTTAGGAAGATTCCGTGCGTGTGTACATAAAACTCTCGAAACTAAAAATGGAAAGATAACTTGAACTTGAATGCATTAGGCTGCCAATCCCGGACTCTTATTCTCATATGTCTTGCGCCCCAACACTAGCAAATATGAGGCCAAATCAGAGTAGTTCACTTAACGCCCTTTTTAGTTAGTTTTATATATTTGAGACGAGCTTGTCTAAGGCTCTAAGCTTCCACAAAAATCAATGAAGGTTCCACACATACATAACTAATGCTGTGTTTTTTTTCAGCTTTCATTCCTCCCAGACAATGTCGTATAACAGCTTAAGTGCAAAAAAAATACTGATTAGCTAGTAACAACCCAAGACAATATAATAATGTAATCAACAACTCATATCTATCCAAAATTTTCATTGTTAGGTACTCGCTAGGGGCACAACCCATTTTGTGTTGGGCAGACCCCAAAAAAAAAAAAAAATTACAAATTTGTCATTATCCTAAAAATCATGTTTTGTGTTGTGCAGACCCTAAAACTACATCAAAGTAAACTGTTGCAACCTCCTCTAGCCCTTCACCATACACCCACTAAACTCTAACTAGTGATATACTGATAATGAAACTTTCAATCTTTTTTGCCTTTTCCGAATGTATTCAATTTCTCTAACTTCAATGTAATTTATCTTCCTTCTCATATTTGTATTAGAGTGGCATGTCTGCTTGTGTAGTTGTATAGTTTCTTTTCTCTTGACATTCGATTACCCGATGTTGGAAAAGTAAAACCTTTGTTTATTGCTACTCCGCCACCTTTCATCTCTTCGTCAGAAAGGTTAATATGAGAAATGTATGTGTTGCTCAACTGCCGACCTCCTTTGTAAACTTGGGATAAGCTTGTGATATATGGTCATCGTCATCTCTTAAAATTGTAAACAATCCTGCTTTTTCAGTTTTCAGGAAAACCATTATAACTGTTAGACTCTTAGGAGTCTTAGCTCTCATTTCTGTCATAAGAAGACCATTTTTCATTATTCAGTCTTTAGTTAGAGCATTTTTATTTTATTTTTTAATGTATGCTTGTTTACCTCTATAGTTCCATCTGACCATATTTTACTTTTCCTAAACTCGTCACTGAGTGGAGTATAACAGTTTTGTGTCCATCTTGATAAACAAACTTTTCTCGTGCTGATAATTGCTTTTCATTGATTCCTGCAGACATTAGTACGATATCAGTTGTCCGTGGTCGTGATTGTTTTTAACAATGGTGGTCTGTATGGAGGTGACCGGAGGAACCCTGAAGAAATTACTGGGCCTTACAAAGATGATCCTGCCCCTACTTCTTTTGTACCTGGTGCAGCATATCATACTGTAATGGAAGCTTTTGGAGGCAAAGGTTATCTTGTTGGAACTCCAGAAGACCTCAAGTTTGCGCTTGCGGAATCATTTTCTGCACGGAAACCAGCTGTAATAAATGTCACCATTGATCCTTATGCTGGTGCAGAAAGTGGGAGAATGCAACACAAGAACTGAGACAAGATTTCTGATGCTGATAGGAGGAGGAATCGGAGCATATTATGCTATGAATATCCTGGCTTTTTACCTTGTGTCCTTTTGATTGAATACTTGAACGTTATTGTCGGCAATAGTTGTAATAAGATCATATGCCAGTGAATGTTGTCTTTATAGGTTCAGCTTTTATTTGTAAATACGAGCTGATTCATAGTTATCTACTTATCCTAATTATTGGGTTCAGAAATGAGAATGATCCGATTACAGTTTGTGTACGTCTGTAACTATGTGGTGCCGAGAAGGGGTATGCATTCAAGATTATCAGATATTCAGTAAGGATGCTGGCCATTTATTTTCAAGAGCTTGCCTTTATATATTAATTGGAAGTATTGCCTGTCAATAATTCGCATCAAAGCATGTCAGTTAAACAGCCAGTTCTAGTTGAAAGTCTTGTGATGTGCGGAAATGCCTTGTAAATTACCTCACTGAGTATGCTCCAACTGAAAAAGATCTTAATCACCTAATGCTATGAGAACTCATTGCAGAATTCCTCCATGTAATTGTTCAATTTTAGGTTGTACTTCGAGGGCATCATCAGTTACAAATACAATATAGCCCTAGGTCCACCATTAGATTTTTAAAAAGAAATAATCACGTCTTTTTCCTTGTTGCAAAAGATATAATCACTTAAAATTTAAAGCATATAAGTAGATAACAGAGGAAGCACAAATTAACACCCTAAGTAAGCAGACAGCAGTTCATTACACCAGCAGACCAACTGGTAGTTTGCCCACGTCTGCGCTCACAGGCATGTTCATGTGCTACGTTATGGTGTGCTACCACATTGAGATAAAGACAATCACAAACAAAAAAGAAGCTAGAGCCGGACTGAGTGCTAGACGGAGAAGTAGGATCCAGCAAACTCCTGCACTCACATCCAACCACCAGCTTCTTGACTCCCAGAGTTCATGCTTTTTGAAACCCTTTCCACAAGGTAATGATCTCTTTCTCTGGGCCTTGTACACCAGATTCCCTGCTTCCTGCATAGATAAATTCGATAGTCATTTCTAGATTATAGTGCCTTCATAAGAGAAAAAGCCATCAACGAAAAGCAAACAGACCTGATCTTCCAATTGTTGGGGACATGTAACTGGCAAGTGGATAGAGGAAGAAGGGGGTTAAATAATAGATATTAAGGTTTTGGTTTGTCAACGAGTGTGGATCATATGCGCTTCTTTGGAGAGCAAGTCTTCCTAATCCATTCTCAGAAAGGCTCCCCCAGCTCCCCATATACAACAAAACCCAAGGAACAAGGAGACCATCAATAAAACAAAACACTGGAGTTTCAAATGCTCTGGAAATCATCAGTCACCATGCCCATCATTTGCAGCAAAGCCTTTGGTAATATAAGATATTGGTGTCCTTCCAGCATTTGTTCAATTTTTGTATCAGGTGATATATGTCCTTGAACTACATTTCTCGAGCATTAAAACCAATTAGCCAAATCAGAACTATATATGCATCTTAATCTCTACATTTTGTCTGTATTGCCAAAAAGAATGAGTAAAGATGACAGAGATTGGTCTCTTGGATAGCCTGACTGCAGTCTGCACCCTGCAGAACCTTACGAAAAAATGATCCCAATCAAGTCTGTTCGTGTATGTGGAGCGCTTGCATTATGTGTCTATAGAGTCAACTCCAAGGAAGCAAATTGTTTGCTTCATGTTATTCTGCACTTTATATTTTCCTAAACTATTAAGAACACCTAGCTATTCAATATCTAGAGAAGGAAGTCTGCAAGAAGATCCAAAGATGCAGATTGAAGCAGACAAGACCAAAAAAAACAAAAAAAAGATAAGAAAAAAAAAACAAGCAGCTATTTTCGAATGTGACATACACAACTTTGCAACATTGAGCTTTTCTTTGTTATATAGACGAAAATCACAAGACTAGCTTACTTGTAACTACATGGTTTGTACACGCTATGTATGAGGAGGTTCCTAGTTCCTACACACCTTTTATGCGATTTCTACACGGTTTCTACATGTACCAAGTATAAATCAATGACCACAGTAGCACCTCGATTGAGAGATAAAACAACTGAGCTGCTGTTGAACATTTATTCTATGTCATCTCAGCTACTGGCTAACCAAGTACAAGGGTTTACAACCCAGATCATTTGTCTATACATACAACGCCACTACAAGAAATGGAAAGTACAAGCAAAGACAATCAATATATTTACTTCAATAAAGGCGACTGTAGGTTTAACCAAGATACAAAACAAAACCAGTGGTCCAGGCAATAAGTACTATAAGAGATTTCGAATGGCTTCCATAAACAACAAGATATATTTGCATCATGAAAGCACCACTAAGACAAGTGAACCCCTTCAAAAGTCCTAACATAATAGCTCTGCCAGCCATTAAAACAACACTTCATCACCATTCCAACACAAACTCGTATTGTGGGGATATTTTTTCCCATTTTTCACGCACGGAATCTTCCAAATATATAGGGATTTTGTT
Source organism: Coptis chinensis (assembly GCF_015680905.1). Taxonomy (NCBI): domain Eukaryota; kingdom Viridiplantae; phylum Streptophyta; class Magnoliopsida; order Ranunculales; family Ranunculaceae; genus Coptis; species Coptis chinensis. The sequence goes on along the minus strand of NC_141456.1, from coordinate 5,306,181 downwards.
TCTAATTTCTATTCTATTCCGAGTTAAGTATTTAAGTGAAGTGTGTCTCTAACTGAAGTAGGTTTCCTAGTTAACGAATTACTTGCCATCCAAGCTAAAACCTCTAATAGGCAGTCTGACGTAAATCATAAGATTATACAAATAATATAAAAAAAGGGAATCTCCATCTTTAAACCCTCTCTACAAATGAACCCACGAGAAGAAAAAAGACCCCGTCTCTCTTTCCCTACAATGAATCCACCACCAGCTCTAACTATACCATTCACTTTCCCACTAGTTCATTCAACAGTTCTTCCAGACCCATCTCGTTTTTTCACTCCAAATCTTCTCTCGTCACCTCTTCCAACCAACTCATTCTTCCAAAACTTTGCACTCAACAATGCTGAACAACCTGAATACATTCACCCATATCTCATCAAATCATCAAACTCTTCCCTAAGTGTTTCATACCCATCTCGTTTCTTCACTTCTGCTTTCATATGCCAAGTTTTTGTAGCTGATCTCACTATCTCAGCTGTGAATAATGGTAAAGATTGTGAGGTAAAAAAAGATCACAAAATCTCTTCTTTTAATGATCTTAGTGTTACTTTAGATGTTCCACCTGGTTTACGTTTCTTGTTAGTTAGAGGAAGTCCTTATATTACTTGTGAAGTTTGTAGTTCAACTCAAATTTCCATATCAACTATTCATGCCATTCTGTCAATTTCATCAAATAGTTTTGGGACTAAGCATAAGATTCACTTTAACAACAACCAAACATGGATTATGTATTCATCTTCACCATTGAATCTGGATTCTAGTTTGTCTAGCATCACTTTTAGTGGGTTTTCTGGTGCACTTAGGTTCGCAATCTTGCCGGACTCTGACCCCAGTTATGAATCTGTACTGGATCAATATAGTTCTTGTTATCCAGTTAGTGGGGAAGCAGTTTTGGGGAACCCTTTTCTTTGGAATATAAGTGGGAGAAGAAAGGATTGGGGATCTTCTTTTACTTGCCCATCCTCTTCATGTTCAGCTTTTGTCTAAAGAGCAAGGGGGGTGTGTCTATTTTGAAGGATTTTAAGTACAAAAGTGTGGATGGAGATCTGGTAGGTGTTGTAGGAGACTCATGGATGTTGAAAACTAAGCCGGTTCCGGTTACTTGGCATTCGATTGGGGGAGTACAAGAAGAATCCATCCCTGAAATAGTTTCTGCCCTTCGCAAAGATGTTAAGAGTCTGAATACACCAATAACAACTAGTTCGTCTTACTTTTATGGGAAGTTGATTGCTAGGGCAGCTAGGTTTGCTTTGATTGCTGAGGAGGTTTCTTGTCCTGATGTGATTCCGAGAGCTGAGAAGTACTTGAAGGCGAGGATTGAGCCTTGGTTGGATGGGACTTTAAGTGGCAATGGATTCTTGTATGAATCTAAGTGGGGAGGTTTAGTGACTAAACAAGGTGCTGTGGATTCTGGTGCTGATTTCGGGTTTGGAGTGTATAATGATCATCATTACCATTTGGGATACTTTCTTTATGGTATTGCAGTGCTTGCGAAGATTGATCCGGCATGGGGTAGCAAGTATAAACCTCAAGCGTACTCCTTGATTGCTGATTTCATGAACTTGGATAGGCAGGCTAATTCGAATTATCCACGGTTAAGAAACTTTGATTTGTGGAAGCTGCATTCATGGGCTGGTGGAGTGACTGAATTCGGGGATGGGCGGAATCAAGAAAGTACCAGTGAGGCAGTGAATGGATATTATGCTGCTGCCCTGTTTGGACTTAGTTATGGTGATGCTCGTGTTACTGATATTGGATCAACACTTGCAGCATTCGAGATTGAAGCAATGCGAACATGGTGGCATGTGAGGGAAGGGGAGGGATGTATGAAGATGAGTTTGCTAAGGCGAATAAAGTTGTTGGCATGGTATGGGCCAACAAAAGAGATAGTGGACTTTGGTTTGCTCCTCCCGAATGGAAAGAGTGTAGGCTCGGGATACAACTACTACCAATAGTGCCAATCTCTGAGGTTGTGTTTTCTGATCGTGACTTTACAAGAGAACTGGTAGAATGGACAATGCCAGCATTGAGGCGAGAAGGTGTTGGAGATGGATGGAAGGGCTTTGTTTATGCATTGGAAGGTGTTTACGACAAAAAAAGGGCTCTGAAGAAGATCAAAATCTTGAAAGAGCATGATGATGGGAATTCACTTTCTAATCTACTCTGGTGGATTCATAGTAGAAGTGAGGTAAAAGAGGCAGCACAAACTGGAGGGAGCTGGTTGGGAAATTTCTTTTTAAGCTTGTTTAGACATTATGATTAGTTGTGATCACTCCATCTGTTAAAATCTCTTACTTGCTTGATGTTATGCTTTTTGTTGTCTGTGATTGAGAACAGTATCACTTAGTTAGGAGGAAAAATATGAAATGTGAAGTTCGTTGTTATTAAGCTTACAATCGATAGATAAATATTTGACTGTCTCTGTCAGAAAACATCAGACTTTGTATATAACCTGGAACAAAAGTAACAAAATAAGCACGCAAGTGAAAATAGAGCTTTGAGACATTTGCAAGTGTCAGAACTTCACCTGTTACGTCTGCCTCATGTGAGATGTGGCCCTAATGAGTTATGTCCAAGTGTCAACACATGATTTCTAATATAGGTAGTCCTTCCCATCTATTTGGCAGACGTAACAGTTAAATATAAAGCTTAGGGCGTCTTCAGGCTACTTCGATATCATCCATAACATCACGTTAAGTAATTAATTTGTTTAGCTTGAAAAGAAAGGCTAACAATCCATTGTTATAATATTTACATAACCAAGAAAGTGTGGTTTATGAGGATTATGGGCTACTGAAGAAAAGAGCTTCTGTTGTACAGGGCAGTATGTCATTTAATTCCTAAAGAGCACCACAAGAACAAATGCATACAGTATTTACCATCAGACCTTCTAATACGCCTCTGGTTTTTACATTGGTGGTAAAAAAATTTCCAGTTTTATCTAGAGAGTGGCCGCATGTTCCTTGTCTTTCTATATATTGGAAGAAAGCGTCAGGTGAGCCTTCCTTACATCCCTGTTCTGAAAGGAATAAAACAACCAGAGCAGTACCTAACCAAAAAAGTCAGAAAATGTCATAAATATTGGAATATTTATACTACAAGAAGTGTATGTTCAAAACAATCTATAACTCAGACATCATTATCAACAACACCAAGAAGATTCAATCGCTACAAGTATCAGACTAAAAAAATTACATCGGGGGCACCTAATCACTAGAACAACATCATACAAAATAATACATCCAATAAAGAAGGAGATCACTAAGCATACCTTCATCAGATTAGATTCAATAACAGAGCATATATGTCACACCTGATAGTTTAAACAACTGATGGAAGTAATTCATTAACTCAAACTCAAAATAAAACATACCCTGTGTACTGCACTACTGCGTACTATAGCTAATAAAAAGAGTTAGTTATAGTGGAGAAAGTGCAAAATTAGATCAATTAGCACAGCTCAACTATAAATGTCACCATGAAGCTCAATGTAGCTGAACACTCTAGCCTACAAAACAGCGATTGAAATTTTCCACGAGGAAAGCAGCTAACAAGCATGATTTTCAAAGCACTAAACAGTAATTAAATTTCAACCTTAACAGCAGTAACCATGAAGGCTGAAGACATTCAAGTACTAAAAATGAATGAAAATGATCACACGCACAAAAACAACAGCAAGCACACAATAGTCTATATTAGGTCCAAGAGCACATAACAGCCAACTAGTAGCACCAAACTCTGACGTAAAAGGCAAATTTTTACACCTGAATTAGAAAAGGAGAAATATGCACTTAAGGTCTAGCAACACAGACCAGAGCATGTAATACAGGAACAATCTACAAGAACATTCGCAGGGCCGGCTCAACCTTATAGCAAAGTAGGCCTCCGCTTAGGGCCCCGTAGCCCAAGGGCCCCCCCACAATATAATCCAGTCATTGTCCACTACTCCACTATTGATTTATTAGTGGGGAAATAAAGAAAAAAATTAAAACCAAAACCCACTATTGTTTTTCATTTATTTTTCACTGTTGGATAAACGTTTTTATATTGGCAAATTGGAAACCATAAAATCACGTTAAAGTAGTGTTAAACACTTAAACTCCTTCAGTTCCCTCGCCTTCTCTAACAAAAAAATAACACACTTCAATACTAATTAAAGTTCTTCATCACCCCATGACAAATAATCAAGTATATATACGCCAACAATTCAATCTTACATATATCATTTTTTTGCCTTCTATATGATTTTTCTCTATAATCTCGCTCTCTCTCTCTCAATATTTGTTTTATTTGGTGTATAATTATTCTGCATTCTCTATCTATATTCGCAATTCTTTGTTAAATAAATCTATTGAAGTTTCAAATTTGTGCGAAGACTATTCAAGAAAGAAAAAAGATAAAGTTTGGATCATATGAAATAACGTAAACAAATCAATAACATGTGTGAGAAAAAAAATAAAAAAAGATATAACAATTTTTATTTGTTAAAGTAGTGTTAAACACTTAAACTCCTTCGGTTCCCTCGCCTTCTCCAATCAGAAAATAGCACACCTCCATAACTAATTAAAGTTCTTCATCACCCCATAATAAATAATTAAGTATAACATCAACAATTCAATCTTACCTATATCATTTTTTTTGTCTTCTATAGTTTTTCCCTATAATCTCTTTTCTTTCTATATTTGTATTATTTGGTGTAAAATTATTCTGCATTCTCTCTCTCTCTCTCGCTATTTGCAATTCTTTGTTAAATAAATCTATTAAAGTTTCAACTTTTTGTGAAGACTATTCAAGAAAGAAAAAAGAAAAAGCTGGGATCATATGAAATAATGTATACAAATCAATAAGATGTTGTGAGAAAAAAAAATTAAAAAAGATCTAACAATTTTTATTTGTTAAAGTAGTGTTAAACACTTAAACTCCTTCGGTTCCCTTGCCTTCTCTAACAAAAAGTAGCACGCTTCCATAACTTATTAAAGTTCTTCATCACCCTATAACAAATAATCAAGTATATATAACGCCAACAATTCAATCTTACATATATCATATTTTTGCCTTTTATGGTTTTCCCTATAATCTCTATTTCTTTTACGTATTTGTTTTATTTGGTGTATAATTATTCTACATTCTCTCTCTATTTGCAATTTTTAGTTAAATAAATCAATTGAAGTTCAAGTTTGTGTGAAGAATATTCAAGAAAGACAAAAAGAGAAAGTTGGGATCATATGAAATAACGTAAACAAATCAATAAGATTTTGTGAGAAAAAAAAAATAATAATAAAAAAAAAATAAAAAAAAAATATATATATATATTTGTTATTTTATTTGTTATTTTGTTATATATATAATATATTTTGTTATTTTATTTGTTATATATATAATATATTTTGTTATTTTGTTATATATATTTTGTTATATTTGTTATTTGTTATTTTGTTATTTGTTATATTTTGTTATATATAAAAATATAATAATATATTTTGTTATTTTATTTGTTATTTTGTTATATATATATAACAAAAAAACAAATTTTATTAGTATATATTAATCATAGAAGATTCGAACTTTGCTTAGGGCCCCGATTATCTTGCAGCCCACAACATTCGGGCGGGGTGGTCGGGAGAAGGCAAGACTTCATGGTACGGAATGCACATGCAATCAGAGTAGGGCTCAGGATGGACAAATAAGATCATGTGTAAATCCAACTGTTTCCAAACACTTTCAATAAGAAAGATACCAGCTTCAGTAACAACCCAAAAATTTCAATAACAACAGCTACAACATTTCAACTTTAAGGGAGTCCAAACAAACCAATATTTAATTATACTTCTCTCAAGTAAGCAAAACATCGTTGTAAACGTATTTAATGACAATAAACCTCCAGAAATGTGTTGTGGAAACAAAAAACACTTCACCAACTTTCAATCAAAGAACATGAGATCTACGGAAGCACTGCGAAAGACTGGTCAAGCTTTAGCAACACGATCCAATAAAAACATCACTGAATGACCCTACAGAAACAACATAAACGAAATCCTACATTCTCATATTTTGGGTTCTATTTAATACCATCGCTATGTGAAGGAAAAAGAAGGTTTCAAAACACCATGTAGACTGCATGCAGATTTTGGACTCAAAATTGTGTTGCCATAAACATTGTGGAACTTAAAACACGGCAAGTCTCCATAAACTGTTAAACTTAAACTTTTCCACCATGCATGGATCATAGAGAATTGTGTACTTTATTTGGGTTCCTTCAAAGTAAATCCCCTCCGAAATCCGGGTTTAAGAACCTAGGAACAGGTTGAGAATCAAAAAATCTCCAAGCCCCTCCAAAGAAATCCGGTGCAGCAAAGGCTCAAAGAACAGAAACCCAAAATCTCCAATATTATTAAATCCCAGGCTAGGAACGACTCTAAAATCTGGCAAAAGTTCAAAGCAAAAGTCGACCCGGGGCGACTCCAAAATCCGGCAAAGGTTCGGACAAAAAGTGCCTTTTGCCCACGAACACGCTTGGATTTTGAACCGCCTCGGGCCGGGCATGGCAAAAAGAGGTCATTGAGGGAGAGAAGGCTATTTATGTAAAGGTGCTAGTTCATAGGTTCATCCAAAGGTCGCGAATTAGAGACTTGTAAGTTAGGGTTTCTCAACGTGTGTACTTTGTATAACCAAAAGAACATACTTACCCCTTTTTAATAGGGTGTCTGCTCCAAATTAGATCCTTATCCATGTATCAAAAGTTTTATGAAAATTGAGTTTTACATAGTATTTGCAATATAATTAACATATTATTCTTCAAAATTCAACTAAAGATTGGTTTGTCTATTCTTTATTTTTGTTAATTTTTTCTTTTAATTATTTATGAGAATCCCTCATCACAAATATTATAATTAATCCTGATACAAACTACTAAGATGCTAACTTAGGGGTTGTTTGTTTTTTTTGAATTCAGCATTCAGAGCCTCTTAAACTTAAGTTTTAAGCATTTGAGGCTCAAAACTTGTTTGTTTTTTTTTTTAAGTAGTTTAAGCATTGATTGGTACTTTTAGCATTCAAAGATTCAAAGACCAAAATTTCTTACGAATCTTTGAATTCTAATACTTGAAACAATAAAGTCCCTTCTTGCCCTTTCTTAAAAACCCAATCTTAAGAACCCATCTACTTTCCTACCTTGACTTTTATGGCTTCAAAATAAGTTCTTCAAAATTTGATGTTGGCGTCACGGGTTTTTTCATTTTTTTGGGTGAATGATATCCACTTTGTTAAAAATAGAATTACATATATATATATATACTGAAAATAAACAAAATATGAAAATAAACCGTTAAAATATATTTGTGAAAACATATTTTAAATAAATTTATTTATCATTTATTTTTTTCGATAATCCATCTCTTCTCCTCAAATATAATATATATTTTGTTTAACAAGAAATCAAGTTAGTGTTTAAAATAGATAACATGAGTAAAATTGTCCGAATGATTTATATTGACCTTGAGCCAGATTATTTATTTTAGTGAGAAAACAAACATGTTTTTAGAATTGACAATCGGCATTTAGCATTGGAGAGAATGAGCCATTCAAAGATTCAAACATTCAACATTCATAGGCGGAAAAACAAACATGAGTCCAATGGCTCTCTATCCCTTTAAAAAGTAGTGTTAAAGTCAATAAAGTAGAAATTTAAAGTCAATAAAGTAAAATTTAAAATAGAAATTTAAAGAAATTTAAAGTCGATAAAATTAGAAAGCTAAAAGTTGACATATTTCATTACATTCTCTATTTTACTCTCTATTATAGAGAGTAAAATAGAGATAGAGATGAAATAAATACTTTTAAATTTTACTTTTACTCTTATTTTAAATTCTAATTTTTTATTGACTTTTAAATTTTACTTTATCGACTTTAACACTACTTTTAAAGGGATAGAGAGCATCGATTGGACTCAAATTTAGTAAATAATTCTCGAGAAAACTTTTTATTTTTTGATGAGAATTTTTTTGAAGTCATTAATATTTCGGATGTGGGCTCGGCGGCCGATGATAGTCTTCTACCCCTACAAATCCAGGATGATGCCAATATAGAACTGATCAAGCGGACACTTAGATTGTGCCCCATATCAACACGAGCTTCTGATGAAAGCAGTGACGGGTCATGTCTGATGAAGCTACCAATCAGCTTAGTACCAAGGAAGCGAGAAATTTCACCAACTGATGCCCTCATGGAGGATGCCCTTTGGTGTGAATTACAGAATTTGTTCTCGGATTAACTTGGGTTTGCTAGAGAGTTGGTGAATTGGACATTGCCGGCTTTGGGAAGAGAAGGGGTTGGAGAAGGATGGAAGGGGTTCGTTTATGCACTACAAGGAGTTTATGATAAGGAAGGTGCATTGGAGAAAATCAGAAACTTGAATGGGCATGATGATGGGAATTCACTTTTCGAATATGTTGTGGTGGATTCATAGTAGAAGTGATGGAAAGGAGGAAGGACATGATGGAGGGAGATACTGCTGGTTTAGACACTATAGTGATCACTAAAAATTTGAATCAATATTATGTTTTATGTTATGTTGCCTTTTTTCGGTTTTGTGATTTATAAGCTGCTTGGAAAACTATGATAGAATAAACTCCCAAGTTATAATACTCAGTTAGTATCACGGAGAACACATTATTTCAGTTCTTACTTTTCTACAGTTTGTTTTTGACTACAGTAGCATTAGGGCTATTCCTAATAGTATTGGTGGGCTTATGTCTTTGTTCGTAATGGAAGTCTGTTGTGCATCTTATAGATGATCGCTTATACATTTTTGTAGTACAACTGTAATGGACATGATTAATTAACTTCATTCATCTACTTTCTTCTGCTGTTGTTATCATGAATCAAGGAAATTAAATTGTTTTTTGTTACTTTAGGAGTTGATATTATTTAGTACTTTGTTGTTGGCGATTGTCACTTCAGACTTTGTATATAACCTAGAACAAAAGTAACAAAATAAGCACGCAAATGAAAATAGAGCTTTGAGACATTTGCAAGAGGTGCAACTCAGACATGGATAACAACTATTGGGCCATAAAAGGCCCAATTAAAAATATGTCCAAGCCCACCACACTTTTTCTCATTTATTCTTCAAAGCAAAAAAAAAAAAAAAAAAAAAAAACTGAAAAAAATGGCAGCAGCAAGTAGTTCCATCTCGTCTCCACCATCATCTCTTCAACGAATTTCTCGTTCTCGCACTCAATCTTTCTCATTACTTCCAACCTCGTCATTATCAAAGGTTGGTTTCTCCACAAGAATCCTGATGACGACCGTTCATTGTCATGCATCATTGAATTCTAATGAAAATGGATTTGGTTCCTCAAAGAAATCTTCTTCTTCTTCGGCTATTGATTTTCTCACCTTGTGTCACAGTCTCAAGGTACGATATATATATTCATTTTCTGTTTTTTTAATTTTGTTTTTGTTCTAGTTTGTATTTGCATGTAAAAGGTGTTTGATATAAAACTCAATATACTTCTCTATAAGTTTGGCATGTGAATAAAAAAATTATTTATATCCAAAGAAACTCTCTTTAGTTACTATGGAATTGCAATGGTATATTATAAGCAGTACACTATGGTGGGAACCTTTCATTATTATGTATGGCCTCTTTTTTTTCCTTCTCAGACTACCAAAAGGAAGGGATGGATTAACCACGGGATAAAGGGTCCTGAATCTATTGCTGATCACATGTACCGCATGGCATTGATGGCGTTAATTGTTGGCGACCTTACTGGTGTAGACAGGGAAAGGTTCGATTTACATAAATTGTGCTAGCCCGTATCGTTATTAACGTGTCTTTTTATATATACATTTTTATCTCAAGCATTTGTAATTGTTAAAGATTATGAGGAGCAAAGTAGTTCCTTTTCTCTTGTCGGAAATGCACCAATTTCACCAATGCCCGCAAAATGGCTAAAGAACACTGATATCCAAAACTTTTGAGGGCTTTCAGTCAGCTTTGAAGGGAAAATTGTCATTCAATGTTACATTGAAATGAATTGGAAATTGGAAAAGAGATATTTACATTGCTAATTCAGGTCAAAATACATAAGCAACCAAGGATAGTGTTAAGACTTGAGAGTGCTTATGGCCTTAGCACTAGTTTTGCCTTCAAAAGAGAAGTAGTATGCAGGATTGGATATCCAAACGCATGCTTTTGGTTGAGATATATTCTCTAACACGCACTTATCTTAATAAGGGAAGATCTCTTCTATACTTTTCTGATATTCCCGATTGAAAGCTAGTCAGATTGAACTTGGGTTTAAAGTTTAATGGACAACTATTCTATTCTTAAATGATTCATGCACTTAATCAATGGTGTAATTAGAATTTTGAGTATTGGGATGCTGCTGAAGTGGTAAGATAAGCACGTTCAGAGTTTGTCCAAAGTTTTTTCAGAATAAACTGAAAAGGTTAATACGGAGTTGATTTAGGTGCTAGATGACTATATTGTCGATTTTTTGCCTGTCCTCTCTCTCTTGTGGATTTGGAAATATCTCTCTCTATTTCTAATTGTTTTCTTTATCTATTTTAGTTTTTAATATTTTGATACTCCCCTGTACTTTCAAGCGTATGTAGCTTCCTCAATTTATGACTAGAGAAGTTAACACAAGAAGAAAGTAGAATCGGTTTAATACCTTCTTATCTGCAGATTTGTCCACAAGTATTTCTTTAATAATATTTCTTTGTGATTGTTATACCGTTCTAAATATCTTTTTGGAATTAGCCTTTGTTATGTGATAGTTGCTGATTGCCTTTTTATATTGATTTAAACAGGTGTATCAAGATAGCAATTGTGCACGATATAGCTGAAGGTACTGTAAACACAGCCCTTTTCCTTACTGGTCATTATTGTTTTTTTAGTTCATTACTATGTTATTGTCTTTGTTCCCTTTTTATTAGGTTGGTTGTCTAGTTTGTCATTAAGGGGAGGTTATTATGACACTTCTGGTGGTCGCCAGTCTATGAACCCTCGAGAGATGATTATATGGGCTGTTATTTCTGAAAATGATTGCATCATAATACATTATGGGGGCCATTCTCACAAGAATGGTTCCAGCATCTCAGAAGATGGTTCCAAAACAAAGATTGTGTCAGTCTGGGTATTGCAATTATCATGAACTAAATGGTACCTTTGATGTGGTTAAAAAGTGGGGGAAGAAACTAATTGTTTGTGAGGATGATCTCCATATACGATCAAAGTTCTACCACATTGTTCTTGAGTTGTATTGTAGAACTAGAATAAGTAAAAAGTCCATAAGAGCCTCAACATCTGATGGGGTTATAACCAGATCCAGGAGGAAACCTTTTTTTTTTTTTTAATTAAATGGAAGTTTAGGTAGGTTAAGGTTTATCTTCTTCTTCTTCTTCTTCTTCTTCTCCCTGTCTTTTGAGTTGTATTTTTTCTTGCAATAGAATTACTAATTGTTTCAGTTCCTCAGGGTTTACCATTTTATTTACAAGTTATTATGCCTGTAATAAGTGTCTCCTGTAATAAGTGTTTACATTTACTGACAAGTATAGCATGCACCTATTCTAGTTTTTCTGGTGATCGGAGTCTGAGATGCACGTTTTACTTATGTAGCTATTGTTGGAGATATCACCCCCAGAGATGGTATTCCTAAGGAAGAAAAAAGTCGGCGGGAGCAAGCAGCTTTAAATGAAATGTGTGCAGTTCTTGGCGGAGGATTGAGGGGTATTAGTTGATGCTTATTACCTTACGTTTTCCGAGCCCTGCATTTTGTTTTCTTTGAATCACTAGATTTTTGTTGCTGAAATGTTTTATTTTCTGCAGCTCAGGAGATACAAGAACTTTGGGCAGAGTACGAGAATAATTCTTCACTAGAGGCAAACCTTGTGAAAGATTTTGACAAAGTAAGTCCTCTTTTATTGGAACTCATCAATCTGAAATTATATTTGATATTTGTTGGCCACGGATATTGTTTGTCTTCACATGTTATTTTCGAGTACTTGGTTGTCATGGCAACATTTCTAACTTGGGGAGAAAAAAAATTGTAATGCAAAAACTCTTTCAATGGGGTGGGTCTATTTGGATTTTAGTAAGAGGTTTGAAATTTTAAGAACTCATATTTGGGTGGGACATTCCATATCACCGTGCTTTAACAATAAAATTCTATGTTTCTCGGAGCACAAAAAGAACAGAGAAAAGGCCTAGAAAGTGATTTACGATTTAAACGAGTGTAGTGTAGATTTAGAACGGCCACTTGTTTGGCTGGTTGTTGGGTGTACGTTTCTCAAATATTGTGGAGTCAGTGACTCAGTAAGGTGCCTTGTCACCTAATTTTGGATGACCAAACAGTAAGGATTGTTATTTGTACTTTGAAGAAAGGGAAGTAAATCACAAAAGGACAATCCATACCACATGATATATATTTTTTTCAGTTCTATTATTGTGGCCATATGCTTCCTTTCTAATTTAAACTCTAATCCAGGTCGAAATGATTCTGCAAGCACTGGAGTACGAAATGGGTAAGTGATTTTTCAGAGTACTGTTTCCAAGCCTGTAAATCTTAACTTTATCTAGTCAAATATCTATATAAAGAAGAATATATAATTTTCTGTCACGGCAACTGTTGGGGCTCCAATGTGCTTTTATATAGTATGATCATGTTGTCTCTGTATCATCTTGTTGACTAATATGTAAGCATGCAAACAAGTTCAAGGGTATAATTAATTCATATCAGACGAATATATGTGGAAATAAGTCGTTTTGATTTAGATGGGGAAATAAGTGGAATGCTAATTCTTGCACAACATCTCAGTTAAACTTGCTTTACTGGACACTATGCTGATTTTGACCATGTAAAGTACTTTTTGTGAAAAGTATGAGTAGATTCAGGGGAGGAAAGTGTATTGGAGTTGAATACGGGTACATCTCAGAGGAGGAGAGTAATGTAGGACCGTGTACAAGTAATACGTTGCTGATTTTGGCTCGACATATTTTCTGGAAACTGGTGTTTGAAAGATACAATGAAGTATCGTATCACATACTGTTTGTCTAATTTGTAGATTGGCCAACTAGAAATTTCCAGCTTTATGTTAACAGTATATATTCAAGTTTGAACCTAACGTGGACTTAAGTAGTCTTATCACTAACAATTTACAGAATCTACCTAAGCTAGGTAGATGGATAGACTTGTTTCCCGCCGCTAGGTAGAGCAAGAAACAAAAGAAAGTAATCTTCTTTAGAATACTTGTAATTGCGACCTATGAGGACAATATCGAGTAAGCACTTAGAGCCGAGAGGTCACACTTTTGTTTAGATAACTTGTAATCACAAGTCAAAACTAAATGTACAAGCATGGTTGGTTTTTATTACAAATGTTTGAAACTGCCATATCTTTTTTTAGTGGTGTTGTCATAATAGTTGTCACCATGTATCTGATGCCACGTTTATCAAAAAAAAAAATTGTATCTGATGCCACCTCTTATCTATTTTTCAACTTTGCTTTATTTCATTCTTTAATGTATTTCATCATTTTGTCGTTTCTTCAGAACATGGAAAAGTCCTCGATGAATTTTTCTTATCCACAGCAGGTGAGTCATAATTCTCTTGTTATGTGCACAGATCGAATGGATGGTTTGGCTAAATTCATTTTCTTCCGATCTCCCTTGTTTGTTATTCTAACTCCTGGTCATCTTTCAGGCAAGTTTCAGACTGATATCGGAAAGAGTTGGGCAGCTGAAATAATTTCAAGAAGAACCTCAAAGTTGGGTGACAAAATATAAAATCTTTCAATGCGGTAACTCATTCACATTCCATTTAGTTATTTTTGCATCACTAGTTTTTTGCTGAGCCGCAGTTCATCCCAATACTGGAGTCCTCATTTTCTAATTTTCCTTTAAACTCAAAGAACCTTGAATCAAACTTCTGTCTCAATCCTTTAAACATTCCGAAAGCAAGCCAGCATGTGATGCACTAAGATTTTTTAACTTCCCTGCAAGATGACAAATTGAGACTTGTGGATACACGGAAGCACTGTATATGGCAACACCTGAAGGGTAGGCGGCAATAATTTTTCCTTTTGAAGGTGAATGTTATGATGAAAAAGCAGCCTTCTGGCATTTGTAATTTCCTTGTTTTGTTCTGAAGCAGAAAGGAAACTGAATACCAGCTCATTATGCAATAACGTACATCTGATAGTTCTACACTGCGGAAGGAATTTTAATACTAATAATTTAGTCGTGTTTCAAACCTGCGAGTTCGAAGAAACCATCCAGGTCTTTGTTCCTCCTATATTTCTTTTCTTTAGGACATTCATCAATTTATTTTCCTATCTCTGTAGATCTTTCCTTAGATCTATGACTTCAAATGTCATCATCTTATAGAAGCTAAATGTTGCTTAAAAGGTTCTAGACTCTACAGTTCAACTATATTAGATTCAGTCTGGAATACCCCTTTCTGAGACTTATGATGCAAAAGTAAAAACTTGAATAGCTGTTGCAAATGGTGGACTTTGTAATTTTATTTTACACCATTTCTTTGATCATCGACTTAAGATGTGCCTTTGTACTAAAATAAAATGATTCAATCAACATTGTATTTAGTTTGCAGAAAAGAGGAATAAGTCGGGAATGATGGAATGATAGTAATGTGATCTTAGAACCTGAGTAGTCATTTGGCCCTCAATTTAGCATGTCTGGTCGGTCAGGTGCTTAGACGTAACTCTTTTTAAGAATTAAATCTATTTTTAAAGAACCAACCCAACCACAAATTATGAGAAAAAGCGTATCCATTTTGGTCTAAGCGTATCCCTTAGAATCTCTTAAACAATTTTGAGGAAGTGGTATTGGTTATGGGGTCCCCAAAGGCAAACAAGAATGCCTTCATGAGTGGGTGAGAGAGTTGAGAGTTGAGAGTTGAGATTCTTTTATCTTTTTATCCAATAATCTTTGGAAACAGCCAAACAGGAGCTATAGTTTTGCGAGTGGTCGTTTTGGAAACATCAAACGTGTCCTCTTAAATCTTTTGTCGACTCACTCTGTAGGGTCACAATGAAATTGGAAATTGCGGTCCTAGAGTGCGCATGTGACATTGCAGAACCCAACTATGCTGAGAAATGTCACTCATATTAGATGCTTCCCCTATATACGTATCGCATTAACATAAATCTACACCGCTTTTTAAACAGTGTATAATAAGTCAATAAGGGTTAGTATCTACACGAAAAATGTTTACTAATGAGGATTTGAGATTAAATATTCAGTCAATATATTTGACTATATTAACACCATCGATTTTAATTCAAGACTCACTTCATTTAGGTATTGGAAGTTTTAGGTTGATCTGTTCAAATAACACGTGTTGCTCTGATTGCATCTTTCATGCTGCCCATGGTCTCACTCCAATGACATAATGGGTCCATATTTAATTGTGAAAAGCATCATGTATTATAAGCCAGGTGCCCACGTCCTCCTCACCCTTTGTGTGAAAACCAAAATGGTGGATTCCACCATTAGGTTCACCAATTTATTATGTTTAGAGGACAGGCATTGCTCTCAAACTAAGCAACACAGGAAAACTCTCATAAAATATGGGTGAATGGATCAACCAACATGATTTGAGCTCAACAAAGATCTTACTTGTAGTCTTGTACAGAACAGGGTGTTACATACTCAACACATGGGGTTTAGAATTATATTGGCACAGCTTGTCAGGGAGTGCAATAACTCAATAAGCAGGATGATATCACCGAATGCCAAAGAATGTTGACCTTAATATAGCTAGTTAATTAATCCAGCCACATAAGTAATAATATTAAAGTCTAAACTAATGTAACTGTGCTAAGAAGTAAGAACTGCATGGTTATTATATGTGGAAGTAGGCAAGTAGCTCAAAGTCAAACTCAACTGCAAGTGGAAAACCTGTAGCTTCTTTAATAAAATAAAAAATGACTAAGCAAGCCAGACAAAGAAAATAATTAGTTAGAGTTAAATTCTACGGATTTGCTATCTCTTACGATTCTTTTAAATCGAAATGGAAATAACGTTTTTGATTGGTATGTGGACACAAAGTCATTTGGTTGATTTCTGTCTGTCTGTCCTCATTCTTCGTCCCTCTCTACTCCACGCTCTCTCAATCTCTCGACTGCAATCTCTCTCTCTCTCACTCTTTTCTTTCTCTCTCTGCTCACGCCCCACTACATAGCATTATACTAGTAATAAACTTTTTTTTTGCTGCTATTCTTGCTCTACAAAGTGTTGCAACAAGTTAATACAGTGTGAGATTTTCCCATATGGACTATGTCAGACAAGTACTCATATAGCTTTAGTGTACATTCACCAAAAAATTGAAGAATTTGCTGAAATGTCAAACTCTGATCATTTAAAGTTGGTGTGAGTGTGAAAACAAGACCTCATGCGTTAGTAGCTACAACTTAGGTTAATATGACTAACCTTAGACAGAGCCAATTTCTGCGGCAGTAATACATCCATTTATCACTGTCCTAAATCCTAATATCCTGATTTTTCTCTCCATAATATTATTCCTCTGTTAATAAAAAGTGAAAAAGAAAGAAAGAGAAACACTAAAAAAATCGAAAGTGAGAGAGAAGTAGTTCTCACGTTGTTGCTTTGTG
Organism: Coptis chinensis; assembly: GCF_015680905.1. Taxonomy (NCBI): domain Eukaryota; kingdom Viridiplantae; phylum Streptophyta; class Magnoliopsida; order Ranunculales; family Ranunculaceae; genus Coptis; species Coptis chinensis. The sequence goes on along the minus strand of NC_141456.1, from coordinate 5,289,505 downwards.
CTGGAGTTGTCTCCTCTTTCTTCTTCTTCAACTCCTTTCTCTCTCTCTCTCTCATCTTGGACTTCTTCTATCTTCTTCAAAGATTACTAGAGCTTCAAATCTTGCAGTTTATTAAGTGCAACTGGTGTGTTGAAGAGCAGAGATACAGTTAGTAGTAGTTGGGCTTTGCTTTATTTTCATTCTGGTGCAATGGGTATATGTTAAATTTGCTGTTTTGAGGTTTGGGGTTTGAAGATCAAGTGTTCAGATATGGTTCTTGGTGGGTTCTTGAAGTTTTGGTGATTTGTTTACCTTCTCTGGTAATGTGGGTATGCTACATTTATAATTTTCTTCATTGACTTTCTCATATTTCGAAGTTTATCTTGAAGATATATAGTTTTTGCTTAAAAAAGAAGGTTTCTTGCAATCTTGTAGTTAAGTTTTTTTCACTAGTGATTTGAGGTTTGGTGATTGAATTGTTGTATTAAAGTGATGGAATCTCCATCACTTTCACCTAGTTCTTCCCCTGATACAACTGTAGTCAATTCAACTAACATTTCACCTCCAACTCAAGATAATTCTACAACCTCATTGCCACCTATAACGGCACAACCTAATGCTACTTCAGATCCTCCACCACCCACAAGCTCATCCAATACTTCATCCCCACCTCCTGTTGTTAGTGCTGCACCGCCTCCTACAGTATCTTTGTCCCCTCCACCAACAACACCTGTTATTTCCCCTCCAGCGCCACCCACTTCTTCTCCTGTACTCACACCGCCGCCCCCGCCTACTACTACTACACCCGTTGTTAACCCACCGTCTTCCCCTCCTCCTCCTCCTGCCCCTCGTCCAGTTTCATCTCCACCGCCTGTGACTGTCGTTTCACCTCCACCACCTAACACCGTTAACTCCCCTCCCCCTATTTCATCCACACCACCTGCGGTAAAATCACCTCCTCCCCAAGCAGTCTTGCCACCTCCACCTCCACCAAATGTCTCTGTTCCTCCCCCTGCTGATTCTCCTCCGTTGCCAACAAGTTCCCCTCCGCCACCATTGGCTAATCCGCCTAAACGTTCACCTGCGCCACCGTCGCTTACACCTCCTCCTCCATCTGTTTCACGGCGGCCCACATCTCCCCCTTCCAGGGATACTCCACCTGCTGTACCTTCACCGCCTATAAATCAAACACAGCCAACACCTTCTTCTCCTTCACCCCCTTTACCACCTACTTCCATTTCACCAACTGTGGCTCCTCCCCGACCGATTCCCACTCAACCAATTGAGGCTCCACCCCAACCGAGTCCCACTCAACCAATTCTGACTCCACCCAATGACTCAACAAATCAGAGTTCTCGTGCACCAGTAAATGACAACAATAAAAGTTCTGGCGGAATTGGCCCTGGAGGTACAGTCGCTGTTGTTCTAGTTAGCTTTATCGTGATTAGTCTCATCGGACTGGCTGTCTGTTATATGAGGAAACAAAAGAAAAAGGCCACTCGCTACAATGCCGGACATGTTATGCCCTCCCCACTTGGCACTTCCCCAGTCTCAGGTACTGCCTTGAAAACTTTGCCAATATTATTTTGTATGAAGGTTTACGTTACATGGTTGTTGGATGTAAATTTTATTGTTTTCCTTAGTTGGGCGGTTTATCCTTCCACAAAGTTTTGTAGTAGGATATGCACAAGATACATACTGAACGTAAAAGCTAAGTTACATTGACGTGGATCCACGTGTCCGTATCCAACACGGCAAAATATAAAAAATTGAGGTATAACACATACAATATGTGTTTGACACGGACACGTGGATCGATAAACACGGATTATTCTTATAAATATGGCGTGTCTATGTAACATAGCATAAAGTTGTGAATTTCCTGGTCAAAAGTGTAGAAGGAGTTATTCTTTTTACTCAATTATCATATTGAGTGTACGCTTGAAATATTTTGTGTTTCCATAAGTTGATGTTGATTTTTCTCGATCCTCTACAGATAGGTCAGATGTAAAGGCTTATTCTTTAAAGCCTCTAATAAACCGTGGTTCTGGAAGTGAATTTGTATATTCACCACAAGATTCAGGTTTAATGGGCAATTCCAGGTCGTGGTTCACGTATGAAGAACTAGTTGGAGCCACAAATGGGTTTTCGGAGCAGAATCTTTTAGGTGAAGGTGGATTCGGTTGTGTTTACAAGGGAATTATAGCAGATGGAAGAGATGTGGCTGTAAAGCAGCTCAAAATTGGTGGTTCACAGGGAGACCGTGAGTTCAGAGCTGAAGTCGAGACTATTAGCCGTGTTCATCACAAACATCTGGTTTCACTAGTAGGGTACTGCATATCAGACCATCAACGATTGCTTGTCTATGATTTTGTCCCAAATAACACCCTATATTATCATCTTCACGGTAAGATGAGCATTTTAGTCAATACTAGTGAAAAATGAACTTTTCAGCGTATGTGTGTTGGTCTTCCATTATGAGATTACTAATCTCATGTTTCTCTGCATTTTGTAGCGCATGGTAGGCCAGTAATGGAGTGGAGAACTCGGGTTAAGGTTGCTACTGGCGCAGCACGTGGAATATCTTATTTGCATGAAGATTGTGAGTACTCCCTCCCTTGCTTCTGGACTTGGTTATTCGATCGTTTTCACACTTTTCTTACCGCTCTGACTAGACGGGTCCATATTGTTATCATTGAATAGTTGGTTACTCTATGCTTTTCACACGTTTGAAGTAATGTTATATAGTTCAAACTTCATACGGTCATATACAACAGGCATATCTTGTGTGCTATGTGCATGTGAATGTATATAGCAGGCATGTAAAGGATATTTGAAAACTATAGACAAACTTAAAATTATTTTATTTATTTATTTATTTATTTTAATCCATGTCAATAATTTAGTTGTCACATATTTCTGAGTGTGCACGTCTTAAAGAATTTGAACTTTTCCCAGTTAAGTAAGTTACTTGGTATTTTTACGCTACAATTAACAATTGCATATTCATGAGTCAAAGCTTCTGATTCATTTCTCAGGTCATCCTCGCATTATTCACAGGGACATCAAGTCAGCAAACATTCTTATAGATAACGACTTTGAAGCTCAGGCATGCCCAATGGCTGAACAATTTCTGAATTTCATTTTTTATGGTAATTGAAGCTTCTGAAATTGTCATTTTCTTTTCTTGGACAGGTTTCTGATTTTGGGCTTGCGAAGTTAGCTGGGGATACTTACACACATATAAGCACACGTGTGGTGGGAACATTTGGGTAGGCAACTTCTTTAAAGCTGAATGTATCTGCTAGAGAATCATGCAGGATCTTTCTACGTGCATTTTCTCGGTTGGATAGGAAAATGTGATTAATATTCTCTATATAATTATCTAGATTTTATTGAGCTTTTAAATGATAGAATTGAATGACATGGAATAAAATTGTATTATTTCCAGATATATGGCTCCAGAATATGCATCAAGTGGCAAATTGACTGAGAAATCTGATGTATACTCATTTGGAGTTGTGCTTTTGGAGCTAATTACTGGGTAAACCTGTGGATGGATCTCAGCCTTTGGGAGATGAGAACCTAGTTGAATGGGTAAGTACTAATTAATGTAAAACCTTCTCTCTATTATACGTAGGAACTTAAACATTTTGAAAACTTGTTTTCATTGCTAGTTCCAGTGACACGTCAAACTTCTCAAGCTTTTTACAATTTCAAATTCATAGAATTTGCCGTGAAGACACACTTCTCATGTTTGAACCCCTGTCTATAGTAGAAGTTTACCCATATTGATCTAATATGTACACTATACACTAGAGACTGGTTAATTTGAAAAGGATTGCACTTCAGTTAAAGTGTCTCAGATGCTCTTGATTTTTGTGTACTTCTTGATTTTCCTTCCAATTCTAAGACTAGTACCTAAACTTGAGAGAGAGAGTTATATCAGGTACTTACGGAAATTTACGGTGTGTTTCGTTTGTAGGAAGTTGCTGGGAAAGAAAGTTAGTTCCTGGATATTATGAGTTGTGGTTATTTCGTACAAAAAGGAACTAACAGATGTAAATAAGGGCCTGTTTGTTTTTTTAGTACTTACAAGTGCTTGCTACTTACAAGTTTGTGTAAGTCAGGTTTTCCTACTTGCACTTTTGGCACTTGTAAGTAGCAAAATGTACCAAAATAAAAGGTCTACCACATATAAGTAGCTAAAAAACAAACACCCAAAAAAAAGTAGTCCTCCACTTACTGTGAGAATAAGTAGTAAGCACTTATAAGTAACAATTCTCGACAAGATCTCTTACAAAACTAGAACGAATACATGGATCTTATTGGTTTCACCTTTCCAATTCAGATTAACATTAGATAAGATAGATGTCTCAAATCTTTCACAGCTTTATTTCTTAATCTCTTTGTACTCACATAAAATTGATTAGTGTTCATGTGGCACACTGTATAAGCGAAAATAGGCAACTCAGCAAGATGGGTCAGGACCTCAGGGTGTTGCAAAAGAGTATTTGTTTGGAGGCCAATTAGGTGCTGAAGTCAAGGATGATAGCCGATACCATGCAAGCTCATGCATAGTGCATGTGGTTCCACCTCCACCTCCAGCCCACACCTCTTTTTTTGAACAGCCTGGTGTTTCAAAAGATAGGATAAATCCTCTCAGCTTGTTTTGTCTATCCTTGACACTTATTCCCTTTCTTCAATCCACCTCCTTGAAATCATGTGGTTACTTCATCTTCCTTAATGAACTTATCCTCTCTCTCTCTCTTGCACACACACACACGATCTCTCTATGATCAACTATGGTCATGGTTGTGGAAGCTGTCTGATGTTTAGACTAGAATGGAAACTGTATCTTCACATACCTTTTTTGTACTCTGTCTGCGGCAAGATAACTTGCATTTAGTATGGGATTGATAATCATGGTGTTGATTTGCTCGTTTCTGCAAATGGATTGGAATCGACTTCTTATATTTATGATATTTTTTTGATGCGGTGAGATTGAGGATACTCTTTTGGTGTTTGACGGTGTATCCCAAAGAGATATAAGTAAGTTTGTGTGAACGAAGCCGTGGTGAAGGCAGTGGTTACTCTCTTCCCTAGTTGAAGTAGTAGTCATTGCCTTGCATCTCTCTGAAGAAATTAATTGGAATTAGTTCTTTTCTTGTGTGTAACTAACAAATAACAATTGAACAACGATTGTCTTTAAACATGACCTGATATATCATAAATGAATTGGAATAAGTTGGTTTTCCATCTTAAGCTGATTCTGCAGACCATACACAACCTTAATGTACTTCCAAAACGAATTTAGAAGTGTAATTGCATCAACTACTAGTTGAATAACCTTTTGGTGACTTTGCATGGTATGGGGACTTATGAGAAGTTTCATATAAATTACCCATGTATGGCAGGATTTGTTTGTTTGGCTGTTGAGGATTTGCTGGATAACTGTTCCCTGACACACATGTTTTTCACCAAAAAAAAACACGTGTATCCTGAATTCCCCATATGTTGAACAGTCAGCTCAAGGAACCAGGAACATTGTGAAATGATATTTTCTGCTTGATATATGTGTTTTCAAACTTTTTTGCTTGTCCAGGACTAGAACTTCTGTCACCACAACAACAACAACAACCTAAAAAAAAGTAAAAAAAGAAAAGAAAAGAAAAACAACAAGTACATCTTTTGTGCTGTTTTTAAAGCATTAATTTCATTGGTGTGCTTTGGACATCTTTATCATGTCAGCCCACCCGTTTGTTTTTGGAGAGCCAGAGTATGACAAGCTACAGGAAATGTTAATGGTGTAATACATGTTCTATTTGCTTTAATTCAAAACAAAAGGGAATTCCATTTTTTTTCTCCACATTACTGAATCAGGCCTCTACATCTTGACGATGTTTAGATTATTTGCAAAACAAATTTCCTTATGCTTACAGAATGGGTGTCATTTTCAGGCTCGACCATTAATGAGCAATGCACTTGTGAATAAAGAGTTTGAAGGATTGCTCGATCCAAGGTTAGAGAAGAACTATGTAGAACGTGAGGTGATCCACATGATTGAGGCAGCTGCAGTATGTGTGCGCCATTCATCTGTGAAAAGGCCTCGTATGGGACAGGTATTTTATCGATTACACTTTATTCATAAGAAAAAGAACAAAAAAAATCTTCACTTGAATTTTATGTGGCTGAGGATGGAAGTAGGAACCAAAACCATGATGCAATTGTATTTTTTTGTTCAGGTCGCCAGAGCTTTTGAAGCTATAGCTGAGTCCTCAGATCTAACAAATGGAATTTTACCTGGTCAAAGTGAAGTTTTCAACTCTACCCAACGGTCTGAGGAAATCAGAATATTTAAAGTAGAATGGCATTTGGTAGTCAAGACTATAGTTCTTCTGATTTGTTCAGCAGAAGTAGTTGGGAAAATTAGAGAGCTATGATATCCAGATAGGACTAATACTGACCGATACCATGTGCTACACCATTTAGCCCTGAAATCGAAGTGTTTATCATATGCATTTTGAGTGTCTTGGCTGGACAAAATGAGGGCATGCGAATTTAGCTGGCAGAATTTGGGACTCGTTAAACAGATGGATTGAGTTCAAGAAACTATGAGCAGGATACAGTGTGAATCTCATGTCTGCAGCAATTCGGTTGTAAAGTTGCTAACTAGTCTTCGTTTCAGTCGGGTTTGACGAAGATCTATAGCCAGGTTCATTCCATCTTCTACGATATTGTATGACTTCAATTTTGTAATTTGTGCTTTTTTTTGTCGATATAGAAATCCATGTAGAGATAAATGTTCACTTTTACCAAATATTTTTTCGAGTTGTGAATACAACTTTTAACTTAATTTCTTTATTCAAATTAATGAGTAACTGTTTTCATCTTGAAACTTTTTCCATTTCTTTTCTTGTTTCTACAGGTTCGTTGTGCACTTGTGCCATTGATGAAATAGGTACTCTGCATGCATGCTATTTCAAATTTATAAAACTCAGTTCGGATCCTGGAAATATGAGTCTTGGTAGCCACAAGATTTTGAAATTTACCATGTAAATACACTTTCCTTGTGGGTCACATATTTTCATGTACACTTTCGTTGTGGGTCACATATATTGGCATAGTATTTTCTCTCTGAGCAAATCGGCAAAGCACAAAATTGCAAACACTGCGGAAAGGAAACTGATAATAATCAGAGTGAGAAATTTACTGACCTTATAATAGAAACACCCATATCCGGATCTTCACATCTGGTGCCCCTCAATGATCCATATCAGTGTCGTTCACCTTCCAAAGTTCCGAAGGACCTAATAATCTTGCTGAAATGATGAAAGTCTCTGGTTGTAAGCTATGTTGCACTTTTTCCTTGGATTCTAATCTTATAATGGAGGATATGACATGAGATCAGTTCCTGTTGGAAACTTGAACTTCGTCTTACAGTCTTCACAATAAAGAGTGACCTTTATTAGAAAGTAAACTTCTCTACCACTCAATGTCATCTCAAGTAAAGGATAATTAAAAATGAGACATCTGTTGTAATCTTTCCTTCAAATGAAATAGGCATTATCTTTTCTTTCTGTCCAGAGTTGCAATATACTGCACATTAAGCATTGGATTGCTATAAAGCATTGGATTGCTATACTTGTAGGATCCCTTTTTCTTATATATGGGAGTTTTCGCTAGACAGGAAGTAATGCAAGAATTAGAAATGAGAACACCTTTTATTTCTTTGACATTTATTCTTCTTGCTTAGCTTTTTCTTTACCCTCTTCAGAGGAAAATATATTATTCCTTCCAAGACATGACATCTTAAACAAGTTTCTGAATAACCATTTCCCGTCTCCTTTCATCAACAACTTTACATTGGCATGGAAGACTGCAATTTGTTGGTTGCAGATGGCGCCGTCTTATGTTGTTGTTGTCCATGCTTGATTCTACAAATCATCGTCCTTGTCTTACTTAAGCTTCCTCACAAGTTGGTGCGAAAGTCTAAAAGACTTGTATCAAAGAGACTTTGGAAGAAGAAGCGAAAAGAGCAGATAACATGGAGTGGAATGGTTCAACATGCAGGGGAAGATCAACGAATAAGTTTTCAAGGAGAGCTGACAAGAATCGTATTAGAAGGTTTTTCTGTAAGTTCTTACCAAGATTGTAGAAAGACTTTTAATGAAGTTGAGAAGGCAATGGAGGAATTGTCGCAGCATGGAAAGTTTGCATTTGGCAGCTTCTGGGGAAGAGAGGAATCTAGTAGCTTCCCGCCGTATATAGGGAAAGATGAACTTGATTCTGTTTTACACTACCATTTAATCCAAATGGTGAAGAATCTTTAGAAAATATATGATATGGCCTATGGGAGTAACTTGATTCAGTAACTAGTCGTCTCTTGCACTTTCTCTCGCCATAAAAACACACACACACACACACAATATATGTTGTGAATATATTTATTATTTTTTTTCGCTACAAAATGTGAATGTATGTATTAAAACCTATGCAATCTGCCAATTTGATTCGCTCGTTATCAATATTAAAAGTTTCAGGATTATCGTTCATGCATCATCATAAGGAATCCACATATTGATAAAACCAATTAAACGCTAATTTTTTTCAAAAGATTGATTTCATTTTCGAATTTCAATTTTCTGAAAGACATGGAATGGGCCAATATATTTTGTTCATCCATAAATGAGATTTCACCAAACATTTATCCTTATACATCCTTTTTATGAAATCTTACTACGTCAAGTTATTGTGTGTCATATAAACTATAATGGTCAATGGAGCCACGCAGGTGTTCAGCTAGCTGGATCATGAAAATGTAGTATCACCAATTGAATCAATGTCATAATACCCAGTTTGCTATTGGTTAAAAGTTAAAACTGGCCAGTCAACAGGCAAACCTTTGAGAAATCTGTCAGAAAAGCTAGAAAGTCGATCTAGTATCAATAAGCTGAAATTTTCTTAAATGTTTTGCATGTTCATTCATCTTGACATATTATATCTTTGATCAGAATGTTTTCAATGAATGCACATGTGCCATGTTACAACGTACAACCAAAGAAGCTTAACAGAGATTCAAAGTTCCCCGTGAATGGGGCTTTGATCTCTTTACATACTTTCTTGATCTTGTTTTTTGTTCAAAATTTACACTTGATCCTATTGTACACTGGTAATTCTTGCAGCTGTGAAACTCATGAAAACTGCAATAATTAAATTCTGGTCCAGTTAAAAACATCACGAGAGAATGGTACGGTGATCAAGCAATCTTTGTATATTCTTCCCAATGTCATCCATTTGTGGAAAGCCTGACTTTTGAGTAGATAATTCAACTTTTGTATATTAAATAAACAACACAGATGATGAATCTTAATAATATATCCCTGATTGCTTTTTCCTTTAACAGCGATGCGCTTATGGGTCTTGTTAAAGGAGTACTCCATCGTTTGCCTTTCTCTAGCTAGTAGCATATACTTCATACTTGTAGTATAAATAATCTTCTTAGCTTGGACGTGTTCTATACTTGCAAGAACGCGATGGCATCTGCATCCTTCCCTGAACAGCAGGAGGAGCCACAGCAAGTGATGTATCCAGAAGCGGTTTCAAATAATAATGGATCAGTTGGACCTTTTTTTGCTGTAATGTCTGTGCTAGCTGTTATAACGCTACTGTCATGCATCTTGGGTCGTTTCTTAGCTAGACGTTCAGGGAATCCGTTGAACATTAGGTATGTTGACTGTTACTGGTGGTTTCGCATAAAGTTTTGCTGCTGTATATCAGATGAATTGGAACTAGGAGCGAAAGCAATTACTTCAAAGCCTCATGATATTGAGACTCCTTCTCCTCCACCTTCAACTTGATATGATCCTCTTAGTGAAGTATGTAAAATCTGTGACTGATTAATTTTATTTTGAATTAAATTAGGATTCGTTGTAAATATGATCGAACCATGTTTGAAATTGTGTGTTGTTATTAATAGAGCACTCGGTATTCAAATGGGATAGTAAGTTCCAAATATAATAGTTTTTGAAGCTCATAAGACAACTGTTCACAACTCCTCAAAGCTGCAATGATGAGATAGTTCATAGTATTGACTTCATGTGGATCTGATAACCAATCCGCTCTGTATTTGTTACTTGCTTGAATTAGAGGTTCATGACTTAATGATAGAAGTCATGCACTAATGCTCAATCTGTTTTTTTTCGATAATAATGCACAACCTTTTAAGGGTAACGTAGTTACTTTTTTTTTTTGCTTAAGTAAAGTAGTCACTAGATTACTACTTGGACATGTTTGTGGTGTAATTGGTTCATGACTAGTGCACTGCACTAACCTACGATGATCCACGAACACATGATCACCAAGACAAAGAGCATGCGAAACCATTAACTCCTCCCATTGGCTTGTCTCCGAAAAATACATGTAGTGTCTCCAAGATCATCTGGTGCAAAGGTTTTCAGCATCCGCATCAGCATCACTTCCAACATGTATATCTTATTTCCTTCGACATTTTTAATTTGACTTTTATTTGTTTAAGTCCGGATCACGCGCTTCTTGGAGTGGTCCGTGGTACTGTTTGGAGACTGTCCAAAATTGTTTGTGCTCATGTTCTCATCTTTTACATTGACCTCCTAATAACCATTGAATTGCGCGCATCTACTTTTTCATGTTCTGTACCAATCGATCATGGAATGAAATGAAGAGTTGGGTTGGAACAATTCCTCATCATTCTCATGGCTTGCGACCTGCGCCTACTAATAGTATTTCTTCCCATGACAATTGCATAGGTTCACTTGTCACCCTTTCCTAGGTACCAGTTTGGTTTCCACATTTTTAAATACATCAGTCATCGATCATCTTTGAGTTAACTTTTGTTTTGTAGTTGTAGGTCAACTAAGGATGCTATTAGTAAATCAGTGAAGTGTATTTATAAGCATCACTCTGTTGATCTATATTTTATATTTATGGACCAAATGATGTGAGGCAGGCGACATGTTCTAAGAAGTTGCACTCGAGAAAATAATGGACATTGTTACACAGCAACCATACACATCCACCTCACAACATAAAACAAAACAATATTCACCAACGCGCTTATTCACAACCTCACATCTATAACAAATCAAACCAAGCTCCCTATCACCTCCCTTTTCTCTCCTCCTCCCTCTCTAACCTTTCTCTTACCATTTTCCATGGCTAGTCTTCAAACAGACCAACTTAAACAACTGAAAGACATCTTTTCCCGCTTCGACATGGATTCAGATGGAAGCCTTACACAGCTAGAACTCGCAGCGCTTTTACGGTCTCTTGGTCTAAAGCCAACAGGTGATCAACTACATGTTTTATTATCCAATATGGATTCAAATGGAAATGGATTAGTTGAGTTTGAAGAATTGGTGGACGTTATATTGCCCGACATGAATGAAGAAGTTTTGATCAACCAAGAGCAGTTATTAGAAGTGTTCCAATCTTTTGACCGTGATGGTAATGGTTATATTACTGCAGCTGAACTTGCTGGGTCAATGGCAAAAATGGGACACCCTTTAACATATAGAGAACTTACAGAAATGATGAGAGAAGCTGATGCAGATGGTGATGGTGTCATTAGTTTCGGTGAATTCGCTAACATTATGGGCAGATCTGCAGCTGATTTCCTTGGTATCACGGTTTCATGATTGTCGTGCCATGGTCACTTTTGAAGGGCCATGGTCATGAATGTGGTGTTGGATTCATCACAGCCTATCAAGCTTGAAAGATCCACAAAAAAAGATGGGCATCAGGCCATGGTTTGTCGCCGTTGTTATCATCGCCTTCTTTCCTACACTAACGTTTTGGTAATGTTGACCTCTCCATTTATAAATGTAATTAAATTTTCATGAAGTTGCTTGTTCCTAAATTGTAAATGATGGAAGAATTGTATAAACGAGAAAATTGAGGCATTCCACTCCCACTTGGGGATAAAATTTAATATAACCCTTTCTGATTTGTTTAGGCTTGTTAATGGCTTCACGTTATCTAGTGGATGATACATTATGATAATAAAATTCATGGATTCATGCCGGCAAGTCATTAAAATCAAGTTGCAGAAAACACTTAACAGAAGTCTAGCCGTATGATACAAGGAAGTAGTCCCCTGAATACGCAATTCACATAATTAAATAAATAAAATTCGCTACACTTGGAACTCGGAAGGGGGCTGATATCCACCTAATTCTGTTATTTTATCTACAGTAAGGAGACAATCTGGTATTGGACACTAGAACTAGATAGCACTTTGCAGAAAAACCTCAGCAGAACTTCCTGTATACGCCAAGATCCTCTGGAGCAGGTGGATAGGCGATTAACACCTACTGAACTAATACGTTGCAGATACTAAATGTTCATGTATTCAAAGCAATTAGCCATAAAATTTACAAAGTAGTTTGTAATAGATTCTTATTAGATTCAAAATGTGTAACTTTTTATTTAGAGTGTTTGATATCCTGGTGCCGAACTTCGTGCAAATCCTCATTCTCAACTTAGATCATGTACGGCAGTTTCACTTCTTTGTTTGAACGAAATCAAGCGAAGTGCGTTTATTAAAGAGAACAAGGGATTCTAAACTCAATCTTTCAGAATATGATTACTGGATTCTTATAGTATCACCAGGCATTTTTAATTTCGTCCCTTACAAGTCAAGTCCTTTGAAGGCCACGGCCACCTGAACAAGAATGGAGTCCCTAAAGATTCTATCAATTCCTGATGGAAGGGAATGAGATCGAATGATGTTCAAGGGGACGTCCAAAGTATTTTCAGATTGGTGCTCTGAAGAATTCCACAATTTGGGACGAAGATTTCGTTTTGTGGACGCATACATGCATAAAAATTTGACACAAATGGTTGCCTCATTTTAGATGGTATGAAGTATGAACTGTAAGAGTGGAAACAACAACGTTCAAATCAATTCCATTCACAAATTGTATCTAGGACTACATACAAAGCCTTATATGGTTGTGGAAAATAAACATAACTAGAAAGCTAGTCTTCGCCTACAAACCTCAAAAGGAAGTGCATACCTGTCGCAACATCCTAATTCTTTTACCATCTCCTCAATCAAGTCTCCAAACATGTAATCTTCTAACATCATCCCTATTCTTCTTAGCTCCCAAGTTTCCTCCCAAACAGCTTCTTGACACACTTCAGTAACACTATCTACCTTGGCTTTGCTGCTACAAAACGGTGATGCAGTACTAGCTCTTGTTGCTGAGCTTAAGTAGTCATATTGTTCGTCTTCTTTACGATGTGAGAATCTAGGCAAAGGCAATGCTTCAAGTGTGATTTTGTGGAAGAATTCGGTACACCCTGAAACATTAAGACTTTATGAGTGTAAATAAACATCGAGGTTTACAAAGCCCATTGTTGCTTCAGATCAGGAAAAAAAATTAATGTGTGATAGTGTATCCCCAGGGCGGCTCAAGCCATTTGGGCCGTAAGGGAAGTTCGAAAAGTGGCTTTCTACTATCGATTACACACTTTTCTCTTGTTTATGTTGGGGATTATACCAATACCAATCGATTCCCCACTACACAGATAACTTGTATATGAACTCAATTCGATCAACTCCGGACAAAATCTAGATATCAACTACAACTTATACTAACATGCCCAACTCGCTAAACAACTATTAACAACAGATAATAATGTAAAGCAGTAAAAGCAAACCACAACACAAAGATTTACCGTGGTTCGGCCAATGATGCCTACTTCCACAAGAGCAGGAAGATTACAATCTCTCCTTTCAGTTTCTCACCTTACTAGATCACTCTTATCTCTTTACAGGGTTGTATCTCTGTAAAGGTTATCTCTCAATCTTGATAGTTTTCAAGATTGGGTTTTTTACTCTTTGTTTTTGTCTAGTTCTTAGTCTTTGGTTTTCCAAAACCTTGATTTTGGTTTTTATCTCCAAAAACCAAATTTGTGATTCTAGAAGCGAGGCCCACGAAATTAGACTCGATGCTGGCGCCTTCTGGCGTGGGGTCGCGCCTCATATGGCTGGTCGCTGGCCAACGCATCGAGTCTGAGCGCGGGTGCACCCCTTCTGAGCGCGGGTCGCGCTCTGAACACTGGAATGATTTCACAAAGCATGAGCGCAGGTGCGCTCGACAAATCCTCGTAGAATCAGTTCCGTTTCTCTCCTCATGTGAGGGATAACTCCAACAGTTTATACCTCTAATATTTTATTTATATATCTAATGTGTGTGTGGACATCCTAATGCAAAATACATAATTACTACAAATAGTGCCACAATAAATAAATAAATAAATTGTTTCTTTTTGCGGTTCATTATAGTGAAGAACTATTTATTACTTGAGTACTCTTATTACTAAAGAAAATTAAAAGTTTTTTGTTGGAGAAGTGAGGGGAACGAGGAATTTGTTTATTGAAAATGTAATTGTACTTTATTGTGTTAAATGCATTAATGTTTTTTTAAATGTTATTATAAATTCTTAACTATTATAAAATAATTAAAAAATTAAAAATGGAATCCAAATAAATTATCAGTGGGCTGAATTAGGAGCCAAACCCTAAGCAGCTACATATTTTGCTAAGGGGGGAGGAATCCTAATTGGCTCATCTGGGGGAAGGGGCAATACTCGTTAACCCTTATTATTAGAGGAAGTGAAGAAGTAATTGGGTTTGGGGGAGGGAGGATCCTAATTGGCTCATCTGGGGGAGGGGGCAATACTCGTTAACCCTTATTATTAGAGGAAGTGAAGAAGTAATTGGGTTTTGGGGCAGTCATGGGTGGCGTCAAGTGCATAAGCTGAACTGCTAAAGTCCTTTGATTAATATGGCGTCAAGTGTGTTTATAAGGGTATTTGTTGGATTTGTGTAAGTTAGCATGTAGTTCCTATTATTTAGGCATTTTGTGTATCTAACTATCAGTAGTGGATATTGTGTGTAACTAACTATCAGTAATGGATATTGTGTGTTGGGTAGTTTATGTTATGCTGTTCTTAGAGCATCTTTAGGAAAGCTACCAAAAAAACACCAAAATTTTGAACAAAAAAAACACCAAACCAAAAAAACACCAAGCAACTTGAGGAACAACATCAAATTTTCGACATCAAACTACGCGGTTTTGGATAAACCGCGTCATATAGCCCACGCGGTTCAAAACCGCGTCACTAAAGCCCAACTGACAGGCCCAAGCTCACGCGGTTTTGAGAAAACCGCACCATGTATCGTACATAAACTTTTTTCTATTTTTTCTTTCCCAATCTCTGACACGGTTTTCACAAAACCGCGCCATATAAGCCCAATTAGAAGCTCAAGCCCACGCGGTGTTGGCAAAACCGCGTGAGTGATTTGATACAGCACGAAACCTAGAACCAAATATTGGCCGATTTTGTATTTGGTTTGGTGTTTTTTTGGTGTTTTCATCAACATGTGACTCTCCTGAAGTTGAAAAACACCAAATTGTTGGAAATTTGGTGTTTGATACTAGGTTGATATCACTCCTAAAGATGCTCTTATGGTAGTATGTGCATGGGTAGCTTCTATATATTGTAAATGAATCTCACAAGACATATGAAATGAAAATTGTTTAAGTGTTTGCGCAATTGTGTGAATAGGAGGTCATTGGTTCCTCAATAAACCATATCGGAGGTTTGGATTTCCTCGAATTAACCCAATATCGATCATCGATTATCGTTGATCGTAACAATCCTCCAGTATCGCTAGGCGATGCACCATCATCAAACACCATGACTGAAGGGAGAGCACCATTAACTATAGCAATTGGAGTAGCATGTACTCTCGAGAGATTATCAATGAAAAACATATCTTTATCGAATGAATCAATATGACGGCTAATCCTTCTCATTTTAATAATTTATTTTAGATAGTTGGGATGATGAGATCTAAAAAAATAAGAAAACTTATCTTAAAACAGGTTATTCGGGTCACGGGTTGATGACCTGACCTATTAGACATGAAAACTAATCGAGTCTACTAACGGATTACTCGGGTTAACATATGTGACCTGAACCAAATAATTCTACACTAACATAAAAAATTTGACACAGTTGACTGATATAGTGACGTGGTATTGTAACATCAATGTTGCACCATGAAAACCACTACAACATCAATGTTGCACTGAGAAATATAACTTCAACATCAATGTTACACCATGAAAGCCACTGCAATATCAATGTTGCACTGAGAAATACCACTAAAATGGATGGTTTGCTATGAAGAAAAAATGAGAATGAAAAGATGATAATGGAAAGATAAGAAGTGTTTTGAGAGAGAAAAAAGAGAATTTGGGCTCTTATTTTCACCACTGCATCATTGATGTTGCAACATGTCACGTCACTGTGTCTTGACTGTGTCATTTTTTGGGTCAGTGTAGTATTTAGGTAAACTCTTAAATAACCCAATAACTTTTTTTTCTAACCCGAATCTACTAATTTCGTGTCGGGTTAGCGGGTCGTGTACAAAATTGCCATCCCTATACAATAATGCTAAACATGGTGCATATATATTTGATAAACCTACCTAAAATTATTTTTCTCTCTAAAATATAGGGATGTCCATTTCATCTGGCTGAAACCCGAAACCAGCCCGAAACCCAAAAAAAAAACCCGCACCGAACCCTACCTGAGCCCGACAAAACCCGAACCCAGACCGAAATATATAGGGTCGGGTTTGGTCACACTATCTAAACTCGGACCGACCTGAACCCAACCCGATAATTTGGCCCTAAACTTGTTAAAAGGGTTAAAAAGCCCAAAACCACATCCAGACCGAACCCAAATCCAAAACCTGATTATAGAGGGTAAAAATGCCCGACCAAAACCCGAACCCGAACTAGACCATAATTCCCAGCAGCTCTATTTTCATTTATTATCTATTTATCTTCAACAAACTTTTGGTCTTTTGCTCATTACTATTTACTTTTGGTCTTCAAGACAAATTACCTTTGACTGTACCCTTACTATTTTTCTCCATCTTTCCTCCCACAACTCCCCAAGAACAAGACAACCCAATCACACGTTCCTGATGAAGAGATTGGTGGGTTTGATGGTGGTGTTAAGTTTGCATTCACTCAGAAAATTTGCAGCACCTCCTCAAATATCTCTTTCTAAATGTGGTCACCAAAGCTGAGCAAATCAACAGGTCGGATTCACACCACCATAAGAAGCCGAAACTCCCAAAAAGCCATCAATCTTATTGTCAAATCAACAGGTCGGATTCACACCACCACAAGAAGTTGAAACTCCCAAAAAGCCATCAATCTTATTGAGTCATTGTCTTAGAATTGCTTGCCTTGCTTGGTCTACTTTTCTCTTCTTTTGCTTTTCAAAAAATGCAATCATGTGTGCTTTGAATCTTTGATGACTGTTGGGTGGCTTTACGATGTTAAAGTTAAACAGATCAAATCCAATAAAAGAAGATGACTTTTGATTAATTAAATGAAAAAGAGGTTTTTCTTGAGATCTTGATATCTAATAGCTGAAAATGACGTTCCTGATGAAGAAATCTAATATTTTTTTGTTTCATATATTTCGGGTTTTATCATACCCGAAACCCAAATCCGAGCCTGACGGGTACCCGAAATATAGGGTTAGGGTAGGGTTTGGTCACATGTATCCAACAAATACCCGAACCCGACCTGCAAAGAACAGGGCCGGTCCCGAATAACCCGATACCCGTTCAAAACTCGAAAAATCAAGTTCGGGCTGGATCGGGTACCGTTTGGACATCCCTACTCAAATAGCTTCGCCAATTACACATACATATATGGAGTGATAGAGGAACACAAATTTGTACAAACTAAGTTGAGCTTTGAGAATGTTTGTTTCTTTTAGGTATTGTTGGATACAATTTGTTGTTTGTGCTTGTAATGGGTTACCTACATATATTTTGCGCTTACTATTACGGCGAAAACTCATTTAAATAAATATTTTAATAAATGTATATGCTGCTATTACTAACTTAAGATGTTTATACGAAATTTGACATCCAAAAAATCCTAACGCGTGTATGAAACCCGATCTGTGTATCTTGACCTATATTATATGACTGGTCAGGGTTTACTAATTACTATCGGGATTGGAACCCCCGAGATTGATATATGTCACTGATAGTTTGTGATATATCGCAACATTTTCAGCCATGGTTGTGGGCGGGGCCTTTTCAGGTGTTGTTGGCTTATCTAAGTGATATTGTTTTCAGGTATTGTTCGCTTATCTAAATGATAACATTTTGCATTTACTTTCTACTCAAAATGGAAAGAAAAAACATAGGAATTGAAGTAGAAAATTACCAGTTGCCTGAATACTAGATCGGTTGCGAATTGGAGATGGTGAACATGATATATCGTCGAGTACAGAAACTGGACTTGGTTGTTCATTGTTAACATCCAAACACTTTTTCACATGCTTCGGGATAGTTAATTGGACATGACTCGTTGATTGAACGGACTCAATTATTTTCTTCAACGTATTTAAATCATCTTCACATTTCTGCAATGATTCCATCAGCTTCCTCCGCTTTTCGGGCACCGTTTCGGCGGAGGAAGGACCTCCATTTGGTCTCAGCAGCTGCGCAACCACATCGCGTGAATTAGCTGGTAAATCAGTGGACACCAATCGCCGGATTTCGGACGCAATTGTGGGACTGCGCTTAACATTGCATGGGAATTTTCCAAAATCAGCTGTGTCCAAAGGTGGCGTGTCGTTTTCTGGCAATTGCTTCGATTCTATATGAGGTGAAATGACAGTTTTGTCCTTCTTATCACCTAAAATTCACCAGGAAAATGAATGTGAGAAAGGGTAGAATTAGAAACAATGTAGTATTTGGAAATTGATAGGGTGAAGTTCATAATTACCAGAAGTGAGAAATTTGCGGCGTTGGTGGTATTTGGAGACGAGATGGAAAATGCCGGACATGCAACCGATATTTTTGGTTTGTTGGTGGTTTTCTTGTATGGTTTTCCGTTGGGAAGAAGATTTGCTTAGTGTAGTTTCTCCTGATCTTCTCTTCTTCTTCATTTCTTCTTCTGTGTCTCTCTCTCTTCCTGTCTGCAAATTTACTAAACACTTAACAGTTGCACACTTATCAGTGAAGTAAGAAACTGTGAACGAAGAAACGGTAAGAAACAAAAGTATAAAAAGGTGAGAACATTAAAGCAGTTAGAAATAATTAAAGTAGTCCATGCATAATGAACTTTTCTTTATTCGTTAACTATAAAATTACCAATTCACTGAACGTTTAGGCTGTTTAGATTTAGAGTTTAAACTCCCACGTAGTTCATACTTCATACTTCATAAATTTTACTTTTTAGACTGATAGTCTGAGACCATGCCAGTGAGGCAGTGATGCCACCAATGACGAATCATATCCCACCATAGTACTAAAAATTGAAACATCGTGTTCTCCACTGCTTTGGTCCCCTCCCACCAGGGGCGGATCCAGGATTGGGGCTGCTACAACTAACATACACCACAAATATCCAGGATTGCTACTCAAGGAGGGCTGCTACAGCTAACATGCATACACTACAAGTATTTTTTTGGAAGAATTATATACACTATTATAACTAGTATTTTTTTTTTGACGGAAAAATTGAGTGTGCTGCAGCACACACACACTCCCCCCCACCCCCCCCCCCAGGTCTGCCCTTGCCTCCCACACACTATGAGACCATGATAACATGCAGAAAGTGGAACATATTAGATTTTTGACTTCTCCGATATCACACTATGGGACATTTGTTTTTGCCTATTAAACCTTTTATACCCTCTTATAAGATGTGGACAAGTGATTTTGGACATTTTTTTTGTTTGGTTTTTGCTTCTTATAAGAGGCATTCTACTCAGTGTTGGCCCTGAGTTTCTAGTGGCTCGAAGCCAACTCTTAAAATGTGGCCCTATATATGTGTAAATTCACATGTCAAAAACAAAAATCGATGCATTTTTTGCCTAGGGTTATTATTTGTTATCTCATCTTTTTAGTCAAATTCCTTATTGTTTTATATAACAAATAAGATTTTATACATATTTTGACTTTGTAATCTATGAAATAGCAAGTGGATTTAATAATTTCATTAGCCATATATAAGCTTTAATTAAACCTAAAATTATATTGTTTTTATTAGTAAGTGTATATTGCAAGATGCGTTAAATTATTTCAGTGGACTCTAATGGTGGACTGGTAGCCCCTTATTTTGCCAAAATAATGGGGGCCCAAAGCGCTTGCTTGTGTGGTTTTGCCTCAGGGCCGACATTGATTCTACTAGACTTATATAACTTCTTATAAGATGTGGACAAGTTATTTTGGACATTTTTTTTTGTTTTTTTTTGCCTCTTATAAGAGGCATTCTACTAGAAATGTCTTGTAAGAGGCTTCAATTCTATAAGTGTCAAAATTGGATCTATTTCAATTCTATAAGTTTTATAACTTGAAAAATGACTTAAACATCCTTGTCTATATACCCTTAGCCCCATTTCTCTATTCTTCATTTTTCACTATCTTCTGTTTAAAATAACTTCATTGCCCTAACCACCATCACCACCACCACCAAGCTATTACCACCACCGCCGCCGCCACAATACTATCAAGACCACCCCCACCACTACCACCATCGTAATATTAAGACCACCACTGCCACCACTTTAGTATTAAGGTAATTTTTAAAAATAGATATTCTAATTATCAAAATTGATTTGAAATTGAAAATCAAATTATACACTTAATTAGTTTGTTTCAAATTGATCTATTCAAATTAAATGTAATGTAAAGCAGGATTATATTTGTCAAATAACCATCTATAGGATGTTGTGTATTTGTTTTTTCTATTTTTACAAGTGCTTATAAGATGAACTTAAAATAAAAAACAACCCACTTTATAAGACCATCTTATAAAACCTGACTCTAGGGCATCTCTAATGGGGGTGTAAACCGTATAGAGTGAAAATTTTACACCCCAAATGTCAAAAAACTCTTTCCAATGAGGGTGTTATACCGTAAGTAATAGAGTATTAGTTGATAGGGAGGGTGAAGAATTTCCCCTCTCGCTATCAGCTAATAAAAAGCCCGGACAACACTCAAACAGACATCTGAGTAAAAAACAATTTGGACGTCACTTTAAGTAACGTCCCTTTCTAATTCTGAAGTAATTTTTTAACTCGGACGTTACTTAAAGTGACGTCCGAGTTTAAAATTTAATTTTTTTTTACACTTCTCCGTTGAGGAGTATAGAGTGTGGATATTTATAAGCTATACAATAGTATACAATAGTATACAATTAGAAGTGTAAAATCCTAATTGCACCTACGTGGAGACTAGGTGGAGGTGTAATTTTATACCCCCATTGGAGATGCCATTATAACTTAAGCCAAAAAGACAAATAGCCCCTAGTGACATTTTTTGCCCACAATTACCAGTTTTTTACAATTTTACCTTTAAACATTTGTAAAAGATGATTCAGCTAATTAACGAAAATTTAAATTGGAAAAAATAAACTATAGATCGATGATATGGAAACGTTCACACTTCACACTTTCACAGCACATACATAATTCCTCCCGTTGTATTTCCAGCTGGCTAGCCACTATCGTCATCCACTCATCCATGCTATAATGATTAATTAAAATTACCAGCAATATAACCCACCTACATAGTATGAACTATGAAGATATCAATATATCATCACAATCAATTAAAGATTGTTTTATTATATCGATGTCTAAACAAATGCAGTAGTATTAGTGAATGTGAATCCCGTTGTCCTTGAAATAACCAGCTTTGGTTTTCGCGCAAAATTTTATTACTTTTATTAGAAGTGGAGGTGATAATGGACTAATGGTCTGCAAAGCTGCATTGTGAAACATCATATTCTTAGATGCTTTGTCCCACCATCCTGAGGATGAAGGGTATGCCGCAGCTTCTAAAGGTACATTACCTTCTTTAAGGACAGGGAAATCATCTTGCGTCCTTATAAAAGCAAATGCGCACTACACGCCCCAGTGAAAATCATCATTCGGTACATAAGACTGATAAGAGTATCCTTCGGACTATAAGTGGGTCCAAAAATGTGTAGAATGTCTATGTGGCCTGTGTTTTGAAAAAACCCTGGGCGTTAGTCGGGCGGTGGGAAAACGCCTAACGCCTATGCTATCTAGGCAATACCTAGACGGGCTAGACGCTAAACGGTTTTTTTCTTTTCTTAATATATATAATAATACACACTTATACTATAAGAAATGAAAAAAATCATTTACTATAACTCAAAAAATAAATACAAACAAATATATTTATTACAAAAATGCGTAATAATTGAAGAAATCAACTTCATATAAAAACATACTCTTTGTTATAATGATATATAATTTACATTAGACATTAGTTTTTTAAACTAATACAACTCTTAAGTCTACACGGGCTTTTAATTTTCGACATTTAATCATTCAAAAAAAAATAATAAATAAAATAAAATTGAATGGAGTGCCTAGAGGCCGCCTAAACCCGCCTAATCGGTCCACGATGTTTTAAATGACTTGGGCCTAGGTGAGTCCATTGAGCACTGCCTAGCGCCTAGAGATCGCGCTAGACCAATTTTTAGAACGGTGGAGTTACCTAGGGCAGAGATCGGGTCGGATATGGCTATATCCGAATCCGAATAATTTCACAGTATCCGAATTTGAACCCAAACCCGATTATATCCGAAATTTAATATCCAAACCCGACTAACCTGATCAAATAACACTAAAATTAAAAAAACCCAAAAATTATATCCGAATCCAACCTGAATACATAAACAGATATGAAAATCGACCCGAACCCGATATATTTAGTAATAGGGTCGAGTCGGATTCGGGTCTACCCGACCCGATTCCCTGCCCTAGGGTTACCTGGTTCTAGTGCTGGCTTTTAGCAAATAAATAAAGTAGCGAAGCCCAAATAAACTATGCCACCTCAATGAGCCCAACACTTTCTGTTTTATATGCCGCAGCCACACCGTATAAATTTCAATCGATTTAATTGTTTGACGAATTTCCCCAATGGAACTTGGTCAACCTTCACATGGAACTCACTTTTCCGAACCACTCCACCTCTGGCACCTCACCATGCACTCCCACTCTACACCAAAATGCTCCAATCAAATTCCTACCCAAACAAATTCACTTTCACTTTCCTACTCAAAGCATGCAACAAAATTACAAAACCTCATTTCGGAATCCACTTACATTGCCATCTCATCAAATTCGGGTTCGGGTCTGACGCTTTTTTACTAGCTTCTCTTATAGGTACTTATGCTGATGCTGGGTTAGTAAAAATATCTCAAAAACTGTTTGATATAATGTCTAATAGAGATGTAGTTACTTGGACTGCTCTTGTTTCAGCTTATGCTAAATGTGGTATGCCTGATGAGGCTCGCTGCGTGTTTTATAAGATGCCTGAACGTAATGCGGTGTCGTGGGCTGCGGTAGTGTCGGGGTATTCTCAGTGTGGGCGACATGATGAGGCTTTGAGTTTATTTAATGAGACGCGTCGCGAGAATGTAGAGCCCACTGAGGGTATGCTTATTTCTGTGCTGTCTTCTTCAGGTTACCTTGGTGTTCTTGAGGTGGGTAAGTGGGTGCATGATTATGTTAAATGCAATGGGATATTATTGACTGCTAGCATTGGTACTGCTCTTCTTAGTATGTATGCTAAGTGTGGATGTATTGATGATGCAATTTGTGTTTTCATGGAAATGCCTCGGCGAGATGCCCTTAGTTGGACAGCTATGATTTCGGCACTTTCTATGCATGGAAAGGGACAACAAGGGCTAGCTTGTTTTGATGAGATGCTTAGTCTTGGACTGAGACCTGACCATGTTACGTTTGTTGGGGTGCTTAGTGCATGTAGCCACGCTGGATTTGTGGAGGAAGGTCGTTATTATTTCAGGTGCATGGAGGAGGTATATAAGACTGCACCTGGTTTAGAGCACTATGGATGTATGGTTGACATTCTTGGTCGAGGTGGGCACGTGGAGGAAGCTTGGGATTTGGTTCGAAACATGCCAATGAAACCTGATGCTTTTGTGCTGAAGAGTCTTTTGAGTGGTTGTGCTAGTTATGGTTACTTGGATTGTGCAGAGTGGGCTGCTATGAAGCTTTTAGAATTGGATCAAGACAGTGATTCTCCTTACACTCTACTAGGTAATGCCTATGCAAGTGTTGGTAGATGGGCTGATGCAGAAAGAGTTAGGAAGATGATGAGAATCCGTAGGGTTGTAAAAACACCTGGATGTAGTTTGGTTGAGATTGATGGAGTTGTTCATCAGTTTGTAGCTGGAAATAATGAAGAACATCCCAAAATGGAAGAAATTAAATCTTTGTTACATGAAATGGGCAAGAATTTGGGGCTAGCTGATCATACTTGTGATTAGGACCATTGTCACAAAGCAAAACAATGTTTCTGGACAAACTCTTGTGTTTTTAGTAAGTCCACCCCTTCCCTCCAATTTTCTGGATCTTGTAGTCAAGGTGAGTCATGACCGATTCTTGGTGCTGTATATTATGGTCAAAGAGGCAAACAAACTAGCTACATCTACCTCCTTTTCTAAAGATGGCAAATGGGATTGGAGAATTCAGAACACTAAATCCTATTCCAGCCCTCTTAATAGTTCAGAGCACGTTCTGATAGGTTCTTTGTTGATAGCCAAATGATGAGGGACACACAGATGCCACTGAACATGTCTTTGCTTGACACGGAGATTACTTTTTGCAATCATTGCTTTGAATTCATTCACAACATGAGATTGTATGGAGATATGAAGAAGCAGGACAGATATGAAGAACATTCCCCAACTGATGATACTTCATACAGCATATGGCGAGGTATTTTATTATCTTCAACAATACATATGTTTTGGTTTCAGATGATTTAACATTCAGCGAGGAAATTTATACTCTGCTAGGCAGACTCTGAATAAATTATTTTGAGGCATGTACATATGTATAGTATTAAATTATATATGATATTCTGAATTTCCTTAACGTCAGATCCGGCGAAATTTATCACAACCTCAAAAATAGAAGCTTCACATGCTAGCTCTATCCTAATACATTGACGATATCCCTAAATAAAAAGCTATAGGAGAACATCCGAATGTAGAAGAGTACTTGAATTAGAAAACTATGAAGTATATACACTAGAAGTTTTGTTTCTATGGTGTACAGTGGCGGAGCCAGGGGGTTGCGATTGGTGTATGTGGGTCGGTAACTATGTTGGTGTGTTCTGAACCAAGGTCAGTGGTAACAAGTACTATGAACGTAGAACCTTCATGTGTTGAGTATCGTCACAATTTTACTTCCCATCCATATATATACTACCCGTCTCCTGAGTGTATTTAAGACGTGTTTTGTTGTGATTCAACTCCAATAAGTTTGTTACTGGGTCAGAAAAACTAATGAAATGATTCCATCTTGTGTGCTATATTGTGGTGAACTCCTTGGCCAGGACTAAAAAGACTCTTCAAACACTGTTCTCCTACATAACAAGTTAACAAGCAACATTTTGCAGCCTCAAGTCTTTCAGAGTAGACCAAGAGCGTCTAATTTAGTGCTCGTTTTAGGTCGTAAATGTGTCATTTAGTAATCTTTTCTCCAGTGGCTCTGTTATTACTTTGGCATACCACACCACCCTGTCAATGTTTTTCCGAGCGACATTTTCGTCAAATTCTAATCGAAATGATAAAAAACATAACTCTGACAAAATGTTATTAGGACAAGAACATGAAGAAACAATCAAAAGAGAAACCAAACTAATTGAAATTCATAGAACTTTGACTTACATTGGAAAAAGAATGTACATTATGAGAAATGCTAGGCAAAATTGGAAGGCTTTTTACATTTGGTGCTAGATACATTTCGGTGATGATACAAGAAAGTTGACTGAAATGGGTGAAAAAATGTGTGCTTAATTTTACAAGACTCAAAATGTACACTTTTCTGGGCTTCTTTAACCCAACTGCTAGAAGGTAAGTAAACCGACATCGGAGGATATGGTGGGAAATTTCCTTTGCAAATACTGATCTTGGGTAGATGATTTTATCGAGCAGTAGTAGACCAACTGTTAATGTATGCTCTCTGAGAAACTTTTGGCTTCCATCTTATTGCTCTGAGTCCAATTCATTCAAAAAATAAATAATCCAAAAAAGCTTCACAGAAAGTTTTTATCTCTTCTGATGGCACTTCTCTTTTAAGCGACTAGATCTTCTTGCTTCCACCCTTGCTGTGAAACCAACTGTTGTGGGCCTAATCAATCTTTCTTACCATCTGGCAATACTCAGGGTCCTCAGATTGCCCCTCCAATCTTATCTACTGTATCATATCATGACACATGGGAAAGAATCGCATCCTTATAGTTGCATATACAAAGTATGGCAGGAGGGTGGAGAGTACAACAAAAAGCGTGACGAGCCAGTAAGATGGAGCTGGAGCACAAGCTTCAATGAAGACCTTGTAGGCAGTTGTCGATAGTGATGAGGATATGACGCCGTAGGCCAAAAGGAATATATACCAGAACACTGTGCCACCCCAAATGAAGAGATGCTGTATCATGGTGAAGTAACTGAGAGTGCCATCTGGCAGTTGACGATCCAGACAATACATGTGTACATGGTTAAGCCAAGGATGTCCAACTGACAACCTCCCCACCCTTACGGAAGGCCTGGAGTTCCATTGCCTTTACACAGAAGAAGAATATGACGATAGCACTGCACACCCCATTCAACATCCAGCTGAGAATTCGGAGCCAGCTGAAGAGGACATTTTGTACACCTTCTTGGTATAGGAAGGGAAACTGCCACAAGAAAAGATAGAAATAATCAGAAATCATCACACTCAGACGTTCAGTTAATAGAACAATGAAACATGCACACAAGGAGAAAATAAACAATACAAGAGGACCAAACTGTTTGACTTGACCTACCTAGAGACAAAATCTTGTAGAGACATCTTGGTCAAACACTCCCAGTGCAAGCACAGGAAGTGATGTGAAGAAGACATTGTATAAAGACATGTACCAGTCGTTATAAGCAGGTTGCCCAGAGAACGATGCATAGGCCTCAAATAAGAACAGTGTAAAACCAAACATAAGGTTCTTGTAGAAGAAGTAGCATATCTGCCAAAAATATCGACATCAACATATCATTTATTTATTTGTTTAAATCATGTCAAGCTGAATACAAACTTGTGGAACATTTAATAAGCAAACTCTAGGTAGATTGATGACCATACCATAGAGGAGATCCTTCTGTAACACCAATGCCCATGCACAAGTAACAAACGCTCCAAAAATCGAAACTGAGCAATTGCTATGTCACTTGACATGACTGCCTGTGAATTTTAGCAAAGAATAAGGATAGGCTTAAAAGATGTGAGATGAAAGTACCAAGAAAAGATTTACGGAGAGAAACAACAAACCAATGCATAAAACATGGTTGAGTACTTGACTGACCTGCATTCCTTTGGACTTTTTATCTTTATTCCTGAATTTAGTAGTGTTTTAAATGTATAGATAAGAGCATCTTCATTTTCAGGAGAGCAACTAAAAAAACACCAAAATTTTAAACTAAACCAAATACCAAACCAAAAAAACACCAACCATCTTTAATAGCAACATCAAATAACGCGGTTTTGGATAAACCGTGCCATATAGCCCATGCAGTTTTCCCAACACTGCGTCAGTGAAGCCCATCTTAAAAGCCCAAGCCCACGTGGTTTAACTGCGCGATCAACTTTCTTATTTTTTTTCTTTTCCAATCTCTCGCGCGGTTTTGGCAAAACCGTGTGATTGAAGTCCACAATCTAGCTCAAGCCTGCGCGGTTTTAGAAAAACCGCGTGAGTGATTTGATACAGCACCAAAGCTATAACCAAATATTGGCCGATTTGGTGTTTTTTTGGTGTTTAGTTTGGTGTTTTCATCAACACGTTACTCTCCTAAAGTTGAAAAAACACCAAAACATTTTGGTGTTTGATGCTAGGTTGGTATCACTCCTAAAGATGCTCTAAGAAAAATGGGTCCAATGGTTTTACAGTTATAGAATGAAACCCTCAACAAACCACTAATGAAACCCTCAACAAACCACTGCTTTTCATCTGGCTCATAATGCAAATAAAGAAAAAAATAATAAAATAAGTCATACCACTTCACTTGAACTCATACCACTCCATTTGAACTGGCGCGGACTGTACTCTGTATCTCAATAATACTCCTTATATATAGAGAGTAAATTACAGATAGAGAGTGAAAACCTCCATTTTGGCCTTCACTTTTAGGGAGATAAAGAGCTATTGGACTTGGCCTAATACCAATGCCAATATCTGCTTCTTGAAGCATCTCCACATCATTGGCTCCATCACCAATTGCTAATGTTGGCCGATTCCCATTCGCAGTTTTAACCAATCTAGTGACCTGAATTAAACGTTATTGTTAATTCCCTTTACTAAACCATTCCTTAAGTGAATATGCTAACTAGAAAATAAAATATTTGGAAAAAACCGACAGTACTGAACAAGTATGTCAACATACAAGTGCTTTCTGTTTTGGTGATGTGATGAATGGCAGCATATAACAGATGCTCAGCTCATAGTACAAAATATCCTGATATATCGTGATATTTGGGGATATCTATCCAGATTTCAGAAAAAGATATATAAATATCACGATATGTTAAGAGATATATACAATTGCAAATATCGGTGATATTTTGATGATATTTGAGATATTTGGAGATATTTGACGATATTTTGAGATATTTAGCGATATTTTGTATATATAACAATTTTATTTAATATTTACCATTATATTTTAAATAAATATAAATAATGTATCATGATATATCAAGAAATATCCATAATATCTACGATATTTATCGATATTTTGGATATATCTACGATATTTGTATGTGAAACAATGTCAAATATCCCTAAAGAGAGGATATATCCACGATACATATCCAGAAATTAAGTATCGATAAATACTTATATCCTGATATTTTGTACTATGGCACAGCGAACTGCTAGCTCCAGAAACATGTTCTTAACATCTTCCTCTAGAGCGTAAGCAAGTGACTTTCCATCAATGATCAAAGCAAATGCATCAGAGCTTCCAGCTGTAACCTGTGTTATCCCTTCACTAATCTGCTGGATTATACTTGCCTTTGATCGATGCCTAAAAGAGTCAGAACAAACCAATCAACATGACATGTAATATTCTAATGAAAATTCCTTTCATAACAAAAATAATTCAAGCAATTGCAGTTAGCAACTGTTATATAATCAATGCATTTGTAAAATTTCTTGCAAATATCTTTTCCAGCTTTCTGCCTGAGGCAGGCAGTTGCTTACTCTGCCCCTGGCAGATGCAATATCTGAAGTTCTCAACCTCCACTAGTAAGTAGCACAAAGAAAGCCAAAAATTACCTTAGTTATAGCAGGTTTGTCCCCTGTTTTCTCTATTGTTTTGATTTCTGTTGTCTCCAAGGTTATAATTATCTGCTTCATCCCTTGTCTAAGCAAACTACATGCGAAACTGCAAAATTTAATCCCAGTCAGAAAACAGACAAGCGAGAGAAGCGCTTTAAATTAAAATAGACCGTCAAGTTGGGAAGTTCTACCCAATATTAATTGCAGTCTCCATCTTATCTCCAGTCAAAACCCAGATCTTTATACCAGCTTGTGCAAGCTTGTCAATGCATTCTGGAACCTTTTAGAAACAAAAAAGAATAGTCATTCCAGAAACCATACCCAACGTCAAAAGATAGGTAAATAGTATATTAGGTTTTAATGTACCAACCCCTTTTTGCAGGTTGTCCTCAACAGCTGTAGCACCAAGAAGAATCATATCCTTCTCTATTGTCTCTGCCAACTCATCAACCTGTGCATCACGGTCTGCGCTGATTGAGTTTCTGGCCTCTGTAAATGCTGTATTAAACTTGTTGTATTCTTCCTCGTCAAGTTCTCGATATGCAAGTATTAAAGTCCTCAGACCAGCATCAGCATATTCGTTCGTGTGTTCCCTTGTTTGCTCTTCAAAGTTCAAACTCCCTTCCATTTTTTGCTAGCCTATCAAACATGACACTGTTTGGTAAAAACTAAAAACGACATGTTAAAGACAGAAACAGAAGTGCAATGTAAGAGGATTGTTTCACAAACGATATAGATTACATCCACGTGCATGTTATGATTTACAGACCTGTCCGCACCTTTACGCAGCAGTAAAAGTTTGCCCTCTTCATTTTCGACTATCACATATATTCGCTTCCTTGTGCTATTAAACTCTAAGGGGGTGTTTGTTAAATTTTAACTCATGGAAATGAAAATAAATAAAATGGGTGGTCTACTATGGAATGGAATGGAAAGGAAATAATTCTAAATGGTATGTGTTTGGTAAACTGGGAAAAGAAATAATCATGTTTGTTTGCAAAAGCTATGGAAATGAATAATTAGTAAGTCCCTAGCTATCTATTTCCTTTCTTTTCCACAAAATTTTTCTCAAATTACCTAAAGACACAAAATCTTTTCTATTTCCATAATTTTGTTTCCCTATTGAAAGACCCATTTTTTTTCATGGGTAAACAAACATCTTAAAAACTATGAAAAATATGGACCACTCTTATTTTCCTTTCATTTCCATAGTGTTTCCATCATAACAAATACTATATGGACAGGGTATTCAAGTGAATACCTTCAATTTTGCCCAAACAAAAAAATATTGTACTAGTCTCCATTTTAATTTGGCCTATGTGGCCTGGGCATGTACCCATGTGTCCATCCAAATATCCAATGATCCAAATGACTGAAATGAGGAGTTACGCCTTAAAAGAAATGGCCTAATAAATCAACAATGTTACGAGTTACGACCGCTAATCCCATATTCCCATTGTTTAAAGAAATTAAGAAACTAAGAAACCCTTATCTGATTTTTCTCTGTTCGGTTGTTCCCCAAATCCTCAATTCACCTGTATATACTACTATATGTGTACCCCTACATACGACCATATGCATTGCCTACTAGTGCGGCCTACTTTTAGTGCCCACTATGCTGGTCTACTTTTATTGCTCAATAAGAAAATATTCTGACTATTATGGAAACTATATTTCTTAGGCAATAAGAAACTATAAATACCTATTTCTTATTGCTCACCTATAAATAACTCATTTCATTTCAACAAAGAACTATATTCATTGAGAGACTTGATTCCATAAAGCGATTTGGATACGTAGGCAGCTATTGATGGTACAGTCATCTCAACAATTCTACAACAATCTCCCTAACAAGATCGTTAGTGTGTTTGGGTGAGTTTTACCCAAATATCACCTTTTTTAGGAATTGAGTTATGTTAGTTGTAGTTAATTTATTCTTTTCTTTAGCCTAAGTTATTCTTCCATTATTCAATATATATATATTTTTAATCTTTATTGTGGATTTGTCATTTGGTTAAAGACTTAAAGTATTTGACTTCATGTTTGTATTATTGTATCAGTAATGTTATAATGGAGAAGTATTTTAAAAAATTATATGTGCCCATTGAGTCTCTTACATTCAAGAAATGTGGCTCCAGTTAGCACCCTAGTCTCAAAAGAAATCATGAAGAAGTTGAGCTTACTCAATCTCCTTCTACATTGAACATTGTTGAAGCCAATCAAATGGAACCTAGTATGAAACAAAGACATGTAAATGTCGACTTAGACGCTCTTTTTGTAGACTTTGGCTTACGGACACCAATTTCAGATTACCATCCTAGTGCTCAAGACTCCATTCGAAGAGTA
Organism: Coptis chinensis; assembly: GCF_015680905.1. Lineage (NCBI taxonomy): Eukaryota > Viridiplantae > Streptophyta > Magnoliopsida > Ranunculales > Ranunculaceae > Coptis > Coptis chinensis. The sequence continues at coordinate 5,257,710 of NC_141456.1, read as the reverse complement.
TATCTACTTAGAGGTCCATGTCAGCCACGCGAACATGACTTTCCCCAAACAGATGTGAGTGGTTATGCAAGACGGTTTAAGAAGAAATGGTTTGATGAGTTTGGTGATTGGTCGGAGTATAGTGTAGAAAAAGATGTATCATTTTGTTTACATTGTTATCTCTTTCGGAATCGTGTTCGAGGTGGCGATGACACGTTTATGAGCGAAAAGGATTTACCACTTGGAATATGAAGAAGTTGTGAATCCATATTGGTGGACCAAGTAGTGCTCACAACCAAGTATACAGAAAAGGCCAAGATTTGCTTAATCAAAACCAGCACATAGAGACATTCTTTCAGAAGAAGACGTCGCAAGATCGGATTAATTACCAAATCCGTTTGAATACAGTACTTTATTGCATACACTATCTCCTTCGACAAGGATTGGCTTTTCGGGGTCATAATGAGTCAGATAAGTCATTTAATAAGGGAAACTTTCCTGAACTTTTGAAGTTCGTGGCGGATCACAATGAAATAATTCATAGTGTTGTTCTTGCCAATGCTCCTAGTAACAATAACTTGATTTCATCAAAGATTCAGAAGCACCTTGTTGGTGCATGTGCAACTAAAACCACTAATATGATACTTAGTGATCTTGGTGGTTCACTATTTTCCATTTTGATTAATGAATCCCGTGATATTTTGGTCAAGGAGCAAAAGACAGATGTGATACGTTTTGTGGACAAATCGGGATGTGTGGTAGAACGTTTTCTTGGCATGGTGCATGTGGCTGAAATTTCTGCAATATCACTTAAGCTAGCAATGGAAGCTCTTTTTATCAAACATGAGTTGAGTATGACACGTTTACGCGGGCAAGGCTATGATGGTGCTAGCAATATGATAGGGGAGTTCAATGGCCTTAAAGCACTCATAATGAAGGAAAACAAATCTGCATTTTATGTGCACTGTTTTGTACACCAATTACAGTTAGCCTTGGTTGGTCTTGCAAAAAACGAGCCTCAAGTTTCCTTGCTCTTCACCTCAGTTTCTAAAGTTGTCAATATAGCTAGAGCTTCTTGCAAGCGACATGACATTCTTTGAGAACAAGAAGCTGCAAGAGTTGTAGAAGCTCTCAAAAGTGGTGAAGTAGTAACTAGTAAAGGCAAGAATCAAGAGGTTAGTCTTAAACGACATGGAGATACATGTTGGAGCTCACATTATGAGTCATTGATAAGCTTAATAATCAAGTTCTCCTCTGTGATTGATGTGTTGCATGGTGTTATGAAAGATGGATCGAATGCAGAACAAAGGGGAGAAGCATTTGCATTATTAGATTCTATGCAATCTTTTGACTTCATCTTTAACTTACATTTAATGAAAAGTATATTTGGAATCACTAACAACTTGTCGAAAGCATTGCAAAGAAAAGATCAAGATATATATAGTTAATGCTATGACTCTTGTCAAAGTAACCAAAAGTCGACTGCAAACTATGAGGGCAAGTGGATGGGATATATTTTTTTTGAAGAAGTTTTTGGCTTTTGTTCCAAACATAGTGTCATAGTTCCTCAAATGGATGATAATTTTGTAGCACGTGGTCGATCTCGACTCGAGGTTGAAGAAATGACAAATTTACATCATTATCGTGTTGAGTTGTTTACTAAAATAATGGATTAGCAGATCCGAGAGTTGGATGACCGTTTTGATGAGGTTAACACTGAATTGCTTCTTTGCCTTTCATATTTAAATCCTAGCAATTCATTCTCCGCTTTTGAAAAGTCCAAATTAATCCGTCTTGATGAGTTCTATCAAGCTGACTTTTGTGCAGCAAGTCTTATGATGCTTGACAATGAGTTAGAAATTTATATCTTTGATGTCCACTCCAGCAAAGATTTTTTGAAGTTAGAGGGAATTTGCGATCTTGCAAAGAAGATGGTTGATACTAAAAGGAACATTGTGTATCCATTAGTGTATTCCCTCCTTACTTTAGCTCTTATCTTACCAGTTGCAACTACCACCGTTGAAAGAGCTTTTTCAGCTATGCATATTATTAAAGCCCGTCTGCGTAATCGAATGGGAGATATGTGGCTAAATGATTGTATGATTACATTTATTGAGAAAAGACGTTTTTGCAAAAGTTGGTGATGAAGCAATAATGCAACGCTTTCAAAAAATGAAAAAGTGCCGAGGGTTGTTGTGAGAGATCATTATAGTACTAGCTTTTAAAGATGTTTGCTTATTTTATATATGAGAGGAATTTATTTTGAGAAGTTGATATATTTATGTGAATGTGTGGTACACAAAAATACATAACTTGTTTGTTTTTATTGAACTATCTATTTTTGGTGTCCTTAGGTTCTTTTTCCATATCAATAAAGTTCAATTTTACGAAATTTTTTGTTACTTGTTTTTATTTATGTGCTTTTTAAACTTAACATTAAAGAAGTCTTTTTGTCGTTAAATACCCTCATCAAAACTCCTTGGTCCGCCCCTGGTTTTTCCTATATGTTGGAAAACTATATGGTGCATATTTGACATTGAATATCACTAGTATTTCTTGACTTAAATGTTTGAACTCATGGTTTCCTGATGTTGACTTTGTTGATTGAAATTTGGTTTTTAGTTGTTGAGATCTTTAGGTTTTCAATACGTTTTTTTTCTAATTTTGTGTAAATGTACTGCTATGAAAATGTGTTGTTTGCCTTTTGTCTTATCTATAATGTTGGACCATTTCACAAAATCATATTTACGTTTGCTTACATTTAAGATTATTGATATTTTTGTTGTGTGTTTGAATGTTTAATTTGTTGTGTTGTTATGCACTGCAAGTTATATCTCAATTTTTGAATAATCTCAAGCTCATTTTCTGTGTTATTTGTAATCTTTTCCTATAGTTCCTCTTGTCTTTTATTTTCTTAACACTAATATGGCTTTCTCGTTCAGGATGAGCAATTTTAACCAAGCACAATTGGAAGACTTGGTGTAAGCTTTTTTAACCTGAACCTGTTTTTTCATGAACTAGTTTTTGAGTTGCGCTTAAGAGATTTATTATTTTTTTTTTTGTTTTTTTTGTTTTTTTTCTTCCAGTTTCCGGCGTTTCTTTTACTCTCTTTTGGTTGCTCGTGATTGGCGAAAAACTGCAGGATAGTTTCTTGCGGAGGCCATGCCTGAGGACATAAGCATCGTGCACTTGTTACGCTTGTTAGGTAATTGTATTAAATTAACCACCATGTTTTATGTACTTTGTTGGAATTTTTTGGGTTGACACCTGTTCATTTTGTTGAGCTTTTTCAGCTAACTTGTCACACCCCGAATTTCGACAGAATTCGGAAAAACATTATTTGTCCCCGACTCTTGATTTCAGGGTGTGACGACTCTCCACTCCCAAAAAACCCATAAACAGCTTTTTAAAATATGCGGATAATTAAAACCAATAAAAATTTCAATTATACATAAGTCATCTTCATTACAAAATTCCCAATTAAGATTAGGTTACAAATCTCTTTTCAATAACTCTTTAATTAAAATATACAAATGAGAATACAAAAACATTGTCTAGACTGAAAAGCTATATCACCTCAAGGGAAAACAAAAGCGTATCAGGAGATGTAACGCTTAATGCAAACCACAAGCGTGACCAACCTTCTTCAACACTAAACTGTCAAAACTTATCAACTATGTTCATTGAATGAACACACCGATAAGCAAATATGCAAATCGGATTGACATTATAAACAATCTTTGGTGTGAGTAGCCCTAAAATACAAATATACTTATACATATATATACACAATCCACAGGCAGTTAGTTCCTCCACCGGCGCCTTAACTTTCAACGACTAATATAACATACTCAAGTATAATAATTAAGGCGGTAGTTCCTCCATCGAGGCGGTATTTTAACTTCTCACTAACCACACAACAAACTATACACATCATAAATAAGGGCATGTAGTTCCTCCATCGAGGCCTTAGGTTCTAACTAAACAAATAACCAACCAAACATATTACCATAATTAGATTATTTCGGGCTTTCTTTTTGTGTGTCCCTAAAATCACGCCGTATCTATGTCTTACCTAGTTTCCCTGGCTACCACAATCGCTACCCAACGCGAACATGTACATCCACATGCCTCCTTTACATAATGAGCCACTCGCGGCGTAACCACCCCGGCGGGATGCCGCGACATGTAAATCCTCACACGGAAGCCAAATCTATGTAAGCACCGCCACTATTCGGCATAAAATATTGCGATCATCGTTCTATTTTTGCGAGCGGAATAATCAAGCTAACTATTATTATTTCGCCGGGGAGGCCATTCACTTTTTTGAAGCGCCCGGAAGGGCACCGAAGGCCATTGGATCGATTAATCAAACGGGGGCGAAGGCCATTCAGATTTAAGCGAAACGCCCGGAAGGGCCAATCACATGAGTTGTGGTAGTCGGGTTCTAGGATTTTCGTTATGTAATTTATTCAGGTGTCAAATCGTTAATGACTCATAAACATTCCACTATATCGCGTCGCAAGGTCAATTACCTTATTGCACTAAGCCATAATATTTAGAAACATCTCAATTATATCTCATAACCAAATTTCATTCTTTCACGTGCCAATATATTATTGACTACACCACACTCAGGTGGCAAATATTCACCAATACTATATTAGCATCTCCCATATAAAATAATGGAGTGTATATACATTTCTCCAAGATATTGCATTAATATAAATATCCCAAAGATATTATCTCATGTCACAATGTTTCAACGTATCGCGATACATCTTTATTATAGCATTATTAGGAATATAATGTCTCCTAACATCTCAATATCGCCACGCGTGTCAAAATACACAACATCAATATCAAATCTTTCTTAGATAATGACAACCAAATATATACTAGCTTCCACAAAGATTTTATTCTTATATGTGTCCATATAATATACAACATAAAGCGTAAGACAATTAGGCGGTCAAAAGTCCACAATCAAAGCCCAATATATATATGTTTTTTTACACACTACTCACGTCAAATCTAAATTAGATAATGACCAACCAAGTTATACAATATCGACAATATTTTATTACTATATATATCCATATAAACAAACATATGAAAATCTGGAAAAGTCAGCATTCATAGTCAACGGTCACCAGTCAAAGTCAACGGTCAAGGTCAACGGTCAAAGGTCAACACATCATGGTCAAGGTCAAACTCAACATGTCATGGTCAAAGTCAAAGTCAACATGTCCTGGTCAAAGGTCAAAGGTCAACACATCACCGTCAAGGTCAAACTCAACATGTCATGGTCAAAGTCAAAGTCAACATATCATTGTCAAAGTCAACAGGCCATGGTCAAAGTCAACATACCATGGTCAAAGGTCAAAGTCAACATGCAATGGTCAAAGGTCAAAGTCAACCGTCAATGGTCAACGGTCACAGTCAACCGTCAAATGGTCAAAGGTCAACATCATGGTCGAAATCAAACTGTCATAGTCAAAGTCAAACTGTCGTTTCCGTATTCGACAGGTCCAGGGTCATAGCCATGGTTCATGGCTAAGGGCAAAAGTGCATGGCTCATGGGCTCATGACCAAGGTCATGGTTCGGACCCAACTGGCCAAACCCAAACCTTAGAACCCAAAAGTCTAAACGTTTAAGAACCCAAATAGATCTATTTTAAGTCCAATGGACTGGCCCCAAGCAATATTAGAAAACTGGCCCAAAACAGTTAAGTGGATTGGTCCAAAACTTTAATATAAACCGGTCCACAAAACAAAAGGCTAAAAAGAATTGGTCCAACACAAAACCGATGTGGTCCGCCCACTTAAAACAAAATAAGATCGGGCCCAAACAAAATAACCAAGGCCCAAAACTAAAACAAAAGGGGCCCAGTAGCTAATTGGTTCGCCCAAGAGCCCAACCATAGCTACTGATGTCATCTCCTTCACCCATTCTCTCCAAAGCAGCAGACCACCCAAAAATCCGGCCACCACTCCTCCACACACCACCCATTTTAATCAGCGCGGTTGGACTCCTAAAGAAGAACCCAACATCTTTAATACACAAAACTCGATCTCATCTCCCTCCCACAAGCAAGCAAAAATAGCCAAATCGCCAAAGCGCCATTGATGGTTTTCACCACCTCTCATCAGTCCCCACAACTCAAACACTCTACTCCTAGTCTAGGCAAAAGCCCAACACTCCAAACATACTCAAAAACAGCCCCAACCATTGGCGAGTTTTGACGAAGTTTTCTGAGCTTCAATTGTTCAAGAAACCGATTAGCCCCATCACCACCAAATCCGTCACCCCGTCACCCCATTATCGATCCAATAACAAAAACAAAACAACCATACCGGTTACATAAGATTTGTAATGGAGATTTCTTGGTATAGGGCTTTTCGCCATTAACGCCCATGAAGTTTCAACGGTTTCAAATACAAAAATCGAAATCTAACAAAATTAAATAAGACAAATGACACGAAGTCCAATACAACGGGATAATAAATGTAAAAAAAAAAAAAGCGATTACCGCCCGATATATGTAAACTACAAATCCGGTGAAATAGCAAAAATAGCTACTCACCTGACGTAACAGCTCGACGAATCCCTCGTCGTCCGAACCGTCGCGCTCCACCCTCGAGAAATCCAGCTTTTTATCTCTGCCTCCATTTTTAATATTCTATTATTCTCTGAACCCTATTTTCCAGAAAAATGTGTTTATATACTTGGGTCCGAAATCCAAGCCCAACACCGACTCGGGCCCAAAACCAGGCCCACGTATCCCGAGTCCGGTCCGACGAATTTTGAAAATAAATAAATAATTAATTTAATTAATTAAATAGAAAAATACGTATTTAAAAATACGGGTGTTACATAACTACAGCAAACCTAATGCTAATATCTGGGGAGATGTCAAAAATCATGGTAACACTGCTTCTGAAGGTGGTAAGACAGCCCCAACCAGAAATGCTTCTGCTAGTAGTCATCTTTTGTCTGTTGGGGGGAGACCACCTGGTTTGGTTGCAAATTCTGGAGGTTCAATACCCATGGAGAAGGATGCTGATCCTAAGGTGCTGAATAAGGCAGGGGAACCTGGGTGTTCAAGACTGCAGAAGAAAGTTTATGGTTCTATGGCTGAGAAGACTAGCCCAACCAAGGATGAATCTTCTGAAACTTTTGTACCTTGTTTTAGGGGGACTTCAGTTGATCGACTCGAAGAATCGTTGGGTTCATCTATGTTGCGAGGAAGAAGGTGGTCCTAGGTTGGCGAGAAGTTGTATGTATTCTGATGTTCAGAACGAGAAGTTGTTAGTAGAAGGAAGAAGTTACTAATAGTGAGACCTCCGAAATCTACTGGGCCAGTGTTGAAGCCTGAGACATCTGAAGCTGGTGCAGCTGCAAAGGTCATGAAGCCAGCTAGGGGCCTCGTATCCGAAGCCGATGGCTCTGGAAAGGAGAGAAAAGATCTCGGATAGATGTATTGCAGCACAGCTTGTTGCACGTTTAGCCTAATTATTTGTAAAATTCGCTATTATTATCAATAAAATTTCCACTTTAAAAAACACATAAAGAAAACAAAGTAATTTTTTACATAACAAACCCGTAAGCTCTGCCTCCTTCCTTTCACTCTCAAGCGTCAGACCTCAACTCAAAAAAAAAACAAAAAACAAAAAACAAATTCAGAAAGGACTTGCGACACAGCTTGTTGCACGTTTGGCCTAATTATTTGTAAAACTCATTATCATTATCAATAAAATTTCCACTTAAAAAAAACATAAAAAAACAAAGTAATTTTTTACTTTCAATAAAACCATTAAATTTCCTACTTTCTCCACATGTTATATAGATTTATAGCATTATAAGAAGTTAACAATTTGTTGAATTGTTATAGACTTGTGGACTAGATTATGCAGATATATATAGACATAATAGTATAAATTAATGTCTTAAGTAGTTAACTTCATCAGTCCATATTAAATATAATTCTTAGTAGTCAACTCACTCTAGTTTTGTTAATTGAAATAAATAAATAATTTTGTTGATCTTTATTGTTTAAACTTTCTAACAAAAAAAAATTGCATAATTTGTTTTTGGAGGGTGGGATGGGATATATATATAGACATAACCGTATAAATTAATGTCTTAAGTAATTAACTTCATCAGTCCATATTAAATATAATTCTTAGTAGTCAACGCACTTTAGTTTTGTTAATTGAAATAAATAAATAATTTTGTTAATCTTTGTTGTGTAGACCTTCTAACAAAAAATAAATAAATAAATTGCATAATTTTTTTTTGGAGGGTGGGATGGGATATATATAGACATAATAGTATAAATTAATGTCTTAAGTAGTTAACTTCATCAGTCCATATTAAATATAATTCTTAGTAGTCAACGCACTATAGTTTTATTAATTGAAATAAATAAATAATTTTGTTGATCTTTATTGTTTAGACCTTATAACAAAAAAAAAAAAATTGCATAATTTTTTTTAGAGTAGGATGGGATGTGCACATAATCTCGCACCCTTAGCTTAGAATCTTTAGCTCTCGTCCTGCATAGCAAACAAGTCCCAATTTGGGGTAGTGGCTCTCATGAGCTAGGTAGTGTGATACATAGGGGTCTCTAGTGATCTAGTGTTTGTTTCTTTGATTTTTCTTTTCAATAGTAACTTTTTAGAGATGTTATTATTATTAGCCCTAGGGGGCAAGTTTAGTACGTTGCCCTATTTTTTCCAGATTATATGAATAGATGAGTACGTCGGCTCCCATTTATGGCCGAACCTTTCTCTCACGTTTTTTTCTCTATCTATATCTCATCTTAATCAATCTTTGAGCCTAGTTAATATGAGTACTTGACTAACTTGTCAGGACTTCACTCGTCTTTAGATATATATTATAACTCTACCCTCTTGGCTATATTTTTTGAGCACTCACAGAGTCTCCAATATTTGTAAAAAAATTTGGCTAATTACAAAAAAATAAGAGACTAATATGGAAAAATCAGACAATTGGCAATCACATAGACTCCAATTTTTTTTAAACTCTATTACTAATTACGAAAAAAATATGATATAAATAAGGAAACAATCCCATCTAGAGTTTCATAGATTCTCCAACTTTTCTTAAACACTATAGCTAATTACGAAAAAATAGAAGACAAAAAAACTAAATTGCTAAAAAGAATAGTTTCCACCAAAAACGATTTTCCTAAAACTCTTACGCCACAAAGAATAGTTTTCACACTAATCTTAGGTGAAGTTTAACATAATAAAATTTCTTTCTAGAAAAAGACAATGAAATAACGAATGAAAAAATGAATTGAGTTGCCTGAACATTTACTTTATAGATTTGTTAACCTCACATGTGACTGGGACAAAAAATAAAAAATAAAAGTCAACTAATCATAAAATAAGTAACAGTGTACACCCAAAACTAAGTGGACAACAAATAAAATTGTATTGTATGCACTATATGTCTATATGAGCCTAAACAAATAAACTTGGATAAATTTAATGCACCATTCACTTTGGGATTTAGACATTTGGTCATCGTTAAGGATTTCAAAAACCACAGTAATTATGATATATTCCAATTAAATTTCTGAATTTATAATTTTTTTTCAACACTATAATGTAATTTCCAATTTTATAATATATATATATATACCAAACCAAAACAAATTCCAATGGAAAATTAAATTATACAAAAAATAACATCACAAAACATATAATATAAAATTTTGCATTCATTCTAATGCAAGCTCACATGTATATAAAAAAATAAAAAAATAACGGCAAACCAATAATGACAAATATTTTAAAATATATATAATACTACATGAAACTAAGCTCAAAGAACAATTAATGGGAAACCTGTCACAGCCCGATTTTCTAAACAATTAAAATAATGAATATTTGAAATATAAATATCTCAAACATCACTATATTCAATTGTCTAAAAACCCAGGCTATGACGGGGGGATACAACACATGTAAAAACCTAAAACCCACATCACAACAGGATCAACTTAACAACAAAAAACTCCAAATTCCTCAACTATCCCTTTATTAAAAACTTTAAGAATAACAATTTCCAACATCGTATTCTCATGTCATATAAAAATGTAACCTACGCTATTACATCCTTCCAATAAGATCAGACCTAATAAACTAAACTCCCAGACTGCTTAATCACACGCCGCGGTTCCACTGCCTTCCACCTATGTTCCCAAGAACACACCCACGTTGCCAAAACAAAGCAAACATGGGTCAACAAATTGAATTTGCTGGTATGAGTAGACTAAACACATATAAACATTATCATACTTTAATTATCCAAACAATCACTTTATTTTATCCCATAACTCAATCATTCACAGCTTGGAAGACAGGTAGTTCCGTCATTTTAACCGACATAATTTCTTCCCAAGCAAGACTTCCATTATATAACTCATTATAATACCTCCTTTTAATATCTAAACCATTGAATTAAAACTTACCGATATCCATCTTTATATAAAGGGTAGGACCGGCGTCCACAAGACAAAATGTTATTAAGTCCTACCCTCGCAGAAAAAGAAAGTTAGAACTTCTATATATCATATGTATATATTATATTAGGTATTCAAAAGAAAACCCAAACACTCACATAATCAAATTAATACCACTAGCCCATGAAGGCTTAATACCTTAGTTCCTCTCTAGGGGAAAATCCAAACAATCGATCATTCATGGCACATTCAATGAATACCGGGTCATTCATGGCACATTCAATGAATACCCTATATAACGCTTAACGGCCATTTATGGCACATTCAATAAATGCCCACCTAACATATGACATCAACAAATATAAAACTCAATTCCAAAACTTGAGTAGGTGGAATTCTAAAAGAGTCGCGATAAATTTATTTACGATTATTGAACTTTATTTTATATATCATTTGAGGAGAACGAATGAGTATCTTGATTCCGTATTTTTTATTTACGCGTTATTAATTTGGGGATGTCTTAGTGTCATAACGTTGCATATCATAAAATCTCGCGAAAAATCACATAGTAGTTAATACACATACACACGTATATATAGAGGTCTTAGCCTAAAGTCAAGTATGCTAATAGCCCTAGACCTATCTTAATAACCCAAATCATAATCCGAGTTAAAAGGTCAAATTGGGTCAACTGGTCAAAGTCAACCCTAGTCAACAGTCAACTCTGGTCAAAGTCAAAGTCAAAGTCAACCATCATGGTCAAAGTCAAACTGTCATTTCCATGTTCAACAGGTTCAGGGTCATAGCCATGGTTCATGGGCTCATGACTAAGGTAATGGTTCGGACCCAACTGGCCAAGCCCAAACCTTAGAACCCGAAAGTCTAAAACCAACTTATTTATTCCACCTGACCCAATTGGATCTATTTTAAGTCCTATGGACTGGCCCGAACAATATTAGAAACTGGCCCAAAAACTGTTAAGTGGTTCGGTCCAAAAATCTTAAATTGAACTGGTCCACAAATCAAAGGAAACGGGCCCATAGACTAATTGGAAAAAGGCCCTAAACAAAACCAACTAAAAGAGTTTTGGCCCAACCCAAAACTTAACCCTTTCGGCCCAAGCCCCAGGCCCAAATTCGGTCATCTTCCTCACAGCTCTAGCAGCTCCACCAGCCACCAAAATCCGGCCACCACTCCTCCACACACCACCCATTTTTTAACTAGGCGGTTTTACTCCCTGCAAAAACCCCTACCTCTTTAACAAACACACATTCCTCAAATAATTTAAATCCGACATCACCAAACCTAGATCTAAAACCTTACCGCCGCCATTAATGGCTTCCACCACCATTCAACAGCCCCATATACATCCCCACACTCACACTTTAACAAAACAATCAACACAACAATCAACCAAACAGTTCACACGAAAATAAAAATAAAAAAATCAATCCTTCAAGAGCTCCAAGAACGATAGAACGCCATTAACGCCTCTTCCTCGAGCTCCCAAACCATACCCGACCACCGTATTCCATCAAAAGTCAAACAAAAGTCACAACATCAAGACAAAAAATCGATGTTACCCCTAGCCTGGGCGATCTCGCCGCCATTAATGGACCTTCAAAGCTTCAACCTAACTAGAACAGCCCCACTCCTAATCCCGACGTCCATCATATACCAACAACCCATTTAATATTAACATCACAGTATGGTTTCAAAACCAAAACCAGGAGAGTTCAAATACAAAACGATTTCTGTGGGCTGACGCCATTGATGCTCTGTTGAATCTTCGTCAGTTTACCCAATTAACAAAGTTTCGACAGTTTATATCAAATCCGAATTATAACAAGGTTTAATAAAACAAAAAACAAGTCCAACACAATCGATAATAATGAAGCGGTATTAATAGGCCGAAACTTTAGTCGGTATACTCCGATACACGGAAAACCATAAATCCGGTGAAATAGCAAAATAGCTACTCACCTTAACTAACAGCTCGACGAATTTTCCTAGCCCGAATCGTCGTGCTCCACCTCTCCAACAAACCAGCTTCTTTCTCTGCCTCCATTTTTTATATTTTATTATCTTCAAAACCCTATTCTCTAGAACAATGTGTTTATATACTTGGGTCCGAAACCCAAGCCCAACACCGACTCGGGCCCAAAACCAAGCCCACGTATCCGAAGTCCAATCAAACCTAATTTTTAAAATAAATAATTAAATTAATTAATTAAATAGAAAAATACGTATAAAAAAAACACGGGGTGTTATAAAACCGAAAACTGGATGCAAATGCATCGAACTAATCTCAAATAATATTTAACGGAAAATCAGAAATTGGATGCAAATGCAAACATTAAACTAATATTAAACTATAATTAATGGAAAATCGGACTATGAATACAACTGCATTAAACTAACCTCAAATAATAATTAACATGAAATCAAAACTTGGATGCAAATACATCGAATTAACATAAAAAAAAAAATTGTCAGAAAATCGAAAACTGGTTGGAAATGCATTGAACTAACTCTCAATGATTAAATTAATGGGAAATTGAAAACTGGATGCAATTGTATTGAACTAACATCAAAGAAAAATTAACTATAAATTGGGAATAGGATGCAAATTCGTAGAATTAATCTTAAATAATAATTAATGGGAAATCGGAAACTGGATGCAACTGTATTAAACTAATCTAAAAAAATAAACTATATGCAAATGCATTGAACTAACATCAAGAAATAATTAATGGAAAATCGAAAACTTGATGCAAATTCATTGAACTAGCCTCAAACAATAATTAACGGGAAATCAGAAACTAGATGCAAATGTAACCTTATTGAATAATAAACGAGAAATAAAAAACTGGATGCAAATGCATTAAAATATTCTCAAAGAATAATTAACGGGAAATCGAAAATTGGATGCAAATGCATTGAACTGACCTCGAAGAATAATTAATAGGAAATTGGAAATTGGATGTAAATGTATTAAACTAATCTCAAAAAATAAATAACGGGAAATCGAAAACTATATGCAACTACATTGAACTAACATAAAAAAATAAATAATAAAATTGAAAATCAGAAACTGGATGCAAATGGATTGAACTAGCCTCAAAACATAGTTGTGTTATATGTTGTGGGAATGTCTCGATAAGTATAGTTTTGCATTTAAAATAGTGTTTATTTTATCTTTTTTCGTATGATTGGGAACGTTTTGCTATTCAAGTAGCTCTAATATGAACTTCGCCTTATTAAGCAATCTCACAAAACTTTAATCAAACTTCTATTATTAAACAACAAAATGAAGTTGAAGGGTTTTATTAAGGATGCGTTCTTTTTTTTTAATGGATAGTGGGGTTTTCACGTTATAAGAAATTTGGACGAGTTATCAATATAATATTTATATATAATAGTTATGCATATATAGTTGCAAATATTTTTCAGAATAATTAATATAACATCACACGTTCGTAGATAATATTTGAAGATCCCACATAATGAGTCATGTATAATTTAAAGAATAATTAACGGAAAATCAGGAATTGAATAATTTTTGATGATCCCACATAGTAAATGAAACATAATTTATTTTTATGTCATATTTGAAGTTGGTATTACACACCACATTGGATAATTAAAAGAAAATCAAAAACTGGATTCAAATACATTGAATTGAGCTCAAAGAGTAATTAACATAATCGGAAACTTTATGCAAATACAATAAACCATACTCAAAAAGTAATTAACTAAAAATCGGAAACTGGATGTAACTGCATTAAACTAGCGTCAGAGAATAACTAACGAGAAATTAGAAATTGGATGCAAATCCTTGAAAAATATTTAACGGAAAATTGGAAACAATATGTAAATACATCAAACAAACTTCAAATAATAATTAACGGGAAATCGGAAACTGGATGCAAATGCATTGAACTAATCTCAAAAAATAATTAACAGAAAATAAAAAACCGAATGCAACTGCGTTGAACTAACCTCATAGAATAATTGGTGGGAAATCAGAAACTAGATGCAAATGCATTGAAATAACCTCACAGAATAGTTAACGAAAAATTAGAAACCGGATGTAATTGCATCGAACTAACATCAAAGCATAAATAATAAAAAACTAGATGCAAATATATTGAACTAACCTCAAACGTACAGTTATTAACGGGAAATCAGAAACTGTATGCAAATACAATAAACTAATCTCAAAGACTAATTAACGAAACATCGAAAAATGGATGCAACTGCCCTGAACTAATCTCAATAAATAATTAACGGAAAATCATAAATTTTGATGCAACTACATTAAACTAACCTCAAAAAATGATTAATGAGAAATCGAAAACTTGATGCAAATGCGTTGAACTAACCTCAAAGAGCAATTAACTAGAAATTGAAAATTGGATGCAACTACATTGAGCTAACCTCAAAGAATAATTAACGAAAAATAAGAAATTTGATGCAATTGCATTAAACTAAAATTAGAGATTAACTAATGGTAAATCAGAAATTGGATGTAATATCTTGAGGAAAATTTAACGAGAAATCAGAAACTTGATATAAATGCATTGAAATAACCTCAAATGATAGTTAACAAGAAATAAGAAATCGGATGTAACTGATCGAACTAACTTCAAAGTATAAATAACCAGAAATTTGAAACTAGATGCAAATGCATTGAACATCGAACTTTCCTCTAAAAATAATTAACTGGAAATCAGAAACTTGATGCAGATGTATTAGACTAATCTGAATGAGCAATTAATGAGAAATTGGAACCTGGATGGAAATGCAATGAACTAATATAAAAAACTAATTAACGAAACATCGAAAACTGGATGCAACTGCACTAAATTAACCTTAATGAATAACTAATGAGAAATCATAAACCTGATGCAACTGCACTGAATTAACCTCAAAGAATAATTATCGAAAAATCAGAAACTTGATGCAACTGCATTGAACTAACCTTAAAAAATAATTAATGGAGAATCGGAAACTAGATGCAATAGCTACATTGAACTAACCTCAATGAATAACTAATAAAAAATTGGAAACTTGATGCAACTGCATTGAACTAACCTCAAAACATAGTTGTATTATTTGTAGAGGGAATATAATGTCTCGATAAGTATAGTTTTGCATTTTAAATAACGTTTATCATAATTATTTTATTATGATTGAGAGTGTCTTGCTATTCAAGTAGTTTCAATATCATTTTCGCCACATTGAGCATTCTCATCAAACTTCAATTATTAAAAGAAGTCAATAGATTTTATCAAGGTTTGGTGTCTTCTTTTTATTGAGAGTTGTGTAAGAAATTTAAATTAGTGATTAATATAATTTTCATATATATCTTATAGCTTTGCATAATTACTAATATTTTTTAGAATAATTTAATATAACGGCACCCGTTCGTAAGACGGGTTTGAAAACTAGTGTGTGTTGAAGTGATTTTTCTTTTCAATATTAAAAAATGTCATTGTTAGATTAGTGGTAAATTTTTTTTATAAAGGCATTAGTGGTAAAATGAAATGGTCGTAGATTGCTGAATTTGTTTATATTTTTACCCACTATATCGTGAATGGAAGTCCTGCAGCTACAGGAGATGCGCCAATTGAGCTGCCTCACCTGTTGACGGTCTTTCTTAGTGCGCCCTTCTTCAGGCTTCAGCTACTTTAGCGTCGCAATTTATTTTACATTTAAATGTCTTTCGACTTCATCATTAGTAAGTCAACCAACCTTCACCATTTCTCAATAACCAACACAAAATCTAGTAGGGCAATTAGCTCAAGAACTTATAAGAAACCCAACTTGCAAACTTAAAATGTGCCAATTACAAAATTGGTTCTTACAAATCAGGACAATCACTAAGTTGTCGAGGTTCATATAAGAACTACATGTGCATTTTGGTCGACCATGTTTGCCTCGACCTATGAGATTCTCGTTCTCCTTGTTCACTACCATTAACAGTCTGATCAGTCATCTAAGGAGTAATTGGTGTTGCCCTGAGACCTTTTTCTCTGGAAAGAATGAAATGCACGTCCCTTCTTTTCTGCCTCAGTCACTTAACACTACTAGTTCATGGGCCCCCGGCCCGAAGTCTACAGTCCACCCCCATTTGTTAGGGTTTAGTGGTAAAGGCCCTATGTTTTTCTCCCTGATGGGGGGACTGTTTGGTTTGATAAAAAAAGAAAAGCAAGCCCAAAAAGAAAATGAAAAATGGGATTATGGGATTATGGGAGTGCGAGGAGGAGAAAATAAAAGGCCTACCGGCCATCGGCCTCATATAGTATGGTAAGATAAAACCAAAAAAAACATCGAATTTATTTGTACAAATTGGCTGTGTACAAAGCAGGCAGCAAGTAACAATATTACAATTACTGGATTATGGAATATATATATATACAGTTTTGTTCTGGTCAGGACTCGGATAAAAAATCTTCCGGACTAAACAAATTCACGTGATTTTTTTTCTCTCTCCTTTCTCTCCACTTTTTTCTCCAACCCCACTCTTTCTCTCTTTCTCTCTCTACTTTATTGATTTTCTTTGACCCCACATAGTCACACACTCTCTTTCTCTCTCTCCTCTCTCTCCACTTTATCAAACAATTTCACGTATTTTTTTCTCTCTCATTTCTCTCAACTTTTTTCTCCAACCCCACCTTTTCTCTCTCCTCTCTCTTTACTTTATTGATTTTCTTTGACCCCACACATTCTCTCTCTCTCTCTCTCTCTCTCCACTTTATCAAACAATTTCACGTATTTTTTTTTCTCATTTCTCTCAACTTTTTTTCTCCAACCCACCCTTTTCTCTCCTCTCTTTACTTTATTGATTTTCTTTGACCCCACATTCTCTTTCTCTCTCTCTCTCTCTCCACTTTATCAAACAATTTCGTATTTTTTTCTCTCCTTTCTCTAAACTTTTTTCTCCAGCCCCCTTTTTTCTCTCTCCTCTCTTTTACTTTTATTTGCATACAAGATATCTCAAGGCCACGCGTCGAAGCCTGGCTATATACAAAAATAGCTGTTCATCCAAGTATCAATTCAAGCAGTGTTGATTGAAAATATACATGGTTAACAAAATATTATATAGGTTTGATCGGTAAAGAAGAAAATATATTTGAAATGAGTAGATATTGAATGAATATCAAGTACTTTGCTATATCAAATTTGCTACACCACTTAAAATAAATGTGATTGCTGAGGCTAGTGCAAACCACTATCATCATGAGAGAGACCCAGCTTTTCAATGAGCCAATCTTCTTGAAATCTATAAGGACTATAGTTTCTAGCATATAGCTCTGGTATGTGTATCAGTATCAAACATGGCGGAGTACGAAAAGTTGAGGTATATAAACTTCAATATCTCTCTATGTAGTATTCAACATGGATACATGTCCTTGTATCCGTCTTGGATATTCTTGAAAATATGATCTGTCAATGTTACATAGACTCTATGTTTGTCATGATGCATTGTTGCCTATGTCCCTTAAGCTACTTTTCTCTTATTTGCATTATTCTCTAACATGACATGCATAAATCATAACTCACTTTCTCTTATTTGCATTATTCTCTAACACGACATGCATAAATCATAACTCACTTGTATGTACAAAATTATGTTCTCTTCAAGGGCTTAGTTAATCACATTTTGGTATTTTTCTATAGGCCCTCGAGGTTATTGAGCTTGATCAGAAAACACGGCTTGTTCATGAGCTTGATGGACATGTCATGCAATGTTTACATGATCAAAATGGAAATCATGTGATACAAAAGTGCATCGAATGTGTTCCTACTAAGAAAATTGGATTTATCATTTCTGCTTTTCATGGTTAAGTTACAGTTCAAACTAAAGAGAGAGGAGAGAGAAAAAGTGGGGTTGGAGAAAAAAGTGGAGAGAAAGGAGAGAGAAAAAAATTACGTGAAATTATTTGATAAAGTGGAGAGAGAGGAGAGAGAGAAAGAGAAATGTGGGATCAAAGAAAATCAATAAAAGTAAAAAGAGAGAGAGAGAAAGGTGGGGTTGGAAAAAAGTGGGAGAAAGAGGAGAGAAAAAAAAAATTTTGAAATTGTTTGATAAAGTGGAGAGAGGGAGAGAAGAGAGAGAGTGTGGGGTCAAAGAAAATCAATAAAGTAGAAGAGAGAGAGAGAGAGAAAGAGTGGGGTTGGAAAAAAAGTTGAGAGAAAGGGAGAGAAAAAAAATCACGTGAATTTGTTTAGTCAGGAAGATTTTTTATCCGGAAAGTCCTGACTATATATATATATATATATATATATATATATATATATATATATATATATTATTCCATCAATCAAGTGTTGTGCAAATATAGCGCACTTTCACTTTTTTTGTACTCACTTATAGATGCATGCCATTAATCAAGTGTTGTGCATTCATTCTAGCGCACTCTCACTTGAATCACTAAATTCGAATGAAACAAACGCATCGCGCATGCCAGAATGCCTAGTATAAACTTGAGTTAATAAAATAAGTACGAACACCCCAAACTTCACCTACAAAATGAATTAAAATCTAGTTTTTTGTAGATAGGATCTAATGACAATAAAGATAATCTCTACAAAAAATGAGTCGTTTGATAATTTTTAACAATGACAAAAAATGATTGCAAAACCTCGACATTTTTGGGCTGTTAGATTTTTTTAAAAAAAAGTTGACAACAATTTTTATCTAGGTTAGAGGATATCAAACGAGCTGATTTTTTGTAGAGGTGATTTTTTATAGTCAGTAGATCATGTCTACAAAAAATTGGATTTTAATTCATTTTTGTAGATAAAGTATTTGGGTGTTCGTACTTTTTTTGTTAACTTAAGTATGTACTTCTAAGAGAATTCATGTATATAGTCCCTCTCTAAAATGTACGTATAAGAGAAAGTCTGCCATCCATTGAACAATAACTAATGAACGGTGTAGACGGCATATTGTCGTCTGTTGCAACTTAACGCATATAACTTATTTTTAGCAGCTGCCACACAAGGCCACAAGTTTGGCTGTGTTTATAACACCAGCCAAATTTAAGAGCTTTCTAGCAGCCCCATATATTGGAATTGTTTTTTAGTGTTTGGGGTGCTATATGGCTTTTACTTGCTCTAAGGCTTATTGCATAGCATCACGATATGAATTGTTTGACAAAATTCCTCAAAGAAATGTTCATTCTCTATTTAACTAGTATTGTCTTTTGCTGATGCTATTCCTACCAGTTCAACATAAGATGTATCTATGCCAAACCCAATCACTACTCAAGCTTTGGCTCATTAACCTTTTAATTACACTAGCCTCTTGTATGGGGACAAGCCACGTAGGGCCCACAAAAAAAACTATGAATAGTAAACGTGGAGCTTATGATGTTGACAAAAATAATTTTTTAAAAATAAAAAATGACGAATTTACCCATACAAAAATTTAAAAAAAAAAAACTATTTTAAATAGTGAAATTATCAAATTGCCCCTGGGACGTACACCAAAACATTGTTCATCAACTCCCATATTTTTCTACCTAGTAAAGATATTTAGTTTGGATACTTATTAGAGGGAGTGACTCTCAAGGACAAAACTGCCGAAAAAGTAACTCTCAAGGACACTTTTTTTTTTCCGTAACTCACAAGGACCGAATAGATGAAAAGTCAAGTATATCCTTGACGCGAAATAAAAAACAGATCGAGTAGATGAAATGTCAAGTATACCCCTGACACGAAATAATTAACGGCTCGGCCCAGACATAACGATCCGGTGTATTTAGTATGAACATTGAATGTTCATAGTCCTTGGATATGAAAATTGATTGGGTATAAACATTCAATGTTCATAGTCCTTGGGTATGAACGTTCAATGTTCATAGACCTTTGGGTATGAACATTGATTGGGTATAAACATTCGATGTTCATAGTCCTTTGGTATGAACATTGATTGGGTATGAACATTGAATGTTCATACATCAATATATTGTATAAGGTACATTCACCTATTTGGATATGAACAATCATTGTTCATACACCAGCAGAAGTTATGAACACTCATTATTCATAGTAAAATGACAGAAATGGTAAAATCGGAAAATATTTATTTTAAATCCGGGTAATTTGTCCTTGAGGGTTATTTTCACATAAGGGTATAACTGACATTTAAAAAAAGTAAAAGGGTCGAGCCAACTTATTTTGTCCTTGAGGGTTCCTAATTTTGAAATAGTGGATTCGTGAGTTACTTTTCCCTAAAATTTGTCTTTGTGAGTTACTCACAAAAAACAGTATCCTCTAGAGTTACTTTTTCCTCAAATTGGTCCTTTGGTCTATTTTCTTGTACTTATTATTTGTTTCTTTAAAAAAGATTATAGCAAGTTTGCAACCATAAAATAACGTTTGTTTTTGTCATATTTCAAATGGTTTTATAATTAATATTAATTAACAACTCACTGATTCAACCAATGACTCACTGGTTGGACCATCAACCCAGTGACCCAGTCTCTTAACTGGGTCAGTGGCCAGACTGGGTCTGATAACTATGTTTATTAGTGCTACTTATAAGTTTTTGTAAGTTAAGTTTTTATATTTACACTTTTGGCACTTATAAGAACCAAAAATATACCAAATAAAGAGAGTCTAACACTTATAAGTAGGGCAGGGAATCGGGTCGGGTTTGATCCGAATCCAACTCGACCTGACCCCGAATAGTTCAGATTCGGGTTCAGATATATTATTTAACCTTTTTTTGAATTTTTAGTGTTATCCGATCGGGTTAGTTGGGTTCGATCGGATTCGGGTTGAGTTTGGATATTAAATTTCGAATATAATCGGGTTCGGATTCGGATATTATGAAACTATTCGGATTCGAATTCGGATATAGCCATATCCGACCGGAACCCGACCAGATCACTGCCCTACTCATAAGTAGCTGGAAACAAACACTCAAAAAAATAAAATAGTCCACCACTTACAGCCGAGAATAAGTAATAATCACTTACAATTAGGGGTGTTCATGGGTCGGTTCTTACCGGTTTCGGTTCTGGGTCTATTTTTAGCGGTTTCTATCGGGTTCGGTTCTTTCGGGTTTTTTCCTATATTTTGAAAACCCTGACCCATACCCATTAAATAAGTCGGTTCCGATTCCGGTTTCGGTTCCTTATCGGGTTATACATTTTTATTGCTAAAATGATTATTTTTAGTTATATAACCGATATAAAAGTTGGTCTATGGGGACTATAACACTTGTCATCGATATTTTTGTCATCTCATAAGAAATAATGGTCCTAAATTCAATAATAATATTTGAAAGTTATCTAAAAATTTTAAATACATTCTCATATATTATATGTATGTGTATATTTTAAATCGAACATATGTATATTATACTATACGTAATGCGTCATATATAGAATAAATACCACAATTGTTAGTTAGTATTGCACGTATTCGTTATCTAATATATATACATGTAATATATCAAGCACTTACACGTTCATGTATTAGTTAATATAGACAGTGCATAAGTTAATTCATAGTATACGACTATACGTATAGACGTAGGCACGTAAATATTATTATTAATATTTATAATACACATATTTAATGTAATATTATAAAAGATGCATTTAATAACACCCATTCACTATTATGCTAAATGTTATATATATTTAGTATAATTTTACACCTAACAAATATATAATATATATAATACTATATATAATAATAATGTTTGGATTTGTTTTTATTTAGTGTAATATCTTATCTTATATATAAAGCGGATACCAGATTTCCCAATTAGTTTCCGTATTCCCGGTTTTACACCAAAGTTTTTAATGGGAAGGGTACCGGAAAATTAGACAGCCACTTATTTTTTATTCTTCATTGAAAGGGTACATTTGTAATTAGCCTGTCACCCAAAAAAAAAACCCAAACAGACGCACCGCTTCAAACAGTTTACCAAAATTAGAAAAACTAAACTGTTCGGTCATCTTCTCTAAACCAATCTCTTTCTCAACTCTCTATCTCTGCGCCATCGATTGATGCATCAAAGAGGCGATTCTTTGAGCTAAATCCGTTTCATGAAGAACTGCAATACCAAAATTCGTTTCGAAGTTCGTTAATCTGCAACGAAACTTCTTATTACTTTCTTATCTCTGAACAAATTTGCTGGATTTACTGGTATGTTTTCCCATTATAATTTATTATTTTGTTTAGATCAGATTTGTATTTAGAGTGATTTTATTGTACTTTCAGATTGCAATAGCACTATCAGGCTATCAACAATTAATCCAGGAGTGTGTGTTCTGCGACTCCCATTTTTCAGGTGTGTTCCATTCAATTTGGTGTTGAGTCTTTTATATTTTACAATGGTCTTTAATAGCTATTCTTCTTCTCCATTCTCAACTTTTCCTCGCTCACTCACTTCCCAATTTCCCTTTCCCATTTTTATTTTTTACTTTTTACAATGAAGACTTGCAACCTTTAATAATTTAATTCTCAATTCCCCATTTTTAAACGCAAAGTAGAATTTTAGTATTTGGTGTTGTTGTCTAAACGTTTCCACGACTTATTTCTATTTGGATTTTTCCTATTTGGATTTTTTTTTACATGGTTCTAACTTTAATTTTGGGATTGTTCCAGTTTCAGAAGAAACCCTTTCATTTGTCTTCGTGGCAGGGGCTTTGAACTCGCCATATAAAATGGGTAAAACTACTGAACTCTTTACTTTTGTGATTGTTAATTTTTGCACCACAAATTGTTAAGCACTTAGTCCTTGATTACTTTTTGTCTTCGATTTTTCAATTTTTCATTCTTTTTGTTTTCTAGAAAATTGGTTCATTACTTCATTCACATTTCTGTGAAACTGTGATGGAAGAGGTGATGTCTATATTCTTCTTTTTATCCTCTTAGTTTTATTCTTCTTTGATAACGTCTAACTATAAATTACATTATCCGTTTCTCTTCTGCGTTAGTTTTTGAACATTTCATGTTTGACGAAATGTTTTGGTGTAGAATATTTGTTTACTACACAAGATAATTTCTCAAGTTTTAAATGTATGCTATTAACTTCTTTCATTATTTTTTTGGATAAAAATGGAGGGACTTAATACTCTTATCCTACAGGTAATGAGGTATGTACACATTCCCTTTTGCTTAACAGTTTTGTTGCTTGCTAATCCTCAATGTACATCACCATTGAAATTAGCATATTTGTGGACGTAAATTATTTGTTACAGATTTACCGTTAGCGAAAATCAAACATTGATTATTGAAATTTTGTAGAAAACTAGACATCTGGACATCTGTATAACGAAACAATGGTGTTCTTAATTTTGCTTTTGTAAGGTGATCTTGGTTGTTTTTTCATATGATAGACAAGGTACCAAGGTGTTGGATTTATATAAGTTGAACTGTTCCGCACAACGACTTCCTTTTCTTATAGAACATTTTCTAAATTTCCAGTTCCTTTGTTGGCGCAGTTTCGCCCTTAAGCAAAATAACCTCTTTTCGTTCGCCCATTGTGCCTATTATGTATGTCCGAAATATTATTGATTCTTCTTTTTTCTGTTTGTCTGTAATTGCTTTATCTTTTTCCATACTTCCTAAATTCGAATTGCCATGTGTTGTCTTTCTTAAACAGTCTGTTGAAGGTAGCAACTACAATTACTCTAGGTACTCCTATCTTTCTCTCTCTCTCTCTCTCTGTATCCCCTTCACTTTTTTATGTTTGTTTTCTTTTTTTTCCTTTTTTTGGTATTGGGTATCTGGCATGAGTAATTTTTCCCCATATGTTGTTTGGAAAACTGCCTCAATGCAAGAAACTTATAGTTAAGTGATTGATATGAAAACCACTTTATGTTATAAGCATTGTAAACGAAATTGTTTTGGTTGCTCTTTCGTTCCTCTATTTCATTTTTAGGTTTTCATTGTCTTTAGACGTTGTCAAACTCTGGTCTATAGCATGTTAAATTTGAATCGTGGGAGGACAAGTGCATTGAATTCTCTCTTTGCATCATTTATTGGTGGCTGGCTTTCTTTGGCATCTAAATCCTTCATCCAATGCAAACTTTATAATGACCAACACCCATAGATTGAAATTGAATGACGCGAGCCCATAGAAACACCCTTTGTTTCCAAGAGTTGTGTGTAACCACTATTGAACCCTTTTTCTTAAGACAGGAGCTAACTGTTTTTAGCCAATGCTTAAAGGTGCATCTAAACTAATTTTTCATGTTTCGCTTTAAAGAGTGGAGTATTTCACGTGGTAGTTTGGTGTATCCATTTGTTGACTTTTTAGTAGTTAATTCATTTTATTCAAACACGTATATGTCCATTTTTTTTAATCTCTTCATCACCTATGGTACGGTGTATAAGTGAATCGAAATTACTGTTTATCACTTTATTTTCCACCTTGCGCAAACCAGCTTACCGTGATGTGCTTATATTATGAAAAGCAGGGAGGTTAATTGGTGAGGCCTATATAATATAGAGGTTTTACACTCGGAAAAACATAGAAGCAGTGATTGGGTCATCTCATTAACACGAAACTCATTACTTTCCAACTAGCATGACAGTAGCAAAAATCTAGAATCTGAATCATTACTTTGCCTTTCCAACGGCTCCCTCTTGCTGGTTCCGAAAATGACTAAGAATCTGGTGTGCCTGCGTGTAAACAGAATCAGAATCGCACTTCATTAGTACAAAGAGAAATTACAAGAAACGCTAGACCGACACCGAAATGAGAGGTTCCCGCATATCACCTCTCAATACATGAGCACTTCCATGGATAGCCCAATCAAGTATGCAAAACACTACTATTTATGTGTTGAGAATAAAACTCCTACCAATACACATTGTTCCAGAAACAAAGGTTTCTCTGACATATTATGTTGCAAGCAAGATTATCTTAATAGTTGTCTTTGATAGCTCTATCACCATTTAATATTTGTATATATACGTTATGAAGTTTCATAGTCTACATTTTGATATATTTTTCTGCTAATAAACTCTATTTGTTTATACACTCACATATCAGAGAAAAAGAATACAAAGATTTATATTAAAGTAACAGGGTTAGGAACATACTTTCTCTTTTGCTCTAGGTGTACCACATTGAGACAATGCAACAAGAGGTGGCATAGCCCCTTCTTGAAGAACTAAGGTACAAAACTTCTGGCTATTAAAGCATAGTTGCAATAGGATAGACTAAAGATTTTCCTTTCCCATTTGTGATCCCGTTTCTAGGACTTCAACAAGTAATGAGATGCCACCTTCACGAGTTATTGCTAAGAGCCCCTCTGGAATTGTTGACAGGTTGGCAAGAAGAACGACGCATTTGTCAATCATCCCTATGTCGGGATCCATCAGCTCAATAAGGTGCTTCACTGCCCCGCATGAAATATGGATAGATTGAACAAAGTAGTAGCAAGCATCTTTCTTCCACCTAAGGGTTCCCGATTCTAGGAGATCAACTAAGGCCTTTGATCGCAAAGATAACGACCGATCTTCATTTTGTACTCTTCCAACCACAGAGATTTGAACAAAGTAGCGGCCATTTCTCTTTTGCTCCTCGCATTTCGACTTAAAACATGGATTAGTGGCTCTATTGCTCCCGCTTCCGCAATCATGTTCTTATTGTTTTCATTAATAGATATCGTTCAACGAGAGTAGTGACAGCGTGCTCTTGGGTCGACTTCTCTCTTGAATATAGTAATGAAATAAGTGGTGGAATAGCACCGCGAATGAGCAATAATTATGCGATTATCCATATTGTGCTTGGCGAAGCCGCAATTGGCTTTGGTACTGTGGTTTGTGTGTCACTTTGCATTGAACTTTTAGATCCTCTACAAGCTTCTCAACATGGACAGATGTGGTCAAATCATCAAATCTCGAAATCAGAAAATGGAAGAGAGAGGCTTCTCGATGGTTACTTCCATATATCGGCCGCGGTGACTGTTTTGGAGCTATGATATTTTCTGCCAGACAACCATGGAGAAAATCCTGCCTCTTTACTTGGAGAAGAAACTGAACAATTGGATGTGACTTCTCCAAAAAATTCACTCGTGTGTCCATGCTTACTCGACAAATCTGATTCTTCATGGAAATTCGTTGCAAAGGATGGGGGGGCTGATTCAGTCCTGCTGTGAATATACGACTGCCCTGGGGATGATTGGTCACACTTTGGAATCACCTTGCTATTATCTTCAATACACTTTGATCAGTCGCCAACCTTTTTCTTTTGAGATCAATGTCCAGCTTCCAGAAAGGACCTTGGAGTAGAGTTATTACTATAGAAACAACAACGAAAACTCTCTGCACGGGTGAAATCTTGAGAAGGGACATTAGAAGATATAGGCAAAGGTGAAGCATTGTTTCCATTAGCAGTATCACGTCTTATGTTATTGTCTTCGCACCAATTTGCAATTAAATCCTTCACGGTGTAATTGGTAATAAGATGTGCATGTGCAAGATCTTGACGGGTTTTTGGACAAATGGTTAGTCCGTTGTCAACCCACCTTTGGATGAAAGCTCTTTCATAAGTCTGTCCAGATGCCACAATCACAAGGTCCAACATCAGCCCCCAAATGACGATTGGGCAGCGAAAATAAGGAGGAATAGGCACGCCATTTGTAGCTGAAAATTGCTCAAGTTTAGCCGTCCAATCCCGAATGTGCGCAATAAGATTCACAATTTGATCAATCGCTTCTAACTCCTTGAGCAGTGATCTTGCTCTCTCCTTTTCCAAGGTCACACTCTCCACCAGCAACTCTTGATTTGAAGTTAAACCAAGTGACTCAGTAATTTTTATTAGAATCTCTCGAATGGGGTGAAAATTTCCTTTTGATCTCTCATAGCTTCTTTTATTAATTCCGATACTCTCTCTTGGTCTCGAACATTGAAGTTCCCGCAAACATTCTTTGAAAAACAGTCTACCAATAAATTAGCAACGAGCAAAGGAAATAATGAGAAAATATGTAGCACAAGTAGATCAACAAGACTTATAAAAGGAAATGCAAACAAGGAAAAAGGCCGAGGGCTGCAACAAATAATTCATTTGAGATTGAAGTACATATATATTAAGTACCTTCGCATCAACTAATTATGAAGTGAATGGAGATGATTGCAGCATTATACACAATATGTGACAAATATCTATACAAGACCTCTGGATCTTTATTGCCATTGGCTCACTCCGTAGGACCTGGAGATAACAAAGAAAACTTATCAGGGGGGACACTCTTAAGAATATGGAAATGGCTTCATTAAAGTTAGACCAACACCTTTTCCTAAAAGTTGCGTTCGACTTACCTTTTAACGGGTGTTTAACCCATATGTGTATGCTATCTTAGTATACGGGAACAATAGGATGTGCCAAGAATTTCCTTTATTGTTTTGATCATGTAGTAGTTAGATTTCTTATGAGTTTGTTATGTTTTTTCTGTTTTTTTTAAAGGATAATTGTATTAATAAGAAAAAGTTTCATGGTACAATGAATGGATGGTATTGATAGTTATCACTACCACATTAGATACTAAAATCAGTTTACAAATCTTTAAACTCCCGCTGCCGGGATCGAACCGGGGATTATGTTGGTTTGTTCCTACTAGCACAGCACATTATATTATGTTGGTTTGTTGAAAAGTTAAATGTCTTTCTTTTGTATTTTTATTATTGTTTATTATTTATTGGGTTCAATTTCTTCGATTTGTCATAAATTGACAACACAAAGTTTGACGAAATATTTTTTTTGCCATTACAGATTACCATAAGGACGGAAAGGCTTGGGAACTTGGAAAGTGGAAAGGCTATATATTTATCAATAAGGTGGTATTTAATTGTTAAACGAGAAGGAAAAAAAAACTTGCATCACAAATTGACTCAAAACAGAAATTTTTCTTACCATATTTTTTTCGCTTGGATACATCGTAAATTTTGAAGCGTAATCTTATGTAAGAGGGGAATATTTGTGATCCTTTAGATCGCATTAAAGAATTTCTACTTTGTCCTTTGAAGAACAACGTGAGAGGTAAACATATATATGATACGATCTCGATCATAGTTTTGGACTCCATATAAATATGGATATTTATTTCTTGATGAATTATAAGTATCCATACTGAATGTGGTAGAATTCACTTGGGATTGACAAAATGCTGGTATAGTATAGGTAACCTAATTGTTTCATACTGTGGTGATGACCACCTATTCCAAACTTAAGGACAAATTGAATATCTCTGACACAATAATAATTTTAAAACATTGTATCCGACTACAATTAGTAAAATATTTTCTTCAAATATTTTCACCCCAATAATATAACACAAACATGCAATACCAACTATCATATTACATGGTACTAGCTTTCAATCACGTGCATCGCACGTGCTCTCTACTAGTAATACTAAATTCTATATATCAAAATCAAACTAATCGGTTCCGGTTTCAATTCGGGTACCCATCGGTTTTTTACTATTCGGTTCTAACGGGTTCGGTTCTTTATCGGGTTAGTTCTTGAAGACCCACTTTAAATGGATATAACATTTTAGGACCCAGACCCGCTATAAATGGTTCCGGTTCCGATTCCGATTCGGATAATTGGGTACCCATGCACACCCCTACTTACAATTAATGAAAAACAAACACCCCTTAAATAATTCAATTGGGCTAACAAAACTAAACACCTAATTTCTTAGATGGTGGAAAAACAATTGCTAAATTTCACATTCACTATTCCAACTTATCGACGTGTTTGAGGCAAAAAAAAAAACACCTGTGACAAATCAATATGAGCCCAGACCCTATCATTCTCAAACAATCTAGGCTCACCCATTTAATTGTTTGCCGAAAGTCCGAAACTCCCCAATGCAACTTCAACCTTCACATGGAACTCACTTTTCCGAACCACTCCACCTCACCTCACCATGCACTCCCACTCTACACCAAAATGCTCCAATCAAATTCCCACCCAAACAAATTCACTTTCACTTTCCTATTTAATGAGACGCGTCGCGAGAATGCAGTGCCCACTGAGGGTATGCTTATTTCTGTGCTGTCTTCTTCAGGTTACCATGGTGTTCTTGAGGTGGGTAAGTGGGTGCATGATTATGTTAAATGCAATGGGATATTATTGACTGCTAGCATTGGTACTGCTCTTCTTAGTATGTATGCTAAGTGTGGATGTATTGATGATGCAATTTGTGTTTTCATGGAAATGCCTCGGCGAGATGCCCTTAGTTGGACAGCTATGATTTCGGCACTTTCTATGCATGGAAAGGGACAACAAGCGCTAGCTTGTTTTGATGAGATGCTTAGTCTTGGACTGAGACCTGACCATGTTACGTTTGTTGGGGTGCTTAGTGCATGTAGCCACGCTGGATTTGTGGAGGAAGGTCGTTATTATTTCAGGTGCATGGAGGAGGTACATAAGATTGCACCTGGTTTAGAGCACTATGGATGTATGGTTGACATTCTTGGTCGAGGTGGGCACCTGGAGGAAGCTTGGGATTTGGTTCGAAACATGCCAATGAAACCTGATGTTTTTGTGCTGAAGAGTCTTTTGAGTGGTTGTGCTAGTTATGGTTACTTGGATTGTGCAGAGTGAAGCTTTTAGAATTGGATCAAGACAGTGATTCTCCTTACACTACTAGGTAATGCCTATGCAAGTGTTGGTAGATGGGCTGATGCAGAAACAGTTGGGAAGATGATGAGAATCCGTAGGGTTGTAAAAGCACCTGGATGTAGTTTGGTTGAGATTGATGGAGTTGTTCATCAGTTTGTAGCTGGAAATAATGAAGAACATCCCAAAATGGAAGAAATTAAATCTTTGTTACATGAAATGGGCAAGAATTTGGGGCTAGCTGATCATACTTGTGATTAGGACCATTGTCACAATGCAAAACAATGTTTCTGGACAAACTCTTGTGCTTTTAGTAAGTGCACCCCTTCCCTCCAATTTTCTGGATCTTGTAGTCAAGGTGAGTCATGACCGATTCTTGGTGGTGTATATTATGGTCAAAGAGCCAAACAAACTAGCTACATCTACCTCCTTTTCTAAAGATGGCAAATGGGATTGGAGAATTCAGAACACTAAATCCTATTCCAGCCCTCTTAATAGTTCGGAGCACGTTCTGATAGGTTCTTTGTTGATAGCCAAATGATGAGCGACAAGCAGATGCCACTGAACATGTCTTTGCTTGACACGGAGATTACTTTTTGCAATCATTGCTTTGAATTCATTCACAACATGAGATTGTATGGAGATATGAAGAAGCAGAACAGATATGAAGAACATTCCCCAACTGATGATACTTCATACAGCATATGACGAGGTATTTTATTATCTTCAACAATACATATGTTTTGGTTTCAGATGATTTAACATTCAGCGAGGAAATTTATACCCTGCTAGGCAGACTCTGAATTAATTATTTTGAGACATGTACATATGTATAGTATTAAATTATATATGATATTCTGAATTTCCTTAACGTCAGATCCGGCAAAATTTATCACAACCTCAAAAAGAGAAGCTTCACATGCTAGCTCTATCCTAATACATTGACGATATCCCTAAATAAAAAGCTATAGGAGAACATCCGAATGTAGAAGAGTACTTGAATTAGAAAGCTATGAAGTATATACACTAGAAGTTTTGTTTCTATGGTGTACAGTGGTGGAGCCAGGCGGTTGCGATTGGTGTATATGGGTCGGTAACTATGTTAGTGTGTTCTGAACCAAGGTCGGTGGTAACAAGTACTATGAACCTAGAACCTTCATGTGTTGAGTATCGTCACAATTTTACTTCCCATCCGTGTATATACTACCCATCTCCTGAGTGTATTTAAGACGTGTTTTGTTGTGATTCAACTCCAATAAGTTTGTTACTGGGTCAGAAAAAACTAATGAAATGATTCCATCTTGTGTGCTATATTGTGGTGGACTCCTTGGCCAGGACTAAAAAGACTCTTCAAACACTGTTCTCCTACATAACAAGTTAACAAGCAACATTTTGCAGCCTCAAGTCTTTCAGAGTAGACCAAGAGCGCCTAATTTAGTGCTCGTTTTAGGTCGTAAATGTGTCATTTAGTAACCTTTTCTCTAGTGGCTCTGTTATTACTTTGGCATACCACACGACCCTGTCAATGTTTTTGCAAGTGACATTTTCGTCAAATTCTAATCGAAACGATCAAAAACGTAACTCTGACAAAATGTTATTAGGACAAGAACCTACATGAAGAAACAATCAAAAGAGAAACCAAACTAATTGAAATTCATAGAACTTTGACTTACATTGGAAAAAGAATGTACATTATGAGAAATGCTACACAAAATTGGAAGACTTTTTACATTTGGTGCTAGCTAGATACATTTAGGTGATGATACAAGAAAGTTGACTGAAATGGATGAAAAAATGTGTGCTTAATTTTACAAGACTCAAAATTTACACTTTTTTGGGCTTCTTTAACCCAACTACTAGAAGGTAAGTAAACCGACATCGGAGGATATGGTGGGAAATTTCCTTTTCAAATACTGATCTTGGGTAGATGATTTTATCGAGCAGTAGTAGACCAACCGTTAATGTATGCTCTCTGAGAGATTTTTGGCTTCCATCTTATCGCTCTGAATCCAATTCATTCAAAAAATAAATAATCCAAAAAGCTTCACAGAAAGTTTTATCTCTTCTGATGACGCTTTTCTTTAAGCGACTAGATCTTCTTGCTTCCACCCTTGCTGTGAAACCAACTGTTGTGGGCCTAATCGATCTCTGTCTTACCATCTGGCAATACTCAGGATCCTCAGTATGCCCCTCCAATCTTATCCACTGTATCATATTATGATACATGGGAAAGAATCGCATCCTCATAGCTGCATATACAAAGTATGGCAGGAGGGTGGAGAGTACAACAAAAAAGGGTGACGAGCCAGTAAGATGGAGCTGGAGCACAAGCTTCAATGAAGACCTTGTAGGCAGTTGTGGATAGTGATGGGGATATGGCACCGTAGGCCAAAAGGAATATATACCAGAACACTATGCCACCCCAAATGAAGAGATGTTGTATCATGGTGAAGTAACTAACTGAGAGTGCCATCTGGCAGTTGACAATCCAGACAATACATGTGTACATGGTTAAGCCAAGGATGTCCAAACTGACAACCTCCCCTCCCTTACGGAAGGCCTGGTGTTCCATTGCCTTTACACAGAAGAAGAATACGACGATAGCACTGCACACCCCATTCAACATCCAGCCGAGGATTCGGAGCCAGCTGAAGAGGACATTTTGTACACCTTCTTGGTATAGGAGGGAAACTGCCACAAGAAAGGATAGAAATAATCAGAAATCATCACACTCAGACGTTCGGTTAATAGAACAATGAAACACGCACACAAAGAGAAAAGAAACAATACAAGAGGACCAAACTGTTCGACTTGACCTACCTTGAGACAAAATCTTGCAGAGACATCTTGGTCAAACACTCCCAGTGCAAGCACAGGAAGTGATGTGAAGAAGACATTGTATAAAGACATGTACCAGTCGTTATAAGCTGCTTGCCCAGAGAACGACGCATACGCCTCAAATAAGAACAGTGTAAAGCCAAACGTAAGGTTCTTGTAGAAGAAGTAGCATATCTGCCAAAAAAATTGACATCAGCATATCATTTATTTATTTGTTTAAATCCTCTCGAGCCACACTGTTCTAGTATACTTTAAACTCCTGGAATCATGTCAAGCTGAATACAAACTTGTGGAACATTTAATAAGCAAACTCTAGGTAGATTGATGACCATACCATAGAGGAGATCCTTCTGTAACACCAATGCCCATGCACAAGTAACAAACGCTCCAAAAATCGAAACTGAGCAATTGCTATGTCACTTGACATGGCTGCCTGTGAATTTTAGCAAAGAATAAGGATAAGCTTAAAAGATGCGAGATGAAAGTACCAAGAAAAGATTCATGGAAAGAAAAAACAAACCAATGTTTAAAATGACATGGTTGAGTACTTGACTGACCTGCATTCCTTCAACACCACTAATACCAATGCCAATATCTGCTTCTTGAAGCATCCCCACATCATTGGCTCCATCACCAATTGCTAATGTTGTCCGACTCCCATTTAGCAGTTTTAACCAATCTTGTGACCTGAATTAAACGTTATTGTTAATTCCCTTTACTAAAACTTTCCTTCCATGAATATGCTAAATAGAAAATATAATATTTGGAAAACACCAACAGTACTGAACAAGTATGTCAACATACAAGTGATTTCTGTTTTGGTGATGATCGGCAGCATATAACAGATGCACAGCTAACTGCTAGCTCAAGAAACATGTTCTTAACATCTTCCTCTAGAGCGTAAGCAAGTGACTTTCCATCAATGATCAAAGCAAATGCATCAGAGCTTCCAGCTGTAACCTGTGTTATCCCTTCACTAATCTGCTGGATTATACTTGCCTTTGATGCCTAAAAGAGTCAGAACAAACCAATCAACATGACATGTAATATTCTAATGAAAATTCCTATCATAACAAAAATAATTCAAGCAATTGCAGTTAGCAACTGTTATATAATCAATGCATTTGTAAAATTTCTTGCAAATGTCTTTTCCAGCTTTCTAAGGCAGGCAGTTGCTTACTCTGCCCCTGGCAGATGCAATATCTGAAATTCTCAACCGCCACTAGTAAGTAGTACAAAGAAGGCCAAAAATTACCTTAGTTATAGCAGGTTTGTCCCCTGTTTTCTCTATTGTTTTGATTTCTGTTGTCTCCAAGGTTATAATTATCTGCTTCATCCCTTGTCTAAGCAAACTACATGCGAAACTGCAAAATTTAATCCCAGTCAGAAAAGAGAGAAGCGAGAGAAGCACTTTAAATTAAAATACACTATATCAAGTTGGGAAGTTCTACCCAATATTAATTGCAGTCTCCATCTTATCTCCAGTCAAAACCCAGATCTTTATACCAGCTTGTGCAAGCTTGTCAATGCATTCTGGAACCTTTTAGAAACAAAGAAGAATAGTCATTCCAGAAACCATACCCAACGTTGAAAGATTCATAAATCGTAGATTAGGTTTTAATGTACCAACCCCTTTTTGCAGTTTGTCCTCAACAGCTGTAGCACCGAGAAGAATCATATCCTTCTCTATTGTCTCTGCCAACTCATCAACCTGTGCATCACGGTTCTGCTTGACTGAGTTTCTGGCCTCGTAAATGCTGTATTAAACTTGTTGTATTCTTCCTCATCAAGTTCTCGATATGCGAGTATTAAAGTCCTCAGACCAGCATCAGCATATTCGTTCGTGTGTTCCCTTGTCTGCTCTTCAAACTCCCTTCCGTCTTTTGCTAGCCTCTCAAACATGACACTGCTTGGTAAAAATGACATGTTAAAGACAGAAACAGAAGTGCAATGTAAGAGGATTGTTTCGAAAACGATATAGATTACATCCATGTGCATCTTATGATTTACAGACCTGTCAGCACCTTTACACAGCAGTAAAAGTTGGCCCTCTTCATTTTTGACTATCACAGACATTCGCTTCCTTGTGCTATTAAACTCTAAGATACTCATAAGCTTATATGACCTGCGTTGGAAAACAGTAACATAAGTTCGGAGAAGCTTAATTTAGCATCACCCACAAAATTACGATATATATCAGGAAGGACCACTATCTGGTTTATGCTGATTGGAATTGGACACATGATAATCTGAAGGGGCCTAGATTATTCAATTGGGACAGGCCTGATATTTTGTTAAATTTCTAAGGAAAGTGTCAGGAGTATACACAGTCAAATCATGTAGTAAGTGGCAAAGGTTGGAGAAACTGACCTCTCGATTTTCTTCCCAGATACAGGATCTAACTCATGCACTGAGATGGTAGTTTGTGTCCTTTGGTAGAATTCAAAGCCTAGTTCTCGTGCTGCAATCACAAAAGCTGCCTCATCTGGTGACTCGGCCTGATAAGAAATCCTACCTGTCTCTTCATTCTCTTCAGGTATTGCTGTATGACAGACCGCCAACAAACGAAAAAACTTCTGGATGACATCTGCGTGAGGCTCATGGAGCCATTTACCATTGACAATCCTTTCATCCTTAAAATTGTAGCCTTTAATAACATGCTCTTTATCTGCAGGATCCTCAACATTTTCTTCATCATCCTCCACCCCATGAGGTAAAGGTGAGCCTTTTTTTCTAGCCATCGCCCTCTCAACTTCTGTGACACCACGGCCATAAGCTGTCCCAGCAATAGAACACTTGATGAATTCCATTGAGTTGCAAGTCAGAGTTCCCGTCTTATCAGAGAGTATGGTATCAACTTGACCAAGCTCCTCGTTTAAGTTTGAAGTGCGCGCACGTGCTGGCTTGTCCGTTTCCTCATGGTACATGTGAATGTCTTGGTTTATAAATATGCTCTGTAGAACTTTGACAATTTCTATTGATACATACAAGGATATAGGTATCAAGTAGCCATACAAAATCAATGCCGTTAGAAAATGCAGAATTGCAGCTTCAGTTGCTCTTTTGGGATCATAGAAAACTGTTGTCTCATCTGGTCTGAGGTACCATCTTTTCATAATTCCATCTTTTAGGTCTTCCTTGGTTGTAATTCCAAAGAAAACTGATCCAACAAATGACATCACAACCAAGATGCAAAACAAGAAGTAGATAATTTTATCCATTCTTCTCTCTACTTTGCTTCTTTTGGATGGTGGCTCTGTTGAATTTTGCATAACTTTTGTGTCATGTCCTGTAAATATAACAGCTCCATAAATGTAGTCTGTATTTCGTAGCTTTGAGTCCCTAAGGAGAAGTTGCTGAGGCGTAAGAGGGTACTGTACCTCTTCAAAATCCATACTTCCAACAAAACTATATAGGTTTGCATTTGGGTCTTCACATTTAACTATAGCCTTGAAATCCTTAAAGCTAGAGTTCTCATGTAAGACTGAAGTTATCTCCAACGCTTGTTTTACCTTCAAATTCGTCTCTCCGTCAAGATTCATGGTCTCAACATAGCATATGGCATCTTCATAATTTGATGAAAGCAAAAGGAGGTCAGCAGGAAAGAACTCATCCTTTTCCACTTTCACTATATCACCAACTCTCAGTTTCTTCCATTCCATATCGTGGAAAATGCCATCACCATAATGAACTTTAACCTTCCGATTGTTCACCTCGATATCCTAAAACATTTAATGTGTTAAAACTTTCAGATAGAAGTGAAATCTCTTTCTCACATACATTCAGATACTCTTTTTTATGTGCCTTAAGTAACCTTCATTCTCAATTCTCATCAAAACTCTATCAAATAAAACAGAGAAGGAAATAAAGAAAAAGCATGTCATCTTGAAAAATTGTAAGAAAATACGGAATAAATAAAAGAACCCGAATAAGGAAAGCAAAATCTCTTCCTCTCATATTTGACGTCAATTGATATGACTTCTATGAAGAACTTACAGCAACTTAACCAGTGAGATAGTATGAAGCGAATTGCGACAGCTAAGAATTATATATATAAAAGGATGATGGAAAGGAATACCTGCTTCTTTCTGCTCCAATCTTCCACAGCCTCTTTGATCATGGTTGCCCCTATGACGACAACAAGAGGGAGGACAGCGCTGACATACGAATAAGGAGCAAGAGGGGTGAACGATAAGCAAGCCGCAACGAGGAAGTATATATTAGCAACTCTTCTAAACTGCTCAAACAGAGATTTGGGGAAGAAAGTAGCAAGTGTATACTTTGTAGTACTAACATAATTATCTCCATAATTATGTAGCTCAGCCTCAAAACATTCTGGTTCATTGCAGTAGACCACCCTTGAGAAACCAGGACCGCCTATCTGCGAATGGTCTTCTTTAAACGACGCTTTGCCGCATGAAAATGCATAGATCTTGCTTAAATGTAGCTTCCTTCCTCTAGGACTTTTCATCATCATCATTTCTTAAAACCAGTTATAAGCCAATAACACTTCTTTAAGAAATGCAGCTTATTCGAGGAATACAACACCACCCCTCCACCAATATCTTACAAAACCACTCAACAATGGCAAAGACCAGAACCCCAGAAAATATTCTTAACCCACAACCCAAGAATAAGAAAGAAGAAAAAAATTTATATGTGAAAACCTTCAGAGAAGCAAAAGGAATATAACTCAAATGAATTGTACAAACCAACAACTCAAAAGTCTTTACAACAAACTAGTACACTTGATCTGAAAAAGCTGCTATATATCTACAACTTTTGCTCATCTTCAAAATCTATAACACCTGGAAACTAAAATCATTCGCCCACTTCTCAAAAATGTTAATTTCATGAAAATGAAGCTTTTAAAGCTTATAAAACAGAAGAAAAGTGGAAGAAAACTTATTGCTTTATTTATTTATTTATTTTCTTAAAATGGGTGGAAGCTTCTTAGAGCTTGAATCTCAACTTTGACTTGCAGCCAATGCAGACGATTGTACATAACACGCATAAGCCATTTTGTTTTTTTTTAAATATAAAATAGGAAGAAAAAATGAACACTTTTATATAAAAGTCGTCAATAAATAACAACACTTACTTTTATGCTTTTTTACAATCATAAGAAACTTGAATTTTCGCGGGAAAGAGCATGAAATTCATGCAATATAGTAACTAGTCTTTATGATCTTTCTGCTTTTTAAGTTAAGTTTTAGAGAAAAATTGATAGGCAATTTTGTTCTACATAGAGAATTCATTCAGTTTTCAAAAAAGAATGCGGTAAATTTTATTTTTGTTAGTGAAGAAATTGGTGAAGTCTTTGAGATCACAAGTTGCGCCGTCAAGGCTGCTGAGACGTACACAAACGTGTTAGAAACTTCAAACTTAGAATGGTCAAAGTCAAATAATTCCCAAAAAAACCTCGTGCAATTTTCTAGTACTCCTTTTTTTTTTTTTTTTTAAGTACAATCAGTAATCATTTTGAGTACTTTATTTATGATGGTTCAGTGGTTCACATGAATTATTTTCTAAATTTAGATTTTCAAACTTTTTTTTTTTGTATATGTATATAGCCGTATAGAAAAAGACAAAAATTGGCTGAGAGTATCAGAGTACTACTATACCCTCAAAAATTAGTGCAACTGTGTAAGTAGGAGTTGTTTATTAAGCAAATGTAGTGGTTTTAGAGTTGAATCATCATAGATATATTTTCAATCATTGTTTATTTTTATGTTCTCTTTGGTAAAAGCCAGATGGCGAGTCATGGTAACGGTTTCATTTTTTATATTGTCTTACAGCGCAACGTATGCCACTTACGAATTACTTGATCGACGAGAAAATTTGTTCAGATATGATGTTGTAATGTATCTAAATATTCTAATCTTTGGACAATAAGTAGCATTGAACCAAAACACAAACATCAAATTTCAAGTTTTCAAACAACCCTTGCTATTGGAGTTATTCATCTCTCATCGCTCATCAGGACAATATTATTTTTGATTCGTTGGTTCAATTGCTATTGAACAAATCCACTTGTAGCCACCCCCAATATTATGCACATTTTCTGTTGGCATAACATTCAAAAATTCATACTAATCCACTTGAACGAACAGATGCACTTTAATAATTCAAAATTTGCACCAGTAAATTGTCGACATAATCTTGAAAGTATATTGATAACATCTCTAAATAATAAGAAAATATGTTGGAATTGCTTTACTGGATTACTTGGTGAAAATCTCGATCAGCTGTTCATTTCATTTCTAAACAATGACAAGAATTTAGGAACTACGAGATTCTATAAAACTAATAATCACACGCCTTTTTAAACATTTTGTTACTTTCTAATATATATATTTTGATTAGCAAGCCTGTTTTAAACATTTTGTTACTTTCTAATACTTCACGTACTCTCTGGTATATTTTGTAAGCTAAAATCCGAATGTTTAATCAAAATTTAAAGCTTAAGTTTCGTGCTATACTATAATTTCATCTTTCAAGGAAGTATTTTTCCATCTAAACGAAAAATCTCCCTGGACTGAATGTTTAATTGTTAGTTCTCTTTGAAGTTGCTAGAAGTTAAAAACAAAAATCTAATACAATTACCCTGTCTTCGTCGACTCTTCGAAACAAATATCTGTGTTTACAGTTAACACTGAAGAGGTACGTCCGTAATTTCGTACAAATTGGAGCCAGACAATAGAGTGGCGCCATTGGGGAGAAACGGGGCTTGCGGCAATAAAGATTGCACTTTTGCAGGGAATGGAAGTGAAACTGTCTTTAATGACACGTGGCGAAGTTCCAACTACCCAGAAAACAAAGTTAAAGAAGAGCAGTTGAAGCAGTTCATGCAAAGCAGAATCACCATCATCCATGACATAAACAGGGCCAATCCAATAGGTCATTAAAGAGAGAAATTCATATTTTATTTGTCAAAGAGACAGAGAAATTATACATGGATTTCTTTTTAAAAAAAAATAGCATTTTATTTGCTGGTTTCTTGCATGAAAATCAAACATGACAAAGTGACAAGGCCATCCATTGTCTCTCTAAGCGTCCAGTCCTTCCGCTTCTTTGTGCTCCATGGACCATGGCCGGAAAATGTTGAAAATTTTGGTGATTATAACAAAAAAAATTATACAAGCCATATTAGTACGTATTTAATGTTCAATTTTCACATCTCTTTTTCTTTTCTTATTTCGTTGTGGCCTTAATATATATATGGTCAGATATTTTGATTATTTTCTTTTCTGCATTGTGTTAACTTTTTGAAACAGATTTTTGTGCGGACTCGGTCGGCGAGTCTACATCAGCAGATCCGAAGCCTCTTCAAGGTGAAGGACGCATACCCTGGTCGTCATATCCAATCTCCTTGTAGAAAAAATTCATTAATCATACATTTACACCTCGTGAAGGACTGCATTAGGTGGGCATTGGTATATAAAATCAATGATTAGTGTTAGTTAAACTGTAATGGTCCACCATCTCATGTTAGGCACCACGTACCCCCATAGCCTAGCTAGGTGGGTGAATTTAATATCTTCACGATAATATCTGCTCATACACATGTAGATCATAAAATGGAGTTGGAACATATATGGAGGGGAAATTAAAGTCAGGAAACGACCATGGAATTAAATCAGAATGAGTTATACCAAAAAAAGAAAAAGAAAAAATCAGATTGTCAACAGCCATGTATTAGTCTCAATTAACAACGAGAATTACGTGACCAGTAGAAGAAAAATAAAGATAGATAACGAAACATATGTAAAGGGTCACCCATGTCTTATTCTTAGAATATGTCGTTCTCTATCGATACACAACCCCACCATAAACATTAAACCAGAATCAATATGATCTGGAACTTGATATATACTACCTTCTTTTTAGTTGCTAACCAAGCAACCTAACAAGTTTTCAATGTCAAGTTTAACAGCTAGACTCGTGGCGAGTCGTGGTTCCCATGACTTCCCAAGGCAAAGAATAAAGTCTTACTCACATAGAAATATCCGAAAATCATCATATCTGCATATCGGTTTGTGGGAACCCGACACACACGATATCGTCATGAACTCATGATACATTTTACTCAAAATGGCGAAAAAATATATTTATTATTTATTATTTTATTTTAATGTGGATAATGTATTCCTGTTGAAATAAATATTGCACTACCACGGATAAGAAGTTTTCTATTCCTATTTACGATGCTCGATCTATGTACTGATAGGCTGATAGCTACTGTACAATCTTTACAGTTCAAAAGCGAAATATGTATATATCAAGTGGGATCAGCAATTAGACAATTTGTATGTACTTATTGTCATTGACTGCTTAAATTTGTCCACGCAAATCATATTTGGAAATGCCTTCAACATCTGCACTTAAACAATACGTAACAAAGGCCTAAAATGTGAGTTGTCGAGAAAAAGTCCGGCCTCGAGAAAAACTTCAACAACCCTGTGAGCTTAGCAGGCCGATTGTTATCCATATACTTCAATAATCTGGTTTAAATTTTGGTTTACGTCTCCACCAAATGTTTTAACTTGTTTCTTGTTTTCTATTACAGAAGGGGACAAGAAACTAAGAACGATCATTCTCTTTAATCTTTTGAAGATCTTAGAAAGTGACAGTTTATAAGTAAATTAATATTGTTCATCTATATAAAGAAGAATTTTAGATGATCTTAACCTTTGGATGAGACATAATCTTAGATTCTTAGCAAGGTATGTGAGATTTTTTGAAGTCTGGGATAGTGAGATCGATAATACATTTCTTGTTCAAGCACATCGTTATCAAACAATAATTCAGCTCTTATTAAAAAAAAAAAATTACAGCACAGTACGTCGATCATTTGGATTTTGCGTTAACCCACGCAGAACCATATTGTCCAGGATTCAGATAAATAGTCCCATGTCAAGGAGAGAACACTAACCTTAGATTATGCCAGCTATTTTAGTAATTTGGGCCAATGGGGCATGAATATTTGGGCTAGTAAATTCGCGTTTAATATCCGTTTTATATATTTTTACATATAATACGAATAATTTCAAACCTAGGGATTAATACACGAATTTTA
The DNA here is from genome assembly GCF_015680905.1 of Coptis chinensis. NCBI lineage: Eukaryota > Viridiplantae > Streptophyta > Magnoliopsida > Ranunculales > Ranunculaceae > Coptis > Coptis chinensis. The sequence goes on along the minus strand of NC_141456.1, from coordinate 5,215,706 downwards.
TGGTCCAGGCTTATAATTGCCAAATAATAAGGCCCGTATTTTTTAAATGAAAAAAAACGTACTATAAAAAGTATGATGCAACTTCAAAATGGAAGGTTTTGAAAATCCATTTAAGTTAGAACCTTCCATACCTAAAGAATATTTGGGCTAGTAAATTCGCGTTTAATACCCGTTTTATATATTTTTATGTATAATACAAATAATAAGCAAAGGTTTCAAACCTAAGGATTAATACACGAATTGGTCCATATATTTTTAAATGAAAAAAATGTATTATAAAAGGTATGATGCAATTTAAAAATGGAAGGTTTTGAAAATCCACTTAAGTTAGAACCTTCCATACCTAAAGAATATCGAAGAACTAAAGTGTTAGCAAATAAATATAAATGAAAATTTGAGTTATATATGTGTAGTTAATGAGCAATTCTGACAAATTATTACATTCTAACTTTGTAATGCAACAAAGTATATCCGATTTTTTCCGTATTATATGCGTATAAAAGACGAATTGTATGTTTGACGTTTTTTTCGTTTTTTTAGCCAAATTTTTAAACATATTATTATTCAAATTTTAAAATTTTTAACGAATAATTTCTATATCGAATTTTTGTCGTCCACGAATTTACTAGCTATGTATACGAGTAAACAAATAATTAAATAAAAAATATATGGATGCGTAACTAAGCTGGTGAGGTTTTACTTCGCCGTTGCAAGGCCCACGTAACGTGGCCCACTTAGGAGCCCAGGAAGTAGTTTAGAACTTTTTAAAGCCCATGCCTAAATGGGCCTAAAGGTGAGTTGAATTGAGGTTTAAGAGATTTATTAGATCGAGTGTCAACTGATAAAAAATGAGGTGTCCATTTTTCTGGAACAGAAGCATAGATTTTCATTTCTCTGAACACCATCAAATCAAAACAATTGAATTGAATTGAATTGAGGTAAGAAGTTCATTTTGAACTGATTTACAATATGCAAAATGCTTATATAAGCTCAAGTATAACTTATAGGAGCAGAGGGTGTGTTTATTATTCTTCAAATGATTGTTATTTATTGAATAATAGAGCTTCATCATGTTCATTATGTACTTGTTGTTCATTTCCTATTAATGGAGTATCATTAGGCCCTAGGTTTTTCTATGGGTTAAGACAATCTACCTTAATTCATTGGCCAGCTTCTAGAAAGTTGGTTTTGGGTGGTGGGGATAGATTTTGTCGATTACCCATTTGCAATGTCGGTCGGGTTTGTTATAATGAGTGTTGCACTGCAGAGGAGAGTTTTCAGTGTAGGTGTAGTGGGAGAAGGAGGAGGAGGATTGGTTGTATGGTGTGGGAGGAGGGGAGTGAGAGTTGTGATTTGGGTAGTGATGGGACTATGGAAGCAATGCTCAGTTTGTTAAGTGAGGAGAGTGATGAGAATTATGTTGGTGTTAGAGAACGGAGAAGTCGGTTTGCGGCAGAGAGAGCTCGTGGAGAGAAGAGTAGGATTAGTGATTATAGGAGAAGGGAAAAAGATGTGGAGTGTGATTCTAGCAAGTGGAATGCCAAGGGTAGGTTTGAATATGTCAGAAAGTCGAGGGAAGATGAGAGTAGGTTGTTGGGAAGAACGAAAGGTTCTTTGAGGGGTGAAAAGCTTGAGTTAAGAAAAGACGGGTCTGCCTGTTCGTCTTACTACTCTCTGTTGTCTTCGGATGAGATTGAAGAAAGTGATGTGGATGTTCAATTTAATAACAGAGCTGTTGTTGAATCTTCAAGAAGGAATAAGAACAAGGAATCTAGAAGGGGGAGAGATGAGGTTATAGTGAAGAATGTAATAGAACAGTCAACAAGGAACGACAATGATGGCACAGGACTCCAGGGAATCTCAACAGGGGGAAATGATTCAGTGGGATATACTTCCGTGGAGGCTGGTTCTAATTTCCATTCAAGAAATGTGAGGAAGAACATGCGTACAGATGTGTCAGCCAGACAAGAGGAATCAAGGACAGAGTCCTTAACAAATCGTTCAAATGTCCTGAAAAGCCATAAAAGTGATGCCGAAACGAGTTCTGCTTCCGAAAATCGCTTCAGCGGTAGAGGAGATAGTTCTTTATTGTCCTCCATTTCAGTTGATGAAACAAAACAGATAAACAGCCAAGCAGGAAGTGCTTCCAGGTCCCAGCCTAGCTTTAGAGGAAGTGAAGAAAGCCTTACTGCAACAGTGGATTCGGTGGACGAAGAGAGAAAGAGATTTAGCCAGACTGGTAACTTTAGTATTGAGCAAATTGAATCAAGAAGGAAGTCGCACCAACTTAGGATGTCAGACAGCCATGACAATGGTAGCAGAAGGAGCTCCACTTCTCAGAGGTTTTCTGAGTCTAGATTGAAGAACATGGAAGAGTCCACATCATTTCTGAGTTCATATCAAGAGGCAGAAGTGCAAGATATCCAATCTGATCAAAAAGTTGGTTGGGCAACCAGATCAACTGAAGAATTGCAAGGCCTGACTACTACATCAGTGACCAGTAACAGTGATACAGCATTAGTTAGTAATTCCCAAAAACTTTCTGAAAGGAGAATGAGTCCCCAAGATGAAATTTCAGCCTCAGTTGTCCCCATAATGTCAAAGAGCTACGACAGTGACATAAGAAAGACTTCCACTTCGCAGAGGCTGTATGGCCAGCTCAAAGAGCGGAAAGAGAGTTCAACTTCACTCCGGAGTTCATTTCATGAGGCAGAACTGCGACTAATGCAAACTGATCAACGAGTTGTTCAGGAAACCAAATCAACTAAAGGGTCCCAAGACCTAACTGGTATGTCAGCGACCAGTGTCAGTGATATGACAACTGTCGGTGGTTTCCAAAGATCTTCTGAAATACAAATGATTCCCCAAGAAGAAAGCTCAGTTTCAGTTGTGAGCTTCATCGGGGGAAGCGAAAGTGGAGGAAAATCCTGGCAAGAAAGTGAACACGAAACCAAACAACTTAGGTCAAGGAAAGAGTCTGAAAGGCTTACTGAAATATCAAGTTTTAGGGAAAACTCTGCTAACCGGGGTTCTAGTTCTCAAACATTAAATTTTGATCAGCGTGCTTCTGACCAACGAATACATGATGGGAAGGAAACTGGTAAGAATTTACAGGTAACAGTGGTGCCGCCACCATCTAAAATTGTAGATGGAACGTCCCAAGAAGATGTTTGCTACAAAAAACCTGGTAGTGGATGTGCAAAAGGAGATGTTTATTCTGAAACGCCGGGTAGTGGCTCTAGTACTTTATATGAGCAAGAAATAGCTCCATCTTCCCCCGGTGAATTAGAAAGGGGATTAGGAAAGGATCACATGTATGAGGAGAAGTCAGATATCATGTTCCATGAAGATGCATTAGGTTCAGCAAACCGCCTTGAGGAATCTTCCACAGAGTTTGTTAGGCAGTTTGTGGAGAAATTAACTCATGAAGTATCAATATCTGAACTTCAGGAGGAGAAGACATCATCCCAAACAACCTTGAATTACAATGATGAAGAGTACACACAGCAGGTTTCTAGTCTACAAGTACCTGAGGACGTCCACTCTCAGGTGCATGATTCGAGGAGATCATTTATAAGGTCTCGAGTGAGAGGACCTTCAGATGAAATGTGGGATGTGGCTGGTCCATCTGCTGCCAAACCTGCTAGGGGTGAAGCACCTGGGAAAGTCCCTTCTGCTACTGAAAGTGCCATTGTCAGGACTGGCAAGTCCTTGTGGAGTATTGTTGGAGATATAGTTAGATTGCGGTGGGGTGCACGTTCTGGAACTCATAACTCAACCATCAATTCAGGTGGTAAGAGTTCTTCAAATGAGTCAGTTGGCAGTGAGGCGTGGTTTTCTAGTCATGATACTGATGAAAAAGATGATGAGAATGTCAAGAAGGGAAGACAAAGCATGCCAAAGTTTCGTGGATCTTCGTCTCGACCCTCTCTGGGGAAAACTGGAACTCAGAGCCTAGGAGGTGATTCTGAATGTATGAGTTCAAACAACAATAAAATTGAAATCAAGGCTGATGCAGTTTCTTCTTTAAATACTTTAGAAGGCAGTTCTGCATCTAAAGGTGCTTCTTCAGCTTCAAAGGGGGAAACTTTTAGTTGGAAATCTGATGAAAGGAGAAATAGTGAAACTCCTTCCAGCAACTTGACAGCCTCCTTATCATTACCATTGCCCCCAAGGCACTTGACGCGTTCTCCCGCCGTCAATGACGAAATATCTGATAGTGATAAAGCTGTTGCATCTAGAAGCGGCTTCATGCAGATGGAGCAACCTGGCAGAGAGAGTCCAACTGAATCCTCTGGAGCTGAGGTGAAGGATGGTGAATTGAAACACAGGAAGCTTCAAAGGAATAAGCAGGTTAAGACACAAACATTTGAAGAATGGGAAGAAGCATATACACTTGAAAATGAACAGAGAAAAACAGATGAGATATTTATGAAGGAAGCCCTTTTAGAAGCAAAAAAGGCTGCTGATGTTTGGGAAGTACCAGTTGGTGCCGTTCTTGTACAGCATGGAAAAATTGTTGCTCGAGGATGCAATCTGTAAGTGTCTTTACAGCTTATGCTTTCTTTGCCTCTGAGATTAGCTTTATACCAACCAGGGAATGTTTAATCATTGTCTGTATTTCAGAGTGGAAGATTTACGAGATTCCACTGCTCATGCGGAGATGATTTGCATACGTGAAGCCTCTAAGTTACTTCAGACATGGAGACTCTCGGTATGTTCTTGTAAACATTGCTTGCTATCTTCTAACCCATAGGCTAAATTACTCCAACTTAATTGACTGAGTGGATCTAATTTACATGCAATGTAAAGTACTTCGGCTTCTTGAATTTCGAATCTTGTTACTATTTTAAAAAGCCATTTCATGAAATATGGTTTGAAAAAATTTAAAGCTCTCTGAAAAAGTGTAACATATATATATATATATATATATATATATATATATAGGAGCAGGTTCCGTTTACCATACTTTTTATACCATAGTTTATATCAAACACCCTTACAAGATTACTTAAGTATTAATAGTTCATGGATATGATCTACTAACCATAGATAACATCTCTAAAAAAATTCATCTAATTTGGAAGTCTCTAACCTAGTTAAAAATTGTTGTCAACTTTGGATTTTTTTTAATGGCTCAGATTTTTCGATTTTGCAATCATCTTTTGATATAGTTAAACCTTATCAAATGAGTTGAAATTTTATAGAGGTGATCTTTATGGTTAGTTGAACACATCCACAAAAAACTAGGTAAAGTTATGGGGCATGGTATAAAAAGTATGGTAAACGGAACCTTCTATATATATATATATTTCTGATAACTATTTTACCTCTCCTGAAATCTTTGCACAGGGGACAACCCTTTATGTAACACTTGAACCATGTCCCATGTGTCTTGCGGGTGCTATTCTTCAAGCTAGAATCGACACAGTGGTGTGGGGAGCTCCCAACAAGCTTTTAGGAGCTGATGGTAGCTGGGTTAGGTATGATTGCAGTTAATGTTGGTTCTCTTGTGCAAATTGTTTGTTTCATTTTTCTTTGATCTTTTCTTATCTTCATAGACTCTAGTTTATACTGAATTTGTTATTTGAATTATATAAAACTTTAGCAGCCTGATATTAATTATGAATTATCTGGTTTTTTTCAGTCTTTTACTAAGAGTCCAATAGGCCATATGGTCGTGATTAGCTGACAATAGGACTAATAAAGGGTGATCTTGGACACACCCATAAAAACACTCCCGTACCCCCAGCTTTAAAATAAATAAATAAAATTGTTTAAGCCACATTTAGGTTCCTAAGTTACATTTTTTTTTAATTAAGTGTACCCAAAACCAGTGTTCAAAACCTCGAAATCTCAGGAGTCAACTCGGCGAGTTGTGTTTACATGAAAACAATGACAATATGTTAAATTATTTGAAAAGAATAAATAAATAATATAAAAGAAATGGATTTTCATCGGGTGATGAAGGAACAATCGGTGTGTGTTCCACATTTCACAATGTAAGTTACTTTCCTTTCTTTAATTTTGGAAGGTTCAAGTCCTCTTATGTCCTCAGGCTCTAGTAGAGTTCAAATTTCATCGTTATGAACATTTGCTTTAACTGGATTCACATCATTCTCAACAATGTTTCCTGTTGGAACTTCCAATAATGCTTTGTTAGATTTGCTATCGGTCTGCAGCTTCAACAACTCTGCTAATTTAACCTCAAAATTGTCAGATAAAAGCTGAAACCCCACCTCTTTTGCAACAGAGCTTAATTTAACTTGTTTCTTCTGTCGAAACAGAAGTGCCAATAGGTTGAAGAATCAATGCTGAGGAAGCCGTCTCTTCTTGGCCAGTATTACTTTCAAAAAAATTATGTATTCCTTTAACGCCTTGGAGCATCACCAATTCCTTTAATGTCTCCTTGACTTTTTCTAAAGCTCCAATGTCGTCAAAACTAACTCCAATATCATTTGACGGAATTGTATGCTCATAAGGCCAAAACTATTAAGTCTCCTGCCAAATTGTCTGTCTCGTCTATGCTTCGTGATGATTCAATCCCCATGAGGAATGCTAATAGTTATGTGACTTTTCCTTTAGTAAGGACCTGGTTGGATAATAATGCTTCAATGGAGTTTGGAGGATGGGGCATGGTACGACGTCTCTACTTTTATTTCTCATAGGATGTTTGAGACAGTTGATCCGGAAGTCTGAATTCGGTTCGCCGGTTTTGGCGCAGATGAGGATGAGTGGGTCAATGAGTGCAAGCATGTGAGACAGCTGTCTCTCCCTTGAAGCATCAGAACGTGTTGCTGTACTTTCTGGGGACCTTATACTCTGTTTTTAGGAAGGTAAAGACCAAGCTCTTTACTTTGATGCCCACGTCCTTGACGCACAAAGGAGGAGGCATAACGTATGAGGATGTCGTTGCAGGTTCCATGCGTTACGATCATGATCAGTTGGAGGAAATTGTGCTCCTCAGAAAAGTGTCGTCGGCCTGAAACTGATTACAGGTTGCATTTACTGCATGCATCAAATGAGCAGGCCAGCATAGAACCAAAGAGTACAGGGACTCTTCCTTCAATCAGCACTTTGAGGGATATTAGTTCTGGAAGTAACAAAGTTCAAATTCAAATTAAAAAGGAGGGAGCTACCAGACTTTCCGGTTACAACTTCTACGGGTTCTCATCCGATACATACAACCACGAAGGATTTTTCAACAACCTTGGCCGTGTGTTGTTTCCTTTTGGGTCGGGGTTTTTTATTTTTTTTATTTATTTTTTTTTTTTTTTGATTGAGGCGGTTATGGGGTATGGCAAAAACTTTAGTTAGTTATGTGGAGTGTTTTTATGGGTGTGTCCAAGATCACCCCTAATAAAGTAATAATTGGAATAACTTGGGATACCGGGTTCATCTGTTTGTTGTTTTTCCATCGGTTAACAGTCAATACTACTTTCTAGCTGATTGTTACCTTGATCTTACCATTGTGAAAAGAAAAATTGTGCTTGAAGTTCAACGATGCAAATGTTTTGACTCAAACTATCACTTGCAGACTTTTTTCCTGATGGGGTGAAGCAGGAGGCACTTCTAGTCTTTCAAATCAAGCAGCTGCTCCAGTCCATCCATTTCACCCAAAATGACAATTGTCGCGTGGTATTTTTGGCAAGTGAATGTGCTGATGCAATGCAGCAATTCTTCCAGCTTAGGAGAAGAAAGGAGAAGAAAGAAGATTCACCAACAACTTCAAGCCTGCCTGTTTCACATCATCCCTCAAAATTCTTTTCAAAGATGCATGACATGTTCAGCATCATGTTTTGTCTGTAGCATGTGGAAATCTGGTTCTACAGTTGTTCAATTATGTTGCGCTGAATGTTTGCATGACCGAAGTCACTACATTTTCTATAGTTATATTTACTTGTTACTATGAAAATTGCAATTTTTCTGAGTATAATTCCATGATTTAGTTAGGTAAGAGATGTACCGTTCAACAGGGGAATTAGTGTTGTGCAATAACTGCCACTGCAAAATACTTGGAAAGCCCTTAAGTTACAATAGGATAAAAACGTCTTAAACCTTGAAGTGACTTGGTTTTGTAGGCGTTTGAACTTTCAATGCCGCCTGTTTGTTTTATATATTTAGCTTGTATCCCTTAGCTTGTAGCCTTGTATGGCTTGCGTTTTTTACAATGGTTTGTATCACTTTAGCGTTGGGGTTTGTGACAGTTCATGAATGTACAATTCAGTAAGTTATCTACTAGCGTCTGGAATTGTATTAACCTGAAACTTATGGCTGGAACAACTAAATTTACGTAATGGTTTGTATGGAACTGTACTATCCAAAATACATTGTTTGATCAGTGACTTCTCTGCTACTCTAACATGTTTCCACCTATTTGCTTTTGGTTTGACAGAATTCGGTCATCCGTTTGTCTTGCATTTGCCCTCCCCTCTACCTATATGCAAGCCAGTCCTCTACCTAAATGCAATCCCACATTCCCCATAATGTAGTAGTCGGAGAGTCTATTCATATGAAGTATACATCTCTCCACACTCACCAAACCCTGCTCCTTTCAAGTTTTCTCCAGACCTATGTATATAAACAAATATTCTTTCCCTATATTCTCATCTCCAAACAATGAGCTCATGGTGGTACTTTCCTATCTTGACCTGTGTCTTGATTTCTATAAACGTTGTTGGCGCACAGACTGCAGTGGCGCCTTCAAAGCCACCAATTATAGCAGTACAACCACCTCGGAACACGGCTGCTACTGCTCCCACAATCACCACACCAACAGCTTCACCAGCTCCTGAATTACCACCATCTTCTAGCCCACTTACTACACCACCACCATCTTCAAGTCCAGCTCAAAGTCCACCACTATCTGCCCCATCCCAAACACCAAAATTGCCACCAGCGCCAGCTTCACGTGCACCTCTTCCACCCTCCCTACCACCACCACCACAGGTGTCACCAACACCAGTGGTAATGCCACCTGCACCAACACCGTCGAAGCAAACACCAGTACCATCACCTATGCCTTCGCCACCAAAGACACCACCAGCACCAGCGCCAGCACCAATTACTGAACCACCAGCACCATCACCATCACCAGATCTAGTGCCCTCACCTGCACCAGCTCCTACAAAGAGCAAAAAGAAGAAGCGCAGACATAAGCATCATCATCATCATGCACCAGCGCCAGCACCAATTGTTGTTAGCCCTCCAGCACCACCCATTGCAAACTCTGAGGATGTCACTGCTCCAGCACCAACACCAAATCTGGTAATGTGATTGAGTCAACAAGTTTTCATTTATCTCAAATTTTTGTTCTTAGCATTACTTCTGAAACTTTAGCATGGCATAAGTAGATATAGGACTTCGCTAGGCCTGCTCTCTTGATATCAACAATACTAATCCTTTTTCCAATCAATTACAGAATCATGGGACCTCGGTGTATCAGCAGGGAGGACTACGGACAAGTTCTTTGAGGATTGGATTAGTTGTTCTTGCTCTACTTGCAGTAACAGGCTAGACCTTCTTGCAATTTTTAAAAAAGAAAAGAAAAAACATTTGTTCAAACTATAATGTACTGCACGCATTAATTCCGTTCTTCAAAATTTTTTTGGTTCAATAATCACATGTTGCGCCCAAAGCTTAGGGAATCAGCAGTAATAGATCAGAAATGTTTCCTCGGCTTGGGCTGCACTTTTAAACGCTTCACGGTTTATAATGCAGCATGGTTAAGCAAGGATCGAATGATCCCAACACCTATTGTCCTCATTCTTTTCGAGAAATGTATTCAAACACATTTGATCTAAAACAGATAGTCTGGTGTTACTTTCAATACATGCAGAATTCTCCAAGTCTCAACCGTGCATCAAATCATTAAGCAACATAAACATTCTTTCTAAAACCAATTCCTCCAAATTTTCACATTTTTCCGGTCTAACATATATATATTTTTTTCGATAATAAACCGGTCTAACATATATAGATGAACGTGATTGTGTTGAATTGATTCTTGCTCAAGATGTAACGTTAGAATGGCAAGTCAAAAATAACACGAGAAATTGATGTATAGCATGTTATAGAGATATGATTGTTTATCGCCAAGACTCCAACGCAATAGATGGTATTGGCATTCAAGTTTGCACTCTTATCACAAAATTTAGACTATTATAATAATAAGTGGAGACACTATCCTAACATCAAATGCCAAATTTTCAATAATTTGGTGTTTTTTCATCTTCAGTAGAGACACATATTGATGAAAACACCAAAGCAAACACCAAATTGGCGAAAATTTGGTGTTTACTTTAGTGCTGTATCAAATCTCTCTCGCAGCTTTGGATAAACCGCGCAGTTTTCCGAATACCGCGTGGGCTTTCGTGCTAGTTTGGGCCTCTGTCTCGAAGTGTTTCGAACACCAAATTTTGATGTGTGGCGGTTTACCGAAAATTGCGTGGGCTTGGGCTTGGTCTCTTGCGCGGTTTTGTGAAAGCCTTGCGTGGTTTGGTGTCGAATATTTGATGTTTCTCCTGAACTTGCTTGGTGTTGGTTTGGTTTGGTATTTGGTTTGGTTCAAATATTTGGTGTTTTTTTGGTATCTCTCCTAAAGATGTCATCTTCAGGAGTGATACCAAAAAAACACCAAATTTTTTAACCAAACCAAACTTACACCAGCCAACTTCATGAGGCAATATCAAAAAGTTGACATCAAATGCAGCAATTTTGGATAAATCGTGTCATATAGTCCACGCTGCTTTCGCAAAACCGCGCCAAAGACGCCCACCACATAAGCCCAAGCCCACGCGGTTTTCTAGAAACCGCACAGTGTGTCGCATACCGCATGCTATCATCTTTTAACCCTGTGTTTCCTGCGTGGCTCTCTTCATTCTTCATTTTTTATGTTCCCTCTCTCCACGCGGTTTTTCCAAAACTGCGAGAGAGATTTGATACAACACCAAAGCAAACACAAAATTTTGGCTGATTTGGTGTTTGTTTTGGTGTTTTTATCAAAATGTGTCTCTCTTAAAGATGAAAAAACACCAATAATTTGGTGTTTGATGCTAGGATAATGTCTCTCCTAAAGATGCTCTAATGTTTCAGCTTTGGCTATGAAGAGAGGTATTGTTGTCTCTTCATCATTAAAGGAGAGTGGTGGTCTATTTGAGGTTGCGGCTATTGAAAAACCTTATGGGGTTTCCTTTGTAACTCTTCCAGACCGATGTCTTGTTGTCCCGAAAATCAGATTTGTCACTCTTCCAGCCAAGAGCTCGACATCACAAGGCTCATTGATCCAATAGTCCTGAAAAAAAAAAACAGTTGTGCGAATATGAGTTAACCAAACTTAGTTGTCCTGCAAAAAGTCTCTTGGGGTTGTTGTTGCCTAAACCTAGCAAGTACGGTGTGAAACAAGGCTATTATGTTACATTCTCTAGATAAAGGAAAGTTTATGTTCTAAGGTACTTCAGAGAGGTTCCGGGAGCCAACTATTTTCCCCATGTTACCTTTTTATTTCGTTATTCCGTAAAAGTTTCCATTGTAATTAACCTAGAGGTTTATAAGTGACAGAAAACTTGCAATTATTTTAGCAAACTTTCAAAATTTTCAGTGAGAATATAATCAACAAAAAAAATAATATAAAATAAAGACTAATAAAAAACATTGTAATTAACCAACTTTTTTTTACGTCTCTTTTTGCCCTTATAAAATTATCATTTATTATTTATTTTGAGTCCAAAACCATTAAAGAGGGAATGTGTCTTTGAATGTTTGATGGGTTAATAAAAGAAACAAATAGCCAAAGCCCAACCGACCGGTTTGCATAATTCTAATCACCTATAACAAACCCGTAAGCTCTCCCTCCTTTCTTTCACTCTCACTTTTTAAACAAGCGTTAGACCTCAACCCGGAAAAAAACAAAAAAAACAAAAAACAAAAAACAAAAAACAAATTTAGGAAAGACTTGCATACGGCGCAGCTTGTTGTGCGTTTGTCCTAATTATTTGTAAAACTCATTATCATTATTATTAATAAAATTTCAACTTAAAATAAAAACAAAACAAAACAATGTAATTTTTTACTTTCAATGTTAATCTTTTATAGTTTTTTCTATATGATAGTAGAGTTATACAGACTTATAACATTATAGGAAGTTAACAATTTGTTGAATTGTTGTAGGCTTAAGATTATGTAGATATATATAGACGTAGTAATATCAATTAATGGTTTAAGTAATGACTTCATTAGTCCATATTAAATTTTTAGTACTCTAGTTTTGTGAATTGAAATAAATGCATAATTTTGTTGAAATAATGCATATAAGATAAATAATTAATTAGTCTTCGTGAGAAGGTTCGCGACACAAAAATGGCGAGGCTTATCCACATACCTAATCATAACCAAACCATTACAACTAGCAACTACCATATGTGAAAGTTTATTACTCAAATCGCGTATAACAACCTCCTCGTTTTCAATCTCCACAACATAAGTATCACACTTGGTGTCCCAATTCTCTCTATCCAGAATCAGTATACCAGGTTCCGAACGAAGGAGATGGTGATTAGCAAAACATGGATCTAGTATTGAGTTTGACCATTGAGGGCATACTCGCCTTAGATCGTTTAATGTATGTACTGGAAATTGCTCCAAGGTCTTTAACAGAATGTCTTTGGGCAGATTTGACATCACACGTTTTTGTCTATTCTTCTCATTATCTCGACACTGAATATCCATCTTTTACAAATAGAAAAAAATCTAATAAAATGTATTAAATAAATCAGAGTACGGTGGAGCAGGGACCAAAATATCGCCGATATATCTGATATATTGCCGATATATATCAGTATTTTGGTACACTGACATCGATATTTTCGACATATATCCACCGAATATAAAACTTTTTTTTCCGATATATATCGGAATTTCAGATATAAAACTTTATATCGCCGATATAATCGATATATCTGATATTTATGATATATATCGGTTGACTTTTTGACCATTTTTTAATATAAATCCAATATTTCCAATATATTTCCGATATATCCGATATTTTAAATAGTTTGGACTGGTCACCAAAAAAATAGATATATCCGATATATATCAATTTTTGGGTACACCGATATATTGATCGATATCGATATTTTGGGCCTTGCGGTGGAGTATCCGACATGTTTCCAAGGCGCATCCGCGCGTATCGGTGTCTGATATGTGTCCAATACGGATTCTTTGCCTCTGTTGAAATATTCGTGATTTATTGAAAATAACAAAAATTGAGTATGTGTCCAACACGACATAATTATTTTTAAAATATGGCGTGTACAGCAATACGCCCCAGCTCGGTAAAAATATAACTGAAAGTGGTGTTGGGTAGCTCCATAGTCAAGATATCTGCCAATGGATTTTGGAAAAATACATTAAGCAGCAAGTTCCATCCTAAATTATAACAACTTTCTCGTGGCCAAATTGACAATTGACCTCAGGGTTTTTAATTCGCTACTGGGATGCTATATTACTGGCAATGTGGATGGCGGTTTGTTTGTCACTGTAGAGGTTATAGGTTCTTGAGGTTTAAGCAAAATGCTTACCAAGCTAATAGGCCTTAATTCACCAATATTAGAGGTCCCCATTACTTACTGGACTAGTATACGTAGGAAGTAGAAGTTGATCCTAACATCTCATTGATCATCTGGACTTTATATTAGTGTGAAAGTGGGCAGATTAGGACTAAATCCTTTTCTTCCTGGTTCAGCAACCCGTTATACTTTATCGGCGTACTGTAATTTGGTGAAATAGTTCATCTTGATCACATACGTTCTCACAATTAAAATTTTCTTGCGGTTAAATAGCTTTCTGATTCTTATAGGTGTAGAAAGTAATTTAGGGAAAAGTTAAGTGAATGAGAAAGCTCATCACTTATATTTATAGAATCATAATAGAAACCCTAGAAAGGATAATAAAGTAATTACAAAGGTAATATAGGAAAAATACTATAATAGCCCTGCTAACACTCCCCCTCAAGCTGGACTATGGATATCACACATACCCAGCTTGGACAAAACATCCGAAAATAGTCTACTACTAACCGCCTTCAGAAGAAAGTCCGCGAAGTCGGCCGAGATGTCGGAACATATAAAGCACAAATCTGTCCAGAAGTCACTTTCTCAAGGAGAAAGTACCGATCAACCTCTATATGTCTAGTACGATCATGTTGCACAGGATTAGCCAAAATGCTAAGAGCAGACTTGTTGTCACAGTAAAGCGTCATCGGAAGAGAGACATGTAGATGAAGGTCTCGTAGAAGACGTTTTAGCCATATCATCTCACATACACCTTGGGCCATCGCCCTATACTCTGCTTCAGCACTGGACCTAGAAACAACATCTTGTTTCTTACTCCGCCATGTAACCAAATTACCACCAATAGTGGTGGTACAATACCGTAAGTAGATCGACGATCGGATCTACAACCCCGCATAGTCAAGATCAGCCCACACCGACCCGAGAATGACCATTATCTCAAAACAAAAGGCCACGCCCGTGACATCCTTTGAGATAACGGCTACCACTAATAGTCTGCCCGAAGATGAGGAATGCCGGGCTTGCATAAACCGACCGAGAACGCCAACCACATATGTAATATCGATCGGTAAGAGAAAGATAGAGGAGCTTCCCAAGAAGCCGACATCGACCAATGTCGCCCAACAACTCCCCATCATAGTCGGCTAGGGTGATGGTTCGTTCAATAGGTGTCTCGCCAGGACGACATGCAAGTTGCCCCGGGCAGAGAGAAGATCAAAAATATACTTTCTCCGAGAGATAAAAATACCGTAACTAGAACGAAAGCAACCTCAATCCCAAGGAAGTAACGCAAGGGGCGAGATCGTCACCGAAAGCCGGTATCGAGATAGGATTTCAGGTCACTAATACCCTCAACATCATCGCCAATAATAACAATATCGCCCACATAAACAAGCAATACAACAATCTTCGCATCGTGAAAGTGTCTAAGAAACAAGGTGTGGTCAC
The DNA here is from genome assembly GCF_015680905.1 of Coptis chinensis. NCBI lineage: Eukaryota > Viridiplantae > Streptophyta > Magnoliopsida > Ranunculales > Ranunculaceae > Coptis > Coptis chinensis. The sequence goes on along the minus strand of NC_141456.1, from coordinate 5,200,686 downwards.
TTTGACTCGAACATATCCATATGCAGTCATGGTCAGAGTAGCAAATGTTTCAACCCTGCGCGAGGAGACCGCTTAAGCCCATAAATAGACTTTTTTCAACCGCACACCAAGCCCGGTAGAAGAACGAAAACGGTGGTGAAGACATATACACCTCTTCTTGTAAAGCCCCATGAGAAAGGCATTTTTACATCCATCCGAAAAAGGGGCCATGACTTGACGCAAAGAAGAGAAAAAAATAACTCGAATCGATTCATCTTGGCCACGGGGAGCAAAGGTCTCCCGATAATCAACCCCATGAATCTGTGCATACCCCTTAGCAACCAACCGAGCCTTTGTACCTACTAATCGTTCCATCCGGGTTTTGTTTCACCGTGAAAACCCATTTACACCGACCGCTTCTACGGCCAGCGGAAGAGAAACCAAGACCCAAGTATTATTGACCTCTAATGCATGTAATTCCTCTAACATCGCAGCCTTCCAATGAGGTCGGGCTAAAGCCTCGCTTAATCGTGACGCGGGTATATCAACCAATGAGAGAGAAGCCCGAAAAGATCTCAGAAACTAGGAGACAAACGATGATCCGAAGTATAATTAGTGATAGAATAAGCTACGATAGCATATCTAGTCGGCATTCCCGCAAAGACGCTTCTTTTTTCCTAACAATAGGTGGAGTATCGCTTATATCAACAACCGTAAATCAACATCAATAGTAACCGGTACGGGAGGGATAGGAGATGGCTCAATACCGTAAAAGTGAATCGCTGGCGAGTGGTGAACCCGAGAAGCGTAAGATGTCCGCACCGTGGAGAAGGGTTGCTCGATATCGACGCAGTATAGACTCAGAAGGAGGTGAAACCAAATGTGGAACCGAGGGGAGACTATATGCTCGGGCGAACACTCATCGGAAGTGGAAAAGAAATAGGAACCGAATGTGAATTTCATGAGGAAAAGCGGAGTAATGGAAACCACTCCCCTCGAGATAGAACATCACCGAAAAGAATGGAGCATGTTCAAAGAAGGTAACGCCCATGGAGATGAAACAACGACGCGATGAGGGGTGATAACACCGATAACCCTTCGAAAGTATGAGAGTAACCCAGAACACACATTTCAAAGCACGTGGATCTAGTTTAGAGATAGACTCGGTGACTTGGGACGAAACAAACACACCCATAAACACGAGGTGGGATTTGAAAACAGAACCATCGGGATGAATAATGGAATACGGGTGCGAAAGCCAAAAGCTCGAGATGGAGAACGGTTAATGAGATACACACCGTGAAGGACAAAGATCGCACTGTAAACGTGAAGGAACATTCATGCCAATAGACATAGCACGAGCAAGATCAAGAATATGACGGTTTTTTCTTTCGACTTGCCATTTTGCCGGTGGAGTTTGAAAGTGTTAGAGGTTTGATGCAAAATACCATTGGCCTCACGTTAATGTTGAAGACCATGAGACGAAATTCCCCCCTCGACGTAACTAAAGACTTTAATCTGGGTTGTACCAAACCGCGGTATGCGAACCATTCAAAAAACTCGAAAATGGAGGAGACTTCATCTTTGGATTTCATTAAATAAACCCAAGTACACCTAGAGAAATCATCAATGAATAACACAAAATAACGAAATCCTAAAACAGAAGTGACCGGGGTAGGACCCCAAACATCAGAGTGCACAATATCAAACAAAGACGAAGTTTTATTACTACTTAATGGATAAGGGCTACAATGATGTTTAGCTAGTTCACATGTCTCACAAGATAGACTTGACATGGATACTTTGGAAAAGAAAGATGGAAACAAATAACGTAGATACTCAAAAGAAATATGACCTGAGCGGTGATGCCAACGTAACACCCGCTTTACATTTTCACTACCGCATCTAAGACTCTAACCGAGGGCATGGGAGAGATCAAGAAACAGGTCTATCCAAGTACATATAAGCCACCCTCTTCACGCCCATCGCCAATCACCTTCTCGCGACACCGGATCCTCGAAAACACAAGAAGATGGATAAAAGGTTACACCGCAGCTTTACATCTTTGGTAAGTTTACTAACGTAAATAAGATTGGTGGTCAACTTGGGGACATGAAGAACATCGTAACAAAATGAATCAAGAATCGATACAACCCTCGCCTCTACAATAGGCGCTTTCAGCCCCATTGGCAAGACGAACCGTCCGCTTCCAAGAACTAGATGCATAATTCAAAAAGAGAAGACATACCACCATATTATCGGTGGCACCGAATCAACAATCCGTGGTGAAGTCCGGGATGCGGAAGCACTTATCGCGCAGATGCAAAATTACCCGCATGAGAAGGTCGGTTGCTGAGAAGACATAGAGAGAAATTGCGAAACCTCGGCCGATCTCTTCCGAGAAAGAGCACTACAAGCGTAAGACTCTAATGTACTAGAGTCGCCAGATAGGTGTCTTGGAGAGGACCGAGATGTTGATCGTGGTGGTTGAAAACCGTGAGGACGACCGTGTAATTGATAACATGTTGCCTTTACATGCCCAAATTTACCACAATGATCACACTTCTTGTTTGGAGGACGAGAACTACCGAGGTTGGCCGCAATGGCAAAAGCCCGTGTAATGGTGCCCGGAAAGTTTGTGGAGGAACCGACGGTGGGCGGATAAGCATAACGAATCGCCATAGCGTAAGTCTCGCATGTAAGACTGTGAGTATGAGGCACATGTGCACCGACGACTCGATCGAGAGACAATAGGCATGTGCTTCCTCTAGAGTTGGGAACGGATGCTTGTCAAGCAGATGAACAACAAAGATACTCAAACTCGTGGATCGAGCCCAAAGAAGAAACCGAAATACTCGATTCTTTCTCCACAATTTTGCATAAATCTCACGCATTAGTCGGGCCACCAATAAAACTATCATAATGAGATAGTTCTTCCCAACCGCATCGAAGTCTCGCGATAGTACGCCCAAGAGATCTAGTTCCTCGTTTGAAATTTCCAAATTTCATTGGAAAGTTGGAAACTCCCTTGCATTATTCGTCTTTGAGAATATAATTGCATTTAAGAGATTCCCAAATAAGATATGCAAATTATTCGTAAACAAATAGCGCCAGAAATCGTTGGTTGCATAGAATTAATCAACCAAGTCCTCACCATAGAATCATCCGAGAACCACTTAGCATACTTGGATCGGGCGGGTGCCTTTTTCGCGCCTTAAGAAATCCTATCTTTCCACGGCCTCCAACAAACAATTTTACGTGATCGCGTGCCCATCGAACATAGTTCAAACCATCTAGTAGCCGGAGGTAACTTTCAAATTTGGATTATCATGAACAGGGGTAGAAGGATCGACATCTTCACCCGCTCTAACCAAGAAACAAATCGAGATAGTAGACTCATCACTATTAGTCATATCGATTAAATAATTACCTCAAAAAAATAATAAACGATCCGAGATTCAGATCAACACCTATCGCATCTCGCGATTGGTTAAAAAAAAATGAAAGACGTAAAAGAAGAAAAAAACGGAAGCTTAGGTTGCAATCGTAACAATTTGCTTTAATGGTTCGATACCATGTAGAAAGTAATTTAGGGAAAAGTTAAATTGAATGGAAAGCTCATCACTTATATTTATAGAATCATAATAGAAACCCTAGAAAGGATAATAAAGTAATTACAAAGGTAATATAGGAAAAATACTATAATAGCCCTGCTAACAATAGGATGGGCGTGTTAATGCCCTTTATTCAACCCCATCCATTTACACTGATGTTAAATATGCAACAAAAGAATCTTGGCCTATCAAGACTGACGATTTCTTCCCGTAAGTAAATATTTTGGCATCTTGAACCAACTAACCTAGTTATATTAGCTTATCTATTATCTACAATTAAAGTATGTGAACGAAATTGTCAGATATGCAGATAAAGCAAATGCATACTGGACAGGATACTTTTCAAGTAGGCCAGCTCTTAAACGATATGTTAGAATGATGAGTGGTTACTACTTGGTAAGATTGCTAATTGCTGGGTTATTATTCTAGTTTACAGGAGAATTAAATCCCTTTACCTTTTGAGGTTTACTCCACTTAGGTGTATTCATTGTAATCAGGCAGCAAGGCAATTGGAATTTTTTAAAGGGAGAAGCAACTCAGGGCCCAACACAGACGTTTTAGCTGATGCATTAGCAATAGCTCAACATCATGACGCAGTTAGTGGAACAGAACAGCAACATGTGGCTAATGATTACACAAAACGACTATCAATGGGCTATGTTGAGGTAATATATCTAGATGTACCTTCACTTTAGCTTTTGAAAGTTTTCATGATTCCCTTATGCTTCAAAACATTCACCGCCTCTCCACTATATCTCAACAGGCTAAGGAGTTAGTTGCATCTTCTCTTGGTTTCTTGGCAAAATCTACATCAGATAAAGACTACAAGAAACCAGTGACTAAGTTTGAACAGGTGAAATACTAGAACCCTTTATGGTTACTCCTAAATTTACCTCTTTTACATTTTCCAAAAAAGAGTTGAAACTATTATCTCCAAGATAAAGTTGACTGTGTTACTACACCTTGCGGCAAGGCATCATCAAAGAACTCCATTCTGTGACATAATGTCCTATTTGTTCCATTTGTCTGTCAGAACTGTGACGGATCAAGTCATTTCATTCTAATATCGTGTTTGATGCAAATGAATGTTGGTCTATAGATTAACCCTGATAAAGTGATAAGTGATATCCTGAAACCCAAAAAGGATTAGCACTCGCTTCTCCATTGTTGGCTGTTAGTCTATTACACTTATTCTTCTCTCTTAATGGATTCAGGTCGGGATTGGACATCATTGATTGCTAATGGGCAGTCTGTACCTATGTTACATTGACACGGATAGGTGTGTTCATATCCGACACGGATACTAAGTGTCTGATATGGCGAAATATAAAAAATGGAGCCATGGAGATATATCACATACAATGTGTCTGACACGGACACGTGGATACGTATCTGACACAGATTTTTTAAAAAAAAATGGTGTATCCATGTAACATAGGCCTGAACTTATGTCGGTCCATACCTATATGTGCAACACATGCTTAAACTCTACTTCGAAATGCAACCTTTTATTTTCAATTTTGAATTTTTTTAACAGGAAGTTTATTTTAGAGGAAATTGGTTCGCACTTTTGTCATTAACTTATAATGTAAATGCGGAGATATGCATATTGTTTTGTCCTCTTAGAAGTCTAATAGCCTTTATGTTTTTAATCCTACACCAAAATAGCAATACTTGACACTGGTGTCTATCTTTTACTTTAATTAATCTCTCTAACTATTCACATCTGTGATGAATAATACATCTGTGACAGATGATATGATAATCTCACTTGCTCCATATATATAATAAAAGATCCTTGCAGTTGATTAAGAGTGACCACGGAGTGTAATCTGGTTTTCTTAATTTTGGTCTTTTCCGATCTATGGTTTTTGGGTAAAACATAGTGAGATAAGAGTGACTACGGAGTTCAGTTAAGCAACAGATCTAAAAAGAAATGTTGTTATTATTTGAAGTTGTATTTTGGTGGAAAAGGTTAGAAGGTTCTTTCAGCTGTGTTGGTATGGCTTGTTGGAAGTGAATTGACTACCTCGGGTAGAAGCTCACCTTCATTATCCACAACTTAACAAGTAGCTAGTAGTACTTTACTAAAAGAAGGATTATATCTCAGTTGTTTTATGTACCATAAAGTTTATGGTGGAAATGTTATTTTGTTTAATTTTGATCTGAAAACACGGATTAATTTTGAAAAGTGTTGTCTTTTCAGTGCCCACTTCTGAATATGAGTTACTGTCTCGTGGGAAAAGCTTGGTAAAGTTAATACTTGGTCCATTTATATATTTTTATGTTTTTTTTCATGCCTAATTATTTGGAAGAGGCGTGTTTTTAAATGGAGAATTACACATTTCTGTTCTGAATGTTGCTGAAAAACTTATTGTTCTTTCTCATTTTATAATAGGTTGTTGTTATCTACAACTCTCTTGGCTGGAAGAGGGAGGATGTAGTTAGAATACCTGTAAGTACTTATCTAAACCAGCACTAGTACAGTGCAGAGTTTACTTCAAAAAATTACTTTAGTTTATCAATCCTTGAATGTTTGACTGTGTACACAATACTTGTGGAGTTGTGGCATATATTATTAAAAAAAAGTTTATACTGAGTAACTGATCAAAGCAAAGGAAGTCTCAGTGATAGTTTTTTGTTTGATATACTCAAAGTCAGCGTCAATTTGGTAAGTGCAAGTTTGCAGCTGCAGACCCGCACTGCTCTGTGACACACTTGTATTCCCATTACTCTTTAAGAAAGACCACTTTTTAAGAAGTGACAGTTTGGACACCTTGTGCAGACATTAGGTGAAATGGTTTTATACGGTCCAACGTAAAACTCTTTTACGGTGGTTAGTGTATCTCTCTCTCTGACCCTTTGTATCCAAGCCAGTAGTTAAAACACGTGTGTGTATTTGTGTTGCTTCATTAGGTTTGAAATGACATTACTATTCGAAGCCTGGAAGTATTTGTGTGTCGTAATAATAAAGGTTAAGTGTATCATATCATATCTTGTCTACTTTCCTTATTAGTATTATGTCATGAGTTGTAAACAGTATTATAAATACAAAGGTGACAGTCTCTCCCTCTTTCGAGCTATTGTGTTTGGCCCAAAGGGCTGTTATTTACTCCACATAACCCAAGTATGCTTGTCCACGTATTAGGCTCAAGTAATGCCACACGTGAGGGGGCATGTTGAGATGTTTAGTCCCACATGGGATATGTTTAGCCATGCATTGGAATATATAAGTTATATATTTCAATACGTGGCTAAACATATCCCATGTGGTACTAAACATCTCAACAAATATAATATGTATAACAAAGGGATTTTAGGCCCACTGTCAACACTTCGTCTGGAAGGTCGAGCTTTTGGATCTGTTTTGTAGTTAATGTCGTATCAGATTGGTAAGGTTCAACAGAATGTTGGTTCCAGTTTCTTTGAGGGGGGGGGGGGTTGGGGTTGGGGTTCAAGGATTTTCTTTGAGCATGTGCTTGTTCTGAATGTTGTCCACAATGCTCTACCCAAGGGGAAGAGGCTAGAAGCGATCAACTCTACTCAGCTTAATGTTTTGTTGCCTGCTGAACAGTGTTTAATCTGAGTCTTTTAGTACGAAACTTTGAACTCCAAATGCATTACTGAAGTTGTTTAAAGCTCTCGTCCTTCTTCATTCTACATTGACCCCTCCTTTCATTATAAAACATCATATAAGTCCCTCTTCGCAATTTTCCATCTCATTGACATTTTTATTTAGTAAATTCGTGTATGTCAATTTTTAAACTTTTTTTTTTTTCTTTTCTTGGTTTGATTCATTGATTACCTTTTCTTTTACGGCCTCATAAGTACGATGTTTATGGATTCATATCTATAGAGTGTATTACTGTAGTAGGTATTATTTTATATGCTGTCTTAAGTGGTCCAACGGTTTGTAGTGTATGCCTCGATACTCAATAGACACACATGTCAAAAACATGGTTGCCACGGACTTTCCTTTCCTTTTCCCATTGAAGGCTACTGGTGCCCAAAATGAATAGTTTACTTTATTTTCCGTTATAGAATATATCTTATTGTAAACTAAGAAGGATACCTACTTCTGGCTAGATTAGTAGTTTTGCTCGATTAAGATTTTGAAGTTGGCTTTTAATGGGATTTTTTGTGAGTGTAGATAGGAGGTTGTACAAAACTGTAAGTTGGTCCTGATACGAGTAAATAAATAGGGTGAAGAGAAATATGTACTTCCTGTGAATCGTAAAATGGGTGTCAGCCCCTATACTATAATGTAATTTGGTTAATTGCTGTAATCTCATGGTAGTTTAGAGCAAAAGGTCATAGTGGGAATACTTCATATCACCATCAGTCAGATGATGTGGTTTGAAAAGGATTCATACTTTGTTTTTAGTTGATGCAATACCACTTGGAAAGCCATGATTTATTTCTTTTCTGGTTTAGCCATGTTAGAGTTCTAAAGGGACATTTACTGAAGTGATACAAGGCTGAAACTAATAAAGCCAGATCCTCTTTTTCTCTTTTCTCTCCAAACTTCCTCTCCATTAATAACAATACAATTTTGAGTTTTACTAGCTACTTACTTTCAGTTTTTTCTCCTTCTACAATCAAACTTGCCACAGGTTATTGGTGAATTGGTTACAGTGAGGGATTCTACAGGGAGTGAAATTGAGTCACAGCTTGTACATATATCCAATAACTCTCTTGGCATTAGAGACTACTATGTTAATGCGTACTTAGGAAAATCACCAGATGAGATTCCTAAATATTGGCTTGCATTTTTTGCATCTGTACCACCTCTTGGGTTCAGCACTTACACTGTCTCAATTGCAAAAGGAGGTAAAACCATCTATTTTCTACGTCCAGTGCTCATGTTCCTGTTGGAAAAATTGAGGAAAACATGGTTGTCATGCCAATAGCGTTGAACTACATTTCTAATGTTTTTTATTCCATCACAGGTGCTAGTTCCGTTATATCAAGATTGCATACGACGGAAGGAACTAAAACGGGCACCATCCAAATTGGGCAGGGAGACGTAAAACTTATTTATGCTGTCGATGAAGGAAAACTTACTCATTATATCAACAGCAGAAGCTCGGTGATATGACTAAGCTTTCTTCATATATATTTGATTTATATATACTTTTGGTTTGTCCTTTAAAATTTAATCTGTTGCATTTCAAGTCAACGTTAAAATTAAACAAAAATAGAGTTAGTATCTCATGTTTGATTATTTTCACTTTTGTGTCTTGTAGGTTGAAACATCTGTAGAACAATCATACATTTACTATTCTGGATAACGATAAAAGTGATAAGGATCCTCAGGTGATGGACTTTTCTAAGCTTAGTCAATGGCATTTTTGTTTGTCTTGCGCTATGTCTATAATAGACTGCATCAACTTTTTTCCTTTTATTGTTGAATGTTGCAATATAACTTTTAATTGGTCATGAAGGCTTCAGGAGCGTACATCTTTCGTCCAAATAATACCTTTCCCATAAAATCAGGACAGGTAGGTCACCGATTCTTATGGACTATGGATTATGGTACAATGATTTTTTTTTTTTATATATATATATTTTTTTGAAATCTGATAAAATTGTGGTTCTTACTTAGAGTTTTGAGATGGATTCTTTGTTTTGAAAAGGGGATGCAGTGTTCATTCCAATCATGAAGAAATGTTTTCTCGCACCAGGTTCCTCTGACGATACTCAAGGGGACCAGTATTGGATGAAGTGCATCAACAAATAAATCCATGGATATCTCAGGTATTTGATCGGCACAGAAGTTCTATGTAGTCTTTCAGGCCTTCTTTGTTCCTTGTATCAGTACTTTTTCAGTTTGAAAATAAATTTATCTTGCTTACAAATGAATTACATCCTATTTTGATAACAATAGAAAACAAATTAAGAACGAGCATGAATATAAAGTTTGGGAACGGGATCGAAAAATATTGCTTGGTCAAGTAATGTTTTGTATCCATAAAAAGAGACTATAGATGTAAGTTGTGTTAAATCAAAATTTCTTAGCTATGTAATTCAGCTGGGGAACGCTTTAATCTTTGTTCCGTGTGAGCTGTGTGGAGGTTTCAATGTTGCAGAAAGAAACATGGTGTTAGTTCTGGAAATTGTTTGAGAGAGCAAGGATGGATGACTTGGCCTGGACCTTTGAAGCTTCAGAGTGGGTGAAGATATTTTAGCCAACATCTGAATTCCTTCCTAACAAGAACGCTAGGCATGGGACCTTTATGATTTATTTGCATATGTATGGTGCTTGTATCCCAAGGAATTCATGAATATATAGATACCTCCAAAGAGAGAAGAATACATTGATTTTATTCTCTTATGTGGTATCATTTAAAGTTCGATCTTTTACAATCCCTAATTGCCTTTTCTTTTGGCAACATCTCTTTCCTCTCGTTACCTGCAGAGCGGATACTGTGCTTTGATCCAATCTGCTTGTTGCTTTATTTCTAAAGTAATTCGAAGAAAAGGCATCATTTTCTCTTTCTCTGACTTATCTCGCAAAGACGTTTGCAATCATGTATATATCGTGTGGAACTGTGAGCATAAGTTCACATAGCATCAGGACAAGAAGTTGTTTGTATGAGGTCATTGATTGCTGGCACAAGCAGTTCTTACGTTTTAGTTTTGTAAAGAACCTGTCAACACTGTGCCATCAAGTATGACATTTGATTTGTCATCTTCTGCAACATATTAGTTTATTTCACGGTGTTCACTTGGTACTCCAATTGCAAGCACCTGAACTTGGTTGTATCCATCATTCGCACACCTTAGTGGTAGCAAACTCTAGGTGCCACCCATCGTCTTCAGTGGGGAAAGGGGTTCTTACGGGTTTAGGGGTATAGAGCTGTAACTAGCAAAAAATGTTAAAAACAAATACTGAGTTAGGATAGAAACGTGTCATGTATTATGTAAGATTTGTCCGGATTTACGTTTTCACTTTTCAGCCCAACATATGTTTGTCTCTTGTTATTGAAATTGTGAAGGTAACCTCTATTGGATAATCAAATAGTCCTAATGGGAAATATATATATATATATATATATAGTTATGACCGTATTTCCTATGAGTATTGTTGCGAGTAAGATAATACTGTAACCACGTGCAGATCACCAGAGTCTACAAGCAAAAGGAGCATGTTGAAGTAGAGTTTACTGTAAAGTGTCAATCTGCATCTTGGCGTGTGAAATATTCTCATGGCTTTCGTATTTTTAAATACGATTTTTATATTTATTAATTAATTAAATTATTTATTTTCAAAATTGGCCGGATTGGATTCGGGATATGGGTTTGGGCTGGTTTTGGGGCCGAAGTCGGTGTTAGACCCAAAGATATAAACACATTTTTAGAAAATAGGGTTCCGGAGAATAGAATAATGAAAATGGAGGCAGAGAGCATGAAGTTTTGGATTTCGAGGCGTTGGATGTACGGATTTCGGTTCGGAGGAATTCGTAGGAAGTCGCTCGCGGGTGAGTAGCTATTTTGCTATTTCAACGGATTTATGGTTTTCCTCAGATCGGATTATACGACTAAGGTTTCGCCTATTAATCTTCGTTAGTTATCTTGTTGTGTTGGACTTCGTGTCTTTGTATTATTCAACTTTGTTAAATTTCGTTTTCGTAATTAAACCGTTGAACTCAAGATAGCGTCAATGGCTCCTCTGTGTGTGTGCGCACGTTTAGGGATGTCGGGGATGTAGCACAAAACATGCCGATGTTATAAGCCCATACCGATTATGCTCGACTCTTTAGGATTTGGAAACTTCAAGGACGCCGATAATGGGGTGAAGTTGAATGGGGTGCGAAGTTGATCTTTGGATATCTTGGGGTATTGTTGTGGTGGTGGGGGTAGGAAGATTGAGCGGTGGTAAGGTGTTATGGGTGGTTGAACGGTCGAGGGTGGGGGGGAAGTCGTGGAAGCAAGAATGGCGGTCCCGGGGTCGAAGTTTTGGAGGTGAGGGAAATCGGTTTTTGTGGGTTTTTGTGGTTTGAATTGTTTTGATATTGATTTGTGGGTTGTTGATGTATGTGTGAATGTTGGAATTTGATGGGGGTTTGTTTGAGAGCTTGAGCCGACCCATTAATGGCGGCCGGGATTGATTCCTAGATCTAGTTTTGGTGAGGGTTGGTTTGTAGGATTTGGGGTTTTGTGTTTACAAATGTTGTTTGGTTTTGGATTTAGAGTAAAACCGCTTGGTTAGATTGGTGGTTGTGTGAGAGGTGGTGGCCGGTCGATTTTGGTGGTGGTGGAAGAGAATCGGTGAAGGAGAGGACCGTTCACCGATTTGGGCTTGGGCCAAATCGGTTGGAAAAAATCTATTTTTGTGGGCGGTTCTATTTATTTGGTTGGGCCCGATTTTAAGTTATTTTTTGGACCAGGTTTAATTAAGTTTAGTTTGGGCCCAGTTTTAAGTAAGTTTTGGGACCGGTTCTAATATTAGTCTATGGGCCCGTGTCATTTCTATTTTTTGGACCGAATCCACTTAACCGTTTTGGGCGGGATTCGATTATAAGTTTTGGGCCCGTTTAATATTAAATGGACCATCCATCGACTTAAAATAGATCTATTTGGGTTTTAAACGCGTTTAGACTTTCGGGTTAAGGTTTGGGGCTTGGTCCGAATTATTAATTATTACCACAGTCCCGCAAAGTGAACCATGCACCTTTGTCCTTAGCCATGAACCATGGCTATGACCCTGGACCTGTCGAACACGGAAACGACGGTTGGACTTTGACAATGACAGTTTGACTTTTGACTAGGACAATTTGACTTTGACCATCGGCCGTTGACTTTGACGGTTGACTTTGACCTTTGACCATGGACGGTTGACTTTCACCTTTGACTTTGACCAGGACAGTTTGACTTTGACCATGACATGTTGAGTTTGACCTTGACCATGAGGTGTTGACCTTTGACCGTTGACTTTGACCGTTGACTTTTCCAGTTTTTCATATGTTTGTTTATATGGATATATATAGTAATAAAATCTTGTCGGATATCAGATAACTTGGTTGGTAAATTATCTAATTTAGATTTGACGTGAGTAGTGTGTAAATCATATTGGGGGAACTTTGATTGTGGATGGTGGATTTGTTTAATTGTATTCACGTTTTATGTGTATATTATATGGACACATATAGTAATAAAATCTTTGTGGAAGCCTCAGTATATTGGGTTGTCATTATCTAAGAAAGATTTGTGATGATGTTGTGTATTTTTTGACACGTGACGATATTGAGATGTTAGGAGATATTATATTCCTAATCGCTATAAAATGTATGCGATCACGTTGAAGCATTATGACATGATATCATATGTTGGGATATATATATTAATGTAATATTTTTGGAGGAATTTATATAAACGCTCCATTATTATATATGTGAGATGTTACTATGAGGTAGCATAGTATTGGTGAATATTTTCGGGAGTGTGGCCAGAAGTCAATAATATATTGGCACGTGAAAGAATGAAAGTGACTATGAGATATAATTGAGATGTTTCTAGATATTATGGCTTAGTGCGATAAGGTAATTGACCGACGTGATATAGTAGAAATGTTTATGAGTCATTAATGTATGACACCCGAATAAATTACATAACGAAAATCCCTAACCCGACTACCACAACTCATGTGATTGGCCCTTCCGGCGCTTCGCGACTGAATGGCCTTGGCCTTCTTCCGGCGTTTGATTAATCTGAATGGCCTTCTGACCTCCCGCGTGAGTCGAATAATTTTGATTATTCCGTTCGCAAAATAGAAACGATGATGCTAATATTTTATGCCGAATAGTGGCGGTGCTTACATAGATTTGGCTTCCGTGTGAGGATTTACGGTGTCGGCATCCATCCAGGTGGAGTGGCATTCACCATGAAAGTGGCTCATTATGTAAAGGGAGGCATGTGGATGTACATGTTCGCGTTGGGTTTCGCGATTATGGTAGCCAGGGAAACTAGGTAAGACATAGATACGACGCCGAATTTTAGGGACACACAAAGAAAGCCGAAATAATCTAATTATGGTAATATGTTGGTTAATGATGTACCTTTAGATAGATGATTGTATATGCTCATTGGTTATAGTTTAGTTAGAACCTAAAACCTCGATGGAGGAACTACATGCCTTATTTATTATGAGTATAGTTTGTTGTGTGGTTAGTGGGAAGTTAAAAGCCTCAAATTGGAGGAACTACCGCCTTTAGTTATTGAACTTAAGGATGTTGTATTAGTCGTTAAAAGTTAAAATTCTCGAGGAACTAAGCGCCTTGTGGATTGTGTATATATATGTATAAGTATATTTGTATTTTAGGGCTACTCACACCGGCATTGTTTATAATGTCAACCGATTGCATGTTTGCTTATCGGGTGTGTTCATTCAATGAACATAGTTGATAAGTTTTGACAGGTTTAGTGTTGAAGAAGATCGGTTCTTTGCTTGTGGTTTTGCGTTAAGCGTTACAGATCTCGGGATGAGTTTTGTTTTCCCTCGAGGTGATATAGATTTTCGGTTGAGATAAGGTTATTTGCATTTTCATTTGTAAATTGTTTTGTAATGAAGATGTATTTGTTTAAGTTAAAATTTTTATTGGTTTTAATTATCCCATATTTTAAAAGCATTTTATGGGTTTTTGGAGTAGAGAGTCGTCACACCTCGGAGATCGAAGAGTCGGGGGGACAAATAATTTTTTCGAATTCAATTAAAATTGGGTGATTGATTTGGTATCAGAGCATTTGGTTAGCTTAGACTAGGGTGAGTCTAGGTGATTCTCGGATCGTGGTTTATGGGTAGTGTTTAAGAAGTTTTATTTTTCAAAACTATTTCCGCTAGTTGTTTTATTTTTACAAAGAAAATGAAAGAGATATAGAAATAAAGTGAGTCAATATGTTTCTTGATTTGTTTGTACGTGTGATGTGTATATTTATATTAGTTACTCTTGTGGAGTGCATATGAGATGCTTTTATTTTTCCTTATCATATGAGGAGTGGTTATATTTGTAATATGTTAATTATTAACGGATTTGATCAAAATGATGTGTGTTGTTATAATATTGTTTTATTGTTGGTGTTCATTTTCACGTGGAGTATTGATTAAGTATGACAACCTGTTTGTGAACTTTGTATTTGAGTGTTATGTTATTAGTTAAGAAACAATGATATATTTTGATCTATATTGAATGAGTTGTATTATCTGATGGTTTTGTGACATACTAAGTAAGGAACTAATTGCCTCGGTGTTGGAGGAACTATCTCGCCTCACTCGTACATTGTAAGGGATGAATAGTATTTTTTTAAAGTATAAGAGATTAATCTGTTAGAGGTGATTAGTTAGAAATAAATTGAATATAATAAATAAAATATACGTGTATTCTTTTTGAGATGTGTATACTTGCGTATACACGTGTATTCTTTTTGAGGTGTGTATACTTGCGTGTACACGTTTATATATTATTGTATATATAGAGGAACTATTACCGTGCGTATGTGATGATTAAAATTGTTTTACCAAGAAAACATGCATGTGTAGGTTGTTTTCTAAAGGTCACGTTATTAATGATTAATTAAAATAATGGTGATAATTGTTATTTTTAAAATATATTGGAATTTATGTAGATGATGTCTTAATATAATGATGATCGTATTTCCACAACAAACGGATTTTTATTTTGTCTTATAAGTGTGTCGTGCCTATAAATTATGACATGATTGATTAATATCGTTAAATTAGTTTCACATGATTTTGGCATATTCGAGTATTTACTCTTAATTGTTTTGTTTCAGTCTATATGATTTTGATAGAGGAACATGAAAAATTATTTTTTTTATACGTGCTATATTTGATCCAGTTGCAAGCATGAATTAGGATTCAAGGGTTGTTTTAAATTTAATATTTCTGAGAGCATGATTAAATTAAATATAAAGTTTTATTGTAGTATCAATGACATGAGTGACATTTTTGTTTTAAGTGTGTTAAGACACTAATTTTTCTTTTATGCATGATAATAAAAGACTCCATAATGTTGTATGCATGGATGAACTTATCCCATATAATTTATTAGTTTAAGTAGAATATTAATTTCTCGTAGAGTTTGCTACGTGTCGAGAAACTGCATGCTAATGAGAAATGATATGTTTATGTTGCGTTTAAGGGACAGTAATAATTTGTTTTAATATAGACAGCTAAACTGGAATAGGTTTTGTAATGGCATGAGGACATATATTCTGGAATTAAGTAAAATAATTAATACCAATGTTATCTTGCTTAAGTTTAATCAACGTGCGTTCTTGTATAGGTTCTAAGTTAATAACCAACGTTGTTTGTTCAGTATATTTTTACTTCGAATCTCGACGAGATTCTTTTTTGAGATGTATATATTTTATGCTTGCCCCGTTTTTTTTAAATCGTATTTTTATATTTATTAATTAATTAAATTATTTATTTTCAAAATTGGCCGGATTGGACTCGGGATACGTGGGCCTGGTTTTGGGCCCGAAGTCGGTGTTGGAGGCTTGGGTTTGGACCCAAGTATATAAACACATTTTTCTAGAAAATAGGGTTCCCGGAGAATAGAATAATGAAAATGGAGAGAGAGCATGAAATTTGGATTTCGAGGCGTTGGAGCCTTCGGCCGGTTCGGAGGAATTCGTAGAGGCGCTCGCATGCGGTGAGTAGCTATTTTGCTATTTCACCGGATTTATGGTTTTCCTCAGATCGGAGTATACCGACTAAGGTTTCGCCTATTAATACCGCTTTCGTTATCTTGTTGTGTTGGACTTCGTGTCTTTGTATTATTCAACTTTGTTAAATTTCGTTCAGAATTAAACCGTTGAACTCAAGATAGCGTCAATGGCTCCTCCGTGTGTGTGCGCAAGGGATGTCGGGGATGTAGCACAAAACATGCCGATGTTATAAGCCCATAGCCCGATTATGCTCGACTCTTTAGGATTTGGAAACTTCAAGGACGCGATAATGGTAATGAAGTTGAATGGGGTCGCTGAAGTTGATCTTGTGATCTTGGGGTATTGTTGTGGTGGTGGGGGTAGGAAGATTGAGCGGTGGTAAGGTGTTATGGGTGGTTGAACGGTCGAGTGGTCGTGGGAAGTCGTGAACATGCAATGGCGGTCGAGGGGTCGAAGTTTTTGGAGGTGAGGGAAATCGGTTTTGTGGGTTTTGTGGTTTGAATTGTTTTGATATTGATTTGTGGGTTGTTGATGTATGTGTGAATGTTGGAATTTGATGGGGCCGTTTGAGAGCTTGAGCCCGACCATTAATGGCTGGTGCGGGATTGATTCCTAGATCTAGTTTTGGTGAGGGTTGGTTTGTAGGATTTGGGGTTTTGTGTTTACAAATGTTGTTTGGTTTTGGATTTAGAGTAAAACCGCTTGGTTAGATTGGTGGTTGTGTGAGAGGTGGTGGTAGGTCGATTTTGGTGGTGGTGGAAGAGAATCGGTGAAGGAGATCGTTTCATTCACGATTGGGCTTAAGGGGCCAAATCGGTTGGACTAAAAATCTATTTTTTGTGGGCCGGTTCTATTTATTTGGTTGGGCCCGATTTTAAGTTATTTTTGGACCAGTTTAATTAAGTTTAGTTTGGGCCCAGTTTAAGTAAGTTTTGGGACCAGTTCTAATATTAGTCTATGGGCCCGTGTCATTTCTATTTTTGGACCGAATCCACTTAACTGTTTTGGGCCAGTTCAGTATAAGTTTTTGGGCCCGTTTCTAATATTGCATGGACCAGTCCATTGGACTTAAAATAGATCTATTTGGGTTTTTAAACGTTTAGACTTTCGGGTTCTAAGGTTTGGGCTTGGCCAGTTGGGTCCGAATTATTACCCTAGTCACGAGCCCGTGAACCATGCACCTTTGTCCTTAGCCATGAACCATGGCTATGACCCTGGACCTGTCGAACACGGAAACGACGGTTGGACTTTGACAATGACAGTTTGACTTTTGACTAGGACAATTTGACTTTGACCATCGGCCGTTGACTTTGACGGTTGACTTTGACCTTTGACCATGGACGGTTGACTTTCACCTTTGACTTTGACCAGGACAGTTTGACTTTGACCATGACATGTTGAGTTTGACCTTGACCATGAGGTGTTGACCTTTGACCGTTGACTTTGACCGTTGACTTTTCCAGTTTTTCATATGTTTGTTTATATGGATATATATAGTAATAAAATACTGTCGGATATTGTATAACTTGGTTGGTAAATTATCTAATTTAGATTTGACGTGAGTAGTGTGTAAATCATATTGGGCTTTGATTGTGGACTGTGGACTGTTTAATTGTACTACGTTTTATGTGTATATTATATGGACACATATAGTAATAAAATGCTGTGGAAGCCTGTATATTGGGTTGTCATTATCTAAGAAAGATTTGACAGTGATGTTGTGTATTTTTGACACGTGACGGTATTGAGATGTTAGGAGATATTATATTCCTAATACGCTATAAAAATGTATGCGATACGTTGAAGCATTATGACATGATATCATATGTTGGGATATATATATTAATGTAATATTTTTGGAGGAATTTATATAAACGCTCCATTATTATATATGTGAGATGTTACTATGAGGTAAAGCGTAGTATTGGTGAATATTTGCGGGGGGGTGTGGTGTAGTGCAATAATATATTGGCGCGTGAAAGAATGAAAGTGACTATGAGATATAATTGAGATGTTTCTAGATATTATGGCTTAGTGCAATAAGGTAATTGACCTTGCGTGATATAGTAGAAATGTTTATGAGTCATTAATGTATGACACTGAATAAATTACATAACGAAAATCCTAGAACGACTACCACAACTCATGTGATTGGCCCTTCCGGCGTTTGATTAATCGAATGGCCGGGCGGCCCGGCGTTCGATTAATCTGAATGGCCGCCGAGGCGGCCCTCCGGGCGTAACCGAATAAGTGGTTTGATTATTCCGTTCGCAAAAAATAACGATGATGCTTAATATTTTATGCCGAATAGTGGCGTGCTTACATAGATTTGGCTTCCGTGTGAGGATTTACGGTGTGCGGCATCCATTTCGAGGTGGTTACGCACGGAGTGGCTCATTATGTAAGGGAGGCATGTGGATGTACATGTTCGGCGTTGGGTTTGCGATTGTGGTAGCCAGGGAAACTAGGTAAGACATAGATACGACGCGAATTTTAGGGACACACAAAGAAAGCCTGAAATAATCTAATTATGGTAATATGTTGGTTAATGATGTACCTTTAGATAGATGATTGTATATGCTTGGCTGGTTATAGTTTAGTTAGAACCTAAGGCGCCTCGATGGAGGAACTACATGCCTTATTTATTATGAGTATAGTTTGTTGTGTGGTTAGTGGGAAGTTAAGGCGCCTCAGTGGAGGAACTACCTGCCTTAGTTATTGAACTTAAGGATGTTGTATTAGTCGTTAAAAGTTAAGGCGCCTCGGTGGAGGAACTAACTGCCTTGTGGATTGTGTATATATATGTATAAGTATATTTGTATTTTAGGGCTACTACACACAAAGCATTGTTTATAATCTTGACCCGATTTGCATGTTTGTTTATCGGTGTGTTCATTCAATGAACATAGTTGATAAGTTTTGACGAGGTTTAGTGTTGAAGAAGATCGGTTCTTTGCTTGTGGTTTGCGTTAAGCGTACGCATCTCGGGATGAGTTTTGTTTTCCTTGAGGTGATATAGATTTTCGGTTGAGATAAGGTTATTTGCATTTTTCATTTGTAAATTGTTTTTGTAATGAAGATGATTTGTTGTTAAGTTAAAATTTTTATTGGTTTTAATTATCCGCATATTTTAAAAGCTGTTTATGGGTTTTGGGAGAGAGTGCGTCACACCTCGGAGATCGAAGAGTCGGGGACAAATAATGTTTTCAGATCCAGCTCTGTCGAAATTCGGGGCGTGACACATTCACTACTGAAACTGTTATATTTTGTTTTTGATAATTTATTCTGGAGCTACCAGTTGACAGTATTCTCAAACATAGGTTGGACCTATACCTGTTGATGATGGAATTGGTAAAGAAATTGCGACACTATTTTCGACTACCATGGATACCAATAAAACATTCTATACAGACTCCTATGGACGAGATTTTATCAAAAGGGTATGTTTTGTTGTAGTGTACTTTCATCTTATATGTTTAGCAGCACTATGTTCAGAGGTTAAAAAGTAAGTGTAAATTTAAATATTAAGAAATTAGAGGAGTCACAAGTTGGGCAGTCATATCAATCTGTTTGTTGTTCTCTAATGACGATGAATACTTTTTCAAATGATGAGAACAAATAATTATATCTATTTTTTAAACACTTTCTGTTTGATTTAATATCCATCTGTTAATAGTTTGTCAAAAAGCATTGTGATTGCAGATTCGTGATTATAGAACAGACTGGGACTTGCAAGTGAAACAACCCATTGCCGGAAATTACTACCCAATATGTTTCTTTTAATCATTGACACTATTCTAAATCTTTTTATATTTTACGTGCAAACATGCAAACTGACTTGCATCCAATGGTATTTGTCTGCCCTCCTGCTACTTCTCTTCCACGACATTTTCCACTCAAGTGGTGGTCCACTGTATATTGTCATTCAAATCCCAATCCAGTCGTGTACTCTCTTTCAGTTGCTAACCCAGATTTTGATTTCAGATTAATCTTGGAATGTACATTGAAGATAATAGGACAGAGCTATCAGTTATGTTAGACAGGTCAATGGGTGGATCCAGCTTAGTGGATGGGCAAGTAGAGCTAATGCTCCACAGGTTTGGTTCTTTCATTCGCGTGCCCAAGCTTTTCTTTATTCTATTAACAGTAGAGAATTCAAAATGTGAAATTTCTACAAGCGAAATATAGGGACACTGATGATTCGATGTTAGTTGCTAACTTGAACATATTTTTGTTTCCTACTCGACTCTCATGTAGGAGGTTGCTTTATGATGATGGTAAAGGTGTTGCAGAGCCATTGAATGAAACAGTCTGTGCCCTTGACAAATGTACAGGCCTAACAGTAAGCACATCCTACTCAGCTGTTCCCCAGAAACTGACGAGTTGCATACATACGCAGCGAAAACTTTTTTTTTTGTATTGGTAACACAGCGAAAATTTTCTTGATAAGTGGATATAATAATTAGTGTTTGCCGCTAAATTGGATAGTTGTTAGCGGTGAGATTGGGAACAGTTCAGCTTTGATATCATTACACATTGAAATGAGAAATTAACTATATTGTCCGTGGGAATAGCCTCTAGATTTATAAATAGCATTTGGCACCAAGCTACTAACAATATGTTTGTTCCTAAGTTACATTGACACAGATAGGTGTGTCCGTTTCTGAGATGGATATAAAGAGTTGGACATGTCGAATTTTCAAAAATTGAAATCACATACAATATGATTATTTTCAAAACTGACACATGGATACGTATCCGACACAGATTATTTTCAATATGGCGTGTCCATGTAACTTACTTTGTTCAGACATCTTTCTTCTCTCAATTTCTACATATTCCAAGTTGCACATCCCCTAATGTTAATTTTGAATTCTCACTTCTCAAGTGTCCTAGACTTCTCATTCTTGTCACTCTATAAAAGCTCAACTTGAATTGATTAATTGCTAGGCATATTTTTATACAATTACTGACATCTCGTTGTTTGACCAATTAGTTTAGGTATTGCAGATCCTTTATCAAATTTATTATGATTAATGTCAAATTGCCTTAATGTTTTTTTACCTTAGTGGGCTCTTGACTTCGGAGGTTTTACAGAATCCACTTCTTATTGGTTTAGTATCATTAATTCAGATCCAAGGAAATATCTATCTCCGCATCAATACTCTAGGAGAAGGTGCCAAGTGGCGTCGTTCATTTGGCCAGGAGATATACTCTCCATTTCTTTTAGCCTTCACTGAACAGGTTAGAGAAAAAGTTCTTGTAGTTGAATTGTGTCTAGTATAATTCTGACGTGTTATATATGGAAGTCAGACCCAAGAAGTAAGAAATAGTTCCATCTCAAATGGAATTTTTTTTGGCACTTTACTTGAACTCAAATGTTAGGAGTTTTGCAATTTGACGTTGTTTTCTTTTTCTTGCCCTTTAGCCGTACCCTTTTCTTCCATGAAAAGAAAGCAAAAATAAAATAAAATAGTTCGGTCTTCTGGATTATATTCCTCTTTGTAACTCATGAAGTTTACACAACTTTTGAACTTAGAGCATATCTAGGCATAGTTCGGGATTTCGAAATCGCCGGAATTCCGACTATCTCAAAAACCGAAATTCCGCTCGGAATTCCACCTCATGTATCGGAATTTACAAGGTGGCAAATATCACCGGAAAATTATTTGTGGCCGGAAGTTAAGGGAAACTCCACCTGATCTGTTCATGAAAACAAATAAAAAAGCAGTCTAATTCCAAATCATTGATTCATCTTTAAAAAAAAGTTCAAAAAACAAATGATTAAAAAAACAAATGAAAAAAAATTAGTTCATCTTTATCTTAGTTCATCTTGATCTTGATCTGTTGATCTTCTTCTCATCGGAACAATTTAGATCTCGTCGGACTCAGGTGGCTTTGAAAAAGAAGAGGAGTTGGGTGCGTGAAAGAGAAGAGGAGGGGACTGTGAGAAGAGAATATTTTGTTTGTTATTTTTATCTTTTTTTGTGGTTTTTTTGTCATTTTAATCTTATTTCTCATTTATTTACAAAATTACCAACCGGTACATACCGTTATATATCGTTTCGATGCCGTTTCGGTTTTCTGAAAAACCGAAATATCCGTCGGAATTCCGTAGTTTCGTTCGGAATCACGAACTATGTCTCTAGGTCTAGGTGGTGGTAGCATACTCTTCAAATTTGAAGAATGCTACTACGAGACCGATAGCAAATTTTCCCAATTAGGTGGTCGCAAATTCGTGATCGTAAAATTCATTAAGGGGACCCACTGCGACATTACCACTCGTCTAAAAAAAAAAAAAACTCACGCCCGATACTAATGTCGCACCAAATTGAAAAAATAAAAAAATAACTAAACTGCGCGACATTAGTAGTGGTGGCCGCGCCAATACCATGGCGCTGGTGCTAGTCAAAGTAAAAAAACTGGGGCGACATTCTAATGTCATTTCCGCATCCGCGATCCAAATTGCCAAATTTGCGAACAAGAAGAACGCAAACAAAGCGGTGATGCGACCGCGAACGCGACCACCTAGAGTTGGAATTCGGGAAAATTCGACGCATTTCTTCAAATTTGAAGAACGCTTTTCTGGATCACGCCCACCTGTAGAGATGCTCTTATATAGTTATTTATATCTGTTTCCATATATTTTTACTACTTTAAAAAAATCCGGGCTGACCTACAGTAATAATATAGTACTATAATATTTTTTTATTATGTGATTTGTGACTCTTGGTCACACTTTTTAGGACGATTTTACCCATGTTATTTCCCTATATTTGCGATCTTACCCTTGCTGTCTTAATCATTTAGCTTGGGCATGAAAACAACATGTGCGTCTGCCGCATGCATCATGCTAGTAGGATAAATAGTTGCTGCTTTATTTACTTGGCTCTGAATATTGAAATAGTGGTTTTCGATAAAGGTTTAAAAGTAAAAAGAAACAGGGATTTCTAATTATGAAAATATCTGTCCAACCTAAGCTTTAAGATCCAAAATCTTTTGGTGAGCTGCTAATTCCAGTTTGACGTTGAAACCATTAAATGCTTATCAGTTTACATCCTAATGCTCCATGTACAAATAAAAGCCTGTCGTCTTGATATGTTCTTTGTTGTGACTTGTGGCAACTGATCTTCTGCAAGGTGGGAGAGGGTAAAGACCTTTCAACGATGGCAGCTGTTGAACTGAAAAAACTCTTCCCGAAGAAAGAGGTATACATAAAAAATTCTGAAGTAAATAATGTGGTCCTCTGCTATTTGAAATACTAAACTAACATGTGTATCATCTAACACCTGGTCATGTTCTTCTTGCATTAACTTTTCCTCTCCAGATCAGCAAAGTAACAGAGATGAGTCTGTCTGCTAATCAAGAAAGAGCCGAAATGGAAAAAAAATGACTGGTTTGGAATACAGGAAGTGCACCTGAGGAAGAACCCACGGTGTTAAGAGGAGGGCATATTGATCCGAGAAAGCTTTTAGTAGAGTTGGGCCCTATGGAAATTCGCACATTTGTTATTGATTTCGTTCCCAACATCCTCGAAATGGTCCAGTCTCAAAAATGAAAAGCTTCGTGGCTTGTTCTCAAAGTTGAGATGGTACATCATTTTCTTAGTTTTATACTTTTATATCTTTAAGCTTGTTTTGTCTTTAGTTAATTCTTTTTTAAGGCAAATGATTTTATCTATATTTGTTTTGTTATTGTTCAATGGACAAAGAAGTGGAGAGAAACATTTTTATGTTGTTTTATTGACATATGAGAATGATAACAACAAAAAGATATAGACGGTGGCACGGTGCTCTGTTATGACCTGTTATGGTTAGGATGTCAGGTTATTATAAGAGTCCTATCGGGCGCTTTTACTGAGCCCACATGAAGATGAGTATTAGCCGTCGTCTTCTCATCATCGAGCTGTTCTCACAAAAAATCTGGTCTTTTCAAACGTATAAGCATATAGATTTGTTCTGCACTTTATGATACTGACTTGATGGATAGTTGCTGCATTTCTCCTCTTAGCTATTTAATTGAAATGTTACATGTCCATTTTTGTTGTTCACATTTTCTTTTTTCCTTCAAACTTTCATGAATTCTTAACATCTTCTGACGGACAGGGAGGATATATAAACTATATATGGTCCTTTTGGCAATATTCTGCACAAACTCAATCAACATTCATGCTGGACTGAATGGTCTTGAAGCTGGGCAAACAGCTGTTATTGCATCTGCTGTAAGGAAAATGCACTGTATAAACTTTTGTATCATTCTTTGGTTTGTATGTTGAAATTCCATTTGGTATTAACCTTTCTTTTTTCATAACAGATTCTGATACATAACATAATGCAAATTGGGTCGTCTACAGACCCTGAGCAGAAACATGCTCACGCTTTTTCCATTTACCTTGTCCAACCGTTACTTACTACTACATTGGCCTTACTTTGCTTCAACTGGTAAAAATGTTGAGCAATCTCTCAGATCTTCTGTCTGAATATTCTGATAATTGGTATTTTAGAAAATACATATGAATGTTTTCTATTTGTCAATGGTGTAGGTATCCTTCTTCAGTTTTGTTGGTGGCGCTTACACTTACTTTGCTGGAATGGCTATGGCTGTTGCTGGCATACTGGGCCATTATAGGTAGGTTTCCCCTAGTACAAGTTGATACTGGATCATTGTAAGCGTATTGGCATTAGCCATTGCTCATATTTTCTTGATGGGTAGCTTTTTTATCATTTGTCCATAATGTGCGGAGCTTATTTTTACAGTTAGCCCTTTGTTTTATTGATAAATAGCAAGTTTATAATTAAAAGAGGAAAGGTATGATGATACTCTTTGGAAGGGGACTTTTGGTAGTCAAATTATAATTTCCACCAATTGGTGGCAGTTACTTCTGTTGCGGTTGAGGTTCCCATAAAGAAGCAAAAAGTAGAGGTGATCGCTGAATGGTTTTTGGATCATGTTATCAGAGATCATAGGCGTCTATGATACGCTAGCAGATGGGAGGAAGCTTTAGTGTTACTCAAGTCAGTCTTACTCTTGGTGAGACATCTGAAGTGCAGCTACATTACTTCTAGGAATAGTAGGGTTTGGAGCAGTTGTTGGTTCTGTAGAGTTTAGCTAAAGAGAGGTCCTATAGGAAAATATTCTAGCAAACCTACCTTGCTTTAGTTAGTCATTTTGGGTTGGGTGTGGAGAGGGTAATAGTATGAGATGGAGGAGAGTTGTCCGAATGAATCATAAACTCAAGCTAGTAATAAGATATTTTTATTAGAAGCGATCATCCAAGTTCACAACTTTCTGTTTTTCGTGCACTAACTAAAATGTGCTTTTTTGACAATTATAGCCTTACAGGTGTTTACTCTTTCTTGGGTTTACTTTTGCAGTGAAACTCTCTTGATCTTCTTCCTCCCGCAAGTTCTGAATTTCCTAGCTTCATGTCCTCAGGTATTCTTAAAATCTAAAAACCAATATTTGTCGTTTTCTTCCAATTTTTAAAAAAATTCATACTGTTTACAACTTTACATCTGTATTATGCTTTATTTTGTTTCTCAGCTTTTCAGCTTCATCCATTGTCCAAGACATCGTTTGCCAAGGTAGATTATAATTAGCCAGTGGCTTTCTGCATATGCTTCAACTTGTTCTTTTAATTTGAATTTAGAAAAAAAATAAAAACATAAACTCTATCTTTTTTTAGTTAGAAAATGAGATTATTATATCATTTCATATATTTCTAAGATATATTCAATATTGGTGACTTTGAGAATTCTCAAGTATAATCTTCCAACTTTATGACATTCTTTTTAAGAGATTAAAGTTGAGAAATTTGGATTTTACTTATGCTGTATGTTTGTCTACAATATAGAGAAATGGATATGGGAAAACTTTGCAAAGGTAGTAGATGTGCATCCCTATGGTGGCATTCTTTTCTCAACAACTATTTGGATACCAATTCTTCCAAAGTTGTATCTTGTACTAAAAATAGGAAAGGCTGGTATTATTTAGTCTAACTAACAGAAGAGGCTAAATCTGCTTATTCCTGTATGTATTGGATCCTGTAGGTATGATCCTCAAACAGGGCTATTGACTGGGACAGATGATGGAACACTAGTGAATATTTTCTTGAGATTGTTCGGTCGGTGCTCAGAGAAATCACTTTGCATTAGACTTCTTGCATTCCAGGTTTGGTGCTTAATTAGTTTACTTGTCCCCATTTGCTTCAAGTACGTAAAATTTATGAATCAGTTTTATGTTTGACAGGCATTGTGTTGTGCCTTCTGTTTCATTTTGCGGTACATTCTCACTGGGTGGTACAAATGAAGCAGCAACAAACTTCACACTAATATCAGTTGTCAAATGGATTGATATACGGAGTAGCGTGGTTTTTTACTAGTGAGTTCAAAGGCTTTTTTGCAGTAATCTGAAAAAATTGCAAAAGCATGTAGTGTTACTTCTTGAAGATTGAAGTTTTTTTACCAACAATCCAGTAATATAGTTTTTGTGTCCTATTACTAAAATATTAAGCAATACGTACTGTTATGATCATATAAGCTTCTGGGGGAATAACAAGCTTAGCTTTCTCTCCATTGAAGTTCAATATTACTGGACTGAAGTACTTCTTGACATCTTGGAGGGATTTGAATGGTTTTTTGCCTTTCCAGCAGACTGGGAGAGTCTCATCATCTACTGCTTTCAGTGGCTTTCCATTTAAATCTTTCCTTATCTGGAAATTCATAAGCTGTTTTACTGTATATGATAAGACGAACTCAAAAGGGAGTTACATACGGAATTCTTGTTGTAAACTCACTGATGAAATGAAAGCCTGGTAGGCCTGCAAGTTGAAATAAGTGTAGGAACTCCCGCTGTCGAATATTGTTATAAGTCCTTTAACACTTGTAGACTTTGTTCCATAAACAAGCTCTGCAGGGCCAGGCGAATAGTGCTTGCTGGTTGAAAAATAGGAAAATTGCATGTCAACAATTATAGATTGCAAGATACATTAATATGTAGAAACGGGATATACGGGTAAGGAGTCGAGCTTACTCGGACGAACGACTTCGGGACATTGGTGTCCAAACTACTCCTGAAGAAGGTACAAGATCATCACCAAAGAAGAGAAAACCTCCACCACACGCACTCATGCAGTGCCCGATTACATTTCGTGTTATACCAAATTTACGGAGCTGAGATACAATGCTGGATTCCCCATTGCCAAGGCCAAGAACTCCATCTGTGTTAGATATGGTAGGATCGGATACTTGTTGGTCATATCCACATCTGTGGATATTGTAAAAATCACAAGGCACAAAAGCATATTCCACACTTACTTAACCGATGAATCATAAAGAGGCAAAAAAGCATATTCCAAGTTACCCACCCAAACCATCAAAAGCTGCCCTGGCTCAACCGATAAATCAGCAAAAACCTACACAGACAGATCAACCATCATAATTAAACAAAATCAACAAACCAAACACAAGAATGCAAAATAAGATGAACCAGAAAAAGCATTACTAACCAAAGCCAGCTGAGGTTTCCTAACTCCTGACCTCACAAGAGGTCTACTCAAGTTCAACTAAGTAGTAGCCTCTTTCTGAAACTTTTCCAACAATTTCGAACGCTCGAATCGAATACCATCTCCAAAATCCAATCCACCAATCTCCTTAAAACTCACCAACTCCCCTCTATCCCTTATAACACCAAACTCAGAACCAACTCCTGATTTCTCCATGTAAAAACATTTGAACTAAAACAACAACAAAGAAAAAAAACAGCCACAGTACATATCCACTGAAGATAATCCACCTTCTCAAACATAAAAAAAACATGAAAATCAAGATCCAAACTTCAGTAAAAGAGAAATAAAGGAAAAAGGAAGATAAGAAGAGGATAGAGTAGCATACCTGACATGGGTCCGAGAGTGGGGTTGCAGATCTGAGAAGAGAAGAAAGAGAATTGAACCTAAACGTTTTTACCCTATATTATAGAAGAAAATGATATTGTGAAACTGCACCAAAAGTTAGAGAATAGCACACCACTTAGGATATCTTGAAACAGCCATGTCACAACTTAGAAAAGACAATGGTAACCACTGGATGGAGGCCCTGTGGGCCCCACACCATTGTGTTTTATTAGATAGATTTTCCGTTATGTACACGGCCTAGAATTCCTGTTTAAAATCTTCTTTAGATAACGAGTGTATGCCGAGGATTTTTCGTTGTGTTTATTTTTTCTTTAGATAACAAATTCCGGTTTCAAGTACACCTCGATTCCCATACATCCCCCACCCCACCTATTGTACTTTAATATCTATTTATCTTTATGTGGTTATTTTTTTCTCGTAAATTATTATTGTTACTGTCCATTTGTATGTATTATCTTTAGTTATCTTATGAATTTTATCTATATACTAAAGCAGAGACTTCCAATGGAGGATTTTCTCTTTCCTATGTGGCACTCTAATATGAGAGTTAGTATTTTCTCTCTCCTATGTGCCACTCTAATATAAGAGTTAGCTTTTTCTCTCTCCTATGTGGCACTCTAATATGAAATATAGTCTTTTCTAATAGCCTACAATCCCACATACATAGAACCTCTTTGGAGAGTCTGAGTGTATTTCTAATTCTTATATTTGGAGAGTTTGAGTGATTCTAATTATTATATATTTAATCAAATAAAAATAATTGCTAAAAAATAGGTTATTTGTAGAAGGTAATTTTCTATTACGAATCAAACACTTTTAGTGTTCAAATTCTTATATATTTTATCAAATAAAAAAAATTGCTAAAAACTAGATTATTTGTATAAACTAATTTTCTATTACAAATCATACACTTTTAGTGTCTATGATAAAGCACTGACTTATTTCCAATATATTCTTAACGTGGCTTCAAAAACACTACATATTCTTCAGTTAATAACTTATTATAGGGTGTAAAATCAGCTTCCGACGGTTCCCCATATTTTCTAAGAATTATGTGAGATATACCGAATTAGAACACTCCAAATGTTATCCGCATAACCCTTTCATATACCTAGAATTTGCATTTGTTGTTGGTTATTAATTTCTTAAGAAGTAGACCAATATACTTTTCGAGTAAGTGTCTGAATACCCATCACGCACTCTCATATTTTTAACATATACACTTTTATTCCTTTTCGTTTTTCTTTCTTGGATCTCATTTTGATTTTCAAACACATGCAGGCTACAATATGATAATACATATTGAAAGTCTAAACTTGTAAAAAGAACACCAACTTATTATGAAGGGGTGTTTTTCTTTGTATGACATTGTTTCTTTAGACAATCTAATGATATATTTAATAATCATCCAAATACAACCTCTCACATACATACACTCGAACACTCGATTCAGAAAATGTCAAAGTTAACACGAGATCAAATGCTAAGGTGCAAACTCTCCCAAGTTCTTTCTCATTAATGTAGATAAATGTGCTTCTATCGGTTTAAGAATACTATGAATTGAAAGGATCGGACGATTACCGATAGTCATATTTGGAAGACAGGTAGATGTAATGCATGGTGGTTATGCATGTGATGTTGTTTTTCTATTCAATATATATAGAGCAATATAGTACATTTACATGTGAATTCATAGAGCTTTTTCCATCATAATAAGAGCTGACTATAACAATCTAGATTTTGTATTCGGATATCATTGGGAAACACACATGAACTCAAAAGCAAAATTGTATTTGGCACTGGGGACGATTTCTTTTAGGGCCCAAATGGTAAGCAAAACCTTAAGTATATGTACTTAACTAATTTCATTTATAAACAACATTGGCTTTCTTTGAACTGAATACATACAACCTTCTTACATTTCATTTCAGCTCCTGGAACATAAATTGGAACTGACTCTTATAACAAATACAAGATACTGTAAGTGAATCACTTCATTCAGGAGCGATGATTAAATTAACTAATCAAGGCGGCTATCTTTGGTTTCCTAAGTTTTGTTCCTTTTCTTCTCGAGTAGAGGAAAATGGGATAATGCTAAAAATAAGTTTTCAAAATTTGTACTCATTCTGGGTGTAGGAAGATGTGATAATGCTAAAAGATATGGGTCATGATACTTATAGAATGTCCATATCATGGAGTAGGATCCTGCCAAGTATGTTTCACCTCTCTAACTTCATAAATGGGTGTGGATGTTTATAGAATGTTCATATCATCATGGAGTAAGATCTTGCCAAGTTGTATAATAATATGATGTCCTATACGAGCTACTCTTGGTATTGCATAAGAAACCTATTATTGAATTTGCATTGTGATTAGCATTTCAAAGCGATGGAACTATAGTTGAACTTACAATAGCTCAACAACCTTTATTCGATACACAACAAACTTTGGTTGCAAAGAGAGCCACCTAAACATTTTTTGGTTGTAGGAATTTTAATAATTATATTTTAAAGTAAATTATATTAAAACTTAAAAATTCTTACGAGTATTCTACTGATAATTGATGAATGATAATTATTTGGTCCAAAAGAGTGAAGAGTGTTTGTGTTAATTATTATTATACTTATTTTTGTGACACTTTATTGATACTATCAAACTTAACCCTTTCAACATTAGTGCAATATTAGAAGAACTTTGTGGTACTATTTCTTCATCTGAACTTTGTTTTGCAATGTGCTTGCAGAAACATTAAGAATATATATATAAATATACTATAAGAAATAAAGAAAAATGTGAAATAAGATGGAATATTTGAGCATTTTATTGTAAGTTCAAGGTGTGTGTTAGAAGCTTCAAGTTTGGAAAGGGAATGTTATTTAAAAGTCACACTCTTCTTCCATCCATTTGATTATTAGATTGTTCAAATCTGAAAATTAATGATCATTACTCATTTTACCCACCCAATCTTACGTTAAGACTTTGACATGTTCACATTGACGATAGACATAGAACGACATGATCTTCTATGTTATTCATGTTGGAATTGAATAAGTATATTTTGTATGTATATAAACAATCACTTAGAAAAAGAGAAAATACTTGGGATAGTATTCTAAGTAGGCGAATGCATTTTCTTGAAAGAGAATTTTTTTTGTATTCATTAATTCATTGTAGAACACGTTCATGTGATAAATATTTTCAAGTGGGAGTAGTACGTGTATTCTTTGAAGATATGGAAACAATCAATCTGTTTTAGTGATTTGATAGATATTTTAGTGATTTGTACACATTAGTACGTAAGCTGAGCGGTGATGATTTACTGATAAATCACTATAAATCTAAGAAAACTATTATACAAGCTAGATCGAGTTTAAGATAATTTTATTTGAAAAATTACGGATTAATATCCTAAACCACAAAGTGAAGATACTATCTCAATTTGATCCCTTAGTTTCTAAGCACTTATGCACCATAATCGCTGCTCATTAACGTATTTCGGTTTATTTTCAATCAAAATATATTCTGATTTGAAAATTTGTGTGAGACATTTTGTAAAGCCTTTTCATCACACAAAATATTTAATAGATCTCGGGAGTATGCCCGGGTCAAAAATCTAGTATATACTATTACTATTTATACAACTATTTGCTTTATTAGGCTACAGGCTGTTTGTTTTTCAGTCAGATGCTGATACTTGACCACCATAGATGCAGACAATTGATGGAAGAAGGCAACCTGTGTAACAAGAAGAGATTGGAGAAGAAGAAAACTGTAAAATCTGGCCGGTGTTGTATTGCTAGGTTTGAATTGATTTGCAAATGTTGCTGCACATGTTTATTAGATGTATACTTGCCATAATCAGCCTGTGGAAATCCATGTATCCCTCAAAGATGAGAAGAATAAAACATGAAATGTTTTCACGTCTCAGCGCCATTAGGTTCTAGCCTTAGGTTTTGCAAATTTGCGGTTTCCACTGTTGCTTTACCAGCTAGACTGATATTTCTCCTCTCTTGTTTCCATAACTGCAAGTATAATGTGCAAGTCCCTTATCTTTCCACATTCTACTCAAGTATTTTGCGTTTTCATTCATATTTCTCCATATTTTTCTCTGCTATTGGAATTGTCAGCCACCAGAAAAAAGCCACCAGCTTCAGATCTAGTTAATGCAGTTGCACCCAAGGACGGAGGCAGGAGTACAACACTGATATTTTCAAAAATTATCATACTAATAACACGTAGACAATATATAAGATCTTTTTCAATTGAGGGTGCTGCACACGTAGTTGGTTGCAACTATCATTTTCATTCATCTGTATATCTCCTTATTTAGGTTTTACCTTTCACGGGTCTTTTTGCTCCTCGCACTGAACCACTACCAGGTCAATTGCTCAAACAGTTCACCTAATCAGCCTGGTGATATTTTAGAGTCACATAGCTTCATGTGATATTTCTTTAGAAATGAACATTGGTCTTTACTTCTTAGAGTCTGTCTCTCTGTGCATAGCGTACTTCGGTGGATAGATTATAGAGCTTGCTTGCCCTCACCCTACCGGGACTAGTATCTAGGAACATGTTCATCAGCAGATAGATGGCACAATGTGCATCCAATCCAATGGGATAAGCAGCGCAACTCTTTAGTTTTAACCAACTGTAACACCAATCCCTGGGCGTATATGCCTAGTTTGCCTACTGGGATATACACATGCCCACTTTAGAGTTTAGATTGGTGGTAGGTGTGTTCTACGGTTCTACCTACTTCTGTGACAAATGCTAACCTTGTGATATTTTACTTGTCTTCCGCGTTAATTGTTCTCTAGATATAGAGGATCTTGCCATCACAATTTCCAAAAGTAGTGTTTCACACTTCAATGCATGCACACTATAGTAGTGAACATGGCCACAGCCACATTTCACTTTGCTATGCTTCCTTGGTTTGCCATGGGTCATATCGCCCCCCCTATCTCCATCTTTCCAACAAATTAGCTGAAAGAGGCCACAGAGTGAGCTTCCTTATGCCAAGTAAAACAAGAAACAGATTCAGCCATCTCAATCACCACCCCCACTAACATACAGTTCTTCCCACTTACCATTCCCCAAGTTGGTCATCTACCTGATGGTGTTGAGCTTATGTCTGAGCTATCTCCAGACAAAGTACTTCTCCTTGGTTTAGCATTTGATCTAACCAAGGACCAAGTAAGCATTGCTTTACAAGATCTCAAGCCTGATTGCATTTTCTTTGATTTTGCATATTGGGTTTCATCTGTGGCACACTCACTAGGTATCAAATCCATTTATTTTTCTACTGCTACTGCTGCATCATGTGCTTTTGTGTACGGTACATCAAAGGAACTTGGCAATGGACAACACTTAGTGCCGAACTTGACCTGACAAAACCACCACCTACATCATGCATGGAGCAACTACCCTTTGAGACAAGAAATGATTCTTTCTTTTATTCCAGGGAACTTCCACTTCTTAATGGACTTTCTTTCTTTGATAGATCACTTTTATTCAGAGGTTGTAGTGAGATTGAAAGTCCCTTTTGTGATTACTTAAGGAAATTGTACCATAAGGAGGTCTTGCTAGTGGGACCAATTCTGCCTGAGCCAGTGAACCTTCAAGTAATCCTTGTTAGAATAGTTGTATCAACACAGGAACTAGAGTAGAAACGTAAAGAAATGAGACAAGACAGAATTAACGGTAATAAAACCAAGGCGCGGATTAGGTCAGTCTTAAAGGAAAGATTTCGCCCCCTTTCAATGGTGAGTAAAGGCAAAGAAGAGCGGCTTCTTCTTCACAGGATTCAATGGTTAACAAAGCCGGTCGACTTTTGCACTAGAATAGACTACCCTCTAAAACATCAATATAACTCTCTCTGGCGGCTACAGGAAGAAGAGAAGAAGAATAGGATAGGTTGTCGTTTCTGTTTCTCTGAGATGGGTTTCTGATCTGTTAAAGTCTCTCCCCTCTATGGACTCACAGTCCTATTTATATAGAGGTTAGGTCAGTCTCCTAAACAGATAAGGAAAAGAGACCAACTCCTAATAGAATACCAAAACTTGCTGCTCAAGAAAAAAGCAAAACAAATTTAGGCAATTGGTCAAACCACTACCCACAATAGTAAGCAGAAGCCCAAATCTGAACCCGACCCAATGTGGTGGATAACCAATGTGGGACTATCTATTATGCAAGTGGAGAGAACATTATTTGTTCATCTCCTCCACTTTGCACATACACACTAGTATTTAGAAATACACAAGAGATTCCAGCAATCATTTGGAGGAAAGGTGGGTGAAGTGGTTAAGTGGGTTTAAGAAGGGCTCAGTTGTGTATTGTTCTTTCGGAAGTGAATGCGTTTTGGAAAAGGATCAATTCCAAGAGCTTGTTTTGGGGTTAGAGCTAACTGGTTTGCCATTCCTGGTGAGATTGAAAACTCCTATTGGGGCTAAGACACTTGAAGAAGCTTTGCCTGAGGGGTTTGAAGAAAGGGTCAAAGGAAGAGGACTAGTTTGTGGTGGTTGGGTTCAACAACAATTCTTCTTAAGTCATCCTTCAGTGGGTGGGGTGTTTTATTAGCCACTGTGGGTTTAATTGGGTCCCTGTGGGAATCTTTGGTGAGTCCTTGTCAAATTGTGCTGGTGCCCCACTAAAGAAGTAAAGAGTTAAAGATTGCTGTGGAGGTAGAAAGGAGGAAAGAAGATGGGTAGTTTACAAGGGAGAGTGTATGCAAAGCACTGAAGTTGGTGCTGGATGAAGGAAGCGAGGTCGGTAGAGAAATCAAGGAAGTGAGGTCGGAAGGAGGAAGTGGAAGGATTTCTTGTTAACTGAAGGCCTCGAGTCAGCTTATGTTGACAACCTCATTATCAAGTTGCAACAAATTCTTAGGTGAGTTGAGTTCAATCAACTTAAGTAACTAGTATACTGCCTGCATGGCAGTGGGGAGTGAGCGGAGCTGCAGGGAGAGAGAGAGTTGGGTGAAGATAAAAGGGTATTGGGAGCGAAGAAAAAATGAGAGAGAAGTTGAAGGACAGATAGACAGAAACCAACCAGCTTGGTTTTTGTCCGCATACCCCCCCTCTACCAAGATCGTTCGCTCCGCTCACTCGATTAGTCTGCTTAATAAATAGACTGGGATTTAATGAGTATTCATTTTGATGTCTGAATCAAGTATGTGAGGGAGTAGTATCCACATCCAATGAATACCACACACTTGTCCAGTACAAACAGAACTACCAACCGACCTAGGTACTCGCCCTACAAGCTCGCTTCATGGTGACTCAACTCAGGCAGGCGATCTACATGACTCACTTCTAAAGCGACGTCACCACCAGCCAACCTCAGGTACTCGTTCCATGAGCTCGCTTCAAAGTGACTCGAACCGGGTGACGACCTTGTCCAGAAGCAACCTCTCCAACACTCACACCACCCAGTTCCACAACGGCTCGTAATGTACGTCATTACTGCTAACTTCATGACGTACCCCAGCTTCAGTCACGCACCTCATTAAACATCCATAATTCGTCATCATGGCTCGCAAATGACTTGAAGACCTGAACCTAACTTGACGCGGGAGAAGAGAAAGCGCGGGCATCTTGCCTATATAAAGAGGATGAGAAACTATGTTTGACCTGATTCAAGTCTCCCCCCAGAGAGAGAGATCTTGATACATAGACAGTTCGTCCACACGAACTCGGTCAATTCCAATCTACAAACCCTTTTTCCCCAAAAACTGCCTACATTTGTAAGGTTAACAAATCATAACCTTTACAAAGTAGTACTGGAAGTACTTCGAAACACATCGTGTATATTCATCCTTTGATCTCCTTTTTTATCAGAACCCATCGTGTATATTCATCCTTTGATCTCCTTTTTCATCAGAAGAAGATGAATTATAACAATTTAAAGGGCCCGATGATGAATGGAGACCCATTGAGATGTAAATATGTAATAGACATTATGTGTTTTTCTTTCAATTGAATCACGTTCATTGCCTATTTGGATCGAATCCAATTTAGTAATGAGGTCCGAGTCTAAAAGAAGTAGTAGAGAGCTAGAGATATATAGATCCATGCATAAAGATTTCTGATCTCTTACGGGGTACTATCTGATGACATTGCAATAGATATCAATAGACAATAGAATATCAAATTCCATGTATAACTTTATTAATTTTTTATATACACCATAAACCAATCATATCTTACATTGCTTTACAGATGTAAATAAATTGACCAAACTGAGACGAATAGGCCCAGTGTGATCCCAAAGAATGAACAATAAAACTTAAGCAAACACAAATAATTAGAAGATACATATTTGAGCATTTGAGCTCATATTGCCTAAAAAAATACAACGATTGTTCGGACAAAGAATTTCAAAGCTCTAAAATGCATCTCAGGGATTTCCCTTCAATGAGGAGTTGAAATGCTTCGTTTATCTTTGAGAATGGAAGCTCATGAGTGATGAACTCATCTAAATTCACAGCCTGAAACCACCAAATTAAATATTAAGAAAATTGTTAGATATCAATATGAAAATTCCTATATTAGAGCTTGTAATTAATAAATTATTAGAATGGAGTGAATATAGAAGTAATTCACTCACTCCACGCATGCATTCTTCAGCAAACTGAGGCAACTGGGTCTTCCCTTTGAAGTCCCCAAAGACAGTTCCCGTGATCCTCCTACCATCGAAAAACTCCATTGGATGTAATGGCATCATTCTTGGCGTTGGATGAATTCCCAAAATAATTGTCATTCCCCATCCCTGTTACAGTACAGAGAATTCAGTTATATAACAGTACGCTAAATACTAATACTTGGGTCCGACATATTCAAAATCAATTGAAATAAAATAATGAAAACATTATATTTGTCACTTAAGAAATGAAATACTGAAAACTGTGAATCATATAATATATGTCGGCAATACATACATATAAATTGTCTGCCATTCAATATTGTTTTTCACGTTTGATTTTTCTAAAGTGGTCCTAGAAAACCATACTCAAATTATAATCACAATGATCCAAATGGTGATAAGGATGGACATAGCACCAAGTATTCTTACTGTCTTACATCATGAGTTGACAAGAAAGCCTCACGAAGAACGTCCAAGTTCCCAGCACACTCAAAACTGTAGTCTACTCCCCCATCAGTCAATTCCCTTATTTCCTGCACAAAATACATCAGTACGTAAGACCAAGTATTGACGAAAGTTTGGAAACATTTAAGCATTAAGGGTATTGACAATGGAATCTGGCATGTCTTTCGGCGAATTTTGGATGATAGAGAGCATTTCAAGAGTGCTAAAGCAATTTGATATATCAAAAGCTCCTTACCTCGTGTACAGGTCTCTTCAGATCTTTTGGGTTGATAAAGTGTGTCATGCCCATGGTTTGACCTATTTTTAAAGTTCATTTGTTATAACGATGTGTGATAAATGAGAAATGATAGTTAACTAAACAAAATGAGCAACAAGTAATGACTGAACATCACGTAGCTGATAAATACCTTTGATGAATTTGTCTTTGTTGATGTCAATGCCTATGATGCGAGAAGCTCCTCTCGCTCGTGCACCTGAAGCAGCCTGCATTATATGGATAAATCAAATTAATGTTCGTTAACAGACCAAAAAAAAAAAAAATAGAGTAATGCTGAGACTGAAATCCTTGATTTATAACAAATAAAATTTTGCTTTGCTCAGTGCCAATTGGTTTTGACTTTAGATTCCATAAAGCAATAGAAATGAAAGAGAAAACTATTAGGTTGTGCTTTACCGCAAGTCCTAGAGCACCAAGAGTTCATTTGTTATAACGATGTGTGATAAATGAGAAATGATAGTTAACTAAACAAAATGAGCAACAAGTAATGACTGAACATCACGTAGCTGATAAATACCTTTGATGAATTTGTCTTTGTTGATGTCAATGCCTATGATGCGAGAAGTTTTCCATCCACAACCTCGCTCGGGTGCACCTGAAAGCAGCCTGCATTATATGGATAAATCAAATTAATGTTCGTTAACAGACCAAAAAAAAAAAAAATAGAGTAATGCTGAGACTGAAATCCTTGATTTATAACAAATAAAATTTTGCTTTGCTCAGTGCCAATTGGTTTTGACTTTAGATTCCAGAAAAGCAATAGAAATGAAAGAGTATAAAACTATTAGGTTGTGCATATTTACCGCAAGTCCTAGAGCACCAAGACCAAATATTGCTTGATTTGACCCATTTTTTTAACGTTTGCAGTGTTCTACGCGGCTCCAACTCCTACAAGGACAGCCACAGACAAAAAAATTAAGTTTATATTGGAATATTAGGGGAATGTGAACTTGAAAATAGATCATGGGTAGCTTGATCAATTATTATATGTCTTTAGCGATTGAAGTGCGCTCCTAAAAATATAATAACAGTAGTAGTTAGTATCATTTGTTATACCTGTAGAACTGCCACAACTTTTAAGAAGGCTCATCTTCTTTAATGAAAAGCTTTAGGGTCTATCTTCACAACACATGCAGAGTCTAGAACAGTGAATTCACTGAACGTAGATGTGTTGAGGAAATGGTAGATAGGTTGCCCATCTCGAGTTGAAAATCTTGTTTTGCCATCCACAACCATGATAATTTTCATCGGGTTAACTCGAAACTTGGCACAGATGGATTAGTCTTCTCTGACTTGCAATACCCCACAATCCCACACTTTCCCCATTGAATATTGGAATCACATGGTCACCTTCTTTTATGTCTAAGACTCCTTCCCCAACACTTTCAACAATCCTACACAAGTACATTTACATGGTAACGATCAACAACACATGTTTTCGATGATTATCATTAGAAGCTAATTATTAAGAGGCAAGCAATCAAACTAGTATTCGAGGCATACCCAGCAACTTCATGGCCTAGAATTCGAGGAAATGCACGTTGACTTTCATTCTGTATGTCGTTGCAGAAGATGGACAATTATAAATTAGAACATTATCGTGGTATATATATGTTGAATGAGAGTGGAAATTTGTGTTCATATGTCAAAGGGAATTGAAATTCTTTCTTACCTCTCCTTTCCAAGCACCAAGATCAGTGTGACAGATTGAAGTGTAAAGAATTTCTATAAAAAAACTCCTCGCCAAGTTCTTTGATTCTAACCTCCATTTTTTGTGGAGGATCAACATTCACTTCTTCTATGACCAATGGTTCTTTAGGGGCCCATACAACAGCAGCTACATGTACACCATAGACAAAAAAACGTGAACAAGTTTATATTTCATAAAATGTAGGTGACGATGAATTGTTGATCTTGAAAATGAGCATGCATGATATGAAGCATGATTATGCTCATTGTTGTGCGAGAGAAATCAAATAAGATTAAGTTTGGATTACTCTAAAAATATAATTACCTTTACAGGTGATGGACCTTTCTTCTTGTTTCACTATTGGATTGATCAATGTTACTCAAGCTACCCATCTTTTTTGATCTAGCTCCTTGTCTATGGTGATTGGTAATGAAATTGTAGTGT
This sequence comes from Coptis chinensis, assembly GCF_015680905.1. Taxonomy (NCBI): domain Eukaryota; kingdom Viridiplantae; phylum Streptophyta; class Magnoliopsida; order Ranunculales; family Ranunculaceae; genus Coptis; species Coptis chinensis. The sequence continues at coordinate 5,160,976 of NC_141456.1, read as the reverse complement.
TTTAGGTTGCTAGACGTTCTGAAATATTTATACTGAAGCATCAAGTGGATTAAAGGATATGCATGGTCAACCCCAATTTGTTATGAGCCAATCAACTATGAATCTATGATCAATACGTACGTTGAACTGTAAATACAGTTGGCACACATGAAACTAATTACTTAAAAGCTAATGAGGCCAATAAAGAGTTCAAACAGAAGACCCACGAGCGTTCTTGTACTCGTTGCCTGTGCAGTTTTTTTCTCCTTACTAGTTCTTGCTATTCAGACCTCCTTGTTCACTGGTACTAACTCCGATTTCATTTCATTTTGTTGGGTTAACCAATATTACCCCCATTAGATTAGCCAATTAGGATTTTCTCCCAGAAATTAGAGTCTTCCCCTTCAATACACACAAAAAAAATTCGGTCAACCCAATTTGACTTTTACCCGGAGAAATCCTAATTTGCTCATCTAATAGGAGGTAACACTAGTTCACCCATTTTTTTTTTTTTTTTTTTCTTTGTCATTTCTTTATTTGAATAGTATAAGGACTAGCACCCTCAATTATTTTAGCAAACTTTCAAAATTTTCAGTGAAAATATAATCAACAAAAAAAATAGTATGAAAAACAAAACTAATAAAAAACATTGCAATTAACCAATTTCTTTTTTTACTTCTCTTTTTGCTCTTATAAAATTATCATTAATCATTTATTTTGAGTCCAAAACCATTAAAGAGAGAATGTGTCTTTGAATATTTGATGGGTTAAATAAGAATAAAACAAATAGCAAAAGCCCAACCGGTCAGTTTGTATAATTCTAATCATCCATAATAAACCCGTAAGCACTCCCTCCTTTCTTTTACTCTCAATTCTTAAACAAACGTCCGACCTCAACCCAAAAAACAAAAAACAAAAAACAAAACAAAACAAATTCATGAAAGACTTGTACGTTTTCCTAATTATTTGTAAAACTCGTTATCATTATCAATAAAATTTCCACTTAAAATAAAAATAAAACAAAACAAAACAATGTAATTTTTTTTACTTTCAATGTTAATTTTTTATAGTTTTCTCTACATAATAGTAGGGCTATATAGATTTATAGCATTATAGGAAGTTAACAATTTGTTGAATTGTTGTAGACTTGTGGACTAGAATATGTAAATATATATAAACATAGTAGTATCAATTAATGGCTTACGTAGTTAACTTCATTAGTCCATATTAAATTCTTAGTACTCAACGCACTTTAGTTTTGTGAATTGAAATAAATGCATAATTTTGTTGATCTGTACTGTTTAGATTTTCTAACAAAAAAAATAAAAAAAATTGTGTGTATATATATATATATATATATATATATATATATTTGGTGGGGTGTGCACATAATCTCGCACCCCTTATCTTAGAATCATGGCTCCGTCCCTATCTGTGGATCGTGATGAAAATAATATGGCACTTGTTGTGTATCAAGGAAATGGTCAAGCTAAGGAGTTTTTGTTTAGAGCTGTAATTACTGAAAAGTACAAGACATGTCTCACAATTAGGAGACCTTATTGGAAAATCTTTGGAGAGCTGACAGACTATCTGAAGCAGCATGGAAAGAAAATGACCTTTTATGCTGATGGGAAAGGCTATGAGGTTGAGTTATATATGTAAGTATCATAATGGCGCCCATGTTGTTAGAGGAAAAGGATGGAGATCTCTTGTCAGTGTTTATGGATTGGTAGTTGGGTCAGATATTTCATTGTCTAAAGGGTTATGAAAATGTGTATGTGATCGAGAAAAATGAGTAAGTGGCTCAGATGGTGATTTTGAAAAGATTGTGTTGTTGTGTGATCTATGCTATCAATATCAGTTATATTGGCAGATTAATCGTGTATCGTTTGTAACCCGATTAGTTTTTACCGATTTTAAACTTTTCTTACTGAACCGATTTAATCACCGAATTAATCGATTAATCGGTCGAGATGACCGATTTCTCACTAAACCGAGAAATTTTTTATTGAAAATATCGGTCCCCACCCAAAAAAATACGTAAAATTAACAAATTGGATTTTTAAACCGTATTAATAATAATGGAACCTGATAAACACACACAGCTAAGAGTTTACTTATTTTCTTCTCTTAACGAATGTTTAATATACAAATTATTGTATTATCTCTCTAATATATAGTATCTTTTCTCTCAATCTCTCCTTATTTCTTTAAATATTTAACATAATTGTTGTATTTAGGATATCTATATTACTCTAAAATTGAGCTGATTAGATATGATTATGAAAATTTGATATTTTTTGTTGCATCTCATATAACTATTTAGAAATATCTTGTATGATTGTATTATTATATATTTTGAAAGTGTCAATATAACTATTTAGAAATATCTTGTATGATTGTATTATTATATATTTTGAAAGTGTCAAATATATGCATCTGATATAACCGATTAACTGATTAATCACAGATCGCTCCTGGACCGATTAGTTTCAAAAATCGATTTTAACTGCTTAGTGTGTGATCCAGTGCCAATGTGGTCATGTGGTCCTAGCTGGTAGGTTATTGTTCTGTCATTTTGGTTGATTTTGATTTGAAATTTGAACTTTATTGTTGGTTTTAAGGTGAGGATGTTATTTGGTTGTTCTTTTATGAAATGGTACTGTTATTTTGCATGATCATTTGTGGTAGGAAAAGAAGATTGTATACCTCTTTGGAGTAGTACCTTATACCTTTTTGCTTTCTAATTTCTGTCTTATACTTTCGCTATATTTTTTCCATTGAAAAGTTGATTGGTGTTGGTAATAGTATGAATGATGGCTTTGTGGAAACACTGAAATTTTGTCAGTATATGTAAGGTTTAAACACTCAGTAAATTGTTTCCATGTCTTGACACGTGTGAAAAAAATGGACGGAAGTGAAACAGAACTCAACGTTGCAAAACGTGGTACACTTCGTTATCCAAATTTGCTCAAAAAAAAGTTTATACACCAATATTTGATTTTGTGTATAGTTCGTTACCCATCTATGCATTTTTTTTCGTTTTATCTGGGAAAACTAGATTATGATGTTCTGTTTATATCTTCTTTTGTGAAATCTTAAATGGTGTTTTCTTTCATTTCTTTATGAATATTTAGGCTACATCTTTTGCACAAAGCCATGTGCCGGGGGTTTGTGGGCATCCTTCGTTACTAGGTCTCATTTGGTACATAGCCAGTATGGTCTGCCTTGTTGATAACTCGTATGTATGCTAGACGGCCTTAGAAGGATAACGACTATGTTAGGTGTTTTAATCCGAAGTTAGGGTGGAGTTGGGTTAGCGGCACGGGGTACCCTAACCCAAACTACACGAGTGGGCACACACAAAAGATTTGCTTATTGGCAACATGCTACACACACATACACTGATACACTCACTCGAAAAGAAAAGATGTCTTAACATTTTCTAAGGTGATTTTATGAGAGTTGGAATTTATGACTTCCCTGTGTAATGGTTTTCATCTGGAGATTTTTTTAGTTCTCCTTATCTCAGTTCTTGACCATTAATGGAGGGTTATAACAGGACTGAACAACTGTAATTAGTGATTAATGGTAATCTGAAGTTGTAGTGTGAGTTCCTCAAGATACATCACTTGTAAACAACAGTGTGAGACCCAACAACACTTGTTATATGAATGTGAGTTCGCTAAGAAGTGTTGGAACTATGTCACTACTACTTTTCAACTACAACAATCCCCAACTACTTATCTTGAAGTCATCGAAACCTGCAAGAATCATAGCCCATTGGCAAAAGAGTTATGGGCAACAGCTTCCATCTCTTGTATGGTTGCCATATGGAAAAATCGAAATAAGATACTTTATGATCAGAAATGAGCGAACTATGCTCTTGTTTGCAAGGGAATCAGAAGCTCACTCACATTTGCGCACAAAGGGTCTAAAAAGCACTCAAGTTCAACTGATCACCATATGCTTCAACAACACAACTTGCAACCCAAACTCAGACACGCGCCTAAAGCCCTAGAATGCTATTGGTTGCTGCCTCCGCTTGGTGTTATAAAGGCAAACACGGATGGGTCCTCAAGAGGTAACCCAGGACTTGCCGATTGGGGGTAGTACTTAGGGATCATAATAGACTTGTGTGTGGTGCTGGGATTGGCGGAATGGGCATTGAAACATGTTATGTAGCGGAATGTTAAGCCATTCTTGAAGGAGTGGAGAGAGCAATTCAAATGGGTTGGAAGAACATTTGGGTGGAGTCTAACTCTCAAGCTGCAGTTTATGTATTTCAATCAGACAATATTCATTGGAGGTTTAGAAGCCACTAGAACAAGCTGAAGAGTAAAGTCTTATGGCTGAACATCACCTCATCATGGAGAGAGATAAACTTCTCCACATACACATGTACTCGACAAGGTTGTGCACTAGCTTTAGGAACTAAACAATGGTGGAACAGTAGACCGGAAGTTCTGACAAGGCTTGAGGACCCTGCTGCCACATATTATCTTATTGAGCTCTAGGAGTCACACTCTAATGACCTGGGCTTAAAAAAAAAAAAAAAAAAAAAAGGGTTGTAGTGTCTGTAAGTTATACTTGTGGAGTCTTGGTGACAAGGCGGAAAGGAGTCTGTGCCTCGGCGCTTGTATGCAATTTCACAGTTGATTTGATAGCCATATGGGCCGGCGCCTTAAAAGATTAAAGCACTATGGTTTTTTTTTTTTTTTGATTGATAGGAAGCACTATGGTGTGAGCTGCTTGATAATAGTTATTAACAATTCATTTTATGTGAACATATTGTTTTTTGAAAAATAGCTAAAATGGATAATGTATTTTCCCCCAAAATTCTAATTGGGGTAACATAGTTTTTTTCTGGTCAATTGCGGTAACGAACTTAGTAATTTGGTCAATCGGGAAATCCGTTAACTTGCCGTTTGAAATCACCGTGAGCCCTTTTAACTGCTTGACGGAGAAATATCAGCAAGGACAGAAACAACAAGAAGAAAGTATACGGTTTTATTTACTGTTCTACATTCTTTTAAATCATTAGAAATTCTAGGATTTTCTTCAATAATAACAAGTCTAGAATTCTTAGGCGTGTTGCACGTAAAATTTTGGAACTAGCCACAGCTGAAAGATCATCTCTATCAAACCACATACAAAGATGGAATACCAAAGATAATAAAAGATCCAACCATAACATTGGTCCCAAAAGCCAAGGTTATCACATGACTACGAAGCTGAAAATCCACCGGCCAGATAGAACACCAATCCTCTTCAAGAGATCCATAACTGAAATAATACATATTCCAAACTAACAATAATAATAACTAAAAATTCCTAAATATCTAATACAATCATCATATCAATATTGTGGCTGCTACATCTTATTATATAGGTGAGGATACGACTCAGCTCCAGCCCCAACCCCAACCCCAAGCAATATCTCGGTTTAGTATTATCCAATGTGAACCATGCACAGTTAGTTTTCTGATTTTACCAACAGGGAGCTGAAATGTCATTAGTTGTATTCGTACACACAAAACCCAAATCTTTTAGAGATCAAATAGGCCGTTTGACCACGACCTCCATACGGGCTGTCACCTAATTTACAGTGGTCAACCGTTCGATGACTGCAGATTATTTCGATACGTGAAGCCAATCCAGGAGTGAATCTATATAACCACCCCTCGCGTCTAAACCTCATCGAGGTAGAGGTAGCATGTACCCTCCACTAAACTAACCACCATACAGCGTGACACGTACAAACACGGTCAACTAGAAAAGAAGAAAAAGAATTTCCCAACTACACCCTGTGATGCATCCCTATAAAACTGGCACTACAGTTGTAATCTTAGAATGAACTGTTATCACCGGCATATGACAACAACTCGTTTTTTATAGGAATTCACAAATCCTTTTTTAAATCACATCGTAATAAGAATAATAGTGTATCATTGTATTTCCGGTTATTCCAAAATAATTACATATATATAGTTTTTATGAAAATGGTTTTGTTCATTTTTTTTTTTTTTTTTTTGCACAAACTTTCCTTTCCATTAACCAAGAGCAAAAAGTTCATCTGCAGACATGATTGGACATCATAGAACCCAAGTTTCACCTGCCAGGAACTTGGCTGTTACATACTATCGACAGATTAGACGACGCCGATCTTTGCCATAAGATGGGCATGTTTGATCACTCTCTAGGACAAAAGACAATTTTACGTAAACTGAAACTAGTTTTGAGATGATGTATCTCTTGCAAAATTCCAACGAAGACCAAGAAACATCTGGCGATACTCCATTCAGCTCTTGGACGATGCTCTTATTATCGAACAGGCGACCACTTTGCTAACACTTAGTTGGCGGGCTTGTTCCAATCGGTTTTTACTTGCTTGCGGCTCTGCCTCTTCGGTGATCCTCGGCTGCGGACGGGCTTGCTTCCTGTGATAGCAAATATCGAATTCCATCTATTCATTGTATAGTTTACATCGGCTTGCAAAGAGATGGGGTCAAAATTGCCATCACAAGCAAGCATAAAAGCTCGAAACATGCCCTTCCGGAATCAAATACTTCAAAACTATAGGAGGAGTGTTTGGAATAATACTCCCTACGTGCTTGCTCAAGCATCCGAGTATGAGAAATGGCCTTATAATGAGGATAAAAAACCATAGAATTTCTATCTAACCAAATCATGTATACGATAGATGCTAGAATAGATAAATTATGAATAATGCTATCTTTTGAGTGACCATTGGAGATAACTTTTTTAACCACATCAGAGACAGAAAAGTTGGGAGGTCAAATTTGGAAACGCATGGCAAGGGGAAGCGAACCAAATCTTATCAAGACTAGGGCAGCTAAAAATAGCATGCTCTAAACTCTCACACACCGACTGACAACGAGGGCAGATGGAAACATGGTTTTGTTCATTAACTGTGCCACAAGTTACTTTACATAACATGTGTTCATTACAATATCATCTATGACTCCTTCTGTCGGGCTCGGTCATAATGTAATAATCCAACTATGTCTAGATAAAAAAAACTTACGCACACAAATGTTACAATCGGAATTTCTTATTCCGCACACAAAATCAATCTCATTTCTGTCACAAGAAATGGGATAACGAAACCATAAACATGCTATTAAATAAATTAAATTTATTACAACACTAAACCAACACATAAAATGGCCAAATTACCCTTCCATGAAAATCTGGGTCATTACACACTCCCTATTACTGCCGGACCCAATTTGTGTTGGGCAGACTCAAAAAAAAACAATTATTACAAGTGTGTCATTGGTTTCAAAAAATTTTAAAAACAATTATTACAAGTATGTCATTGGTCTCCAAAAAATTGAATTCGAAACCCCAAATTTAAATGACTCGGCTAGGTCGTTTGGACTAAGTTTGGGACTTAGTTCAAACGACACGGCCACACCGGTCAAGAGCCCAAAAAACAGAACTTTATATTTTTTCAAAGTTCAAATCTCAAACGACATAGCCATATCGTTTTGGACTAAGTCCAAACGGAGTGGCCATATCGTTGGAGACTTAGTCCAAACGGTGTGGCCATATCGTTGGGGATTTTTCTAAGTCCAAACGGTGTGGCCATTTTTTTTTAAGTCCAAATCTCAAACGACATGGTCACATCGTTTTGGACTCAATCCAGACGGTGTGGCCATGTCATTTGGGATTTGAACTTTGAAAAAAATATAAAGTTCTGTTTTTTGGGCTCTTGACCAGTGCGACCGGGTCGTTTGGACTAAGTCCCAAACGGTGTGGCCAAGTCGTTTGAGACTTAGTCCAAACGACCTAGTCGGGTCGTTTAAGTTGGAGTTTTCGAATTCAACTTTTTTGGGACCAATGACATACTTGTATAATTGTTTTTTTTTAGATTTTTTAGGACCAATGACACACTTGTAATAATTGTTTTTTTTGTTGGAGTCTGCCCAACACAATATGGGTCTGTCAATAACAAATACCTAATTTAAGTACGAACGACAGACTAAGTGCCGTTTGAACATTAAGTTACCAACGGATGGCGAACTATGTGCATTTCCCATTTAAGTGTACATACTAATGGACGTTTTCCATTTAAGTCCCAAAGCATGTAGTGTTGCCCGGTCATGTATAGTGTTGTAAATACTAAATAGTCCCTTTTGATTGGTGACTTGGTAATGTGCTTCTTTTGGGCTATCCTGAATTCCTGATCCTGATGCTAACCTGTCCTGCATTTGCCCAGCCCTCTACCTATATGCAAGCAGTTCCTCTACGTAAATGCAATCCAACACATGGACCAAAATATCGCCGATATATATCGGTATTTTGGTACACCGATATTGATATTTCCGATATATATCCACCGAATATAGAACTCTTTTTTTCCCGATATATATCGGAATTTCCGATATGAAACTTTATATCGCCGATATAATCGATATTTCCGATATAATCGATATATATCGGTTGACTTTTTGACTATTTTAAAATATAAATCCGATATTTCCAATATATTTCCGATATATTTCCGATATTTCCGATATTATATTTCCGATATATCCGATATTTTAAATAATTTGGACTGATTACCAAAAAAAAATGGATATATCCGAAATATACGATATATCCGATATATATCGGTTTTTGGGTACACCGATATATTCATCGATATCGATATTTTGGGCCTTGATCCAACATACATTCCCCATAATGTAATAGTAGGGAAGTGATCCATTCATATGAAATATACAACTGGATCTCCAAACTCACGAAACTCTCATCTATATATGCACATAAACAATCTTCTTTCCCAATACTCTCATCTCCAAACAATGAGCCTATGGTGGTACTTTCCTAGAACTTGACCTGTGTCTTGATTTCTATAAACCTTGTTGGCGCACAAACAGCAGTGGCGCGCCTTCAAAACCACTAATTGTAGCTGCACAACCACCTCGGAACACTGCTGCTATTTCTCCCACAATCACCACACCAACAGCTTCACCATCTCCTAAATTACCACCATCTTCTAGCCCACGTACTACACCACCACCATCTTCAAGTCCAGCTCAAGGTCCACCACTCTCTTCCCCATCCCAAACACCAACATTGCCACAAGTGCCAGCTTCACGTCCACCTCTTCCACTCTACCTACCACCACCACCACAGGTGTCACCAACACCAGTGGTAATGCCACCTGCACCAACACCGTCAAAGCAAACACCAGTACCATCACCTATGCCTTCGCCACCAAAGGCACCAGCGCCAGCACCAATTACTGAACCACCAGCACCAGATCTAGTGCCCTCACCTGCACCAGCTCCTACAAAAAGCAAAAAGAAGAAGCGCAGACATAAGTAGCATCATCATCATGCACCAGCGGCAGCACCAATTGTTGTTAACCCTCCAGCACCACCCATTGCAAACTCTGAGGATGTCACTGCTCCAGCACCAACACCAAATCTGGTAATGTGATTGACTCAACAAGTTTTCATTTATCTCAAATTTTTTTACATACTTAGCATTACTTCTGAAACTTTAGGATGGCATAACTCAACAGTAGATACAGGATTTCGCTAGGCCTGCTCTCTTGATATCAACAATACTAATCCTTTTTCCAATCAATTACAGAATCATGGGACCTCGGTGTATCAGCAGGGAGGAGTACAGACAAGTTCGTTGAGGATTGGATTAGCTGTTCTTGCTCTACATTTCAGCTCAAGTCGTGGGATCTACACTTGCAAGTGGAACTTTACGAATATTATTTGGGGGGAAGCATGAATTATTTGCTGGAACAGTACCCGCAGGTTCAGACCTTCAATCTCTTGTTATTGAGTTCGTCATCTCCTTCTATCTCATGTTCGTGATCTCAGGAGTTGCTACTGATAATCGAGCGATTGCAGAAGCTTCCACAATTACTTTCTACAAGGACCTCCATGGTTACACTGTTTAGGACTTCAGTAGTTAAGGCTTTGGTTATAGTCAAAAGTTTTGGTAGAATTTCTGAGTTTATTAATGTTTTGCTAGAAATGTTCATTGGATAGACTTAGAAAACTTTGAACTGAAAGAATGAGGGGACAATGCAACTATGTAAGAATGATGGTAACCTGGCAACCGAATTCACCCAAATTCGGATTGTTTACATTTTTTCCTCTGAGAATTATTTTGAGTACGATCGCCCATAGACCATAGTAATGATGTTTGTGAGCATGGTAAAAGGTATAGACAAATAATTAAATCTAGTTGAACTCATTGTTATACTAGTTGTTCAGTTCTTTTTGTCTGTTACAACACTTATTTCACAAGTAGATGAAGATTTCACATTGAAGTAAAAGTCAGGTAAAACATGAAAGCACTAATTTGGTCTAGAGATTTTTCATTCTGTTGATAGATGTGGTGTTTCTTAATGGAATAAACAGGTGAGATGAGGTAATCTTGTTTAATTTAAATGTTATTGCGATATATCTATTGTCCGATTATTGTTGATGTACATTTGTTCGTATTAATAACTTGTTGTTGTTGTCTTTAATGAGAGTCGGAGTTAGAGTTCTTTACGTTGGAACCTGAGGCAGTGAAGACCACCAAAGAGTCTTATACTCATGCTAGAACAGGTTAATGCCAATAATACTCAGAGAGTATGGAGTCCTGATGCAAAAGGAATCTTCTTAGTGGCTTCGGTTTATGATACTATCAGAAATAAAGACAACAAGATTGGATGCCTTGAAAGTTTTGTCTGCATATTCAATAGTGTATATATATATGTGCTACACTGTGACAACACATGGAGGCAAGCTGAATAGTCTCTGGTCATGTCTCATGCTGTTCAGCATCTTAAGTGGGGTGGGAACCGCGGATGCTCAGGTCCAAAGCCCACGTGATGGCTAGGTGGCTAGGTACAATTTCCTCTACTCATACTACCTCAGTGATGGCTAGGTATACTTTTTCAATTTCGCTCTTTATATTTTCTGTTTCTAACTTATAAAACCTTCCCATTGTGTTTGATCAGTAGCATGTTTCCCTTTATATATTCTTTCTATTGTGTGATATGACTTTACTGGAAAAATATTTTGTCTACAATACATAACTTAATAATAAGATTCTATGACGAGTTAGATGAGATAATATGAATCTTGTTGTTTTAGGATCATAGTTATTACCTCGACATTCCGCTAAAGTAGTTTTTCTAATATTACATGGGGTTTTGCATATTACATATGTCCATGATAATACATACTAAATAGCTTAAATGGTTATAAATAGTGTTCCCTCACGTATTTATAGGATAGAGTGGAATAGACCTACATTGGTTGTATTTTCTTCTTTTACATGGCATTATTGTAGCTCTTAATTCATGAGTCTAGTACACACTTGCACATAAATAGATTTTGTTTTGGATTTTTTCAAAAGTTTAGTACACACTTGGTTCTTGTTTTTAATGAGTTCGTTGAGTTTAAGGAGTCTGTTTCGGATTTTTGTGAAAGGTTAAGTTTGGCATTAATGGGCTTGTTGCTATTGTTGTTGCCATGGACCAAAATATCGCCGATATATTTTCGATATATATCGGTATTTTTTGACATATATCCACGAATATAGAATTTTTTTCCGATATATATCGGAATTTCCGATATGAAATTTTATTCACCCGATATAATCGATATTTCGATATAATCGATATATATCGGTTGACTTTTTGACCATTTTAAAATATAAACCGATATTTCCAATATATATCCGATATTTTCGATATTATATTTCCGATATATCCGATATTTCCGATATTTTAAATAGTTGGTGGTTACCAAAAATGGATATATCCGAAATATCCGATATATATCGGTTTTTGGGTACACCGATATATTCATCGATATCGATATTTTGGGCCTTGGTTGTTGCTAGTAATTACTATTGATCTACTCTAAGATCGGTTCTAAATCAATAATATGATGACAGTGCAGGAATAATTGTGGGTTTATACTATCATTGCTTCATTTAATTTATTATAGATATACATATGTATGATTTTTGAGGCTTGCTTAGGCTATTTTGTAGAGTGTTGCTGGTGCTACATGTTATGGGAATAGATGGCTTGACCACACCCTAATGCCTGACATGGGGCATTATGACTCTCCCATGTTTATTGTTGCTAGGACTCACCCTTTACGTATGTTATTTCAATTTTTGGCCTTGTTTTATGTCAGTGAGTTTTTGGCCTTGTTTTATGTCAGTGAGTTATTACTTACATCTCTTATTGTGAATTCAATTAATGGAATGGTACTTTACTTATAATATGATCTTTGATGGGAATATAATCATAGAAAGGACACAAATAGATGTCATAGATGAGACATGGTACGCGGCGTTTGGGCCCTCCGAAACATGAAAAGGTCACAAGTCCTGGAGGCGGCGTTTGGGCTCTCCGAAACATGAAAAGGTCGCAAGTCCTGGAGGCGGCGTTTGGGCCCTCCGAAACATGAAAAGGTCGCAAGTTCTGGACGCGGCGTTTGGGCCCTCCGAAACATGAAAAGGTCGCAAGTCCTGGTCGTGGCATTTGGGCCCTCCGAAACATGAAAAGGTCGCAAGTCCTGGACGCGGTGTGTGGGCCCTTCGAAACATGAAAAGGGCGCAAGTTTGGCGCTGGCATTTGGGGCCTCCAAACATGAAAAGGGGTGCATATAAGGGTTGATCCAAACATGAAAAGGGCGCAAGTCTTGGCGACATAAGGGCCGATTCAAAACATGAAAAGGGCGCAAGTCCCGGACGCGGCATTTGGGCCCTCCAAACATGAAAAGGGCACAAGTCCCGGACCAGCGCATAAGGGCCATCCAAACATGAAAAGGGCAAGCATTTGGTCCCCGGACGCTGCATGGTACACCAATCAATCAAAGACTCGGGGCGATAATAGTTGTCCCCGGACTTGGCATGGCCCGGTTTGAATCAAACACTTGGGGCGGAGGAGGTCCCGGACGCCGCATGGTACGCCAACCGAATCAAAGACTTCGGGGCAGATAATAGTTGTCCCTGGACTTGGCATGGTACGCCGGTCCGAATCAAACACTTGGGGGAGGAGGTCCCTAGACGCGGCATGGTACGCCAATCCGAATCAAAGACTTAGGGGGCAGATAATAGTTGTCCCTGGACTTGGCATGGTACACCGGTCCGAATCAAACACTTGGGGGCGGAGGTCCCTAGATGCGGCATGGTATGCCAATCCGAATCAAAGACTCAGGGGAGGCAGATAATAGTTGTCTGGACTTGGCATGGTACGCCGGTTCGAATCAAAGACTATAAGGCGTAATTCCTGGATGTAGCGTGGTTGGGCAGTCCTAAAATGAAAAAGGGCAAGTCCTCTCGCGGCATTTGGGCCAATCCGAAAAATGTAAAGGGCACGAATGTGTGTCCTAATTAACACTTGGGGGCAACCTAAGCAAGGAAAGAGCTAAGTATCCCTGAGGATCCGCAGTACTTGGGGGTAAGATGATATTCGGATCCAATAGTTACATTTGTTAGTTGATCCCTGGCTAGTTTTACCAAACCAGCCGGCATCAACTTGGGGGCATGCGAATATAACAAATAGTCATATACAGATACTCGAGTACTTGGTCAAAAGGAAAGAGTGGATTATGAGGAAAATGGTGACTGGCGTTCATAGAGATGGAGGGTGTTCTCATATCACAATATATTCGTGTTTAAAATAATTTGTTCAAACGTGGAAACATATAAGAAGGGGATTTCTTTTAAGGGGATGGTTTTCTATAGAGCTTTTCCTGATTCGAAAACTTATAGTAACCTTCTTAAGTTCATGCTTAATCTTAGGAAAGTGCGAGAAGTTTCAGTCATTTTCAATGAGATGGTAAAAAATGAGTTTATTCCCACTCACTTAAAAAACAGAAAGCTCCGCAGACTTACGCTTTATGTGGATATTGGTGATCCTGATATGGCTATAAAAGTTTGGAAATGCATGCTTGAGAATGAAATGACGCCTGGTTGGGAGATAGCTGGAAACAAGCTTATGGTTGCCCGTGACCTCAATAGACTGCCAGAGGCACGCAAGTACGCAGAAGATATGATAGAGAGGGGAATTAAGTTGCACTCTAAAACTTTGTCCAAGTTGAAACAGAGCCTTACGCAATTGGGCAAGGCATATGCTTACGATGAACTGTTAAGGAAATGGAAGTCTAATGCTCATTAGCCCAACTGATGGCACTTCTGTAAAATACATAGGTTCAGATTTTGTTATAGTGGGTTTTGGTCATATGTGTTCCTCATGAAGCTTGCTGCCTCCTGACAAAGACTTCAAGTTTGCAGATGAACAGACAATAAGATATTCAAAGTGCTACCCAATGTATGGTATTTTCTTATCCTTGTGCATAGTGACATATTTTGGAGCAGTTTGTCGTGATTGGTATTTCTGGCTTTGTTGGTACATGTTGTCCTTCTCACGTCCCCATTTCCTCGAAGGAAACTTCTTCAGATGTTAGTGTTTAACATTATAACTTGGTTGTTGATTTCCTTCCGTCTATGTTTCTATCCATATAAAAGAAATTGATTGATTTTACAAATTATTAACTGCATTTCTCTAATATATTTGGCCTGCGAGGCAAATCAGTGTTATATTCATGTGTTCGGATTTGTTGGAGTGCATTGCTGAAAGCAAACTGTTTAAATATTTGGTTCAATCATTATATTACCTTAATTGACACAGTACCATTACAAGAATCTGTGAGTTAACATGCAGTGCAGGTTCAGCAATGAGTAGACAGTTGAATGACTAATACAACACATATGGGGTTGTTGTCGAAACAGAGTCTACAGGTTTGGTTTTGATGCCCACAAGCAATGAGAGACAGTATGAACTGATGAAGAGAACCTGGTGCCTGTGCGTAGAAATATTTAGCAATGATATGAAGGAACTCTTTCCTACTATAAATCACTCTACAGTCTTATATATTTTACACATTCAGGTCCAACTTATTTTGGACACGTCTACTCTAAAGCAGCCCTCAAAGAATCTGATTATGCATTGATCTGTTCCTTATTCTTATGAACTATACTACTCCCAAGTGACCCCTTCTTAAATTATAGTCCAAAATTTGATACACATGAACTCGAACTGTCAAGAAGTGTATCCTTTATGTTCATGGTCAGTTGGTAACACTAGTCACACCTCCATGACTCCATCACGCATTTCAACATATCAACTAGGAGCTTAATTCTTTCCAGTAACACAACAAAGTTACGAACGAGTTCTTAACTATATAGAAAATGTACTTAAATCACTGGAAACCACAACAAAGTAGCGGCTATTGTAGGCCAGAGAGATGCAGAAAATGCATAGGCCATATTCTCAGTTCAAAGGGTCATTGAATATTGAATATAGTTTCCAAGATATCAAAGAACTAATATGATAGTTGTTAATGTAAATTGCAGTTCAGGTAAGTTTGGTATTAGGAATGAAGATAAGTGTACCGTGATTGAATTTGTGGAAGTTGAAATAGTAAACGAACTCTGGCTTCTTGGCACCACGGGCCAAATTAACGGTCCGCGGTACCAAGAGGGGGCAACTGCTATGGCCTTAATAAGGCCTATGAGGCCCATAGGTCCAAAAGATGAGGCCCATAGGTAAGCAGCATAAAAAGAATAAGATGAGTGAATAGAGGGGAAAGGGAAAAAAAAGAGCTAGTGATTTTTTAGGTCGTAACAATATAGATCGAATGATCCCAACATTTCTTGTCCTCATTCTTTTCGAGAAATGCATTCAAACACATTTGATCTAAAATAGAAAGTCCGGTGTTACTTCTATTACATGCAGAAGTAATGCATTCTAAACACATTTCGAGAAATGCAGAATTCTCCAAGTCTCAACCGGGCATCAAATCATTAATCAGCATAAACATTCTTTCTAAAACCAACTCCTAATTTTTTTTGCATTTTTCCGGTCTAACAGATATAGATGAACGTGATTGTGTAGAATTGATTCTTGCTCAAGATGCAAAGTCAGACTGCCAAGTCGAAAATAACACACAGAAATTGATCTATAGCATGTTACAGAGATGAGATAATTGTTATCTCCAACGCAATAGATGGTATTGACATTCAAGTTTGCACTCTTATCACAAAATTTAGACTATTACAATAAACACCCTAAGTTGATATAAACCCAAAGAAAAAAAAATTTAGAACTAATTTCACAAGCAACGAATTAATCCACCCTCCCACCGTACTCACCATCACCATTACCAACCAAAATGGAAACGCATAAAAGGTCTAGAGTGATACTGAAAACCAAACTCTAGAACTTAGAAAGAGACATTTTCTGTTACGCAGTATTGCAAGGGGTAAAGAGGGAAATTTTCACTTATTTTAGGCTGTGCTTCATTTGTTGCAAAGAGAGTTGGGGTAAATAAGTTCATGCAAACAGAGTTGGAGCACTTACAACTTAAGCTAACAGTCAGACTGTCAGAGTTGCAATTGACTAATTAATACAACTCATGAGAAGAAAACAAAAAAACTTGCGTGTCCTCTACTCTTGTAGGGAAGGAAAATAAAGTTCGAGTGCCAAATAAAAAATAAAAAATTTCCAAAATCTTTTTACTTTTCCAGATTAACTTGAAAAGCAACAAATGTAAGTCTCTAACTCAAAGCGTCCAACAATTGCTCATCTCCGATACAATTTTGAAGTTACTCTCAACCACTAAATGCAAACAAATGTTTGAACATAATTGAAGTTTCTGATACACTCCATTATAATTTAACATTCAATCCATCATAAAACCATATGATCTTACACATGAGGTTCTGAAACCTATCAAAAAGAAGGGAGAAAAATTGGTTTACTGAATCCTCCATTTTAGCTCCAATGTATTGCATATCCGCGCAATACAACACGCAGCACTCAACGGATAACCTGATACTGTGAGCATAGAAGAAAAAAACACCCAAGATAATTAAGAACTTCAGCAATCTGAGACACAATCTGCACAATTCAGCAGAAAAAGAACTTGCAGTCGCAATCCCACAATGTGTAAAACAGAGAAAGCATTTAATGGCTGCATCATGCAATTTTTAATCTTCTACAAAGCAATTCAAGTATTGATCTCTACTTGTTCTTTTGTCAACAGCGTTGCTCTCCCGCAAACCATTTGCAGTTGCAGGTCCGAATATCAGATTTTATATTACATTACATGCCCTCTGAACAAAAGAGGTTAGAATTTCTAACAAGGGCATTGGATAAGAGAGTTTAATAAGCATTTTTGTTCCAAGATACACTTTTTAGGCTGAGTAGTAAACAAGATAAGCCATGTTTTTCTTTTTCTTTTTATTGTTCTACTAACTCCGAATTTTGCCTTTATTATGTTCATGAAGATTTTATCTGATTACCATTTGAGAGAACAAACTATCCCAATTGCAATTTTCTATTGGACAATTCGACGAGATGACATGTAATATGAATACTTGCAGTTCGTATTGTTTATTAAGTGGTGTGGCCAGTGAGGTAAACTAAGTTCAAGGGATTCATATTTAACTAGGATAATTTTTATTGTAATTTTTGTTTAAATTCCCAGAGCATACTGTCATATGTTTTTTATCCAAGGAATTAGTTCCAAGTATATCCTATTAATCGTAATGAACACGTATCAAGTATGAAAGATGGAAACAGTAATAAACAAATCCTAACCCTCCTTTCGTACCCTACTATACATCTTTACAAGCACACAAAGATATAAAGAAAATGTTATGTTCGCACAACATTACATGATGATAACCAATACCTGATATAAAATCATCTGTATACTCCTTATCAATTTTCCCATGGGCCATAGCACCAACCTGATTGTGTACCACATAACAAGATGCTCAATCAGATAAGTAGAGAACGTAACAATTAAAGGAGTATTTTGAGAGATTTGGATAGTACCACAAAAACTAGGTTCACATCATTGCTAGCAGCGGCAACGTAGTCCTGTAACTGGACCAATTTCTCTGAGCTATAAGAAAGGCCTGAAATGCCAAGATATTAGTCATATAGATCTAATTCCCCATAATGAAAAAGAACTTGCATGTAAATCGCTTACCTATTTTGCGAGAGTTGACGGGGAGATGTTGAGTTACTGGATTTTTTATAACGCGCAAAAGCTTTTCGCGCTTGCTAGTGGCACTTATACTCAGTTTCTGAAGCAGTTGCACTACAATAATTATTAGAAAGAAAATGATGCCAGAGTTAATATCATGATGAAGCAGGAAGAAAAAATACGCAAAATTTATCAGTAAAATTCCAAATGCTATTAGAACAAACCCCCTTTGATCAAATTTTTGCCCCACCATAAAATGGAAACAGCTAGACTTTACTATATCCCTTTATCACAGAGATCAAATTGATCTCTAAAATCTAAATGATGTCCCTCTCCAGAAGTCGGGCTTTAAAACATGAAAATTGACTACTTGTGGACAACATTCAAATTTTTAAGACAGAAAATACCTATGGGTGGTTGCATCTCCAGTGCTACAAATGACAACATCAAGCTCTATTGCTCCATATTCCAGCCTTTATATCAATAATCTCAGACTGTTGTCAGGGCTAGGCGAGGCGCAAGGCATTAGCTTTCTAAATTAATGCCCTTGGACAATATAGATCTCAGAGGAAAAACATTTTAATGTTGGAGCTCTGTTTTGACCATAAACTCTAAATCCAGAGATATAGCACCACTCGCCCACTTGAATTGCTCTAAGTAATTTGATAATGAAGTACAATCTCCATAAAACTATCCAAGATTTGCTCCATTGTAATTAACCTAGAGGTTTATAAGTGACAGAAAACTTGGGTCCAATAAAGGTTGACACATTCACAAAATGACAGGCAACATATGTCGTAGCAAGACTAATACTTACGTACCTAACAGCTCAATGAGAAAAAGAAAAGCAGAAGATATCAAGAACTTACACATGACACCACAAAACCTCTTAAATGTTCTTGGCATACGAACATGAGGTTTGACTTCAAAAAGCACCCCTTTTTCCGTTTTAACATATAAAGCTCGTAACCTTCCAGCCTTATTAAGTGGGCTATCCAGTATTGCAAGAAGTGCCTGAAAAATATAAATAATACTTAAAGGAACCAATCATGCATTTAATAAAAAAAATAAAATAAGAAACCAATGAACCTGATGAGCAATGTCAGGCCTATAATCCCCAGGATTCTTATTATGCTTTCGTAGAAAATTGGCGTGATCATCCGAGTTCAATATCTGGTAAGTCTGAAAACACAAATTCCAACAGTATCACTATTATACAATCAATCAAAGGAATAAAACACCAAGTTTGCAAATCAAAATTATTACCTTTCCAACTTTAGCAACTTCCAAAGAAGCCCTTTCGAGAATGAAAATAACACCAGACTTTGACTTTTGGTCATTGGGTATTATTGGTATTCCGGCTAATTGGTTTACTGCTTCTTCCACTTCTTCTTGTTGGTGCTCTTGTATTTGCTCTTCTTTCTTCCACTTCTTCTTCTTCTTCTTGTTTTTCTACTTTGTAAGATTCATCTCTCTTCTTTCTCTTTCTGCTCCCTTTCACTGCAAATGGTCTCACCATTTTTTTCCTCTCTCTCTCACTCTCCCTTTACCAACTTTGAGTGTGTACCTCGAAACGAAGGAGAAGAACTAGGGCTTTCAACCCAATTAAAAAAAAAAGAGTTGCACCCATGCATACCCCTTCTTTTTATTCACGTGCTCCTAGTTCTACTTCGATTTTTTTTTTTTTTTTTAGAAACTCACGTGCCTACCATGTTGCAAAAAAGGCTTTATCACTAGAATAATTGGGGCGTGAGCTTTGCAGGAAATGAGAGGAGGAAGATAAATACAGGAAATGAAATGAGGGAGATGAAGAGAAGAGCAGGAAATGAAAGGAGAAAAATGAAAGAGGGAGGAGATGAGAAGAGCAGGAGATGAAAGAAGGAAGATGAAGGAGGGAGGAGATGAGAAGAGCAGGAAATGAAAGGTGGAGAAAAGAGAGAGACTATTAAGAAGGGGGGCAATGACAGACACCAGGGCCAAGACACATTTTACGCCCTCTCAAAAAAAAAAAACCAAAAAAAAAGTTAGCATACGCTCACTTGATTATTGAGCATACAAATTAAATTAAACCACGTCACATAATAATAAAAAGATTGTTTCGAGTAAAGCCGAAGGTGGCAAGAACAAATGCGTTAACAAAGTATTAACGCTTGAACATGTGGCCTTGTGAAAGGAATCTTTTATACACGTATGGTGAAGAGAACAATGAACAAGTAGACAGACGACTTCTTCCTTACATAAATTTTTATGTACTATGACACAAATGAGTTTGAATTGTTGCAACCATTGGTGGAGGCCGGGCATCATCAATCCTCGTCATCCACTTCATGAAAAGGCAGAGGTACAATCTTCACAGCCCTAAACTTGCCAGCATTATTCAGATGCTCATTCTCTAACCTGGACCATTTTCACAAAAAAGATGTAAGAATAGATTTACATATTGCACAAATGCGCATAATTAAATTTGTTTGTTTGGGTATAAAAGAACCTAGAGAACGAAACCAATTTTGCCTGTCAAAAATTAAAGTTTACCTGTAAAAGTTCCATTGCCCACGTCGGACAACTTCAAGGGCTGCTAAAAATAGCTCAGTTACTCTGTAGTCAATGCTCCCAAAACTAGAATGGAGAACAGTTTGCAACCAAGCTAGTCTAAGAACAAGGTTCAGTCCCTGCAAAAAAAAAAAAATGTTCAGCTGTTACCTTTGAAATTATGATGTTGTATGTATCATGTATACTAACTTATTTTTACCATTATTAGGCCTATGAAGTCAAATATGATCACTTCAGAACAGAGATGGATATCAAAACCACACTGTCTCTTGATTCTCTATTGACATCCATAAGAAATGAAACATTCTAATTTAGTTCCAGCAGCCATGTTCCCTTTTAAAACAGTGGCCATCAGAGTGAGTAAACTTTTTTTTTTCTTTTGTATGTTTGTTTGTCCTGCTTAGGATCATCTGGTTACAGCTACAATTGAGCTATGATCAATCCAAAGGCAGCCTTGAATGTTTAGGTGTCAATGCGTCACCAGATATCAACTTTACTATGAATATATACGATTCATAGCCATCATGTTAAGATTTTTATTGATAAATGTAACCAGCACTGAGGTGATCGAATGTATAACAATTACCATGGAGAAGTAGTAAATGAATTTTCGTCGAAGCATTAGTTCATTCCTTAACCAAGGATTTTTTGAGTGAGACTGGAGCAATCCCCAGTCCTTAACAAAATCCCAGTACAATTGATACACTGTCGCAGCACTTGACATGACGACAACAAGACATAACCATCCAATGCTCTGTTCCTTCTCATATGCGACTTTGGCACCGGCTGCCAACATGGCAGACACGTACTTCCCCAAGTTGACAAGGTGGCTTGCATCTCCTTCATCAAACCACCTCCTAGCACACTGCATACGAATCAATTAAGTAAAAAAAATTCATTAGACATACAAGTAAATCTCTTTCTTTGCATAGAGGAAATCACAAAGAGAACGATAATTAAGAATATATTTAAGTAATAAAACCTAACCTGCATTGCTCTCCAATAATAAGGCAGAAAGGACACAGCATATGCGAGATCCCTATAATGCTTGGTCATGCAAAATCCATAATCTTCAGTTTTGTAGCTCCCAGTAATGTAATAACATGCCACGTATTCGAGGTTTCTAAGCATTGGCACCTATAGAATTATATGACAAATAAACCTCATTGGAACTGTACACAAATAATATAGTGACGTTTGCATATTTTGTAGTACACAAGTCTAGCTACCTGACTACAAAATTGGTCAGCCATGAAGAAATCCAGCATGACCACCTGCAAGAGAAAAAAGTACAGACAAGTTAGTAGTATTAAAGATAAATTGAGGAAAACACAAACAAAAAAAAAGTAAATTCATATAGTTCCTTAAGCCATGATGGAATGACAGAAGATTACTCTGCTTGTTTAATACTTAAACCCCGTCAGATTTTAATAGAGTCATATGGTTAGTCCAATCAAGATTTATTCGTCTAAACTCAAAATCATACCTTGTATAGAGGTGTCAATACAATATTCCTAATCACTTTGAGGAAACGATAGCGGCTTGATTGGTAGATGACATTGAAAGGACAGACCAGCAACAGTACGAAGAACTGCATTGAACAAAAGTTTTAACTTAATTCATGGTTCTTTTCCCTTCGTTATACTTTTTCTCGAACTTGGGCGTGATGTGTGCTGATTGCACTAGCATAGCATATATATTGAGAATGGGTGGATTACCAGTAGAAGAAGGCCAGGAATTGCTTGAATCTGAGTAGATGATGAATGCCCTTTTGCAACAAGTGATAAGTGGGCAAACATGACCCCGACAACTGCAGTCATTGATGTAGTACTGATCAAGAACACATCTCTGTACTTGAGCTCCTTAGTAGGCGCCAGCTCAAAGATGAAGCTATAGTTGATTCGAGCTTTTCTCCACATAAAAATGTTGCACCCGTACAAGAATAGGTGCAAAAACAATAGGCTGAACATACTGTAGGAGAAGAAAACAGTGTCACAAATATAATGATCAGAAATGTCTTGTAACTAATAAGACTCAAATCCACATAACTGATGAATACTTGCCTGAGTACAGGGTAGACAGTTTCCATATACACGGTATCAGATCGTCTAGTGTACACTCCAGTAATGTGTGCCATGATGACATACCCAGCAAAGAGCGCGACAAAGCATCCAGTGAAGAGCCCTGATATGAGAAGACAACTATAATGCTTGAGTCACTTCAGACCATGGTTTTCAATTTTGATTACTTAGCCCATTACAGCCTAACTAGTGGCACGTACACTTTTTAGGATCTCTACACTCAAATGGGCGTCACATGATTATGGCCTAGGATGGTTCCTTCATCTTTATAATCCACTAGAAACATGAACTATTGTAGCCATTCCAGGCAAAGTTTAGTGGCCCTTGTTGGCATGTCTTTTTTCTTTTCCATAGATACATGACTAGAAGGAATAAACCATTTAGATGCTAAAAGTACAGAAAGAGGCCATAAGACTTACGAAATAAGGAAATATGCTTCTCAGTATTGTTTTTGCAATCCTGTTACACTAATCAGAATAATTTATATAAGAAAATTACCAATGAAAAATGTGACAGCATGGGATTCTTTACGCTGACGTGGTTTAAGGTATTTCATTGCCTTTCTCCGGTTATCTTCAGCGAAATGTTTAACAAACAGCTCTTCAACTTCATCTGCTAACTTGATCACCTGTTATTAGTGAAACTGATTAGAGGTTACACATTAGCCTAAGTTTGGATGGAAAAGCTTTTCTCCTGTGTGTGTCAGACACATATCTAAGCGAGATATGTGTCAGTCTAGGACCAACAAACTCATAATTCAATAGTTTTGAGACGCGAGGAACATCATTTCTAGCTATTGCACACAATATAATCACTGTCACAGCCTACATCAATGAGTATGCCCCAAGTCTTAAGATCCTCCAATTATGAAATGAACAATTAACTGTACATTGATGGTTACAAGACATTCACTATGTGTAATGGGAAGATAATGACCTTATCAGAACTGTTGAAATATGAACTCTCCACCACTTTTAGATAGATAGGCAGAACTTGTTTCTCAGTAACCTGAAAGAATCAAAAGCACTTTAGTCTAGTTTCTTGCACCATCTCAATTAGAAGTTTCCTAGAAAATTACAGAGTTTTCATCACATACTTTGTCAAATTTCTTCAATATCTTGGCAAAAGCAAGCATGTTTAAGTTCCTGCGAAACCATTCCACCATTGTACAAAATCAGGAATGTCATAAGGATAATTTTCTTCTATTCGAATTAAGTTGATTAATTTCATTGAAGCCTTGAAGTAACTATGATACCTATAAGCCTTAAGGTAACCTAATCCTTTATAGAGCTCAACAAAAGCTCCTCTAATCATCTTCTCTGCATGGCGAACCTTAGTTTTGTTGATACTTTGCTTACTTCCTTCCGAATTACATTTCTTGGACTGGTTAATTAAATCTTCCCGAAGCAAATAAGTTATCGCTGATAGGGTGCGAGTGGGTGTAGTGAGAGGAATGTTGATCTTAACATTCTTTCCTTGGCAGTTGATCACCCGTCCTGATAGACTCCTTAGCTTTCCTTCTCTTTTAATCTTCATTGATTGTTCTATCTCATCTGGCTTTTGGGACTCTGATACTTCTACATCATTGGTCTCAGAATCAAATGTGGAGTTGTCTTCATCAACCTGTGCTTGATCTATTGTGTCCTTCATAGACTCCTCTTTGAAAAAGGAAAAAAAGTGATTAAGTGAACATAAATAATTAGCCAAAGAAGTATTACAGGAAAAATAAAAATTGATGATCTCCATCCATATCATAAAAAACAGAACTCCCCTGACACATTTTTCTCTGAGCATCACCGTATGAGCTAACATAAAGCATTCTTCTAGAGCAGATTAAATAGGAATGTTTTAGAGATAAAATTCATGCATGTGTGGTGAAGTGTTCAACTCGTAGTCATGAGAAGCAGAACTAGTTGAAATTTTGGTGGCAGAGGAAAATGTACTTACTAACATTCAAGATGAAAAGTTTCTATGTGAAAGAAGATAACAGTAGGAAACACTTAGAGATCCCTACTATAAATGACTAACAAAATACATTGACACAGTCTATGAAGCAAATATGGTTGAATAGGGAATATTAGTATACCACAAGAAAGTGAGCGTGAAATGGAATCATCCTCCTTCAACTCTTGATCAAAAGTGCTTTGCTTCCGTTGTTTTTCAAGTGCAGCTCTAAGATCAAGTAGGATCTCTATCTGTTTTTTTAATGACTCCCCCCTCTCCATGAACTCCATTTCCTTTGTTTTGTAAAACTGATTGACTTTGTTAAGCTGGTGATCCAGCTGGGCAAAAAACTCCTTAGCTGCATCCGTATCTGCGAATTGTTCTAGCAATTCTGTCTCATACAGGTCCCCCTTACTAGCAGAAGATGCAAGCTTCCTATGGACCTAACGAAAAACAAAAGACCACATGAGTGTTTAAGTACACTAGCTAAACTATATGTATGAACATAGACATTTAAGGTTATATATGAATTAGTGAGGAAGAGAAGATGTATGTACTTGAATGACACCATGTTCTCTATGTTGATGTCCAAATAAAGAGAACTTCCTTAGAGGTGAAAAGAGTGTACTAGATAGGGAGCCATGTTGATGCTTCATTGGTGCACTTTGGTTACTAAGAAGATGGATTTTCTTGAGGTCCTTCTTGAGTTGCCAATAATCAACAAAGGCCTCCTTCCATTCAGGAACAAGTTGGCCTTCAAACTGCTTGGAGAACTTCACCATCTTTACTCTCAATGTTCAAAGAAAATTGCAGAGCTCGTAGGTGGTGAGTTTGTGTAGGCCTTGTGATATTTGGGGTGTTTGAATGACCACCATGATCAAGTTATTTATGGAGGTGTAAAGGAACAGACTAATACTGCACGTTTTGATGCCCGACAGCACATGCTGTAATATCCTCTACACTAATATTATCCCATGCCTACCACTTGTAATTATGGATGGTGGCTAGGTTCGCCGGAAAATGACCCTATCTATTCCACCAGAAGCGATCACTCTCCGGCAAAATGTTCTTATGAATATTTGAAAAGTTTGGAACTTAACGTTGGTGGTAGTGGCCCAAATCTATTTGAAATATATCAAATTACTTTTTGGAGGGACACTTTTTTCATTAAAAAAAGTTGCCAAAGTACCATTTGTTTGTTATGTGCTGTTGAAGATTTACTAAGAACCCTTTCCTTTACATATAAATCCTCCAATAAATAATTTAGAGTTATAGGTATTTGCGTCATTTGCACATACAAATGTCCCTTGGTCAAGTTAAAGTTACATGAAGGTAAATTGCCGTAATTGGCTATAGCTCACATAGCACACAAACCTCACATCTTATTAGACCAGCATGATTCCCACTTAAACTGAAGATAACAAAGTTTATCATTTATTTGGATCTCCACCCAAAAAAGCTATTTAATCTTTTTTGGAAAAGCCATTTACTCTTAACTACGTCTAAGAATACAAAAATTGTATAAGAAACTATGAAACTATGAAATAGTTACATGATTGAAATAGTTACATGTAAGTTGTAAAATAAATATAATGACATGCTTTTTCTTCATTTAGAACTAGTAGAAGCGTAAGTAGTATCGTAGGTAACACGTCCATTACTCCATTTCATTTGTTCTAAACTTTCACCTTCCTGCCTACTTGGCAAATTGAAATAAAACTTGCACTACTAATATGAATGATTTCGAGGCTCAATTCCAAATCCAAAACAGTTCTTCTGAATGTTTGTGCTCCACAAGAATCGAGATGCTTTATTTTTAACACCTCCGCCATGTCTTCTTTATCCAATTGAAGTGGCATTTGAGATTACAGTCGTTAGGAGCAGAGTTGGAATAAGAAATGTGATCCAAAAAGGACTATAGCACACCCTACTTCGATTGTATCTGCATTGCACTTATCATCTATTTATTCAGAAAAGGTAACCTTTCTGAATCTTGATTCTTTAATGTCTATAGTCCTTGACAGTCGCCTACTCTAGAGTGTTGAAGATCTAGTACACATGTAATGCAAAGGTAGTCTGAAATCTGATGGCAACTTTCGACCTGAAATATAAACTGAACCCTTACATTTTAAGGTTTAAAAGTCTACATACAGAAAAAGAGCAGGCAGGATTTCTCTGGTTGTTCCCTTGGTAATAGAGGTTGTAAATTATGTATAAATTTAACGATAGCTTTCTTAATTCTTATTCTTGCTATCGTAGCTTGTAGTGTTTACAACTTCTGTAAATTTAGTCAAAACAGTAGAATGTGGTACCAATTATCCTGCCTTGACCTGCACTTGGCCAAGCAGACTTCGAAATATAGTCTATCGAAAGCTGTTGGAGATCTTAATAGGCCAACAAGCTGTTGGACACTTCAAACCAACAAGTCCTTGGACGAATAGGCCGGTTGAAATTTTATCATATGATCAATTTCCTTTTCGTCCGCATTTGAAGTGTTTAACAATGTTTATTGTTTGTTCCATTTTAACTAAGCATACACGCACATGAAGCGAAACATTCCGATTTTAAATTGCAGCGTGCATTGTTGTTTTAGCAGGTTTTCTCTATGAGCTTTAGTGATTTAAGTCTCTATTTCGCCCAAAGACATAAACTTATGTTTCTTCGGATAAGGTAACAGGGTCGAGTAATGAGCACATCATTGTTCGATAAAAGTAATGCAAAACTCAGGTTATGATAAATTACTAAAATTAAACCAACAGTTTCTTACTCTTAAAAGATCAGTTAAATATATGAAAATAATTAGGTGCTATCTGATATCTCGAATACTATGAAAGTATGAAATAGCAAGTATGAACAATGCTTTCAAGAACTCCAACTCGGTTACACAAAAAACAAAAAAAAAAAAGCAAGAACAAGAACAAGAACAACTCCAACTAAGCACATGAAAACGACAATACACAATACTATGTATGCTCATCAAAGGGCGCACCAGACATTGCCTCAAATGGGGACCAAAAGTGTACCTATTGGTGTACAGACTACAGAGGACGCAATTGGCTCAAGCACTCGGTCTAGCCACAATTCTTCACAATCTTTATTATCAATCGACATGTTTTCATTTGTTGCTTTTAGTTGATGATTGAGTGATGGTAGCAGGTAGTAGTAGTGTAGTACTACTGGTCCATAAAAAAGCATCAACATTACATCTGCGGAAAATCGACGTGGTGCCTAAAAGGTGTCTGACTGAAAGATTCGTTCTCTCTTTATCATAACAAGACTATCTATTCCCTTCCCAGTTTTAGATTCGATGGGTATTCGTTTTCAACATTATTTCTCCTAATCATATATTCTTGCTTCTCACGTATGTTATCATCAACTCTCGTAAAATTTCCCATTTCAAAAATAGTTAGTGCCGTCCTATTAATTTCCCAAGTGGGATTCGATGATACACTCCCTCTATTTTCATGGAGTTTTTGGATCTTTCAAGGTTGTGACATGACATCTATAATCATATGTGGTGGGGCAAATAGGGTTCCAGTATGGTTTTGAAAAGAAGGGGCGGGGTTCCGTAAAAATTTCACAAACTTCGGTGCTATACTGCTATTTCCTTTAAATCAAAATACCACCTTTTAAAATGTTTGCTTTGTACTAAAGGTCTGTACTCTGTAGTGAGCCTTGGTAAAATGTAATATACGTCTATAATTCATTGAGATCCAATTCTGCATTCCAGGCGCGCAATTCACCAGCTGTTGCCCGATGCGTTCAAAGCTCAAGCTCAAATTTAAGATTTTAATTCTTTCAAGTTTCAATGACAAGCACCCAAACATTTCAAAGCTCATAACTATATGAGAAATGACTTCTCACGTGCAAAACTGCCTTTTTCTGTGACCCACCAGTGAGGGTCCAATATGATAGTGTTGATATTCACAAAATCATTAGCAATCAATAGATATTTTTCATTCGGATTCATTTCTTCCATCAGCTTTTTAATTTTGTCAGGTGGAAATGTTTTCCGCGTCGAATATCAGATTTATGGAGTATAAAAAGTGGCAGAGATCATAAGCTTCTTGTTAGTACAATGCTCGTAATGGTGGTCCGAGTCGGATGCCATTATATTTCTGGGGTGCGCCATCCTACTTCTCCTTTGGTTTTACCTTTTTCCCCTCCTTATTTTGTGTGATTCTATCTAACTTTATAGGCTACTGAAACAGTTGGCTCTGGTATACCAATTACAGAGTCCGAATTTGTTCACTAGTGGCCTTCTGCTCCTGGTAGAATCTACCACCGCTAATATTGCACCACGTAACACCCAAATAGTTAGCATCTTTGACTGGAAACAATTTTACATAAGAAAACTGTGTTAACAAATAAAATGTGTTGTCCGGTAAAATGTGTTATCTCTGCTCTCCTCCTCAATCACCTCTCTCTCTTCTCCTCTCTCCTCCTTTTTATCCTTCACTCCCCCCCTCTCAACTGCCTCTTGTCCGTCGTTCATCTCTCCTTCATCCAGCGTCCTCGGTCCCTCCACCTGTCAAAGCGGTTTGAAAGCGGTTGGAATTCTGTCTCTTCCCAATTTGCCTCTTGTCTTTCGTTGATCTCTCCTTGATCCTGCGCCATCTGTCCCCCACTGTCGCTGCGGTAGTTTCTAGCGGTTCCGGGTTGGCATTCCGCGGACATGATCAACAGCATCAGGTCTCCTCCTTCTTAACTTACTTATGGCCCACTTACCTCCTATAACCTTCTATGTCAGGAATACGGCCTCTACAGATGCCCCTCTCGGTCCCTTTGCCGTCGTGTGAACCTTGTGGTGATCAGCGGACAGCCAATGGGACCGAGAACCTCCCCCTCAATCCTCTCTTCACTTTGCAGTATGCTGCCTTGTGTTTGGTTCAGTTACCTTCCCATTCCTTATTGGCCCAGGGACCATCATTGCCTCCAGCTGTCCCATGTGCATGCGCATTTACTCTGACCTTTACCATTTCGAGGCCCCACGTGTCTCCCTTCCCACGGTCCCTTGTTATGATATTACCCCTTTACCCCCACCGCTTAAACCCCTCTCTCCACTCCAAATCTATCACTTCAACCTTGCATCTTCCTTCCAGCCTCTCCAACTTCTTCTTGTTGTTCTTCTCGCTTTTGTGTGATTTCCAAGCTCCGATCGGGTTTCCTTAGAGTTGCTCCGTTGGCTGTGCTACCTTGCAATTCAGGTTTGTCTCCTCCCTTTCCATTCCCTTCTCTTGTTATTTTGTTGCATTCACTTGCCTCACTACCCTCACCCTACCCTTTATCACTCGTTCCCACCATTGTTGCTTCCCCTTCCTTCTTTATTTTAGTTTGACATGTCGGCATCTGAATCGGCGGATACCTCAGCCACTAGATCCGACAGTTCGGAGTCCAGATCTAGCAGACATACTGCGAATCAATTTGAATCCTCGAACCCTGATTCTTCTAATTCTGCCGCGGAACCCTCTACCTCAAGAAGGAAGACTACTCTTCCACCCCCACTGTCATATCACTGTAGACCTAACCTCGATGCCATCAAGGCCGCCTATGGCATCCCGGGTGACTTGGTCCTAGAGCATGTGCCCGGCGTCACCCATTTTCCACATCTGGTAAAACCTCGGCCTGGTTGTCTCATTGCTACTGTAGGGCAGATAGCGGCAGGCTTGCGCTTTCCTTTAACCCTTCTAGATGTCGAGGTGTGCAACCACTTCAATATTCCGTCCTGCCAAGGCATAGGCAATTTTTGGCGTGTCATGTATGTCGCGAACCCTTATAACGAAACCCAGTCCCCTAAAATCCAACTCCGCGATATAATTACTCATTTTTATATCAAGAAGAGCACCAAGTTTGGTAGTGTAGGTATCGATCTTTTCAGTTTCGGCCCACGAAGAAGCCCTTTATTCTCCACCTTACCACCTCTGACAAAGTATGGCATTACTATCCGCTATATGTGTCTGGGAATTTTCTCTCCGCGGATCTCCCCTCCGAAGTTTCTCTAAGGCACCTCAGTTTTTTTTCAAGTGGTACGTACCGCCTTTTACTTCACCGTGCTCCTTTCTAACTATATTTTTAACTTGTTTTATTTTGTGATCCAGGTTGGAGACCTGATTCGCAATCTCAAATCTACACCGGCCTTTCCTCCGAAAATTTTCAACACCTCCGCGATTTGGGCAGTGCTCAATGTGCCCTTCTCGACATTGACCCAGAAAAAGGTAACCCTCTTTTACTTGATCCATCCTTGAAAAATATCGGTGACTACCAAGGTCCCCTCTATCGTTTGCCGCCTCCCAAAGAAAGAAAACCCAAATCCTCTCCTATCCCTAAAAGAAAACCCCACATATCCTTCAAATACACCACCAAGATCTACCACTCCCAAGTTGTTGCCCAAAGAGCTGCCGCTCAACCCCACTCCCCTACTCCCCATACCGCCCCCTCTTCCTATTCTGCGTTAGCAGATTGGGAAGACGATATTAGTCCTCCTCCTACCACTACTTCTGCCACTGATATGGCCGCCAGTAAACTCAAACTTTGGGACAGCGACTCTGATGGTGATGACTCCGTGAAAGTCGTTCCTAGAAGTCCGCCCACGAAGAAAGCCAAGTCAGCACATCCTGGAACCTCTGTCCCCCATGTTACCAAGCCGCGGCCCATAGCTCAGTCGGCGGGGATGGAAAGGAAACCACCGCGTCACGGTTCCATGCCCTCGGAACCGTTGAAGTCCGGCAACCTCGATTCAAGGTTAGGGATCGCGATGTCAATATCCGAGACTTCGGCCTTTGGACAACAATTTAATTCGCGCCTCTCTCTTCTTCGGTTCCCATCTTAGAAGGATCAAGCCTATGGCGATTCGGTTCTTTGGCATCTCACAAAACGCTATATCTATTTGGTTTGGAAAGGGTAAGTTCTCTTCCTTTATTTCCATGGCATGGCGACTCTTTACTATATATATATATATATATATATATATTTATATAATATATATTTTTTTTTTTTTTTGAGCCGGATATTGGACATGTGGTCCGCGGTTTGACTAGCACTTTGGACTCCTTGGAGATTACGGCGAGGAGATTAATGGTCCTGATGGTTGGAAAGTGAAGTATGCACAGCTGGAGAAGGACCGGGATGATCTGCGCATCTTGGTAGTGAAATCGCATAAAGCACTTCAGCAAGCCGAAGATAAGCATAAAGATTACGTGGCTGGAGTCGCCAAACCGAAAGCCAACGGAGGCGCATAAGCCGTCTACTCAAGCCGCCGTGGACAAAGCGCTGCAGAAGCCGTGACCTTTCGAAGTCCTAGCCGAGAAGAAGATAAATTGTGCACTAAAGCAACAGCTCGATGAGCTAACTGCTGCTGGCCGCCTTCTGCCTCTTTCTCCTCCGGTTATCTCGTCTCCAATCATTGATCTTCCGCCGATGGTGCCATCTGAGTCTGATATGCCTGCGCAACCCTTTTCTACCCACAGCGCGGTCACTTCCCCCATGGCCGAGGATGATGATCCTATACTTGTCGGGGAGGCGCCTGAAGTTTCCTCCTAGAAGGATGGGGGTGACAGCCAACCTAGGGGTGAAAACCAGCCAATGGGAGAATGTGCCTCTGAAGATTTGAACATCGTTTGACCATCATTTGCATTATATGATTTTGTTCTTTACAATTGATACACTTTTGACCTTTCTCTTTTCGCGTTGTGTATGTGAATGTAGCCTGGTTTCTGGGTGAGCCCAGCAGGTTTTCTCAAGCTCTTTTAAATTGGACCTTTACTCTGTTCTTCCTAATTTCGCAATAGAAAGGCATAAGTCCATTAGAAATGTAACATGTCTAATATCCTTGATTTTCCTTTTATTTGTCGTTGTGTGGCTGTGAAGCCTGCTGACGGCAGCTTGGTTTGCTCTAGCTTATTCAAACCAAGTCCGCGAAGGGATCTTCCCCCCCGTTGCCTTGTGTGGCTGTGAAGCCTTGTGGGGCAACTCAGTTTGCCCCATGTATAATTCGGACTGCTATTCGCGGATGGCTCATCCCCTCCGCTACTTTTTTTGGTGGGCTGAAACCTTGGGGGGCTTCTCGGCCCCAGCTTTGAATCGGACTAATGTCCGCTGAAGGCTCTTCCCCTTTTGTCTTTGGCGGTGAAACCTTGTGGGGCAGCTTAGTTTGCCCCGGTTTGATTTGGACTCGTGTCGCTGGGCGGCTCTTCCCCCGCTGTCTTTGGCGGCTGTGAAGCCTGGGGCTGGCTCGCTTTGCCCCCGTTTGATTTGGACTCATCGCGAAGGCGGCTCTTCCCCCGCTGTCTTTGGCGGCCGTGGAAGCTGGTGGGCAAAATTTCTTTGCCCCTTTTTTATTTGGACTCATTGTCGCGGGCGGCTCTTCCCTCTTTGTCTTTGGCGGCCGTGGAAGCCTTTGGGGGCAGCCTCTCGGGTTGCCCCCCAGTTTGATTTGGACTACTGTCTGCGAAGGGCCCATCCCCCTCGTTGTTATGCGTGGCCGTTAAACCTGTTGAGGCCGCTTCAATCGCCTTTAGGACCGCTTAATTCTTTTGTTCACATTCATAAGACATATAGAAGAGGTGCTCACTTTAATATATGACAATTAACAAAAAATTGACAATCTTCGATTCATACATGGAATTTCTTTAACATTCTAATGTTCCAAGGCTTCTCAACCCTTTCCCCTGCTGAAGTTTGCAATCGATAAGTTCCAAATGTACCCTTTTCCCTCACAACATAGGGTCCTTCCCAGTTGGGCCCTAGTTTTCCTTCATTTTCCTTTCTCGTGGTCGTGTAACGCAACGCAGAGAACTAAATCCCCCCACCTCGAATGTAATACGCGGCCTCACTTTGGCATCTTGGCATTTGTGAACCTCCGATGATATTCTTCCAATCAGATCGCGGCGCCAATTTCTTTTTTTTCTTCTATCGGACTCAACTTCATCGGGCTAATATTTTTTCATTCCTTCCCGCTTTCTACAAAGATTGGTTCTAGTGGTGGATACTATCATTTCCACTGGTATGACTGCCTCTACTCCGTAAGTCATTGCGAACGGTGACTCCATAGTCGATGTCCGCGGTGTTGTACGGTACGTGATAAAATGTAAAATGAAATAGCTTACCTACGAAATGAACGATGAAATCAAAACGTAAGTAAACTAAACTATGTTTGATGTTATGTTATCAAAGTTTCCTACTCTCAAGTCTATCGAAATAGAGTGGAGTAACAAATTCATTCCACTCCTAGTGCTCTAGCATGTAATGTTTTCTAATCTAATTACTCAGTCTTAAGTCAATGAGAGCTTTACGAAGGTGATATACTATGATACTTACTAAATTTGATTACTTGAATTTAACTACGAATGCTATGGAAATATGATTGTGCTTGAATCTAGATAAAGGATTAGAGGGGAATTGAATCCACCTCGAATCCAACTTAATAGCCTAACATAGATTCTTGTATCTCGATTCTTACGTTCTTACGGCAAGAAATTTGAGTTTTAATCCCTAGTGTTCATGGCATTTCTACCGAGTACTAACTAGCATGTGAGGTCGTCCACCCATTCTCATGGCGAATCATGACCTTCTAGATTGGAATAGATTCTACAATGTTTCTACACTATACTACTAAGTTTTCATCAAGGCTTCATCAACCCTTCTAATGGAGGTTTTAGCCTTGAGTCATCAAACCATTATTTCCCATTTCATTATAACTACACATCATATTAAAATTCTAACTTAACTAAATTAACTAACAATGGTTCAATCTATTTAAACTACGGAATGATAATCAACAAGAATTAAAATCAGATCTTATAAATTGAAATAACACAATTCGAAATTGAGAAAACAACTATTTTATTTATCTAATCAATCAAGAACAATGATTCAAAGACGTACTTAATCTAAAACAAGAATTGAAAATGGAACTAAAGCTTAATTTAATTAATGAAAACAGATCTAGAATTATCTATCTTATTTTAGGTCTAACTAGCTACCATTAACAAAGAGCTAAACTTTGGTTTTTATACTTTTAGATCCAAAAATCGTGCATGGGCTTGGAGCCATGTTTTGATCAGGCCCAAAACCCAATTCTTTCAAATTCAAAAGGCCTCTTCAACTACAGTTGTCTTCCACAGACTTTTCATCCACTTCTGCTCCTTTGATTGGGTCAAGGCTTAGACCATTGGAAAGCTCTTTCCGAGCCGGTCGTTTTGACATAAGGTAGGCCCAATTCCGAGGTCTGAGTCCAAAGATACGGCTTTCGGAGGAAGTTACGACTTGTGTAACTTTTTGGCCGCTTTCTTAATGTGTGGTCGACTTTTCAGCTTTTGACCGGGCTTTAGGAAGGCTTTATCTTCTTGAATCTTGGCCTTTAATCACGGAACTCCTTAGTAACCGACCTTTTCTCCTTTATCTCACTAAAGTGGCACATTTCGCACATAATGGACTTGAAGCCCGAAATGCATAAAACACGAATC
This sequence comes from Coptis chinensis, assembly GCF_015680905.1. Lineage (NCBI taxonomy): Eukaryota > Viridiplantae > Streptophyta > Magnoliopsida > Ranunculales > Ranunculaceae > Coptis > Coptis chinensis. Next base: position 5,125,891 of record NC_141456.1, on the reverse strand, counting down.
AGTGTTAACTCTTAATTATTACTCACATAATTGGTCCAAAAGTATGATGTTAAAGGGTTAAAACTACAGTTTGGGCTCTTATCAAACCACCCCCAAACAGCATTTTGCTTGTCCTCAAGCAAAGATGAGAAATTAAAATAAGTGACCAAAAATGGAGTTCTATCTATTCTCGTTTCGCTGAGTGCGATTGCATTGACCCTATGCAACAAGGCCTTAAACCACTAGGAATTCCCTAGTGGACAAGTTATAGCCTCGTGAGAGTTTTCCAGTGAAGGTACTCACAAACTTCAACTATACTACAACGACTAAGAAATAAAACTATTGTTTTCCTCATTCATGTCCCAACTATCTATACATCTCACTAGCAATTGAATAAGAATAACTAAGTCAAAAACCTAAACTAATATATGCATAATAATCAATCATCTATGATATAAATATATATACTATGAGTAATATTATGAAATGCCTAGCAGGTTCGTTTCTGAAAACTTCGGAATAGCGTCCTTAAGTAGGTCCTCACATAAATGTCAAGACAAAAACCACTCGATTTTTCCACTCAAGTTTATTTACTCCCAAGTGCGGTGTGGGCACACTTTACCTTACAATCTCAATGACAACAAGGAAGTTCGGAGTCGATCAAACACATCCGCCACTTACTATCACACTAACTTATTCCTAATTGAGCTAGAGGTCTTTATTAGGTGTCATGGGATTAGGAGATGGTTTAAGAAGGAAGGAAATGGATATTCAAAAGGACAAGTCCGAGATAATAGAGTCTTCATATTATGTAACTTAGAGAAAACCTTGTTATTTTCTTTTGCTTCTATACTTTGTTTCCATCCTTAGCCATATTTTTTTTTTTTCTTTTCTTTGGCTTTTTGATTCCCTTTTATTCTATTTTTGGAGTTTTTTTTTTTTATTTTTTATTTTTTTCCTTGGATGGAAACTTCTTTCTTTTTTTCAAGCAACTAACTAATTTTTGTTTACATGTGTTTTTCTCTTCTTCTTTCTTCACTCATTCTATTCTCGGACTTATTCTAAATTGGGTAGGTTGATTTATTTTTTATTTTGTTTTTGTTTTTGTAAATGGGTAAAGGATTTATGGTTTATGGAAGGCTAAAGAAAGGCTCGAGGGGCTTACTAGCGGAAAATAATTCATAGGTTTGATTTTTGTCTATATCGATCCAAAGAGGGCCTAAATTCTCGCTTTAGGATATGGCATAGTGATCAAGCAAGTGGACGCGGTGATATCTCTATCCGATTTTACTTCTCCCTTGTGTCATTTCTCAAAAATGTTTCATCATATATACTTCGGCTATATTCTCACAGGATTTGTAGAATAAGTACTCTAGCCTAGATTTGAAACTTTATCGCTAACAATCATAGATACTAATGTAATATATTTATAGATAGATGTAGAGATTATTACCTACATATTAACCTAAGTTTCTAACAATTATTCGATGCAAAAGCTATGTGACACTTCTAGATTGTTAAGAGCATAGAAAGAAAACAATACCAATATTCCTAAGTGTATAGCATAACTTATTTATTTATATTTTTGAATTTTAAAAATTTTAACTAGAAAACAAATACATATTATACATATCTATATCCTAACAGATGCCTTAATTACACGTGTTTCTATGCCCCCCAAACAAGAATCATGTTTTGTCCTCAAAGTATTGTAAATAAAGAGGGTAGGAAAAATACCATGGAAACTAGCGTGAAATTTTGGAACATCTGCAAAACAAGGTTAGAACATACTAATATAGAAAATAAAAAACCGGACGCGAACTCTATAAGAGTTCCACCCATTATGGGGTTAATGTAATTAAATTGCTTGGGACATAAGCGCACACTAACTGAAACTAAAACTTACCATATCTCCCTTTTTAAGCATCCTCTTCCTCATTAGTGAGACGAGGTTCTTTTCAAGATCCTGCCCGGTCCATTGTAATTTGCCAAGCTTGCCACCGTTATCATCTACTAATGCTAACATGTTAAGTGTTATCATAATCCGATGGGATGTACGGACAACCAAATGAGGTCGCAGCTGCCATCCCGGCCAAGTCATTATCTTAACGAAGCGAACCACCCGATTGGTGGGTCTCATGACTTCAACCATTTTCCAATCTGTGAATTGTGCACGTAATACGTAAACAACTACGCGATGATGCACGGCTTACCAAAAACAGACATAAAAAGATACTTATGCCTCATGCTTTGGGCTCTCTTAAGACTAGCGACTAAAACTCGGGGATGTCATATCGGCGACGCCCCTCCCTAAAGCGAGGAAAATGTCACCAGCAAAGATCTTGTTTGCGAGAAATGAACCGCCATTCCCCAAAATATTCATCGGGATGAATAACATGGTGGTGCCTACGTTTAGGAAAGGCTACCAAGGGCAATGTTATATCGCCTGGTCCATTACTTTCGAAATACCCTCCCCATAATACTCATGGAAATATGTATAATCATACGGGTATGCATTATCGGTCATATATGCCCATGTGTGAACAGGATCGTATTGGTAACCCATTAACTAAAGCGACCACATTTTTATCAAATTGATGTGTCGTGTCCTCGACCACGAGAGAATTCTTGTTCTCCATCCCGTTACAATAGAATTTAACATGGTCGTAGAAATAAGCAAGAAGTCGTGGTGAATATATGAATCGTCATCACTTACCGGTAGATGACGCCATCCTAATCAAGCGCAGGATTCTTTGTCGGAACCAATGTCCATAGGTCTCGGTGCCCAACACATCTTTGAAGGACTGTTCAGGTATGACTATAGGAGATGTCATCACAATAACTCTTTGAATAGCTCCACAAAAATCCTCGGAATGATCGCCCCGAAAAATTCAATTTTTCGTTAACGAAGGCGGTGCGGGCGGTGCTCACATAGAAGGGCGTCGGTCCGTGGGTTTTAGAAGAATTACAGTGTTTTGGCTGGTCTCGCCAAGGAGGGGCTGGTCGGCCTCGACAAATTTTTGAAAATGTAAAGGGCGCAGGTGCACGCCTGAAGGGGTGAAACCGGAGTTTAGAGCAAAAAGAAAGAAAAACTTGGAGTGGAAGGTCGCGGGATGATGGTGGGATGTAGTGTGGTTTGTTAGTGTAGAAAGAAAGGAGTTTAAATAGGTTCGAGCTACCAAAACGAATCGGGAAGTTCCCTAATTTGTTTGAAGGCAATTTCGGAAATAGGAAAATTCCAAAACCGAAAACGAAACAACCCATTTCCATGATTTTCTAAAAATCCTAGTATCTTTCATACTGGATTTAAAATAGTAACTTCTAAACTCTCGTAGATTTCATGCTATCACCACACAAGTAATAGATATGCCGATATCGGCCAAATTATCAACCTTCCTCCAAGACAACTTACAAAGATATGATCATATCGACTTATGCTCGGTCTAAATATTTCCACCCCCAAACGAGTCGGGAAGGTGGAATTAATGATAAAACAAGTAGTACTCGAAAATAACCAATTATATTAAAAATAAAATTTAAATCCAAACAACATTAAATAAACACATTACTATTTAAATTTAACTACTGAATTAAAATCCTTCTAATAAAAAGCGAAATTATAAAAATAACAAATAACTCCAACTGGGGTGAACACCTAGTTTTGTGATGATAATGGACCCTGAGATGGAGATTGGCTCTGGGATGGAGAATGACTTGAACCATCTGTCCTTCGGCGACGACGCTCATGCCTGTCGGACTCGGCTGAAACAGAATCCTCCACGGGTGGCATGCGTCGTAGCATCTCTATTCGGAACAAGCGTTGGGCTTCCATCTCAGTACCGAGTACTGCATATTGGGTTTGTTGTTGCTGGTGGATAGTCTCCATGTTAGATAAGATATCGTCCAGAACCCCTTCGAGCATTTCAAATCTCCTCTGAAGGTTCCCTTGCTTCTTTTGAACTACTATCTGTCTATTTCGGATATCTCCACAAATACCATAAACGCACCGCAAGGCAGTTTGCAACACTTGCATGCGTTCTACATTAGAATTACACTTCTCTAATGCATCTTCATCCAGCCATGTCATATCTTCCCCTTCATCCTCCGACTCATCCATTTTTTCTTCAGACAACGGCCAAGTCTCTTGGATGCAATCCATATAGATACTTACATTAGAATGCAATTTGATCTTAATAGGAGTAGATCTTGCGACAACTCTAAAGGAGAGCATGATCTTAGTGATCAATACGGGAAGAGGCGCTAAACTCTTCCCCACTCCTCGAATCACATTAAACATTAAATCAAGGATGCAGAAATTATACTTCTTTGTTTGCAAAATCCAGAGAACGTGCAGACATTGCAGGCCGATATCACTGACTTTGTCTTTCCCGAGGACGTTCCTACCAATCCACTGAGCTACAGCCAGTTGATTGGTTCTCAGGGTGGTCTGGCGGACGCAATGGGATGTCGGATTGTATTCACCCTCCACGACAGTATCCTTCATCAAAGCAGGAACTCCAGTATACTGGGATTCCTGAATTGTCGTTACTAGGTTGCTTTCAAGCGTAATTCCTAATAGTTCAAACTAACAACCGCCGTTACTTCTCTCCGCGTTCCTCCTAACTTTATGAAAATCCTATCCCCTTCCAATCGCTTTTTATAAAATTGTTCTACCAAATCATAATGATAGAACTCCTCGGTTGAGTACAACAATCCGTTCAATGTCTCTTGAACATCTCCGCCGTAAAATGGCGGAAAAACCGGCAGCGAAGCAAACGCGTGTTCCGCAAAATTCTACGTCGTAAGCGCCATTGAAATTTCTTAGACTACTAATGGTTTGTAGACTGTGGGGGAGGCGAGTTTTGAAGAAAACTACTAAAAATGGCGGTGGTGGTGGTGGTGGAAACTATAATTATTGGCTGTTTTTTGAAGTTGGGTTGGCGGTGATGATTGTTTAGAGAAGATTTAGGTGGATTTGATTTCCTTGGTGTAGGTGTAGTTAGGTTTTCTTCCCTCTCTCTCTATATTTATTTTTTATTTTGGTTTCCAAAATTTAATTTAACTTGTAACCGGGCGGTTTGGGATTGAAGTGGAAACACCGTGCGTCGCGGGTTAAGGAAGGAAGGAGACGCTAACGCGTCGCGGCGGGTTGGGCCCCAAGCCCGGTTTGAATTCGAAATTTTTCGATTTTTAGCGCAAATTCAAACTCAATTTTTGCCCGTTCGTTTGCATGGCCCGATTTTGGCGAATGAGTTATGGAAATGATCAAGAGAGAATTTCCAGTCCAATGATCCATAAAACACTCAATTCCAACCATGGGTGACGATAAGAGGGTGGAAGAACGCCTCGAAGTGCGTGTGTGACGTAAGTTATGCTTAACGAAGGAAATCTAAGTTTAGATTACGCCAACCCAATTGAACTAATGGGCCTAAACAAAACCAATGGAAAGTTCGAACAATCCCGATGGAAAGATCGATGCCACCCCCAAACAAATTTTTAAACACAAAATTTGTTTTACACGTCGGGTCGATTTAAAGTCGATTCCCAAGACTTGTTGGATTGCTATTTCTATGATTTTAAGAATTTTAATTTTATTTTTATTTGTTTATTATAAGAAACACGAAAAATAATAAATACATAATTCACTCCATAGAGGAACATGACTCAAAACCGAAAATATGCAAAAGTGGAAAACGTGAATTATGTGAACTGTGGACTTAGGATCCGTACTTATACCGCCACACACTCCATAGGGAGGGCCGGTTACCTAAATGGTGTACTTATCAGTATATGGAAATGAAAGTAAGTACACCAAATGACAAGGGTCAGTCCTCATAGACAGGGTCCTGTAAAAGGACTTCCTCTACATCAGGGGACAGAAGTTCGTGAAAATGTTTTAACCGTTGACCATTAACTTGAAAGGTATTGTTGTCATTTGGATTTACCAAGGTGATTGCCCCGTAAGGGGTGACTTCAGTAACTAGAAAAGGGCCAGACCAACGGGTTTTTAGTTTGCCTGGGAAAACATGTAGACGGGAGTTGTAAAGCAAAACCTTTTGACCGACCACAAACTCTTTGCGCAAGATATGCTTATCATGAACACGTTTCATGTTAGCTTTATAATCCTTCGCGAGATCGTACGAATCGCTACGGATTTCTTCAAGCTCATTCAATTGCAACTTGCGTTTGACACCTGCCTCATCAATATTGAAGTTAAGGCTTTTTATAGCCCACGAGAAGCGCGGTGCTCTAATTCAACGGGCAAATGACATGGTTTCCCAAAACAAGTCTAAAGGGAGACATACCTATAGGAGTTTTGAAAGCAGTTCTATACGCCCATAAGGCATCCGATAGACGCTTTGACCAGTCTTTTCCTATCATGGTTTATGAGTTGTTTCTAAAATCTTTTTGATTTCCCTATTAGAAACTTCTACTTGTCCGCTTAGTTTGTGGATGATAAGGAGTTGCTACTTTGTGTGTAACTCCATACTTTTCACTAGGGATGCAACAACTCTGTTGCAAAATGTGTTCCACCATCACTAATGATGGCTTTAGGAATGCCAAACCGACAGAAAATATATTCTTTAATAAAAATACAACGGTCTTATGGTCATTGCTAAGGCAAGCTAGGGCCTCTATCCATTTAGACACGTAGTCCACGGCAACTAGAATATAAATAAAACCGTGGGGAAACCGGAAAGGACCCATGAAATCAATGCCCCAAACGTCGAAAAATTTCTAACGATCAAGATTGGATTTAATGGCATCATATTATGTTTCGTAATTCGCCTAAGTTGTTGGCAACGTATACACGTCTTGCAATGCACTTGGGCATCCTTAAAAAGGGTAGGCCAATAAAATCCACATTGCAGAACTTTAGCATTTGTTTTCATCCCACTAAAATGTCCACCACACTCTTTGTCATGGGAGAACGATAGAACTTCATTATATTCCCACCGGGAATACAACGACGAATAACTGATCCGCACAATACTTAAAAAGGTAGGGCTCATCCCGGTAGTATAACTTAACTCGGCCAAAAACTTTTACATTCATCCTTAACCAATTATAAGGCATAACATCAGCCGCTAGATAATTTACAATGTCAAAGATACCATGGTCTTTGAAAAAATGGCATACGATGCTCATCGTGGGAAAAGAGTCCGGTATGGACTCGTAATCGATCGATCGCCGTTTGTGAGTCTAGATAAGTGGTCGGCAACTACGTTTTCGACCCTCTTTTTGTCCTTTATTTCTAATGTGAACTCTTGCAGGAGAAGGATCCATCGGATTAATCTCGCTTAGCATCATCCTTCTTTGCAAGAAGGTACTTTGGCTGCATGGTCCGTGTAAACTAAAGTTTAGAACCAACCAAATAAGGACGAAACTTATCTAAAGCATAAATGGCGGCTAAGAATTCTTTTTCTCAGTAGTTGAATAATTTCGTTGAGCATCATTTAATGTTTTACTAGCATAATAAATGACAGTGGACTTATTATCTAGTTTTTGTCCCAAGATCGCACTAAATTGCATAGTCACTAGCATCACACATGAGTTCGAAAGGTTTAGACCAATCGGGAGGTCTGTATAATTGGTGCAGAGAGGTTAGCATGCTTTTAAAGTTTCAAAAGCCACGCTTTACGGTTAAAATTAAAATCAAAGATTGCATCTTTCAAAAGCAGATTAGTTAAAGGCCTAGCTATTTTCGAGAAGTCTTTGATAAATCGCCTATAAAAACCTGCATGGCCTAGAAAGGCTCTAATATCATGGACAGTCCGTGGTTTAGGTAGAGTCGCTATCTTATCTAGTTTGTCCTTATCTACTTCGATGCCATCACTAGATACAATGTGACCTAGTACTATGCCCTTTTTCACCATGAAATGACACTTTTCCCAGTTTAAAACGAGGCTCTTTTCTTCACACCTTGTCAAAACCTTAGAGACGGGTTAGACAAAGCGATCTGTGAAGGAGTCTCCATAGATAGAAAAATCATCCATGAAAACTTCCATAAAAGCTCTACCATGTCACTAAATATATGAAGCATACACATTTGGAAGGTTCGGGAGCATTACAAAGGCCAAAAGGCATTCGTTTATAGGCATACGTTCCAAAGGGACATGTGAAGGTAGTCTTTTCTTGGTCATCAATATCAATAATAATCTGAAAATAGCCTGAGTAGCCATCCAGAAAACAATAAAAAGCATGACCAACTAGGCGTTCGAGCATTTGATCTATAAAAGGTAAAGGAAAGTGATCCTTTCGTGTCATAGCATTTAAAGCGTCGTAATCAATACTGGATCCTCCATTTCATAGGACCTTGTGTGACAACATAGTCACCCTTTCCAGATTACGAACCATGGTAACTCCTAATTTCTTAGGAACTACATGAATGGGGTGACCCATTCGCTATCGAGATTGGGTATATGATACCGCGATCGAGTAATCGTAAGACTTCTTCCCTAACCACCTCTTTCATGGCGGGGGGTTTCGGCTTACCGAGGTTCGAGAAGTCTTCGCGTTATCCTCCAAATGGATACGATGAGTGCAAACATTAGGGTCAATTCCCTTAATGTCACTAGGGACCAACCAATCGCAGAGACGATGTTCCCTAATCACCCGGATTAAACGTGTGTCTCTTCATCCTTAGATAATGAGAAGATATAATTAATTACCATCCGGATCGAGTTGAATATATTTTAACTCGGGGAAGGGTTTAAGCATCTGGGGTGGAAGGAAAATCAATAGATGTTTCATCGGGGTCCTCATTTTGCATAATGAATACTTGCTTAGGTAGCAAGTCTTTATACTCAATATGTGGAGCAAACGAAGTGTCTACAATTGGTGTGGACTCAAGGATGGTGTTGACTTCCTCTAAGTAGGAGTCATTTACAAAATCTGACTTTCCAAAAGAAAGGAATTTGTACATCTTGTTTTCGTGAAACGTGTTGTTAAAATAATCTTGAGCTAAGCTCTCGATCATGCTAACCTCCCCATTTATAGGCGAATCGTAAGCTGTTTCATCATTTTAAAACATTTACCTTAACCGTGAGATGGCCAAAAGATAAGGACATCTTACCATCGCGACAATTAATAAGTCGTTAGCGATTGCAAAAAAGGCCCTAAGATGATCGAGACAGAGTCATTAGCGACTTACGTATCGAGGATACAAAAATCCGCAGGATAGTAGAAATCCTGAACCTTAACAAACACGTTTTCCACTACACCCTTAGGATACTTAATAGACACGTCCGCTAATTGCAACGCGTTATTTTTGTAGGTTGCATTTTCCGTAGACCTATTTGTTTATACAAGTAATACGGGAGTAAGTTAACTTTCGCCCCGTGTCTAATAAAGCGTCGTCGTGGGGAATCTCCTAAGGTGCATTTTACTGAAGGGGCGACCGGGGTCCTTGTACTTAACAATTCCATTATTTTCGGATAAAGTTGGGAATTGTTCGGTTAAAAGGTGTCTTTAGGTATGTTGGTCTTACGCCTAGTAGTGCACAACTCTTTTAGAAACTTAAGCGTGATTAGGTAGCTTTTTAATAGCTTCGAGAAAAGAAAGGTTTATCGTTAGATTTTGAAAACGTTCCTAATCTCCTCGGTTAGTATCCCGGTTAGCATGGCTAATTTTTGAGGAACGGTGGTTTTATTTCTATATTTAGCGTATGGCTCGACTTGATGTGTAACCTTGGCTTTCGTTTCTTAGGTTGTGGTTTAACCGGTACCTCTACGATTGGTAGGTTCTTTAATTTCTATTTCGCATCTAGTTCGATATCCGGTGTAGAGTATCTTGATGGGGTAACTATAGGCATAGTTACTTTGTTATCAACCACTTTTCCGGCGGAGAGTGGTGATGGCATTTAGGTCACCTACTATTATCGTTTTCATTACTAGTATTATCGTTTACCTCAAAGGTCGTGTTTGTTGTTTTAGGGTTTAGTATCGCTTTGTCCCGAAACACGCCTTTTGGTTGGATTTTCTCTTGGGATAATTGTTGTATGCCCCGATTTATGGATTGTAATATATCTGTTGGTTTGATTGAGTCATTGATTGGAAAAGTTGTTGGGTAACTGTATAAAAGGCGCCGATCTGGGGTCGGTTGTGTAGGTGTAGTAGTCACAGTGGTAAAATGCGACCGAACTATCTCACGTTGATTATTTATGGGTGGGTTTTGATAGTTACTATTGTTAACCCGGAACGAGACCTCTATTGGTATTATAACTATTATAATTATTCTGACCTTGTGCTACACCTTGTCGTGGAGCTTTGGTTGTTATAATTATTATAAGTTCCTTGACCTTGTCCCCTCGTCCTTGCCTAGGTGGAGCTTGATTATAGTTGTTTGTTTGCCTAGCATTTTGGTTATTAAAGCTTTGGAGTTGTAACTTGTTGATTGTTTCGCCAACTAAAGTTGGGATGTTGTCTCCATGGGGCATTAGGAATAGGATAGTTATTAATGGAGCAAACATTATCTTGCTCTAATTGTTGTTGTTCATAGGCGAGAGGACAATAGAGTCGTGGTGCTCGGGGCTCAAACAGAAATTACATGGGTTGGAGTTGACATTCATGACGGAGGGAATAGGCTTTTGTTGAATAGAAATAGCCTCTACTTTTTTAGTTAGAGATTCGATTAAATTTTTAAGTTCGGTCGGGTTTCATCTCAAACATACCGCGGCCTTAAGCTGTTGAAGAAGAACTAGCAGGCGGGGATATCATCACTCCCCTAATTGTTATTGCGTTTAGTTTGTTCTTTAAAATTTGTAAGCCTCAGGGCTCCTTTACTTAGGAAACTACCTCCATTCATTATGTCAAGGACTTCTTTATGGTGATGTTGAAGTCCTTTGAAAAAGGCACGAACTAACGTGTCTTTTGCTAGGTTATGGTGTGGACACTCTATAAGCAAATCGGTGAAACGATTCCAAGCCTCGAAAAAATGATTCATGAGGGTTTCGCCGGAAGAAGAAATGAATCTTGGAAAGCATTTCATCCGTCTTTAGGGGTGGGTAAAAATGTTCCATAAATAGCTGAACAAATTTAGCCCACGAGTCCCAAAGAGTTAGGCTTTGGGCGTTAACCAAAGACGCCTTATCGGTAAGGTGAAGGGAAATACCCCGGTTTAATTTGTTCGCACCAACCGTAGGATGATGGAATGTTATAAGGACTTGTTCAATCCTATGCATGTGTTGGTAAGGTTTTTCATGGCTAAAGCCCTAAACCATGGAAAATGGGTAACAAATTAAATATGTTTGGGGAAATTTGAAAATCCCCCACCGGTCCGCTAGAACGATGCAAGATTTAGGGCTATCGCTCAAAGCTTTGTAGAAGTCGGAGAGAGGAGTCTCTCTTTCTTCACCATTATGTCGTATGGTTGGTGGGATAGTAGTTAGAGGTGTAGTGATTGGTATACTCGATATGTTTGTTTGTTGACGGTTAATTACGCTCGTGTTTTTCTCGACCGGACCTTAATCTCATGCAAGTCTAAGTCTAAACACGAAAACAATCCAAACAATCTTGATATATTAGTATATGAACCTCTAACGGAGATGCGAGGTATGGAAGAAAGGAATACCCGATAAGCGTCCTTGCTTGCTTATGAATAGCGTCTTGTTTACGCGTGTTGATGTAAATAACAAGTTAGAACACGAAAAAAAAAAAACTTAAAAATCGAAGTTGAAACAAACTGTAGAAATCCATAAAATTTTTGCATTGCATAGAAGGTCGTCGCGCTCCTTGTCTATAAGAGCGCTGGTCACGCTTTTAGTATGAGGGGATCAAGTTCGAAGTCCGATGATGGTGGCTGGTCGCTACCGAAGTCGGTATATAGTCGCAGCGCTCCTTATAAGCGATCGCATTCCCGTGTAATTCGTCCGAATTTTTCAACGCTGAAACGAATAACCACAATATGAATCAAACAAGGGTGGGTGGGTTTAATGGGACTTAAAAATGACTAATTCTATTATGAAAACAATGCTAAAGTGCAACTAAGATGGCAGCGGCGCCATTTGATAAAATGTAAAATGAAATTGCTTACCTACGAAATGAACGATGAAATCAAAACGTAAATAAACTAAACTATATATGTTTGATGCTATAGTATCAAAGTTTCCTACTCTCAAGTCTATCGAAATAGAGTGGAGTAACGAATTCGTTCCACTCCTAGTGCTCTAGCATGTAATGTTTTCTAATCTAATTACTCAGTCTTAAGTCAATGAGAGCTTTACGAAGGTGATATACTACGATACTTACTGAATTTGATTACTTGAATTTAACTACGAATGCTATGGAAATATGATTGTGCTTGAATCTAGATAAAGGATTAGAGGGGAATTGAATCCACCTCGAATCCAACTTAATAGCCTAACATAGATTCTTGTATCTCGATTCTTACGTTCTTACGGCAAAAAATTTGAGTTCTAATCCTTAGTGTTCATAGCATTTCTACCGAGTACTAACTAGCATGTGAGCTCGTCCACCCATTCTCATAGCGAATCACGACCTTCTAAATTGGAATAGATTCTACAATGTTTCTACACTATACCACTAAGTTTTCATCAAGGCTTCATCAACCCCTCTAATGGAGGTTTTAGCCTTGAGTCATCAAACCATCATTTCCCATTTCATTATAACTACACATCATATTAAAATTCTAACTTAACTAAATTAACTAACAATGGTTCAATCTATTTAAACTGCGAAATGATAATCAATAAGAATTAAAATCAGATCTTATAAATTGAAATAACACAATTCGAAATTGAGAAAACAACTATTTTATGTATCTAATCAATCAAGAACAATGATTTAAAGACTTAATCTAAAACAAGAATTGAAAATGGAACTAAAGCTTAATTTAATTAATGAAAACAGATCTAGAATTATCTATCTTATTTTAGGTCTAACTAGCTACCATTAACAAAGAGCTAAACTTTGGTTTTTATACTTTCAGATCCAAAAATTATGCATGGGCTTGGAGCCATGTTTTGGGCCAGAGAATCAGGCCCAAAACCCAATTCTTTCAGTCCAAAAAGGCCTCTTCAGCTGCAGTTGGCTTCCATAGACTTTTCGTCCACTTATGCTCCTCTGATTGGGTCAAGGCTTAGACCATTGGAAACCTCTTTCCGAGCCGGTCGTTTTGACATAAGGTAGGCCCAATTCCGAGGTCTGAGTCCAAAGATACGGCTTTCGGAAGTTCTCGACTTTGTGTCTTTGTTCGGCCCGTGTCAACTTTTCAGCTTTTGATCGGGCTTTAGGAAGGCTTTATCTTCTTGAATCTTGGCCTTTAATCACGGAACTCCTTAGTAACCGACCTTTTCTCCTTTATCTCACTAAAGTGGCACATTTCTGCACATAATGGACTTGAAGCCCGAAATGCATAAAAACACGTAGTCAGTGTTAACTCTTAATTATTACTCACATAATTGGTCCAAAAGTATGACTGTTAAAGGGTTAAAACTATAGTTTTGGGCTCTTATCAGTACGCCCAGAGTACATGGTTCAATTCATCGGCCCATGCTCCTTTCCTTGCCTCCAGTTTTCTCTTTATATTATCCATTATGATTTTGTTTGAAGACTCTACTTGCCCATTTCCTTCTGGATTGTAGGGTGCTGAGAACCCCTGTTTCACCTTAAATGCCTGAAGGAACTCTTGGACCTTTCCACTTGTAAACTGTGTTCCATTATCCGCGATGATCGTATGTGGCAAACCGAACCTGCATATAATGTTCTCCCATATAAACTTCTTCACATTGTCTTCTTTCACTTGTCTGCGCGCTTACTCCTTCTACCCATTTGGTAAAATAATCGGTAGCTGCCAACATAAATCGTTTTTTAAACTGCTTGGTAACGGTCCAACAATGTCCAACGCCCACATGGCGAATGGCCACGGGCTGAACACGTTATGTAACGGCTCCCCTGGAGCATGTATGAGCGGTGCAAATCTCTGGCACTTCTCACATTTCTTGGCGTACGCTGTGGCATCTCTCTTCATATGTGGCCAAAAGTACCCCTGTGATATCAATCTGTGGGTTGTCGTACGCCCTGCCGAGTGACTGCCGCAATCCCCTTCGTGTATCTCAGCCAGAATTTCTTGTATCTGCTGCGGCCCTATGCATTTCAGCATCGGTCCGTTGAAATTTCTTTTATACAAATCCCCTTCGAGCAATGTGTATCTTCGACTCGTTTGTTCCATCTTTCGTCTCTCTTGTTTGTCTTCTATTTCCTCACCCATCAGGAAGGTTTTAATGGGCATCATCCATCCCTGCTCATGCTCAGTTGTAAGCCAAACACCTTTCTCCTCTGATGTACTGGGTCTGCTTAGGACTCTCACCTCAATTGACCGTCCCTCTGTCCCCGGCAGTACTACCGCCACATAGGCCAAGGCGTCGGCGTGTCTGTTTTCACCGCGGCCTAGATGTGCAAACCTGATTTTCTCAAACTTGCTTGCTCTCTGTTGCAGGACCTCCAAGTACTTCGCCATCCTTGGGCAACGGGCCATAAATCCTCCATTCATCTGACAAATTACTAAGTTTGAATCAGAGAAAACAGACAATTCTCTCACCCCCAAATCCTTTGCAAGATCCAAACCTGCTATTACCACTGTATGTTCTTCCAAATTTTCCACCCTCAGCATCTCTTCCTTGAACCTACACAAAAACTCCCTTAACGATTCAGCTGACCTTTGCTTGACATTGAATAGGGCCGCGATATCTACCACTCTCCGCTTCTGGTGAATGAAGTGATCGACAAAAGCGCGCTCTAATTCTTCAAACCTGTTGATGCTCCTCGATGCTAATCTGTAATACCAGTCTGATGCTCCCCCCTTAAGACTAGCCGGGAACATCATGCATCGGAGTCCATCATACTTGCTTTCCTGCCATAACGGCATCTGTTGCCGGAAGTGATGTAGATGATCTGTCGGGTCTCCTTTCCCATCATATCTTTCAAACCTGGGTTGGCTGAACCTCTTAGGCACTTCAGAATTCCATACCAAATCTGCCAGTGGATTCTTATTGAGACTCGCCACCTCTTTCTGCGCTACGCTCTGGTTCACTCTCTCCACTCCTTTGTTCGCTTCCCTATCTTTCTCAATCATCGCCTGCACCACCTCCATCGTGATGCCCGCTATTTTTTCCTCCACTATGGATGGAAATTCTTCATTCTCCCCCTCCATTCCACTATCTTGTAGATCCCTCCGCTCTATTTCCACCTGGGTGGCCTCCTTTTCTTTTCTCAGACCGTCATTCTCATTACGTAACCTGACTATCTCCTCTTGCAGTAGTCTGGTGGTGTCCACCGCCACCTCAGATGTCTCTTCTTCCCCCACTCCTTCTATCTCCACGCTCGCTTCTTCTTCTTCTGCCTCTCGAACTGCTTCTTTTCAAGGTCTCCCTACCGCTCTTTTCGCTATGGTGGCCATTTTCACTACGTTCCCCACAGACGGCGCCAAATGTGTTATCAAATAAAATGTGTTATATGGTAAAATGTGTTATCTCTGCTCTCCTCCTCAATCACCTCTCTCTCCTCCTTTTTATCCTTCACTCCCCCCCTCTCAACTACCTCTTGTCCGTCGTTCATCTCTCCTTCATCCAGCGTCCTCAGTCCCTCCACCTGTCAAAGCAGTTTCGAGTAGTTGGAATTCTGTCTCTTCCCAACTGCCTCTTGTCCTCCGTTGATCTCTCCTTGATCCTGCGTCATCTGTCCCCCCACCTGTCGCGGTAGTTTCTAGCAGTTCCCAGCGGTTGGCATTCCGCGGACATGATCAACAGCATCAGGTCTCCTCCTTCTTAACTTACTTACGGCCCACTTACCTCCTATAACCTTCTATGTCAGGAATACGGCCTCTACAAAACCAGAAAAGAAAAAAAAGTATTTTAATAAATGATAAATATGAAAAACATAAATAAGTCTTATTCTCAGTTTCCACCACCGCCAGCCGGCAACCACCATTTACTTTTCCTTCGACTAATGAAATAAGTCTTATACAAAGTAAAAACCCAAACAAGATCAATTTGCAGCAAGATTATACTAATCATAAATTTTCGTAAAGTTTCAAAATTGTAATGGATTCTATGTTTTAAAAAAACAATGAATTAATTGAAGCATGATTCAAATTTCAAATTAATTACACTAATCAAGTGGAAGTGGGTGGTGTAGTGAGAGGTAAAAATGAATTTAAAATAAGAATAAGGAGAGAGAGAGAGAGATAGAGAGATAATGTGGTGGTAGCGGTTGTTGCGGTGGCTGTTGAGGACCATACAATACTAAAAACTTATTTTTAGTTATTTTTCAATTTTTTGTAGTGTTTTAATTTTCCTAGAGGAAATAGATTATGAATTAGAAATAAAATTAAATGCAAGAAATGAGGCTCAGCCCCTTGGTTCTAACTTAGTTGAGTATAAACTCCCTCCCATCGGCCGATATCATATAACCTCCCTATTATTTAGGTCTCGTTAAATAACCTCTCTGCTTTCCAAAAAAGAGATAAAATCTAGTATGTTTTTATTTACCATTTTATCTTATTTCCTTTTTTATCTTTTTGGGATTGAAATTTTCCTGACTATATGTAAATGTATTTTTACATAGTCATATATATTATATAAATACATTATATATATATATATAATATATAGAAAATATATATATTTATATCAATATAATCAAAGACATTATACAATGTAAAAAGTGCAAATACCAACTTTACATCAATATAAGTGGTTTTATAGTGGCAAATACCTCGAGAAGACAGTGGTTTTTATAAGGTTGAGAAGGAGCAGAAACTGAAAGGAGGAGCAGAAAACTGCAAAGACATTATATAATCAGAAAACGCCAACTTTACATCAATATAATCAGTAATTGTATACAATGTAAAAGTGCAAATACCTCGATGGGGCAGGCGCAGAAGTGGTTTTTTATAGCGGTTGCTGAGAAGACACGCTATAAGGAGGAGCAGAAAACTGCAAAGACATTATATTATTCAGCTGAAAGCATGTGTTCAGACCTGCCAAACGGAAACACTCTAGCAAGCTTCAAAATAATCAGAGACGAAGCAGAAACGCAGTACTAATAGTAGCAACTAAAGTTGATGAATGTGCGTGGATATTTGGAAGTCTGTATACACAACTTATTTGAACAACGAAGGGGCAGGCGCAGAGACCGCAGTAAAGAAAGAGAGGCAGTAATTGGTTTGCTTAGCATTTTGTTATATTGATATAACTCGCCCCCCCCCACTTAAACCTTGGCCAACCAAGGTATTGAATATAGTCATATACCAGCTGTGTACATTGTTTGATTGGAACTTGATATTTTGACTGATATGGATATTTTCAAACATCGGTTACAAGAATCGTGAGATAAATAATTACCTAAGTTTTGGTACGAGCTTATCATAGCTAGCTAATATGCTTTTAGTCAACGTCTTCTTTGCTCTCAGCCTAACCCCGGTATGGATCCTCTGAGGTGCATTTTAGAGGATACCACGGAGACCTTCTAAGTCCCCGTGAAGGCGAAGAAAGTGTGAAGTGGAGCTTCATAAATTCATTGAAGGAGGTCGAGAATATAATTGTTTTAAACCTGGTTTGTTTCAAAAGAGAAGCAGCTAACGATGCTTGACTAAAGTTGATGAATGTGCGTGGATATTTGGAGGTCTATATAGAAGATGAGTAGCAAGATAGAATTGTTTCATTGGGTGACAGTAGTAACTTTTCATACGACTCTCTATTATCCTAGGACTCTCTATTATCCTAGGACTCTTCCGACTCTCTATTTCAAGTATTAATATATTATCTAGATTTTCTCCTATTCTATTGGGTGACATTTTCTCCTAAATTTAAGGATAATGCTAAGTAGTAAAGAAAGTCAGGCAGCAAGCTAGGATAATGCTAAGAATTAGCATTAGATAGGAAGCAAGCTAGGATAATGCTAAGAATTAGCATTAGATAGGAAGAAAAGAATTACATTAAGAATTTAATAGATAGAGACCGCAGTAAAGAAAGAGAGGCAGCAAGCTAGGATAATGCTAAGAATTAGGATTAGATAGGAAGCAAGACCCAGTAAAACATGCACCTTTAGTTCGCTTGGGTGGAGTGAGCAAGACTGCATCACTCGCTTTGTTCTTCCCATTTTGTCTGAAACCAACATTTGATGTAATTGAGGGATTTATCACCTCAAAACTTCTTGTAAAATTTGGTGCCATTACTATGGGTGGAGCTGTTGGCATAAGTTGTTGCATTTGTTGCTCTCTCTCTCTTCGTGCACGTTGTGCCAATGAGCGTCGAGAAGGTACAGAGTTGATGGACACTGCAATGTGTTGTATATGCTCCTGTTGTCTTCTTGCACGCTGTCCCAATTGGCGTTTGGAAGGTAATTGAAGGTTAGAGGGATGAGCTGGTGGTTCTTGTTCAGCTTGGTGTCTTCCATCTTGGGCAACAACCTTTAGTTTATTGCAAAATTGAAATAATAATGCAACTTAATTAGGCAAAGTATAAACAAATAGAAATTGTTAAAGCACGAAACAAACACAATACCATATAGCATAGAATCAGGACTTCGTACCATGGCTTTGGCTTGAAGATTTTAGTGAAGTTTGTTTGAAGGTTTTGAAGGTTTCTCTTCTTCATAACCTCACTCCAATCCTACCTCGTCTTGCACTCTAAAAGTCAAAAGTAAATATGAAAAGTAAGAAGACTAACCCATGGGGATATGGCCAAGGGCTTTCAGACTCAGGCCTGATTCTTTCATCCCTTTCACTACCTTCAGACTTGCCAAACGGAAACACTCTATGTTACATTGTGGACACCAACTTTACATCAATATAATCAGTAATTGTATACAATGTAAAAGTGCAAATACCTCGATGGGGCAAGCGCAGAAGTGGTTTTTTATAGTGGTCACTGAGAAGACAGGCTATAAGGAGGAGCAGAAAACTGCAAAGACATTATATAATCAGTATAATCAGAAAACACCAACTTTACATCAATATAATCAGTAATTGTATACAATGTAAAAGTGCAAATACCTCGATGGGGCAGGCGCAGAAGTGGTTTTTTATAGTGGTCGCTGAGAAGACAGGCTATAAGGAGGAGCAGGAAACTGCAAAGGAGGAGCATAAAACTGCAAAGACATTATATAATCAGTATAATCAGAAAACGCCAACTTTACATCAATATAATCAGTAATTGTATACAATGTAAAAGTGCAAATACCTCGATGGGGCAGGCGCAGAAGTGGTTTTTTTATAGCGGTTGCTGAGAAGACACGCTATAAGGAGGAGCAGAAAACTGCAAAGACATTATATTATTCAGCTGAAAGCATGTGTTCAGACTTGCCAAACGGAAACACTCTAGCAAGCTTCAAAATAATCAGAGACGAAGCAGCAACGCAGTACTAATAGTAGCAACTAAAGTTGATGAATGTGCGTGGATATTTGGAGGTCTGTATACACAACTTATTTGAACAGCGAAGGGGCAGGCGCAGAGACCGCAGTAAAGAAAGAGAGGCATCAATTGGTCTGCTTAGCATTTTGTTATATTGATATAACTTCGCCCACACTTAAACCTTGGCCAACCTCTTAGAATATATTTTTCTCATTACTCAAAACAATCTTGATTACACCTTTATATAGGTGACATGAGTTAGTTAGTTACAAATGTAACGAATGGCGTGAGTTAGTTAGTTACAAATGTATCGTTCTAGAACTATCTTTGATGAGTTGGCTCTTTGTCCGAAGCTTCATTCTTTTGCTCAATTCCCTCCCTCGCCGGGCGGATTAGAAATCACCGAAAAGCTTTGCCGGTAAAAAAATGAAATCGTTGAGAAGATAGAGCTTTAGTAAGGATCGCCGGCAATCTGATCCTTGGTGTTGTTGATAATCAACATCAAGAAGTTTACTAGTGACCAATTCTCGACATAATGATAGTCAATTTCCACATGTTTTGTTTCGCGTGAAATACGAGGATTGTGAGCTAAAGAAATTGCACTAATGTTATCCACAAATGAACCAATGGATTCGAAGGTAGAGAAATCGAGATCCTTTAGAAGTACACATATCCAATAGATCTCACCCGGCAGTTTGAGCGAGAGCACGATATTCTCGCCTTGACGATCGAGCTTTTGATCTTTTGTTTCTTAGCGACCAAGATAAAGGATTATGCCCAATGTAAATACTGAGAACCTCATAATTGACCTTCATCCATTGGACAAACTCCGCCTAATCTGCATCACTATATGCTTGTATTCGAGATTGCTCTTTGTAAACCATATGCCATGATGTATAGTCCCTTTTAAGTACATGAGAATTCTTTTTATCTGGCGATAAATGAGGAGCTCTTGGGCTTTGCATAAACCGACAAACCATATTGCGCAAATGAAATGTCAGTCCGCACCATGTTAAATATTGTAAACCACCTACAAGTGATCTCGTATTCCATGGGATCAGGTAGAAGTTTTTCAGTGTGATTGTCAAGTTTGCAATTGGTTGCAAGAGGAGTAGCAATAGGCTTAGCATCTAACATCTTTGCTTTTGTCAACAAATCAAAGGTATACTTTGTTTGAGATAGAAACAATCCTGTAGAGTTTCTTTTTAGCCTCTAGACCAAAAAATAATGAAGGAGCCAAGATCTTTCAATGCAAAACAATTGCCGAAATGAGAAATAATCTTTTGATATACACTTGCGTAACCGCCAAGAATCGTAATGTCATCAACATATACCGTAATATAAGTAATGGATCCGAAGTCTTTCTTGATGAATAAGGAGTGATCAAGCATGTGAGGTAGAGAATCCAAGAGATAACAAATACCTGAAATAACTCTTCATACCAAGCCCTGGGGCTTGTTTTAAACCATATAAAGATTTCAACAATTTGCAAACATGAAAGGGTCTAGTAGGATCAACAAAACCTTTTGGCCGAGTCATGAACACATCCTCCTTGAGATGACCATGCAAAAGGCATTTGAGACATCTAATTGCTTGATATCCCAATTATAGTAAACTGCTAGAGATATAATAAGTCCGATAGTTGGAGGTTTTGCATTTGGGCTAAAGGTTTCATCATAATCAAAACCATGTTTTTGATGAAAGCCTTTAGCTACCAGCCTCGCCTTTATACTTATCAAGGGAGCCATCCGCTTCGTTTCAGGTCCGAAAACCCACTTGTTATCAACAAGATTTTGTGAAGGAGAAGAAGGTACAAGAATCCAAGTACCATTTTTTATTAGAGCATTAAATTCATCGACCATTGTTGCTCTCCGGTTTGGATCTTTGTCACTTTGAGTGAAAGAAGTAGGTGTACTAGGCAGAGAAGAAAGAGTAGTTTGAAGAGCATGAGGAATAGGATGTTTAGTGGTGAGGAGATATTTTGGTTTGAAAATGCCATTTTGGCTCTTGTGGTCATAGAATGAGTTGAAGAAGAAGTGTCTACAGGTAGTGCAAGAGGGTGATAAAGAAGTAATAACCCGATTAGAATCGAGGAAGATGGTGGAGTAGAAGTATGAGAAGAAGGAAAACGATATCATTGCAAGGATGAAAGAAGAAATTCTGTAGGAGACATTGAATTTGAATGTAGAGTTGTGTTTTTGAATGGAAATTCAGACTCATTGAATACAACATGCCTAGATATGTAGATACGACCAGTTTGTATATCCATGCACTTGTAACCTTTGTGATTTAAACTATAACCAAGAAAAACGCAAGATTTAGACCTTAAATCAAGCTTATTAGTTGTATAAGGTCTTAACCAAGGAAAACATGCATCCATAAGCTTTGAGATTGGAATAATTAGGTTGGACATGAAACAACTTTTCAAGAGGAGAAATATTGTGAAGTGAAACCGAAGGAAGTCGATTAATGAGATAAACAGAGGTAGAGAAAATGTCACACCAATATTTAGGTGGCATCCAAGACTGAGAAATGAGGGTTCTCGCCATATCTAATATATGTCGGTGCTTTCGCTCTACAATACCATTTTGTTCGTGAGGTATGAGGGCAAGTGAATTGATGGTGATACCATGGGAGATAAGAAAATTTTAAATTGAAATCGATGAACTCACCACCATTGTCGGGTTCGACACATTGTATTTTACCAGTCAAAAGATTCTCAACTAGAGACTTGAAAGATTGAAACACAGAGCAAAAATCAGATTTATTACAAAGAGGAAATATCCAACAATATCTAGAATGATCATCCACAATACTTGCATAATATCTAAAACCATTAATTGAAACAATGGGAGATGGACCCCAAAGATCAATATGCAGTAATTGTAAAGGTTTTACAGTTTTACAAAATGAAGAACCAAAAGTAAGTTTAGTGCTTTTGCCCATGGCACAATCAACACACAAATTAAATTGTTTTGAACCTTGAAGATCAATACTGTTGGTTTGAAGAAGTTTGTGAATAACTGCAGTAGATGGATGTCCAAGTCTTCTGTGCCAAGTTGCAACAGGAGCTTTATTGGTGATGAAAGCAGAAGGAAATAGGACTTTACTTGACGAAGTGGAGAGATGAATGGGATACAGACCATGCTCAGTTGGACCTTTGAAAAGAGTCCTCCATGTTGCAATGTCCTTTACATAGAAAGCATTTGGAGCAAATATGAGTACACAGTTATTATCATTGACAAATCGATGGACACTAAGAAGATTGTGTTGTATTTGGGGAACATGTAAAATGTCTTTCATATGAAAGTTATGCAAGGAATTATGTGGTTTAACAGACGCAGAGCCAGTATGAAGAATGGACAAACCTTGGCCATTTCCTACAAGGACTTTGTCAGCTCCTTTGTAGTCTGAGTGTATGGAGAGATTGGAAAGATCATTCGTGAGATGATTTGAAGCTCCTGTATCAGCATACCAGTAGGATTCCTTTGATGAACTAGGACCAGGATAATTGTTAGATCCATTGTAGTAAGAAGGAGAGCCAAAGATATTGTGAAGTAGAACCATCGTACTATGAACCAGAACCATGATATTGAGAACCATGAGGCTGAGGTATAGCATCATTGATATTGGCAAGCATAGCTAGTTTAGTAGGTGGAATTTGTCCTACATAGGAGTGGTTCATCTGATTGTGACAATCAATTGCCAAGTGGCCAAATTTAGTACTGAGATCGACATTTTTATAATTGTGAGACATTATTGTAACCATTAGAGCTTTGCATTGTTGTAGCTAAATCCATTTCCTCTGCCGGTGTTGTTACTATTAGTGAAATTATTTCCTCTGCCTCTATAGTTTCCTCCGGCATTGCCTCTATAAAAACCAATTTGCTTGTAATTATCGAACCCTCTTCCTCTGCCAAAACTATTTGATTGATTTTGATTTTGATTAAAAGCTGCAAAAGCTTGCACTGGATCAGCTTGAATATTGCCTCTAAGATCTTGTATTGAAAGTTCCTCACTGATAATAAGACTATGCAATTCATCAACTTGTACTGGATCATTGTTCGACCTAGTCCTTATGGAAGTAGCAAAAGCAAAGATACTCCTCCGGAAGACCTCTCGGTGTATGAAAAACCATATCGACGAAACTTGTTCACCGATGCGCAAAGGCTATCGACAAGAAATTTAAGCTTCAAGATATATACCATAGTAAGATTCCCTTTCTTTAAAGATTGAAGTTGTGCCTTGAGTTGATTAATATGAGACCTTGAAAGAGTAGATAGCCTCTTTTCCAGTTGTAACCACA
The DNA here is from genome assembly GCF_015680905.1 of Coptis chinensis. Lineage (NCBI taxonomy): Eukaryota > Viridiplantae > Streptophyta > Magnoliopsida > Ranunculales > Ranunculaceae > Coptis > Coptis chinensis. Next base: position 5,102,234 of record NC_141456.1, on the reverse strand, counting down.
ATTGCCTTGATGAAGTGACACCAACAACATAAGGAAGTATTTCATTTGACAGAGTAGCGTTGATCCAGATCATTAACATCCGATCTCTTTTGAGCCATGTAGTGAAATTAGGATTGATCTTGTTTGTGGGATTTCCACATTCATCAATAATAAAACGAGAAGGGCAAATATCTGTACCATCTATATGTCCTAATAAATCGAAACTGATGAAAACTGGCATGATAACTGTTTTCCATAGTAAGTAATTCTCCCTATTAAGCTTCAGAGTGACTAGATTTGTAATGTTCTGAAAAGAATATGATGTATTACACGGTGGAACTGCCATTGGAATAGAGAAGTTAACTGAATTCAAACCTTGATCACTGATTGTTGAATGACTACGATCTTGATATAGAAATTGATTTCTCTGATCTGGAATTTGTTGATCTTGAATCGGATCACTTTGATCATTTGATTGACGATTAAGTTCATGTTGAGCTATTTGATCCATTGTTTGTTGAATAACACCGCATCCTATAAGAAGAAGGTTGTTGATTTTGATTGGTTCGAACCATTTTTCTTGATGATTTCTTGATATTGATACACGTAAAACACGTAAAACTATAAGAGGAGGTGAATCTCGATGACGATGAATCTAAATGAAGAGCGAATGATTGAATGATTACTTCAAATTGACTGAAGAAATCAATTTGAGACAAAGCTTCAAATTAGCTTTAATGGTGGATCAAATCGCACTGGGCGTAATGGCTCTGATACCACCTTAGAATATATTTTTCTCATTACTCAAAACAATCTTGATTACACCTTTATATAGCTGACATGAGTTAGTTAGTTACAACAGAATGACGTGAGTTAGTTAGTTACAACAGAATGTTCTAGAACTATCTTTGATGAGCTGGCTCTTTGTCTGAAGCTTCATTCTTTTGCTCAATTCAACCAAGGTATTGAATATAGTCATATACCAGCTCTGTACATTGTTTGATTGGAACTTGATATTTTGACTGATATGGATATTTTCAAACATCGGTTACAAGAATCGTGAGATAAATAATTACCTAAGTTTTGGTACGAGCTTATCATAGCTAGCTAATATGCTTTTAGTCAACGTCTTCTTTGCTCTTAGTCTAACCCAGTATGGATCCTACAGATGCATTTTAGAGGATACCCTGGAGACCTTTTAAGTTCTGTGAAGGCGAAGAAAGTGTGAAGTGGAGCTTCATAAATTCATTGAAGGAGGTAAGAATATAATTGTTTTAAACTGGTTTGTTTCAAAAGAGAAGCAGTACTAACAGTAGCAGCTAAAGTTGATGAATGTGCTTGGATATTTGGAGGTCTATATAGAAGATGAGTAGCAAGATAGGATTGTTTCATTGGGTGACAGTAGTAACTTTTCATACGACTCTCTATTATCCTAGGACTCTCTATTATCCTAGGACTCTTCCGACTCTCTATTTCAAGTATTAATATATTATCTAGATTTTCTCCTATTCTATTGGGTGACATTTTCTCCTAAATTTAAGGATAATGCTAAGCAGTAAAGAAAGTCAGGCAGCAAGCTAGGATAATGCTAAGAATTAGCATTAGATAGGAAGCAAGCTAGGATAATGCTAAGAATTAGCATTAGATAGGAAGAAAAGAATTACATTAAGAATTTAATAGATAGAGACCGCAGTAAAGAAAGAGAGGCAGCAAGCTAGGATAATGCTAAGAATTAGGATTAGATAGGAAGCAAGCAAGCTTGAATAATGCTAAGAATTAGGATTAGATAGGAAGCAAGCAAGCTAGGATAATGCTAAGAATCCAAAATCTTTGCTAAGTTAGCACCATCACTCTTGTCTGTACGTGCTCAGCTTGGATGACTAAATTTGAGCGCGAGAGATTCTTAGTGAAAATATGGACCAACTAATGAGAGGCAGGAATGTGTTCATTTTGTTGAGTACTGAGTACCCATTAGCATCGTGGTCCCTAATAAAAGAACTTTTACATAAATGATTTTTCGAAATCATTCAAATGTATCCATCATGATTGTCAAACTATAGGGTAAATTACTGGACTGGTGCCAAGGATACCCATATCGCCAGAGGCACGCCCACTATAATGAGTGTTAAAAATAGGTGAGTATTTTAGCCCCCGACTTTCGTTCATTTTGTACAACATGGATAACTTATAAGTCATCTAGTTTGAGAAGAACTCTGAGTGTTCTTGGTAAGTATATAGGAAACTCTTGAGCGCGAGAGATTCTTAGTGAAAATATGGACCAACTAATGAGAGGCAGGAATGTGTTCATTTTGTTGAGTACTGAGTACCCATTAGCATCGTGGTCCCTAATAAAAGAACTTTTACATAAATGATTTTTCGAAATCATTCAAATGTATCCATCATGATTGTCAAACTATAGGGTAAATTACTGGACTGGTGCCAAGGATACCCATATCGCCAGAGGCACGCCCACTATAATGAGTGTTAAAAATAGGTGAGTATTTTAGTCCCCCACTTTCGTTCATTTTGTACAACATGGATAACTTATAAGTCATCTAGTTTGAGAAGAACTCTGAGTGTTCTTGGTAAGTATATAGGAAACTCTTTGAGTTAAGCCTTTATAGCTTTGTTGAAAAACTGAGCTGTAAGTCAACTAATTAAGGTTTATTACAACACATATCCCGAGAAAATCAAGACCACCAGTTAAGCCTTTATAACTTTGCTGAAAAATTGACTTAGCTGTAAGTCAACTAATTAAGGTTTATTACAACACATATCTCGAGAAAATCAAGACCACCAGTTAAGTCCTTATAATTTTGCTGAAAAACTGAGCTGTTTTGTATTATAGATTTAAATTTAAATAGGTTAAGAAGACTCTGTAATCTTACCTTATATAATGTCATATGTAAATTTACATGCATAGTATTTTTTTCATATGAAAACTTAAATTTACATATGTAAATTTAAATTTTAATATATAAAAATATTATGCATGTAAATTTAAATTTTCCTATAAAAAAAAATTTCATATGAAAATTTAAATTTAAATAGGTTAAGAAGACTGTGTAATTTTACATATGTGAATACAAATTTACATAGGATGACATCAGCCCAGTTTGTCCTTAAGCCGAAATTATAAGTAAAGATTGATGATGTCAGCGGTCAGCCCGGTTTTCATAGGGGTATTTTGGTCTGTTTTGGTTTTGATGTTATGCTTAAAATAATAGAGAGGTTTTATGCATTTGTTCGCTCTTGGGGGGTTTTTGTATAACAATTTTTTGGTGAGAGAGATTAAACCCAAAATCTGAAATTAAATGTGACAATAACTGTTTGGGTGGTACGTGGCCACAATATTAGTGGTGGTAGATTCTACCACCCGCTGGTAAACAAATTCTGACTCCCAATTATATGCTAAATCAGTCCCAAATATCTTGGCCAAAGATTTACAAACTTTTACTTTATCATAATCTAATTGATCGACAAGGCTATCGATGTTAACAAGTTATGACAAATATAAAAATAGACAACTGACTACATGTATGACTAGCTAGATTTACGTGGCTCAGCAATACATTTTCTATAGCAAGTAGCAATAATGAATTAAAAAACATGAAACAAAAATGTGTTATTAACGTATAGCTGGATTATGAAACCTCGACTTTTAGCAGAGTAACGAAAATATGTTACACGACACGTAGAACAAACTACATTACCCCACACCTCATTTCGACTATAAGATATATTCTTAGCATCAGAATTGGATGGAGAAGAAGAAAGAACCCCGGACATCAGGGAGATAAGGGGATCAAACCCTCTTGCCCCAATAGCACATATGCACCTTGATCCTACAACAAATGGATGTAAAACATCGCGACACCCCATCCACATACAATTTATTTGTTTGTGAAAGAATGCGTACTTCAGAATTCAAAATCCATCCCTAAGATGATGGAGAAAAGCAAGAATTCAAATTCTATTCTACAAATACACATGAAAGATGGTATACTAATTAAGTAATAAGGTATTGTTTGGTCATGAAAAGATGAATCATTGATTTTAAGAATACGATGCTAGATTTGAATTCCATAAATACTTTGAATTATTGTCTAATTGTAACCAATAAAAAGGAATATCCAACTTTAATTATAATAATATAATGTACTGCACTACTTTAAAATGGATTAAGTCTCTTTTCTTTTTTATCAGTTTTCATCTTATCTTCCATATCATCAAAATTATGCTATCCACTTAGCATATACTAAACATAATCTAAAATTTAAGTTCCCTTATAGTACAACATTTAACGAACCCAAGTATATGCCCCTACTTTGCATCTTTTAATCGTGACCATTCCATGGTTTCAGGGAGATGCGCGACTTAGCTTGATAGAGAAGATTCCGATGCTTGTGATGTGCGATTATTTGTTGCAAAAATGACACACTGACACCACCGTATAAATATATGGAATATGGTCAGGTAGGGAGGATCACTGAAGACTTTGATAACACATTAGTACGACGGACATGAAGTTATATTCTTTAGATAACAATTGGTAATTGTTCTGCATTTGGCAACAGTGCATATTTTCATTTACTTTTAAGGTGTCGTGTACGCATATTCTTTATAAACAGAAGATAAATTTTCAAATAGATTCATTAATCACCCATCAACTCATTAAATTATCAACAATGTGTTGACTAATTTGTGGATTATACACACTGCTACCACTTTTCACCTCATCATTAGAAGAAGACCCAAATTAACCATTGAAGAAAAAGTAAACACATTACTTTTCACTTGGCTTTACTCCAACAAGGTCAGAAGGTTGCACAACTAGCTGCAAACAAAGCTATGTAATGATAATATTTTATGAATCAAACTAAGACATATATATGCATCCACAATTGTAGCAGCATGAGTTACAGAAAGTAGAAATGAAAAACATATCCTACAAAAAATTGATCTTTTTTATTAATCATTAACTCTTTGTCATGTAACCTTTTCTTGTTTGTTACAATGTCTCATGTGGGCGCGCTGCTTATTAAATTTGTGTCATGTGTACATAATCTGATAATCTTACAATACTATATTGAGAATTCATTTCATTCATGGTCAGGTTATTTTATTAACATTTCAAACATGAGACTAAATTAAAAATGTTTACGGATGTTAGATAGAATCTCTTGCAGGCTTGCAGCCACTAACTACTACGAGTGGAGATTAACATACCACTATAATACTTATCCAATTAGTGAAGTATCCACTAAGAAATACTGATTAGTGAAGTAACCAGTTTTAAGTCCATGTAATCAGAGTTTCGACGTAATTTGTTTATTGGACTAGCAAAGAAAGAAAAGGTCAAATAAATTTTAAAAAAAAATTGATAAAAGAAATTGATGCATATCTGACGTAGTTAGTTGTTCAATGATCCTTCTGGGAAAGAGTTCATTTTACATGAAGATTCGTGTTTAACACGTTGTGCAACACTATAATGCATGTACAGCTGAAAATCCATTGTATCAGCGAAAGAAAAGAATTGCTCAGATAGCTTTGTTTGACAGTTGACACTAATGTAGTAATGTATCAAATGATATTGATCCAAGTTGTTATTTCCTGGAGAATGATCACCAACATCATGAAGAGATTGTAATTGAGGATATATTCAAGGTGTGCCAATCTTTGGTTTCTGACTTTTTGAGCATGATCAATGCATGATATTCCTCAAAGATGAAAAAAAAATTATTTTTCTAAAAAAGAACTACAACAGCTTATCATCCGTTAAAGGTTGTAACTATTGTATGACACATACATGTAACATTCGGTTTTGCTTCAGGAAATCACCTACCTCAAAGTAAAAAAGTAACATACCTTAATCAATTCAGTCAGGCAGGATGTTCATTCAAGTTACGGCAGTCTTTTTTCACCAAAAAAAAAAGTTGTGGCAGTCTTTTAGATTAATGGGCCATGTGGCCATATGGGCTTTGGGCTTACGTTAGCATTTGAGTTGGCTTTGGATTTGACGCGGTTCAATATTCAGTATCTTGAGGCTAGTTTGTCCGTAGATTTGGATTAGGCTAGTTTGACCATAAGGCCCAGACGAGTCATTGGTTCTTGGGGTTCATGAGCAGGCTCGTCCACTTTCTTGGGTTGGGCTCCGGCTTGGTTAAATTCGAATTTCGAGTGAAAAAGTCAAAAAAGATGTCAATCAAATCCAATGCAAATTTGCAATCAACACAAATAAAACCTAAACCCTGCATCACATAACTATATGGAGAACACTAGGTGGGATCTTCAAAGATTATCTATGAACGTGTGATGTTATATTAATTATTCTAAAAAATATTTGTAACTATATATGCAGAACTATTATATATGAATATTATATTGATCACTCATCCAAATTTCTTATAACGTGAAAACCCCACTATCCATTAAAAAAAAAAGTACTTACCCTTGATAAAACTCTTCAACTTCATTTTGTTGTTTAATAATAGAAGTTAGATTAAAGTTTTGTGAGATTACCTAATAAGGCGAAGTTCATATTGAAGCTACTTGAATAGAAAGGTGTTCCCAATCATACGAAAAAAGATAAGATAAACACTATTTTAAATGCAAAACTATACTTATCGAGACATTCCTACAATATATAACACAACTATGTTTTGAGGTTAGTTTAATGCTTCATTCAATTGGTGATCAAATTAAGGTCAACATAGATGGGGCTTCTAGAGGGAACCCAGGTCCAGCTAGGTTGGGTGGATCCTTTAGAAATGTTCATGGTGATTTTGTCTTACTCTTGAGCAAGGGTATCGGAATTGTGGACAGCTATACAGCCGAGTGCATGGTTATATTGGAGAGTGTGGAGCTTGCCCTTTCAAAATGATGAAGCAATCTCTAGGTGGAATCATATTTGGCAGCAGCTGTCATAGCTTTTAAGTCATGGGGCATCCCTTGGCAACTCCTATGTAGATGGAAAATTTGCACGGCGAAGGTGCAAAGCTTGAATGTGTAGCACAACTGGAGAGAGGCTAACCTAGTCGCAGACTAGACGGCAAAATTTGGATCTTTCTTAGCTGAGAATGAGGCTTTTGTATCAAATAACAGACCCCCATGGCTATATGAATGGGAGGTTCCATATGGTTGCTATTTTAGAATATCTTGAACCTACATCGTATAGCATGTAGGTTCTACCACTCCTGTACAGTTCTTTTATTTCATTTCTTTCCTTAATTCAATTTACACTACCAAGCAAAAAAAAAATGTTAGTTTAATGCATTTGCATCCAGTTTCTGATTTTCAATTCCATTATTTATTTTTTGATGTTAGTTCAATGCAGTTGCATTTAGTTTTTGATTTCCGTTATTTATTTTTTTAGGGTAGTTCAATGCATTTGCATCAAATTTCCTATTAATTGTTCTTTGAGGTCAGTTCAATGAATTTGCATCCAATTTTCGATTTTTTGTTAATTATTCTTTGAGATTATTTTAATGCATTTGCATCCAGTTTTTGATTTCTCATTTATTATTCGATAAGGTTGCATTTGCATTTAGTTTCTGATTTTCCGTTAATTATTGTTTAAGGTTAGTTCAATGAATTTGCATCCAGTTTTCGATTTTCTGTTAATAATTTCTTGAGGTTAGTTTAATGCATTTGCATCAAGTTTATTTTTATAGATTAGTTCAATGCAGTTGCATCCGGTTTTCGATTTCCCATTAATTATTATTTAAAATTAGTTATACGCATTTGCATCTTGTTCCCAATTTATAGTTAATTTTTCTTTGATGTTAGTTAAATGCAGTTGCATCCAGTTTCTGATTTCCCATTAATTTAATCATTGAGGGTTAATTCAATGCATTTCCAACCAGTTTTCGATTTCCCGACAATTATTTTTTTATGTTAATTTGATGTATTTGCATAAAAGTTTCGATTTCCCGTTAATTATTCTTTGAGGTTAGTTTAATGCAGTTGTATCCATAGTCCGATTTCCCATTAATTACTTTTTTAAGATTAGTTTAATGTTTGTATTTGCATCAAGTTTCCGATTTTCCGTTAAATATTATTTGAGGTTAGTTCGATGCATTTACATCCAGTTTTCGGTTTCTTATTAATTGTTCTTTGAGCTTAGTTTCATGTAGTATTATATATATTTTAAAATATTTGTCATTATTGGTTTGCCGTTATTTTTTTATTATTTTTTTTTATACATGTGAGCTTGCATTTTAGAATATGAATTGTGAAAATTTTTCTATTATATGTTTTATGATGTTGTTTTTTTATATAATTTAATTTTATATATATAATTTGTTTTAGTTTATATATATATATATATATATTATAAAATTAGAAATTACATTATAGTGTTGAAAAAAAATTCAAAAATTCAAAAATTTAATTAGAATATGTTGTAATTACTGTGATTTTTTAAATCATTAACAATGACTAAATGTCTAAATCCCAAAGTGGATGATGCATTAAATCTATCCAACTTTATTTGTTTAGGCCCATATAGACATATAGTGCATATACAATACAATTTTATTTGTTGTCCGCTTAGTTCTGAGTGTACACTGTTACTTATTTTATGATTAGCTGACTTTTATTTTTTCTTTTTGTCCCAGTCACATGTGTGGTTAACAAATATAGAAAGTAAATGTTCAGGCAACTCAATTTGTTTTTTCCTTCGTTATTTCATTGTCTTTTTCTAAAAAAAAAAATTTGCTATGTTAAACTTCACCTAAGATTAGTGTGGAAATTATTCTTCGTGGCGTAAGAGTTTTAGGAAAATCGTTTTCAGTAGAAATTATTGTTTTTAGCAATTTGGTTTAGGAAAAGTTGGAGAATCTATGAAAATCTAGATGGGATTGTTTACTTCTTTATATCATATTTTTTTACTAATTAGTAATAGAGTTTAGAAAAAACTGGAGTCTAGTGCTCTAATTGTCTGATTTTTCATATTAGTCTCATACTTTTTAGTAATTAGTCAAAGAGTTTTACAAATATTTGGAGACTCTGTGAATGCTCAAAAAATAGAGCCAAGAGGGTACAACTATAATATATATCTAAAGACCAGAGAAAATAGCACCATATATACACACACACGTAAGCGTGTCTATGGATACCCGTTTAACCGGAACTAAAAATCGAAATCAGAGAAAAAATTATGGTCCCGGTTCTTATTTTTAGGAACGGTTTAAAAATGAGTACTAAAAAAACCAGACCATATAGAATTGAAATTAAATGGTTTTTTAATCAGAAAAACCAGACCAGAACTGAAACTAGACCGGAACCGAACGTTATCGTACTTTTAATATAAAAAATATCAAAATAAATAATATAAAAACTCAAAACGTTCATTTATAAATTACTAAAATTTATTTATTAGTGTAATATGTAGTTTTCATACTATTTAATGTTATAAATAATATAAAAATAAAACTTACAATCTTAAATATATGGTTTTATTTAACTTATTATTAAATGACATAATTATTTATATCAATATTTAAAAAACGATTCGTGTGCGGTATTTTTGTGTTTTTAGTACATATTTTTTAATAAAATCAATAAAAAAAAAGTATGTAAATAGTAAATATCTTAAAAACTGAAATAAATAACTTGAACCGAGAACACCCGCTAGGAACCGATGGTTATGGGTATGGTTCCACAATTTTAAAAACCATAATGAACTGGAACCGTAAAATTAAATGGTTCTTGGTTCTTACACCACTAAGAACCGGACTGTTGACACCCCTATACACACAGACTAACTAGTATGTGCACATACTACCAAACAAGATTTACAATTAAGGAAATGATTAAATAGTATTACCCCCTTCCCCCATACTAGGGGTGGGAATTTGGCCCTAACAACCTTAACCCGGCCCTGACCGACCCGACCCTAAGCCCTATAAAGCCCTCACAACTAAAGCCCTCACAGAGTTTAGGGCAGGGCCAACCCGACTCTAAGGTCTTCTAGGGTGGGGCTAGGGCTAAGGTTCAAACATAGGCCTAACCCTAATTCACCCATACATAAAGCTCTAGTTATAGTTTCACATTTTCACTATAAATACACGTACCATAATTGTCCAACTCTTTGTTAAATATTTTAAATTAAAATAACATTGTCCTTTGTAATTTATCACTTACACCCAAGGGTACTTTCAATAACTTGTCTTATATAACAAAAACTTGTCAACCTATCTAGCAGCCATGAAGAACAATAAACACTAACTTAATAAAAAAAAAATAAGACTTTATTCCTTTGATCATCAAATCAAAGTCTAGAACTTATTATTCTCAATTTATTTTCCCACTTACTTCTTATAAATTATATTTTTATTCACATCCAAGCCAAGTCTAGAACTAAAGGTTTTCGGCCACACCATTAAAAGTGAAATACGAGAGGTAAATTTGTAACACGTAAACCAAAAAACAATCTTTGTCTGAAAAATGGCATTTGTAAAACGAAGAAAATATATAGGCTTGGCCTTAAAACCCGACCCTAAAACCCGGCCCTAAAGCCTTTAAAGAGGGCTTAGGGTAGGGTCAGGGCTTGAGATTTAGACTTGTGGCCCGGCCCGACCCAACCCTATACTGACTTTAGGGCCGGGCTTACCAGGCCTTAATATCTAAAAGACTTTTAAATATTTAGGGCCGGGCTAGCCCGACCTGGCCCATTGCCCACCCCTACCCCATACACAGTCAACCCAATTTAATGTGTATTTGGAGGGTAGAGACCCTAATTTCCTATTTAGGGGGAGGGGTAATACTTATTTAACCCTTAAGAAAATAAGAAGTGTGAACTCAAAAACTCTCCAAGTTAAGGCCCTTTGGGCCCAAAATCTAGATGGTCCATTTAATTGCCCAAGTGTAGCCCTATGTGGAAGATTCGCTAGATATTTAAAATTTTAAATGGAGAGATATCTAGAATGTCCTTGGGATGTATACGAGATATCTAGAATGTTTATAGAAAAGTGTATATATTTTCTAATAACCATTGGATGTATGACGTGTTGTAATCTAGATCGAAGATTCATTCCGTTATAAATAGGGGTGGGGTTCTCATTTGTAAGTGAAGTTTGAGTGAATAGTATAAGTGCCCATCTGAGTTTACATCCAGATCCATGAACTGCTGTGGTACTTGAGTACCTTAACACTACAATCTCTCCCATTATTTCTCTCTTGCTTAAATTATCTCGAAGAGCCTCTCTTTCTTGAACATGAAGACAAGTAAGACTTTTTTACTTTGTAAGAGCATCTCCAATAGAGGGTGTATATATACACCTCCACATAAGTGTCATATAGGATATAGGTGCTATTAGGATTTTATAACTCCTCTTACACACTAATAATTTCCACACCTAAAATGGTATCCAATGCAACAAAGTTTATGAGTTTATAAAATTAAAAAAATGAGAAAAGACGACGGTCAAAGTCCGTCGCAAATTGGTTTAACTAAAAAGGAAATAAAATGCATTGTCACTTCGAGTAACACTCGTGGACTTGAAATAAAACGCATGTCACTTCGAGTAACGTCCATGGTTAACTAAAACTGACGCAACCGATAAATGACAGTCTTTGCCCGTCGCAAACGTTACAATTTTCAAAAAAACAAAAAATAGAGATGAGTTTATGTAACATCCGAATTTTGTTTTAGTTGGGACGTTAGTTCAAGTGGCACCCAAGATGTTTATTAACTAATAGCAGGATGGAATTCCCCACTCTCTCTATTAACTATTAGCTTATCACCTGAGATTTACACCCCCCATTGAAAACAAGTTTTTGACATTTAGAGTGTAAACTTTACACTTTAAACAATTTACACCTCCCATTGGAGATGCCCTAAGGTGTTCTCATATATATATATATATATATATAGAGAGAGAGAGAGAATTCCTCACCTTCAATCCCAACTATAACTGATTTTGTCTAGTTACATAGGCCAAGTTATCAAATAAAAGCTACAATTAATAATTTGCAACAATTAACACTTGAGGTATTAATACTTATAAAAATCTATTTAGACTCCCTTAATAACTCTCTAGGGACTCTATATCTTAGGTGGCATCCAAATTATATTTATATTTCCAAAAATCAAAAAACAAAAATAGAAACAAATAAATAACTAATATCTTACCTAATTAATTAGCTAAAACTCAATATAGTAACAAACAAATAATAAAAAACTTACCTATATTTCATCAAACAAAAATGAAATAAAAATCAACGCCCAAAAAATTCACCTTCTTCATTATCAATCATCTCTATCTTTTTCTTGTTACAAAGTTTCACTTTTTATCACTTTAGTTTATATTAATTTTGAATGGGGATTTTTTTTTTTTTTTTTTTGTATGTTCTCTATCTATTGACGTGAACAAATGTATGAAGAAAGATGATGGAAGATGAATGTTTTGAATATAAAAATGGTGTGACTTAAAATAAAGATACAGTAGAAAAGAAAATTAATTAATATTATTCAAAAAAAAATTTTGCGTTAAGTAAAATTGTATTTTTTATTTTTATTATTATTTTTTTTGTAGAAATATTGGTAAGTTTATTTTATTTATTTGTTACTATTTACGATTTTAGTTATTTAATTAGGCAAGTTATTAGTTATTATTTTGTTTCTATGTTTATTTTTTGATTTTTGGAAAGAAAAAGTGGGATTTGGAGGCTTGTAGGAAATGGAGTCCCAAGAGAGAGTTATAGAGTAAAAATGCTCTAATACTTACATAAAAAAAGACTACAAAACTTGCAAATTGTATAAGCAATATAATGTTTCTACTTTCTATGTATGCTACATTTTTTTTTGGTAATTTGAAATTTTCATTATTATACAGTGCGATAGGTACAGGTTGCAGTTACATCTATGAAAAGTAAAACATTTATACAATCTGGCGGTGTAGAGAACCATAAAGAAAGTTCCCTCATATCTAAATTGGATAGACTTGCAGGCAGATTTGAACGAACAACTTCTGGATTACCCCACCAAGTTGAATCACTTGCTTGTTGTGATGCAAGTTTAGTCATAGCGTCTGCGACAAATTACACTCCCTATACATCCATTTCAAGATATAAGTTGGGTTCAAATTGAACAACTCTTTTATATCACCAATGACAGCACGGAGCTCCCATAGAACTTCGGATCGGAGCATTGAGAAGTAATACATTGGTATATATACTTGGAATCAGTCTCAAAGATCACATTTGTAAGTCCTAGTTTATGCGACAGTTGCATACTAGTGCGAAGTGCAATAATTTCAGCTTGCAAAGTTGATCCTGTACGCATAGGATAAGCAAATCCAAGCAAGAACTTACCAATGACATCATGCAAAACTCCTCCAGCACTGGTAGGTCCTGGATTACCCAGAGATGAACCATCCACATTGGTGGGGACATCCAATAAAGAGGAATTGTTCTTTTATCATCCCGAATGGAGTTGGAAGCTACGTTAAGATGGAGTAGATGTAGTTCCTGTGCAAACTTTTGACTCAATCGAATAACAGTCAGAGAATTAGGCCTACCATGTACTGCTTGAAACCGGAATTTATTGCGTTCAAGCCACAACTGCCACATTGTGGTGGCAAAAAATATCAATAGATAGGTGGAATCAATGTCTTGAGCAAGGACTTTGAGAACATCTGCCATCCAAGAATGAAAATTGACCTGCGATGCTTGGTTAACAGTATGACAGAAATTAAGATCAAACCATACCGCACGAGCAAAAGAACAATCGACAAAAAGATACATAGCTTATTCATCTTTATCAATGCATACATAACAATATGGGTCAATATTGAATGATTTTGCTGCTAGTAAATCAGCCGTGGGAATTACACCTTGTGCGTCTTGCCATAGAAAAAAATCGAATCTTGTTAGGCACCTTTAATGACCAAATCCGCTTATACAAAGTTGCTGGAATGTCCTCTGTATGATTTCTGTACCCACTTTGCTACACACAAAATGACCGTCTGTATGATTTCTGTACCCACTTTGTTACACACAAAATGACCAACACATCAAAATCAAAGTTGCAAACTCACATAACAACACGTCATTACGTGCCGCCAATCCCCATCTTATAGTTAACAAATGAGAAAAGCGACGAACACATGGCACAAAATGGTGGGCAGACTAAAAAAACGCTTAGTCACATACCCATTTTTCACTTTCTCCAGACTTGTCCATTTTTCTTGTCCAAAACAAACATTCCAGTTCTCTCATTCTCAATGATGCAATATCAACCCACACATTCATTCTCTCATTCTCTTTCAACACAAGACAAAACAACAGAAACAATGTCATTAAGAAGACTAGAACAAGAACAAGAGAAGCAATCTTCTTCTGTTACACTTCTTCCTTCTTCTTTCAATGATGAAAAATTGCCCATCTTGTCTAAAGATTCTAACTTTGTTAACAGCAGTTTTAGTACTAGTACTCAAAACCAACAGAGAAGAAGAAAGGGTCCTAGTAATGCTTCTTTTTCTCCTCAACTTTCTCGACAACAGTCTTTTAGAAGAGATGTTGGGCATGCTGCTGCGGAGACTTTTTTGCTAACTCGCCTTACTTTTACGCTCTTACGATACCTTGGGTAATCCTACTACTATTTTTCTCTAATCTGTTTTTTTTTTTTTTGTATAAAGTTTGTTTAGTTGATTTGTAGAACTTGAATTTCATTTGGGGCTTTGGCTGTTTTGTTAGTTTAGCTTGAATTGGTATGTGAACACTGTTAGAACTTATAATTAGTTTATGTTTATCTGTTCATGTTGAAATTAAAATGAGTTACAATGTTCATTAGAGTTTACAACCATGGCGTCCAAGTGCTGTACTATTTTTCTAAGGATTGTGGCATTTTGCGCATTTTAGTCTTTCTACAAAGAAATTATAATTTGCTGTGATGTGGGCAGTGGGCAAGCTCTCTGAAAATATCCCATCATGTGCACTACATAAAAGCTGGCCAAAGAGGTTTGTCAAACTGCGTCGGCAAAAGAACAGTCCCAGAATAGGTGCTCATATATTTGGCCAAACATAGTAAATCATACTTACCTTAGCTTTGATAGTTGTACTCGTTACTTTTCATTATATGCTTTTTACTTATTTTTTATATAGGATTGTAACAGATTGAATGATATTGTTCTAGCGCAAAGATAATCAATGGTCCTCTTTTACGCAGTTGTGTTGTAGTTGTAACCTGCTACATACTTTTGTCTTGTTTCTGGAAATGCATTTTGATCATTTATTTTCTTTCAGGGTAGGCTATAGGTGGATCATAAAGTTTCTTGCGCTTGGCTGTTATGCCATGCTTCTAATGCCAGGTTTTCTGCAAGGTAATGTGGAATTTCTGCCTGTTACTTTTAATGTGGCATTGTGCCAAGTTAGTTATGAAGTTTTATTTCAAGAATTGGGTTTTAAGGCTGCTTTTACTGGAATTCAGTAAGCAAAATTTAATAAGAATAAGAGAAACAGAGAGAGAAGATAAATTGGGATGGGGAGTGCAACATTTAGTTTTTCGTAGGCTGCATCTTTCTAGAATCTATCTAAATGTGGTGGTCTTATTTATGCCCCCTGCATACTAAAGCCACCTATGCAACATAATGAAATGGAAATTCATTATAGTTTTCATATCTTAGATTACCGCATAGTCCACATTTTTTCAGAGCTTAACAGAATTCTGTGGTCATTTGCAGTTGGATACTACTATTTCTTCTCAAGTCAGGTCCGCAGAAGTATAGTTTATGGAGAACAACCAAGAAATAGGTACAGCTTTAACGATTTTCTGTACTTTATCTATTTGGACTGATCGGACACAAACTATTGAGTGGATTCCCTCAAAACTAATTATTCAATGTTTTTATAGGCTTGATCTGTATCTACCTGTAAATTGTGAAGGACAAAAGCCAGTCGTTGCATTTGTAACTGGTGGAGCATGGATTATTGGGTAAGCACTTTTCTTGAAATTGTGGGTTGAATTTCTTTTAGTTTAAGACTTATGTGGAGTTGAGGAAAATATTTAAAAAGTAAATGTACATGTTTAATAAGGAATCTCAATCCAGAACTGTTATGGATGGTATACCTGAGAATGAAGAACCAAAATGTATTTCGTACTTAAAAGATTAAAATTGAATCTGAGGCTTTTCTTTACAGGGAAAAATGATGAAGATGTTACTTGTAGGCTTTAAAACATTTGCATAAACAGTCTTCTGGCATTTTATCCACCTAGTTCAATACCTCAAACTGATAGTTTTGGTCAAACTCTTATTGACATTTTCTTCTACAGGTATAAAGCATGGGGTTCTCTTTTAGGGAGACGGTTGGCAGAAAGAGATGTTATTGTTGCGTGCATAGATTACAGGTGATCTCTAAATGCACGTAACAGTAGGGATGTTATCAGTTGCATGCTGTACCCAAAATGCACGTAACAGTCTTTACATAGTTACATCCATATTATACCATGACACAACCTAGGCATGTGGAAAATTCCAGATACTAACCAACTTAATTTGGCATGAATCTTCTAATCCTTTTGGTTACAGTATTAACATTGAGAATATGTGTAGTATAACCTGATTATACACTTTATTGTTTTTTTTGTATCATTTTTTTAATTAATTAATTTTTTTATTTTTTTAATTATTTTTCTAAAGACAATAAGACTTTGCTATCATAGAGTTAAATTGTTGTTTAACAAATGTACCAGCTAAATCCTCAATGTTCACAAGTTCAATTACATGGACATGCCATATTTAAAAAAACAATCAATGTCGGATACGTATCCACGTGTCCGTGTTGGACACACACAGACACATATTGTATGTGATATACCTTAATTTTTTATATTTCGCCGTGCCAGTCAGACACTTCGTATCCGTGTCAATGTAACTTAGTTCACAAGTCACAACTAACCTCTGATGTGGCAAAAGCACCCACCTCCACAAACATGCATATGTAACAACTTGAAAGGCGGTTCAGCCATAGTGGTTTAAGTGGTCATGCCTAAAACTATCATGAAATTAAGTTATCAACTGATCTAGGATTGTTGTTATCTTTCTAAATTATAGCTTCTTCTTTCGTCCGCCGTCTTCTCTTCTGATCTGTGGTTAACTATCAACTAGCTCCGACCCACTTTATAGACCTTATCCGCCTAGGCGCCTACTATTGGCCTCTTAATTATGTTAATAGTTTAATGCTTTCTATTTGCTTTCAGAATATAACTAACTACCCATTGGAATTTGGCATGAGGAACCTTTTCTTGTATTATTTTGGATCCTTGCTCATATATGATTAAGACTGTTAACTATGTTTACGAATAGATGTTTCTACCTTCTATTCATGTGCAAAGATGTCGTGGTTGTTGTTGTGTACAGAAATTTTCCCCAGGGGACAATCAGTGATATGGTGAAAGATACTTCCGAAGGGATTTCATATGTCTGCAATAATATTGCTGAATATGGAGGTGATCCTAATAGGTAACCACTTTATGTGTCTTATATTTGGTAACTTATATGCTAATATTTTAATGTTTAGTAGTGGTTGTTCACTTGTTCTTGTAGGATCTATTTAGTGGGGCAGTCAGCAGGTGCACATATAGCTGCATGTGCTCTTATGGAACAGGCAATCAAGGAATGTGATGAAGGAGAGAGTGTGTCATGGAGTGTGTCCCAGATAAAAGCTTATTTTGGTATCTCTGGAGGGTAATTATTGTTGGTTTGGCATGATATGGAGGATATGATTACATATTCTTACTGAATCCCCATAAGAACTGATAGAACTAGACAATGCTAACAATCCAAAATCTACCCTAAGGACTGAAGTTTTGTGACACTGTCATTTGAGAAAGGCTTACTGTGGCAGTATGCTTTGTCTTCAAAATTATGATCTGGTTTTTAGTAGCTAAACAAGCTTCAATGGTTAACAAGATTGTAGTCTCTACTCGATCTACTCGTGTTGAGAAGATCTTAGATGCTACCAACAACTACAACAAGAAAACAACAAACGCTATACCAATGACATAGATCATGTTTTCTTTGCAGTTGCATACTTGCATTCATTACCTCTGGTGGATTGTTTGATTCTATTGTTTTCACTTTTGCTTTCTACTTGTGTGTATTTCCAATTTTACTTCTTTTAACAGGTACAACATATTTAACTTAGTAGATCACTTCCATGGACGAGGCTTATATCGTTCTGTCTTTCTCAGGTATTGACAGTCATCTGTACTCATGAATTCTATTAATTATTACTTTCTTTGGCACTGACACTTCAAAAGGTCATAACAGCATAATGGAAGGGATGGAATCCTTGCGGAGGTTTTCTCCTGAAGTAATGGTACAGGACCCAATTATGAAAAATGCAGTTTCTCTCCTGCCTCGTATTGTCCTTTTACATGGAACTTCAGATTATTCCATACCATCCGATGCCAGGTGTTATTCTTGTCTCTGTAAAGTGCGAGTACTATTTATGTTCTATTTCAAGTAGGATTTTGTTATGCATTTTTAGGAATGTCTTATATTATAAAGTTTCTTTGATAAGTTTCTTATCATGAATGCATCTTTTCAATTCACACAGATCCACAATGAGAATAGTTTGAGCATTGATTTAAGCATGTAAGGCAAACTTAATTTCTGATACTGTTTAAGTGACCATCCCACTTAAGGTTGGGATTCCAAAACTAATACACCAAATTCTAGTGATGGTAGATGACGATGGGAAAATAAATTCTACACTGTTCAACTATCTGATTGATTAATACTGCACTCTTCCCAATCCCATAATTGCCATATGATTGTACTGAAGTGCCGTAAGATTCTTGTTGTCGAGATATGACTCCTCTCCTGCTCTTCAATTTTTTTTGTAGCATGAGACGAGTTTTATGAAGTGTCAGAGGTTATTACTTATATTGGACAACAGTATCTAAAACGAATCCACTATTAGACAATGAGCACAATGTCAAGGAGTTTTAATCCTTTACTAATTAGGTGGCCTTATAAACAGTTTGTGATCGTTTTCAAAGAATATCAAATTTTCATTATTAAAATTGCTAAGAATCCCCGAAGTGTAATGATGGACATTAGAGATATACACTGCATTTTGGACTGTACAAACGCTGTTTATGAACTAATTTTGACCCCTTTTTGTTGCCAAGTACTGTCGCAAGTAGTGAAAAATGGAATTCTGTTGTAACTTCTCATTCTGGTTTAGAAGTCCATCTCTGCTTTTATCCATAATTGCTATATTGACCTCTTCTACTTTCAGTTGAGTGATTGCTCAGAGTTTTACATGCTATTAGCAAGTAGTAATGCATTTTTTATGCAGTGAAACATTTGCTGATGCTCTTCAAAGAGTTGGGGCTCAGGTTGAATTGATTTTGTACAAAGGAAAAACGCACACAGATTTGTTTCTTCAGGTAAAAGGTCAATATGAAAGGCTCGTTCTTCATTTTTCTTAGTTGCAAGTTAGTTGTGAGCAATGCATTCTCACATTTTTCTTTGTCCAGATATAAAAGCAGTATGCTTAGATATGAAAATACATACTTCGATTTAGGTTATAGCCTTATAAGTAGAAATTAGTAGAAAATGAGGATCCATGTTAGAGGCTCTACTAATTGGATTTAAGGCATGGACCGTGGTGATGATGACATATATCTGCAGTCCTGCTGATCAGCCAGGGGCACTTGCTAGCATGAATGTGTAGTACTTCATAACATGCTTTGTTATTTGGATACACACGTAACAGAATTTTACTATTGCAGGATCCGTTGAGAGGTGGAAAAGACGAGCTGCTCGAGGACTTACTTTCTATCATTCACGCTGGTGACACAGAAGCTCCTGCCAAAAATTCCTTTACAACTCCAATAAAGCGCCTTGTTCCTGAATTCATGTTGCAATTAGCTCGCAAAATAAGCCCCTTCTGAGCATTTTGAGTATCAATATTAATCCTCACCTTTCGATAGGTGTTTGTATAATGTATATGTTGTGAGATCAGTTAGTATTGTGCCTCCCATAGTTTTCTCAGTTTTCCACTCCATTTAGTGTATACCGGCCTGTTGTACCCATATAGTGTCTGACTGCAGTAAGTCCATACTTCAGAGCTTATCTCATCTTCATGATTGATTTCAATCGTGTTTTGGGATTGCTTAATTTGTTATTATTACTGAGCAAGCCGAATAGACAGTTTATTCCCCCCACAAGTAGCTGATGTGTTTATAAAGTAGAAATAGTGATTAGGTTTCCAGAGCGCTCTTATATTTTGCCTTTATAATAAGTTCTACTTGAAGGTAACCAAAATTTTGCAGTCAGCAAATGGGTGCATTGTTTTTTTAGCTGTACCTCTAGGCTCTATCTTTTGCATCTCACCTCCCTAAGCCTTGCTCATCTGATTTTTGGTATTACTCAATTGTCTTTAATCAGCGTAGGGTGTGTTTGATGCACAAGGGAGTTGGTACAATTTTCACTGGAGTTTCTTGCCATTAAAGCATTCCATGGCATTTGTCAACTTCTTCAAGGTTTGATAGAGAAATCTTCCACAAAAATATTACAATGAACTCTAGGCCATAAAAATTGAAGTATTACAATGTTCTCGAGGCTGGGGGAAGTGCCCTATGCTCTATTTGAAATTGTCCACTACAGTGTCGGTTGCTAGGGGGAAAAAAACTCCCCATTTCCCATTTCCCATGAGCCATGCGAACCAAGTGTCCTTGCTGAAGTTCCCAACGAGGTTGCATGCAACCTTCCACCTATCCAGTTTCCAGTAGCAAAATCATAAGCAAACACATCACTACTCATTGATTGAAAATGTTTACTCGCCAAAAGCCCAAAACAAGTCTATAGTTTAGATATTTGGGTGTATGTTGTCGGCTTTTAGTCCATATTTCGCTCGTTTTTCAGCCCATCCTAATAAGCGATTGCTAGACCACTGTATGATATATGTGATCTTCTAATTCTGCATGAAGTATTACTGTATGTGGCTTACGCGTCCCTTTCCAAATCTGAAATGGTCTGCGCATCTCACCAGGTTTTCTCCTTATTCGGCTCTCTATATAGGGTAATTTCTGTATACAGTTATTTGGTTGTTTAGGATTGTATAAGACAGGTATGGAAAGCAGTGCATCATGTGTTTTACTCCTTCCCAAAGAGCTATGGGAGCGAGCTGATGATATTACCAAGCCTGAAAGATTATATACTGTTCAGTGCAGTTTGTCGATCATGGAGATCCATTGCAGCAGAGAATCAACATTACCTTCATCGACTACCGTGGTTAATGATCTCTCGAGATAAAGGTACACAAACCGGCACATTCTATAGTTTATTAGAAGCCAAATTCTATAATCTTAAGCTGACAGATTTAGCAAGTGAGTTTTTGCTCCGGGTCATCCCAATGCTATTTAATAATGGCAAATCGCGATGGTAATTTTCTCTTCAACCCATTTTCCCAAGATCATATAAGTCTTCCAAGACAATATGTGCCAATTAGTGACTATCATCCTAGACAGTTAACGGATTTAAGGTACTATTTTCGTAAGGCTATTCTATCATCAATGCCTGGAGGCACTTTACAATTTGTAGTTGCAGCATTATGTAACAGAGTTAGTATTATTGAGATGTGTAGACCTCACGACCCAGAATGGTCGGTTTTTGGTACTGATAAGAAAGAAGATGAAGAATATGTACCGTGGGAATATTTGTCTGATGAAGAGGATCAAGTAATTGTACAGTATGTAACTGTAAAGGAACTTGGTGATGACGAATTATTTTCAGACATTTTGTTCTATAAAAGGATGTTATATGGCTCAACCCGGATGAACGGACTGGTGAGCTTTCAGTTGCAGGATTCAAGCCTAATCGGATGTGGAAATGTATTGAGCGTGCGACCCATGAATAGGCCCATCGAGGCATCGATACAGATGAAATAATTGCCACCTATTTGGTGGAATCATGTGGAGATTTGTTGATGGTTTATAGATTTTACAACCTCATCTTTAAAGAACTAATGAGCAAACGTTTCACCATAAAGTTCTTGGTATTTAAACTTGACCATTTAAATGAAGATCTTTTTGAGTGGTCTCAGGTGGAAAACCTGGGTGATCACATGTTGTTTCTAGGCAAAAATTCCTCTATCTCGGTCTTTGCTAAGGGTATACCTGGATTTAAAGGTAATTGCATCAATTTTACTGACGATGCATGGCTGGCCTTACTTTTGTTTAGGCCCTGATCCCGGGCATTTGGGTTCAGACAATGGCGTCTTCTATATGGATGATGGACATATCGAGTCCTTTTTCCCTCTTGACAATAATCCTCATTCATTAAAGTCTTAACCTATCTGGATCACACCAAGTAATATACTTGCTGCAAATGAAGTGCTACCATGCAATGGGACCTAAAACCTTGTGGTGGGAATGTAAGTTTGCAAAATAGATTTTGGAAATGGATGGTTGGAATCTCATTGTTATGGAAGGCAAAAACAACAATATAATTTCAGGAGGCGTCAGAAGCTGCTAACTGAGAATCTCCATTCAGCATATTAGTTTTTTGTTTAAGGGAACTAGCTAGGTCCAGTAAGCAAAGCTATTAGAGTTGCTTATGGGGAATCAGATGGGCACATGGACAACACAATTATAGATCTAAACACTCTGAAGAACCTAGGCTTGATGAACACTAAAGCTAGAATGGCGCCCAAAATGCTAGAATGCTACTGGTATTTGCCTCCTAGCTAGAGGTATTCTGAGGATGAATGCAGATGGGGCTGCCAGAGGCAATCTGGGCATAGCAGGATGGGGAGTGGTCTTCAGGGATCATGATGGTACAGTCAAAGGCACTTACATAGGCGGACTAGGAGTGGCAACGAACTATGAGGCAGATTGCACAGCTATCATACAGGGCCTAAACATGGCAGCGCAATTCAACAAGGGTGGCAACACATATGGGTAGACACTGATTCGGTTGCTGCAAAAGCATTTCAAGCAGCCAACAAGGTTCTATGGAAGTTGAGAGCACAATGGAACAAGATCAAACACTCCCGCATTTGGCTCCACTTCCCCAGCTCTTGGGGAGAAGTGAACTTCGCAGCAGATACAAGTGCCAACAAGGGAGTGCAGCTGAACAAAGGATCAAAACAATGGTGGAATCATAAATCGCCATTCCTTAAAAAAGGTAGAAAACCCGGACTTAACTTACTAATTACTATACGTTCATCCTCTAGTGTAGTCATGTACAAGTCACTCAAAACATGTTTCTTTTGTAAGTTTGTTCCCTTGTAACATTATTATT
This sequence comes from Coptis chinensis, assembly GCF_015680905.1. Taxonomy (NCBI): domain Eukaryota; kingdom Viridiplantae; phylum Streptophyta; class Magnoliopsida; order Ranunculales; family Ranunculaceae; genus Coptis; species Coptis chinensis. Next base: position 5,078,994 of record NC_141456.1, on the reverse strand, counting down.
AATTAATACAAAATCACCTTCAGCAAAAAAAAAAATTGTTTAAGGGTACTATGCATAACTTCATTCATGAGTTGGTTATCATCAAGAACTGGCCGGGTCAAGTTGTTCACTGCAAACCTGGTAAGGCCCCAGTGATCAAGTGGTACTGTTTAGCAATATTAAAGCTAAATCTGATGGTGCTTTGAAGGAGAATTTCAGCTTCGCAGGCATTGGAGCTATTCTGAGATAGCAGAGCCGCAGAGGTGATCTTAGCTAGGTTGGTTATGTGGGAAAAAAATTGGTTAATACAATACATTGCAGAAATTCTTCCAAGCAATTGAAATTGCTTTTGGGAGAGATTGGCTAATGCTTTGGATTATTGAGTCAAATTCTTCTGTAGCAGTGAAGGTTTTATGTGTGGTTGCTACAGAAAAGAAACAATTGACGCCTAAGTTTGAACAATTATATTTTACCAGCGCACATTGCTGCAAACAAACTGATTCTCAGTGTCCTCTTAAAGTGTATCATAAAGAAGAAAAGTGTTTTGTGAAACACGTCGTTGTTATGGTGATATTGGAAGCGATGTCAATGCTTGCCGGTTTGACCCTGTGATGGATAATAAAATCCTAAAACACTTGGGAGTTCGGAGTTTCGGACAAGGTTACATTAAACATTTAGCCCTAATAATACTTACTCCTGTTTTAGCAAAAGACGGGCAAATTGTGATAACTAGTGTTTGATTGTAATACGAAACTAACTTCTACAAATCACTTATTTTCACCTATTTTTTAGTAATTTTTTTTATTTGGTAAAATATAAAGAAAACACTCAAACTCTTAAAAAAAAAAAAAAAAAAAAAAAAAAAAAATAATAGAATAATAGAATTGAATGTCATATTCTACTGAGTGATCGATCAGTGATCACTTCTCATTTATTTTATTGCTCACATGAGCTGAGCCAAGCCGATTCAATATAACACATATGTCCTACACCAAACTCACAAGTATGTATACAAAGAAATTCACAAGTATTCGGTGCAATATCCGAATCCGAATAGTTTCATAATATCCGAACCCGATTATATTCGAAATTTAATATCCGAATCCGATTCAAACCCGACTAACCCGATCAGATAACACTAGAAATTAAAAAAAAGCTCAAAAAATATATCCGAACCCGACCCGAATAAATAAACGAATATAAAAATTGGAGGTCGGATTCGGGTCAAATCCGACCCGATTCCCTGCCCTAGGCGTGGGTGAGTTAGCCGATTGAGCTGTCTCTCGGTTCTGCCTTTGCATAATTTTACGACATCTGTTTATTTGAGTTGGTTTTGTTTTTTGTTTTCTTCTTCTTTTTTTTTTTTTTTTTTTTTTTTTTTTTTTTTTTTTTTTTTATTGATACTGATAACGAATTTTACAAAAAAAATTATAACAAGCGTATAATTTTTTTTTGTTGGGCCCACCACAAACAAAAGTATGAGAGAGTCGACGTAAAAAAAAAAGAGAGAGAAAGAGGCACGTGGTTCATCCAAAAAATAGGTATGAAAGAGAGCGTAAAAGAAGAAAGAGAGAGGCGACGTGGGAACCACGAGCCAAAAGCTAGTTTATTAATAATTCCAACAAAAACTACGTACTGAAAACGAAGAATGTTTCTCGATCGAACATATAATATAAAGTAAGTAATGATGATAGAACACTGAAACTAGCTAGCTCACAAAATATATCTCTATCTATAATACCATAATGACCAAAGATAGGCCAACCCAAAAAATATCCGAAGCCTCATTCTTCATACGCTTCTACCCTAGATCAAAATCTGGAATTAAATCCAAAACTAGTCGTGGCATCACCAACTAATCCTCAAAAACGTACGAGACCTGCAGACAACAAAGCTTTCTTGATTAATTCTTTTCTTGATTCTAGCTTGAATCTTGATGAACAAAGAGGCTAATCATGATTCATCTGGAGCAAGGCCGGCTCTACCCTATAGCCAAATAACCAACTGCGTAGGGCCTCGCAGCCCAAAGGGCCCCCAATATACTTTAACCCACTATTTTTTTCAGCCCATTATTTTAACTGTTTATAACGTTTTAAATTGGAAATTAGAAAATTAAATTAGTTCTAAAACCCTTCGTTTCCCTTGCTCTATCCTACGTTTTCCTTGTCCTTCTCCAACAAAAAAACTCTTCGCATCCATTAGTATTTGGATTTTGCTTAGGGCCCCCAATTGTCTTGAGCCGCCCCTGATCTAGAAAATCTTTAGGGCAAGCATAGCTCTCACTGCCATGATAGACATCTTATCGCTCTTGTCTACGTAAACTATATATATGTTAGCATTCAAACACTTTTCCGCCATCTTGTCCACATTCTTTGACTCTTTAATTAGTTAGCTCTTCTGCGTTAACCAAAGTACATTCTATGCTGACTTGAAGTGGTGAGAACTCTTCCTTCAGTTTCTTGGCATTTGATCGAACCTACCAAGACAAGGTCCCTTCTTCCCAATAAACGATGAAGTTAAGAGATTGTGGAACTCGTACCCAACCTTCATTGCCAATGTTATTGTTAAGGTTCAGCTTTGTGACGTTAGGATGAATCTTGATGGAAATACATCGATTAGCACCAAATACTACCAAATTACTTATTTGAACTTGTGTCGAGTTTGGAACCCCTCTTTTATCATATCCTATACCAGCCACGTCAATAGCTTCCAACCTATTGCCAATATCATTGAATCCAATCACCATGTAAGATAGAGAAAAAAATTCAACATTAATTGGCACTAGCTCCAAACCCAAGTCATTGAATTTTCTTGAGAACCTAACTTCTCCCATTGTGTCTAGGGATCCCTTGTGTCTGACTTTTTCCCTATCCTCAATTCTTGATGTGAAGATTGTCAACTGATGTGATGCGGTGATGCGACTGTGTGAGAACGTATATATATATCCCGGCTCCTTAAAGGACTTTAAATAAAAATCTTAAATAAGTATCAAATCTAAAACAACCCACAACTTCACCTACAAAATGATTTAAAAACTAATCTTTTGTGTATATGATCTACTAACCATAAAGAATAACATCTTTACAAAAATTCAACTCATTTAATATTCTCTAACTTAGATAAAAATTGTTGTCCACTTTTGAAAAAATATCTAACGGTCTAGAAATGTCTAGTTTTTGCAATTATCTTTTGCCAATGTTAAAAATTGTCAAACGAGTTGAATTTTTGTAAAGATATTATTTGTGGTCAGTAGATCATATCCACACAAAATTATATTTTAAATCATTTTGTAGGTGAAGTTGTGAGTTGTTTTAGATTTGGTACTTAATTTAGTATTTATTTAAGGTCGTTTTAGGAGTCGATCTATATATATATACCCAATGCGACAACTATAAGTGATAGACAACATTGGTAGGCTCAAGGAACTGAATCTAACGTGTTAAGTTTTCATTTGTTGGGTTGGGGTCCACAAGGAATTGAAACCAATAAATAGGGTCGGGTCGGGTTGGTCCATTAGGAACTTTGTTAATTAGGGTGCCTAGTTTTATGTGTGCGTGCTAACTTTATTAAAAAAACATAGAAAAATTTTATGTGTTAGTGCTAACTTTTTTTTTTTTAAAAAAAAAATAAGAGATGAAGTTGTATGTGACTATGTGATAATAGAAACACCAAATAACGGGTCAAATCAGTATTTTAGAATTTAAACCGCATTCGCCGAAAAAATGTTGATAACAACAATTTTTATTATTATTATTATTTTTAGTTTTTTTTTTTTTTTTTTTTTAAATTTAGAAGCAATTTATCTACAACATATATCACAAGGCAATCTTGGACACACCCATAAAAACACTCCCATACTTGTGTCGAGTTTGGAACCCCTATTTTATCATACCATATACCAGCTACGTCAATACCTTCTAACCTATTGCCCATATATATCATCGAATCCAATCATCGTGATAGAGAAACATTTTCAGCATTAACTGACACTACCTCCAAACCCAAGTCATTGAATTTTCTTGAGAACCTAACTTCCCCCATTGTGTCTAGGGATCTTTTGTGTCTAACTTTTTCCCTATTCTCAATTCTTAATGTGAAGTTTGTCAACTGATGTGATGTGGTGCGACTGTGTGATAGATGAGAACGTATGTGTGTATATATATATGAGCAGGTTTCGTTTACCACAATTTTTATATCATAGTTTATACCATGCCCCACAACTTTAATTTACCTACAACATTAATTATAACTTAGTTTTTCATAGATATGTTCAACTATCCATGAAGATCATCTCTATAAAATTTCACCTCATTTGATAATGTTTAACTATGTCAAAAAATGATTGCAAAATCGAAAAATCTAAACCATTAAAAAAAATTCAAAGTTTACAACAACTTTTAATTAGGTTAGAGATTTCCAAACGAGATGATTCCGTAAACAATGTCTCTTTCCAATTATACCCCTACATGGTTTTAATTATTACGACCACCGTCAAAAGAGTATTGTGTAATAACATAGGTAAGTGAGGGGTAAAATTGTCAAGTAAAATTCAGACGCTTCTCCCAATGCTACCCTTAATTTTATAAATATTTACGATATTGCCACTGCCCAAAATAACTGCCCGCACACGTGGCGTAGACACGTGTCAGAAAACTTATATATATATCACCTATAAAGAAAACTCCCCACATAACAGTTCTGTTTCCATCAACTGGTTTTTTCGCTTTCCAACTTTGCCCTCGCTCATAATTTTTATTTACAATAATCTAATCTGATTTTATTTGTAATTTGTTGTCTTTGACAAGGATAAATATGTAAATGCAATATTCAACTCTAATTAGAGTGGTCAACAATTGTGGTTGGGCTGGAATTCGATGGGCTTTTTACTACTGGGCTTCGGTTGCAATTTGGTTGTGCTTATTTTGAGTGGCATTCGGTTGCAATTTTTTTAAAATCAATCTTGCCACATGGACTGGGCTTTTGTTGGGCTTACTTTTGTGGCTTGGTTAATTGGACAACTCTCAATTTCACGCTCATAGAGCGTGCCCAAAATGTTAGTATATATATATACTAGTTTTCGAACCCGTCTTACGAACGGGTGTCGTTATATTAAATTATTCTAAAAAATATTAGCAACTATGCATAACTATGAGATATAAAAATTATATTAATCACTCATTTAAATTTTTTACACCACTCTCTATAAAAAAAGAAACATCAAACCTTGATAAAACCCATTGACTTCTTTTTGTTGTTGTTATGTTTAATAATAGAAGTTTGATTGAAGTTTTGTGAGAATGCCCAATGTAGCGAAGATAATATTGAAGCTACTTGAATAGCAAAGCATTCTCAATCATAATAAAAGAATTATGATAAACACTACTTAAAATGCAATACTATATTTGTCGAGACATTCTATTTTCTTACATATAATACAAATATGTTTTAGGGTTATTAGTTCAATGCATTTGCATCAAGTTTCTAATTTTTCATTAATTACTCTTTGAAGTTAGTTCAATGTAGTGGCATCTAGTTTCCAATTTTCCGTTAATTATTATTTGAGGTTAGATCAGTGCAATTGCATCAACTTTATGATTTTCCGCTAGTTAATCTCTGATTTTAGTTTAATGCAGTTGCATCCAGTTTCTGATTTTTCGTTAATTATTCTTTGAAGTTAGTTCAATGCAATTGCATCCAATTTTCAATTTTCTGTTAATTGTTCTTTGAGATTAGTTCAATGCATTTGTATCAAGTTTTCGATTTTCCGTTAATTATTTTTTGATGTTAGTTTAATGCAGTTACATCAAATTTATAATTTCCAGTTAATTATTCATTTAGTTTAGTTAAGTGCAGTTTCATTCATTTTTCGATATATCATTAATTAGTATTTGAGATTAGTTCATTGCATTTGCATCCAGTTTCCGATTTCCCGTTAATAACTCTTTAAGGTTAGTTCAATACATCTGCATCTAGTTTCTGATTATTTATACTTTGAGGTTAGTTCGATACTTCGATGTAATTACATCTGGTTTTTTATTTCCCGTTAACTATTCTTGGAGATTATTTCCATGCATTTACGCGCATTTAGTTTCCGATTTCCCACCAATTATTCTATGAGGTTAGTTCAATACAGTTGCATTTGGTTTTTGATTTTCTGTTAATTATTTTTTGATGTTAGTTCAATGCATTTGCATCCAGTTTCCGGTTTCCCGTTAATTATTATTTGAGGTTTGTTTGATGCATTTGCATACCATTTCTGATTTATCGTTAAATATTTTTCAAGGATTTGCATCAAATTTATAATTTCCTGTTAGTTATTCTATGACGTTAGTTTAATACAATTGCATCAAATTTCTGATATCTAGTTAATTACTTTTTGAGTTTAGTTTATTGCATTTGCATAAAGTTTTCAATTTCCCGTTAATTACTTTTTGAGCTCAGTTATGTATTTGAATCGAGTTTCCGATTTCCTTTTAATTATCCAATGTAGTGTATAATACCAACTTTTATTGATCCATCTGTAGTGTCTTTGCAAACATGACATAAAAATAAATTATGCTTGATTTACTATGTGGGATCATCGAAGATTATCCAATTTCCAATTTCCAATTTTCCGTTAATTATTCTTTAAATTATGCATGACTTACTATATTGAATCTTCAAAGATTATCTACGAACGGGTGTTGTTATATTAATTATTCTAAAAAATATTTTCAACTATATGCATAACTATTATATATTAATATTATATTGATCACTCATCCAAATTTCTTATAACGTGAAAATCTCACTCTCTATTAAAAAAAAAGAATTCACCTTTGATAAAACCCTTCAACTTCAGGTTTCCAATTTCCCATTAACTATTCTTTGAGATTAGTTCTATGTAGTTGCATCCAGTTTCTTATTTCTGGTTTTTTATTTTTTGAGGTTACTTATATGCAATTACATCCAATTTTCAAGTTTTTGTTAATTATTTTTTGAGGTTAGATCGATGTATTTGCATCTAGTTTCCGATTTCTCGTTAATTATTTTTTAGAGGTTAATTCAATGTATTTTCTTATTTCCCGTTAATTTATTTTTAGGTTGCATTTTATTTTTGATTTCCCATCGATTTTTATTTTTTATTTTTTGAGGTTAGTTTGATGTTCAATGCATTTGCATCTAGTTTCTGATTTTCCGTTAATTATTTTTTGAGATTAGTTCAATGCATTTGCATTCAATTTCTGATTTTCTGTAAATTATTTTATAAAGTTAGTTCGATACATTTGCATTCAGTTTCCAATTTTCTGTTAATTAATTTTTTAGGTTCGTTAAATAAATTTGTATATAGTTTCAAGGATGATGTTTGTTATTAGTGAACCTAACAAATTCTCGCAATAGTTTAACTATCAAAATAGTTTGAGTAGTCTTTGATAGATTGTAACTTAATTAAAGATTCAAATTTTGAAATATTAAAGTGTATGATTTAGATGAGGAAACCAATCCTACGGATGGGTGCCGTTACATGATATTGTTATAGAACATAAATCCTAAAATTAAAGGTATCTCTTCGATTTTAGTACTATAGTTAATATACCGTTAATCTTTTTCAAACTTTTATATTGCCCTGTATCTAGGGCTGTCAATGGATCGGTTTGGGTCAGGTTTTGGAAAATCCGAACCCAAACTGATAAGAAAATTGGGAACCCGAAACCAAACCGAATCGATAATATTATGTTTAATCCGAAACCGAACAGATAAGATATATTGCAAATCGAACCCGAACCGACCCGAACCAAAAACTATCAAATCAATTAAATTTTAAATTAAATTAATTAATTTTAACCACACAATTGATAAACATATACAAAATTAATCATAAATATTACTAAAATGCTATCTTATCGGTTCGGGTTCATATTGGTTTGGTGGAAGGCAAACGCAAACCAAACCAATATCTTATCGGTTCGGTTCGGTTCGATTTCAAGTCGGTAAAGGGCAAACTAAATTATCAAAACCCAAACCATTTTTTATCGGTTTGGTTCGGATCGGTTATCGGGTTATCGAAACCCATTGACAACCCTACCTGTACCTATTTTGAAACCCAAGATTGAGTATTGTAGTTAAACCTACAACACAATTTAAATAAAACTAAAAGAATTAAATACCATACTAAAAAGGTTTCATCGTCGTTAGTTTGGTTGATGATACTACTAAATTTACCATTTAACTCAACATGTTTAGTTTGTTGTTATTGTGTGTAACACTTTGCCATATTTTTTGTTTCAATTTCTATTATACATTTTGTGATGATGTTGTTTTTCAAATAATTTAATTTTCCACATCTTATTTGATTTAGTTTTGTTACTTAGTTTGTTAGTGTGGTTAACTTGTGAAATGCATTATGTGTTTGTTATTTTTAATTTTATTTTATATAGTTTGTCATTTTTATTTTTTGGGTTATATTGACATACCCCCCACCACTAGTTGCAATTAGGATTACCCCCATAATAATTGAAATTAGGATTTCCCCAACTTGATACCAATAGGAGTCAACCAACAGTTTCCGTCGGATTGGTCAAGGATCATGAATTGTCCTAAATACCCTTTTTCTGTGGAAATTACAAAATTAGCCATTGACACTGTTCAAAGCCCACAACTCAAAGCCCAAATTGAAATTAGACACTGTTCAAAGCCCACAACTCGAAAATAGACATGCAGTTTACGTCCGATGAAAGCTTGCTCTATTCGGTGGTTTTAAGCAGGAAGAATGGTGTTGTGCTGCCATTGTTATGCACTGAGATAAAAATGAGAGCTTTGTAAGTAATTTTTACTTTTGGTTGTGGTTTTGAGTGTCTAAAGTGTATATCTAGTGGTGTTGGAAGTTGTTGTGTGGATCCTTCATCATCACTATATCTAATCTTCGATTTAAAGGTAATCTCCTTCAATCTTTATCAACCTCACTACTTTTTTACTTTGTTATAAAATGATGAGAGGGATTTATATAGTATTTGTCTCATTCTTTAAAAAAAAATTAGATTTTTAAGCTTTTATACCCTACAGTATTTGTGTCGTTCCTAATTCTCGAAAGTAATTTATCCATGTTTGTGTAGGATGGTGTTATTTGACAAAAGGATTTGATTATTTATATTGGGGAAGCTTTTAAACCACGCACCGATGCAAAAGAAGTGTGTCATTCTCATTACGAATCTGAGTGGGATTCACTGATGATGCGTGAGGTTGATGGTGATGAGTTGAACATGATGGATTTCACAAAAGACATACTTAAATTAGTACAAGTGGCAGTTTGCTTGCAATTGTCCTACATTACAAATAGTAAATTGGTGTATGTGAATACTGATGGTGAATTGTTACAGATGTGGGGTTTGTTGGCTCCTAGCAAAGATGGCTTTTGTCGTATATATGCTGACTTAGATCTCGGTGGTGTTGATGACTTTTTAGTTATGACTCGTAGAATTTCTACACCAACACCAAATGCACTTTCTCAACTATCCCAAGTTGAAGAGGGAGATGATGTCACTCTTTTGGAGATAAAAAGAAGGGTTGCGAAGAAAGGTAAAAAAAAACCTACGAAGGTGGCGTCCAAACCAAAACAAGTTAAGAGAAAGCATCAGAAAGATAAGAAGTTGACTTCGAAAGACAAGGGAAAAAGTGTAATCATTGATGAAGAGGAGGAAAACTCCGGGGCGAATTGGCTAGACTTAAGGCTTAATTGGTTTTGAGGATGAAATTTTGGATGATGATCTTGTGAGAGAGAGAGTTCCATTGGTTGTACCAACAAACCCTTCAGTTCAAAGTGGGAGCGGCAATTATCATTGATGGTCTTCACCCGAAGAGGGCTACCATAGCTCACACTCATCCGAAGATGAGAGGGAGTTTGAGATACCACCGTGGTGATGAATATTACCACTTTGAAGCTGAAACTTCTAATGTGTACTTTGAACCGAGATGGAGATGCCAAGGACTGAAGTAGTTGAGTTGAAGCTTGGTATGGAGTGGCCAACCATTCCGCTCTACGCCATAACATTAGGACAATTTGCATCTGAACAGATTTGAAGTATTTTTAGTTAAAGATGAGTCTTACGGGATTAGAGCTTTATGTAAATGCATAGGATGTCCATGGTTAGCTTATTGGAGGCAAGGATGATGGGTTCACAATGAAGTTGAAGACACTATTCAATGTGCACACATGTTCAAATCTGATCTGAGATCATAAGAACAGTATGGCAAATGCCAATTGGGTGTCAAGAGTAATGGAAGACCATATGAAGGTGCACTACAAGTCAACAACACCACGGAATATAATAGATGAAGTAAGACAGAAATACCATGTTGCCATCAGCTACTGGACTGCTTGGCATGCAAGGATCAAATGTTTAACACAAATTCATGGTGATTATGGTGAAAGTTACAACCTGGTTTCTGTGCTATGTGATCAGGTATATGCTTCAACTTAGTTTATGTTCATGTTTATGTTCAACTTAGTTTATGTGATCACAATAATTTGGGTTAATATTGGGTTTATGTGATCAGGTAATGCAAAGTAACCCAGGGTCTCTTGCCACTTACACTAGAAATGAAGATAGTTTGGAATTTGAGGACTTGTGTATTTGCTTCACTGCTTCATTATATGGTTTTCTGAATGCCTGTAGACCAATTATTGGATTAGATGGTTGTTTCTTAAAAGGGAAGTATGGAGGACAGTGTTTAAGCATGATTGGCTTGGATGGAAATAATGGTTTGTTTCCAATAGCTATTTTCATCACTAGATCGGAGACTAAGGATAGTTGGATAAGGTTTTTGGACAAAATGAAACACTATGGGATAAATGATCATCCACAAGCTGTAACTTTCATGTCTGATAGACAGAAAGGACTAGTTGAGGCTGTGCCAATTGTTTTTCTTGGAAATGAGCATAGATTTTGCTTTCGACATATGTACAAAAATTTCAAAAAGGAATTTAAAGCCCAACATTTGGAATTGCTTGTTTGGGGTGCAACCAAGTGTTACACGAAGACTGGATTTGAGAGGGCTATGGAGAAATTGGGAACTGAATGTAGTCAAGCTAAAGATTGGTTTTTGAAGGAGAATGTTGAGACCTGGGCAAGGTCACACTTTAGTCATGTTACAAAGTGTGAACATATCTCGAACAATTTCTCCGAGTCGTTTAATTCATGGATACTAGAACTGAGGGATAAGCCAGTAGTGTCTTTTGTTGATAGTTACCACATTTTGTTGATGTCATTTCTCAGTATAAAGAGGAGAGAAAGCCAAGGAATGGGATAGCAATGGCTTAGTACCTTGGGTGGTTAAGAGAATTGCAGAATTGATTGAATACATACCACATTATGATTTGGCTGAATCTACCAATGAGTTACAATGTGTGAAAGATCTCTATGGAAATAGATGGATTTGTGAACTGGTAGATCATGAATGTAGTTGTGTTAGGTGGCAACTCTCTCGAGTAGTTTGTGTGCATCTTTGTAAGAGTGATATATCCTATGAGACTGGATTGACAGAGTCCGCAACTCCTATTATTGGGTTTCCACATACAAACAAGCATACATGGGTCACATCAAGCCAATGCGACCCCAAGGACTGGCCTAAACCATAGAAGTTTAATTTTTTATCGACTGACTATGCATTTGTGTAAATTTATTATGTATATTTTTCTAATTGGGTTTTGTTGTTCTGTAGGATCCAAACAAATATGTGTTTCCACCTCCATATGTGAGGGGATTGGCGGAACCTAAAAAGAATAGAAGAAGAGACGAAGGCGAGGGTTTGAAACCGAACAAGAAGAAAGAAAATGTAGTAAATGCAAAGTTGATGGACACAATGCAAAAACTTGCAAAGGTCTAGCTGCAGAGAAAAATGGCAGGGCAAAAGGTAGAAACATATAGTTTTGCTTAGTTAAGACCTAAAAAGAGTCTAAGTGTTTAACTAGTTGAAAATTTGATACTTGTATATATATTACAGGTAAGAAAAAGGATCGCCAAGCAGCACCCTCACAAGCATCAGCAACTCAGGTGGCAGCACCTTCACAAGCATCAACAACTCAGGTGGCAGCACCCTCACAGGCATCAACAAATTAGGTGGCAACACCCTCACAGGCATCAACAAATCAGGTGGCAGCACCCTCACAAGCAACTAAATTGTTGGCTTCGACATCAACTGGTAAAAAGCCCATGACTAGAGGCAAAGTTGCTGCAACAACTGAAGCATCAGCTTCGGTTACTCAAAGTAAGTCTGTAGAGGGCAAAGAACTCGATAACCCGAAAAGGTTGGTTCTACTTTCAATGCCAATTTCTTTTTTGATCCATTTTAGATTTCTTTTTACCCTTCTTTTTATATCAACGAACAGGGGATATATTGCACAACCTACAAAGCCAGCAACTGTAATTTTTGGGAAGCAAGCACCCAAATCAAAAACATTCAAGGTATTATTGTATACATATTTTACATGGACCCTAGTTAAGCACACATATATAATGCACTTATATCAATTTCTTGTTTACAACAGGCCCCCCATCATCGACACACATTTCGTGATTTCTTAGAAAAACAAAAAACGGAAAATAACAAGACATCGAAAGGATTGATCACAGCAGCAAGTAACGACATTTAAGCCACCACCACCACCAAAAGAAACATTCAAGCTATTGGAGGCTTTGGACAAAGTACAGAGACATTCAAGCCACCACCGCCACCTCTAGCTACTGCAGTACCACGACAAAAGTTCAAAGCTGTTAAGGACCATGGAAAGTGATAATATGGTGTTTATCAGATGTGTTATTTTGGGTTAAGGGACCTTCGTTGTGTTATTTTGGATTTCTGATGCAAATTATTTTGGTTGTGCTATTTTGGGTTAAAGACCTTTGTTGTGTTATCAGATGTGTTATTTTGGGCTAAGGATCTTTGTTGTGTTATTTTGAATGTTATTTGTGCAAGTTACACTTTTATATGCGTCAATGCATATTTGTCTGCTGTTTGAATGTTATTCTGTCAGAAACTGTTGTTTGAAAATTGTTAGTTTAGAAATGAGTAGGTAGGTTATGATAGTTTGCTAGTATGGTAGAAGTATTCTTGAGACCTGATATTGGCTCTAGAAGTATTTTTGGGGATGTCAGAGTTTTGGTGATGTGTTTGGTGCTTGAAAAAAAGGGTTCAGTCTCTTGAAGTTTCGGTGAGAACAAGGGCTGGCAGAACAAGTTTTGGTGAGAACTTTAGGTCAGAAGCTAAAACTCGTGACAGAACCAAACAAAAACACTCTGAGAGCCCAAAAAAAAAAACTCTGAGGCATCATTCCTTAGATTGAAAAAAAAACACTCTGACAGCCCCATGCGTAGATTACTACAATTTTTTGCTAATGTAGTACATGTGTAATATTACACTCTTAAATGCCAATCTCATTTCCCTCTAACTGACGCACAATGCTTAATCTTTTTTTTTAATGTAATCTGGGTCGCATTACCGCGGGGAAGGTAGTTGCTTGGGTGAAAAAGGATTACACCTTGGCAACCAGATCTCTTGAGGTTGCATTTCCATGATTTTGTGATCGAGGGGTATGAAAATCATTTGATAGCTAATGATAGTTTATATATTAGCTATAGATCATGTAAAGTTTACTACTCAATAATACCTCGTTAGTTTCTTAGCACATTTATATTTTTTTCTTCTTAGGGCTGTGATGCTTCAATTCTATTAAGCCATTCCGGGAGGAAAGAAGTGCGTGTGTCGGCAAATCTTTAAGAGGATTTCAAGTGATCAATGACATTAAAAAATGAGGTTGAAAAAACACTCGGCCAAATCCTAACTTTGCCATCAACTAGAATATGCCCTGCATCGAGAATGGCAACGACCTCACGGTATGTCGGTGCATAAACCTGCATACCGACCGCATTTTGCAGGATGAGAATCAAAGGCAAGCACTTCCTGGACTTGTGGGGACCAGATGAGGGTTTGGGAGCAAATGCACCACCAAGTTTGTCGAGCATCCAATGATGTGGGGCATTGAACCTCTTCAAGTGCTTCTTCAAACCTCTTGCCATGTTGTTGTAAGTTGAAAGCTTCTCCTCCTCCGCTGCTGCTGCTGCTGCTTCAACTGTTAAGACGAATCTTAACTGTTCTCAGGCGCTTCTATGGAGCATCTCCTGATACCTCTTGATAGACTCTTGCTTCTGCAATCTGAGCTGTCGATGGAACCTATCATATTTATGCAGCCAACTGTGTTCCCCCCATGTGTCACTATGTCAGTGCATGAGGATACAATGTCAATATGTCACTATGAAGATATGCGAACTCTGACAGACAAAACTCTGACAGAACCAAATACTCTCTGTGAACTCTGTGACCTCTCACATAACCAAATACTCACCAAATACTCTCTGTGAACTCTGACAGAACCAAATACGCACTAAGTTAAACTCTCTGTGAATGTAAAATCTACGAACTCTTACAAACCAAATACGCACCATAACCAAATACTCTGACAGCCAAATACTTGAACTCTGACAACCATAACCAAATACTCACAGCCAAATACTTGAACTAAAACTGGAAGCTAAAACTTACCATAACCAAATACTTGAACTAAAAACTAAAACTGCTAACTTAACAGACAAATACTCGCAGTACTAAAAGCTATGAACTCTGACAACCAAATAGAAGCTAAAACTTACCATAACCAAATACTTGAACTAAAAACTAAAACTGGAAGCTAACTTAACAATCAAATACTCGCAGTACTAAAAGCTATTAACTCTTACAAACCACAAAGTTTTGTCAGATTACATGCCTAATAAACTCCCTAACAAACAACAAAACTCTAACAGATTACATGTCCATTACAAAGCGAGTCTTACAAAGCTAAAACTTCGACAGAAGTTACAGATTAAGTTGACAGAGTTTTGCATTCCAAATTCCATGTTCATCCATTGATATTTAGTTTAGAAAATTCGACGGCGGGGTCATTTTAGTGGTAATGATGGGTTCTGCTGACCAAAGTGGTTGTCTTCTTTCTTGCCTCGCCAATATTGCATCACGAAGCCATCAAAATCCCCACGGCTTTTTGCATTTCAAGTATTTTTTCCCAACATTTAATCCATACTTCGTAATCTTAATGATCCTCCTCCTTCCCTACGGTCATTTCTATTGCATTCGCGATACCCCAAGGGCAATCGGCCATCCAATGGCCTGCCTGACCACATTTAAAACATTCGTTTGTTGACGTGCTTGATCCAATCCCAGAAAGTTTTTCATAAACAGCTTCATCCAACCATTGCAAATAACTTTGACATGTAGCATGCTGACACTTCAAGTATTTTCTTCCTAGATTGTGAGCTATTTGCGATATGCCCAACAATCGGATACCATCACATGTAGCTTCTTTACATGGAGAGTATAGAAATTGGCACTCAGTAGCTGAGTGTCCAACTTCATCACAAATCTTACATTCAACCTATGAAAAAAACAATTTAGTCATAGTCCAATAGCCTATGTACAAACATAAAAACCATAACACATAAAAATTCATCAAACATATGCATTAGGGTATCTTCATCTCACATATCCCAACATTAGGACCAAAGAAAACACAAGAAATAAAGACCAACATCAATTTTTTTTTATTTTTCTTCTTCATTGAATTCTTGAAATCTTCATAGCTCTGAGGACACATCAGAGCTTGCACCACCAATCTAGGTTGAGTTGAACATTGGCTTGTCTCCCTAGCTAACCTAGCTTGTTCAAATTCCCAACACTCCTGCATAAGCTGCTCCTCCTCAATTTCTTCTGGATATGCAGTAGGAAGTCCCCTAGCCACCAAAGAAGCATCTCTTGCATCTCTCCACTTTATCACATGAGTAATTACTTCATCATGTAAAACTTCATCAACATAGGCTCTAGCAACCATCACTTCTTCTCGAGCCATATTGTTATATCCAAATCTCACACAAGACATTAGATGATTTGGATATTCCTTACCCCTTCTAGAATTCTCACCCTTGTTCTACAATCCTCAACCCAAAAAAAAAATAAAAAATAACATAAGAGAATTAACACATAAAAATGGATAAAAACCCAAAATTCATCGAGAAGCACAGGTAGTACAAACAACCATACTCAACAATAAAATCTCAACAATAGAATCTCAACAATTCTCAACAATAGCATACTCAACAATGCTCAACAATAGAATACTCAACAATGTTGTGGAAAGGGGCATTTAGCAGCTGAAATCGTGAGTGATTCGATTGGGCCCAACAATTACCTTCATATATTCAAGCTCTATATTCAACAAAAGTGATAAATTTAAGCCCTAAATTTAATCAAAGTGACAAACTTTATCTAAATTACCTTCATTTTTGGTAAAAACAACTCTTGATTAGCTTCGTCCTTCCTTGTTTTGCAATGGATCTTTTACTCTCTGTTTTTTTTTTCGTGATTTCTGTTCGTAAGTAATTGGGTTGTTTCGAGTGTCTAATTTCTGTTCGTAAATCAGAGAAACCCATATTTGAACAGTGTCTAATTTCAATTTGGGCTTTGAGTTGTGGGCTTTGAACAGTGTCAATGGCTAATTTCGTAATTTCCACAGAAAAAGGGTATTTAGGACAATTCATGATCCTTGACCCGGTAACCGACGGAAAATCAAGTAGTTGACTCCTATTGATCATCAAGTCAGGGAAATCCTAATTTCAATTATTATGGGGGTAATCCTAATTGCAACTAGTGGTGGGGGTATGTCAATATAACCCTTATTTTTTTTATACTTTAATTTGGTTTGGTCTATAATTTTTTTAAGCTCAACGTCCATTTCAAATAAAGCCCATAGTGCATACAATCTTAATGGAACCAAAGAATATTTAATCCCACAGTACGTGGATATTGGAATTTTCAATTGGAAGCAGTCTACTTATACACACCTTACAAATGGTATTAGATATCAAGTAACCACTAACCGTTGAAAATAAAATAAAATAGCTCTCTCACTAAATTCGGTACACTTTTACGTTCAAATGTAAAGTAAAAAAATTAAAACCTTGAAAACAGTATTAGATATGAAGTAACCATTGAAAAAAGAAATTGCACTTTCTCATGTGTATGAGCATGTCAATTAATCACGAATGCGATCTCATCTAATTTATATCTAACCCTATTCATCACTTTGATGAAAGTGAAAGAGAAAGGCCTGAATGCCAAATTCATCCTTTAGCCGGGTCACACAAATACTCTTCATGTTCTCTAAGTTCTCCTAGTCGAGTTACTGCTTAGTCAACTGAGAGCCACCCAAGAGATCTGCATTGTAACAGAACCACCCAAGGATCATCTCATAACTCATCAGACACAGAGTAATATGCTCAAATGAAAAAGTAGCGATAGAGAAAGAAATTTCATTCCGCAAAAGAAAGAAAAGGAATTGTTACCATATCAAGTGTACTTCTAAAACTCTAAAGCAAGCTGTTTCAATCGATGTTTTTGAAGCTATATATATAAAGGTCTAGAATTGTACACTATTCTTCAGGCTGATCCTTGGTGATTGTAGAGGAAAGAAGACCATATATTTTACTTACTGATGATTGAAACTATCCAATAACATATTATCTACTACAATCCCTCAAAGATACTTAACCAATAACCTGCCAACGTTAAAATAATAATGAAGGAAGAAGAGAAACCTTAGAGACATGAATAGTTTCTGCTCCTAACCAAACAAATGCAAATAAGTCAATTTGAAATTTAAAAACCTGATGGTGTTATCAGTCCTCAATCAAATCCAGTGTGGAGTTGGCGTGTTCTACCTCGTCTTTTGCACGAGTATCTTGCTAATTAATTAATGTATGAGTTTCCTAATAGGAATTCTGTGAAGACATAACCACACATGCCAATGATGACATTGACGACTTTGAACTACCAAGGGATCGGATGCCATGGCAATGTGTTTCATTTGTCTATTTGAATCAAAGGTTGAATTGTCACATCAGTCTAGAAGCTACGTACATCAAGCAATCCTCCCGTCCACTTTGTTATGATATGTCTCTGCAATCCATTATTCATTTACTCAGTGGGGCACATGGGCACAAATGTAGGCAATGACAAAAGCATAGATGAAAAAAAAGGCATAAGGTGTAAACATGACTTGTCTTTAAAGAACCTCTACTGTAGTATATAGCTTTTATTAGCTATTATCTTCCCTATTCTCGGTTGAGACCGGTTCCTATATAACCGGGTACAGAGATCAATCTCTGTACCACACACACACATCTCGTAGCTCGGCGCAGACACACACATCTCGGAGCACACACACAGGTATCGAGGCACACACACACATCTCGGATTCGGATAAACGGCGAGATAACACGATTATAGAAATGATCTCTGTACCCAGTTGTAGAGATCTCGAGTCCTTCTCGGTTTAGTTCTTAATAGCTTCAAAAACACTTTACATTGAGCTTGAGGTGTGATTGAACTCAAATTATGAGCTTGAGTCTTTCGTGTTGCACAGCCACAAACGTGCTTCAGATCAATATTCAGATCAATCGATGTTAGAAGGGACCAGATAATGGATTCTAACTTCTTAAGATTGTTAATTCTAGTTTTTGCAACAGGAATCATTATCTCCATCATTCCATGTGGGTTCAGATAACAATAACTCAGCAATCAAGAAACACCAAAGTCTAAAACTCATTTGAAGTAAATTTCTCTATTTTCATCCTCGGTCACTTTCTTAATACCCTAAATAGGAAATTGAAATCTCTGTCTCTACACACTCTCTTCATCATTACTAAACACATTTGGTATCAATCTTCCCAAGAAGCCACGAGTAACTAAAACAGATGAACATGGCATGTCTTTTGCGAGAGGCGATGATTGAATGGGTTCGTGTTTGATTCCAAAGAGATTGTGTTTCAGTAGTTTTAGAGAGTGTGGTGAATACGAACGAAAAGATCTACTTTAGTATTTCTTCTTTTTTGGAATTAGCTTTAGAGTTTTGGAAAAATTGGAGACTCTGTGAGCGCTAAGAAAATAGAGCCAAGAGGGTAGAGCTATAATATATATCTAAGGATATGTATATATACCAATGTGACAACTATAAGTGATAGACAACATTGGTGGGCTCAAGGAACTGAATCCAAAGCGTTAAGTTTTGGGTCGGGGTCCATAAGAAACTTAAATTAATATAGGCTGGGTCGGGTCGGGTTGGTCCCTTAGAAACTTGGTTAGGGTGCCTAGTTTTATGTGGGTGTGCTAACTTTATTAAAAAACATAGAAAAGTTTTATGTGTTTGTGCTAACTTTATTTTTTTTAATAAGAGATGAAGCTTGTTGTAAGTGTGAGCCCTTTACTAAGAGCTCCCACGACTTCACCTTTGTTGTTCCTACAAGTCACCCTTAAACCAGTTGGTCCTGGGTTACCCTTTTGCAGCTCCATCCGTGTTAAGTTTGAGAAAGCTTAAAGCAGGAGGAAACCACGTATTTACATATATTGTTTAATCGTCGGGCACTTAGGCGACCTCGAGTTCATCTTTAGCTTTTGTAGGACATTGAGATCATAGTTAGTTGTGGTACCCTTGGATAAGAGCTCTGTAGTCTGCACAATACAACCATCTTCATATACCCATCTTACATCTGACTGTAGAGAAATTGACATTGTTGAAGACAAGTCAATTTCTGTTCTTCCATATTTCCATCATTGTACCCAGAGTGGCAACTCCCTAAAGGAACTTGCTGAAATTGCTATAGCCAGAGCTTGTTGAAAAGAATTGAATTGGTGCTCTGTTGGATGCAAAACAGTTCATAAAGCCAAACCCAATGTTTTGGCTCACCTTGCAATCCCATAAAAGGTGTTGCAAGTCTTCTTCATGCTCACCACATAGGTAACACCTAAAAGCCATGCATATGGACTCCAACTCTTTGTACCACTTTATCAATATATAGGAACTCTCCATGCATATATGACAAAACTTCCATCCATGCCCTTCCTGCAAGTCTAGGATGTATTGCAGGCTTCCAAATATTTTCTCCCCACCAAATTACTTGATTAGGTTTAGAAACTTCAGCATAAACATTTGCCACCGAAAATTTTCCTTTAACACAAGGGGTCCATACTATACGATCAACATGTCTTGTAAGGTGATACCAGCATGATTTAATATTGTTTCAACTTCGTTAGGAATCTGCCAAACACCATTGACTGATAACTCTAACAACTTAATTCTGCAATGCTTCAGGTCTTCAAAACTCAATTGCAACCTCTCTTTAATCGACTGGTTATGTCATCTGTCCCTCTAGAAGTCTATGTAAATTAACTTAATTTACTCTAATGATTTACGCATACTTTAGTTTCAAATATTCAGTTTTGGTAGTTTTCTATTTCCGGCCAATTTTGTTTTAGTCATTAAAGCATGTATTGATTTGTATATTGTTGTTTGGTATCATTTCTTTTCTTCCATTTTACGTAAAGGTTTATGTTGAAATTGATTTATAAACACAACTAGTTGGTAGTTACAGTTAGGGGTATTCAGGCTTCGGTCCAACTTATAATAGTGATATTAAGCTTTGGTCAATTTATAGTTGTAAATTAGACTTTGGTCCTATATACTTCTGCTAGTCAAACTCATTAACTGTGATCAAACCGTCTAACTTTAGGTTAACTAGCCATTTTGCCCGGCCATGCCGGGATTGTTACATTTACAGTAAATACCATCTTAGTCAGAAATCTCATTGATACAAATAAATATATATGTCAATGGATACAAAATACAAATAAATATACATGTCAATGGATACAAATATATATATCTTGAAGTCCTGCAATGCTTGGACTCCTGTAATAGTAACATAATTAGGCTGAATAATTAGTGTGAACTTTCTTCCCATGGACAGAACCAACTGATGATGAATCATGATCACAGTTATCACTGGTCTTCCCACTGTTTGCCTCACAAAATGCTGGCTTAGAACTTGAAAAACAAATTGACAGCCCCAAAAATAAGCCTAAAGAAGCACTTACTTGTAGCCAAGATGCTGTATTCCACCTAACTCTACTAACCATATCTTTATTTGGCGATGAAAGCCTCAACCTCGTACTTTGGCTTGGCAAAGAACTTCCAAGATGTCTTGCTCGGTGTCCTATTGGACATACTATGTTTTTCATCATTTATGAAGAGTTACTTCTTTGTTTGGAGAAACATCGTTGGAATACTTGGTATCCAGTGGCAGATATATTGAAAGATCTCCTAGAGATGGTCAAGGCAACATTTCTAGGTTGAAACTCCCCTGTACGAACAGAGAATCTGTGAGATTTAGATGGTAACCGCGACACAGCATCATAGGTATGGCTAGACATTTTCCTTCCAACATGCCCACAGATGTAGACGGCTTGTTTCACAGGCGTAGTGATTGGAGAGAAGCCTCTCATAATGGCATAGCTTGAAGTACAGACACCGAAATCTGCATTCAGATACACCAAAAGTCACTACATCATATAAATTTTAGGACAACAATCTTAATTGACTTTGTCAATCAACGAACTATGCATTTTGATGTATCTGTGTTTCTCCACATTTTTTGCTTATTAAGTTATTAGCATTCACCTACTAATCTACTTCCCTGTCCCCTTCCTCCAACAACAAAAGGCAAAGGGAATAAGCATAACTATATACAGATGATTTGTAACAATATACATTTACATCATGTGGCAGGAAAAGTTAGACTTAAATACACAATCCATTTTTTTAAGAGTAATTCAAGGTGACCCAACTAATTGTACGCAACTGATTGAGCATCTATAACTGTACACAATAAAAGTGAGAAGAGCATAAACCTTACTTTAAATGTCTCATATTCAGCAATAAGTGAATAACCTGCCTTAAACTTGTAAATGAGTTCACATAGGATAGAATTCTTAAAGCAATTAGAAGTTATACTACTACTTACTGATCAAGATTAACAACGGAGTCTGCAGCCAGCTCCTGCCTCTTTTTCTCACCACCACCACCACCGTTTTCAATCTCCTCCACCACTGTACAGTTAGAAAAACAGCTTCTGCTACTATCTTGTGCCACTAGTAGTAGTAGTAGTAGTCATGACTGAAGCACCAACCTTGTTTTGTAATATTCCATCTTTTAATTAACCCAAAATGATTTAACAATAAGCTCACATTTAAAGCAGTGGATAACATCAACACATTCTTCAAAGAAAACACTTTAAACCCTCCTTCACTTAAACCCTTTGAACTACTCTTCCCCATCTCTTTCTCTCTCTCTCAATCAAATAATAACTCAGAAATAAAAATAGAAAGCTCTGTGGTGACTTATGGGGAGAAAAAAACGTGAAAAACAAAGAAATAATGACAAATGTAAGTACCGATAAGCGTGGTAATGGGTCTAACCATTAGTGACATGCATGTGCAGTTGTGCACATCCTCTTAGTAATATCGATTGACTTGACTTCGATACCCTTCTCCTTCCTATATACAGGTTTCACATCACATTCAATAAGAACCAATAATGCTCAGCTCGAAGCATTAAAAGGCTTTGGTCACGAATCAATAGAAATTGTAATCGTGGGAAAAAAAAGGGAACATACTAAATCAAACATTAAAACGTCCTAATTAGTGATGATTCATTTAACAAACTCAAAAAATGAAACTCAGAACACATTTGTATACACGATTGACAAAATCCAAATTGACTTACCTATGTAAAAAACTTTAATCACGGAGACCTAGAACCAAATCAGATGCGCTAACCTCGCTAATTGTAGACGCAATAGTTCTACCATCTTGATCACCTTCTCTAACAACAATCTCCACCTTAGCCTATATATACCACATGGTCAGAGAAAAATTATCAAGCCATGTAGCATTTATAAATATGTTATGATGAAGGGGCAGGGTACTTACATCAGGGACTTCATCACAGAGATCTTTAAAAGAGAGAGCTAATTGAAAACCTTTCAATCTAAGTGACCTTTGTTTGTTATTGTTTCTTGATCTTGTTGATGGGAATACATGAAGAAGTATGAAGTGCCAGTAACCCCATCTAAAGTTTACTTTTGTCAGTTTTGTGAACCGGATGTTAATCTATCCAATCGAGTGATACGACATTTTCATGAATATATTGATAATTTCATCCATGTCTCTTTTTATGATGAAGATTGGGAGAAAATGCGCTCAACTGATTTGTCTCCACGTGCAACTTCTAAAAATGAGGATAGAAGGATACTTTCAACTTTGAGGAATGGAATTGTTATAGGTGATAAAAAGTTTGAGTTTCTTGCCTTTTCATCAAGTCAATTGAGGGATAATTCTGCTTGGATGTTTGCTTCAGAGAATGGGCTGGATGGGACATTTTCGCGAGATAAGAAATGTTGCAAAATATGTAGCTAGACTGGGTCAATCTTTCAGTTCATCAAGAGAAACATTGACAGTTGACAGGCATGAAATTGAAGTTATACCTGATGTTGAAGTTGGAAGCAATGGGAAAAGATATGTTTTTTCTGATGGGATTGGGAAAATTTCCGTAGAATTTGCCCGTACAGTGGCAAGAAAGTGTGGCGTTAATGGTTTTACTCCATCTTCATTTCAGATTAGATATGGTGGGTACAAAGGTGTTGTGGCTGTGGATCCTACATCAATAATGAAATTATCCTTGAGGAAAAGCATGTCAAAATATATATCAGGGAACACAAAATTGAAATTGGATGTTTTGTCATGGAGCAAGTATGAGAGTTTCTTTGTGGAGAAGAAAGGGTTCTCGTGAATGAAGAGTTTTGGGGTTTTTTGTTTTAGTTTGAACTTTTTGAAGCCGAAGGTTTTTTTTTTTTTTTTTTGAATCAATTTTGCTGTTTTTATTATTCGTAGATATATCACAAATCCTTTTTTAAAATTGCGTGTAATTGTTTTCTCATAATTTTATGGATCTCGAAAACATATAACCAATCTCAAGCAAATCCAACATCTGGTATAAATTTTAGTAAGGACTGATTTGTAAATAATCAAAATACTGTTCTGATTTTTAATTAATTTTGGGTACCTACTTAAAAATTGTGCTGATGTGGCCTCCTAAAATCGCATATGAGCATTTTCGCCCACTGTGCAATAATGGTTTTAGATATCTAGAATACTCCTTCCACGTGCATCTCACATGTTTGCTTCATGCAAATTTTAGGACCAAAGCCTAATTTTTCATTTTGTTCTAGTATTATAACCTTAATTACTAATACAAAATGATCCCTAACCATAATTTTAAAACTGCAAATTGGGGTTTTTGTTTTGCTTCTCTTCTATGTTTAAGTATTGATCTCCACACCTTAGAGCAGTCTAGAGAGATTTTCATTATCCAAAAAAATTTGCCTCTCAGCTAATACTCCCAAATCCATTTGATCCATAGAGTTTCTTCCTTGGTTACAGTCTTGTAGATTAATCCACAATGCATGTGCAACAACATTCCATACTTTGGGGTCCACTATGTTGAAACCTCCTTCACACTTGTTGTATATTATAATACAATGACTAAACTAGTTTTATGTACCTTCCTCTCCATACTCTCGGACTAGCCCATATCAAATCTATTTGTAAGCAACTTAGAGATTTTATCTAGTGTACCAATATGAAGGTTTTTGCCCAATAGTTATGAAAGAATATATGATAACACAAAGTTTGATATCTTTGTTGTGTCCAATAATTCCACTAAAGGTAAGCAATCTTTGATGCCTAATCTCGATGCAGTAAGGTAAGCCCAAGTACTTGATGGGAGGTGAGATTAATTCCACTCCAAGAATATCTGTTAAGGTGGTGCTTGAGGCCAGATGAGCTAAGCAAGACTACCAGTGAAGTTGAACATCAATTCAACACAATCACACACAAGTCCACTAGAACATCAAAACAAAATAAAACAAACGACAAGCCACTAAAACGTCCCAAAACAGAACAAAATATAGCAATCATGAAATAAAAAACAAAATATGCCACAATTGTCTTGCCTCCTATGATTTCTATGGGTCCTCTTGGCCTTTTACTGCCTCCTCTACTTTGTGGTGGTGGTGTTGGTGGTGCTCGCTACACTAGTGGTACTTGTGCTCTGGCTCCTCTTGGTCTTCTACCACCTACCCTGTCTCTTCTACCTTGTGGTGGTGATGGAGGTGTTTTCTGCAATGATGCATAGTATAACACAACCTTAATAGACATTATCAAGATCTCTTCATATTTAGTGATTAAATTAAGTTAATTAAACATGCTTTGAATTAGAGAACAACCAAACAAAAATCTCAATTTGCAATTTTAAAATTAGGGTTAGAGATAATTTATTTTGTATTAGTAATTAAGGTTATAGTACTAGAACAAAATGAAAAAATAGACTTTGGTCCTAAAATTCACATGAAGCAAAACATATGAGATGCATGTGTAGGGGTATTCTAGGTATTAATCTAAATTTGGATAGTTTGAACATATATAGACAACGAGTTTGACTAGCAAAAATAAGACCAAAGTCTAATTTGCAACTATAAATTGACCAAAGCCTAATCTCTACACTATATGATAGCCGGCTCTTTAGGAACCACACTTCTCAACCTTATTAAAGTAAATAGTGAATACATAGAGGTTCGCCCCCTCAAAATAAGTTCAACGTGAAGCTACAGCATAGTCTTCTTATAATAGGTGTAGGAGCATCATATCAAACCCAAGTGTTTTATCATTAATCTATTCTTAGAGAATATAAAGGGACGGTACCGAGAATACAAGTCAAAATAATACACAATTAAGTCGAGGCAGAAAATCCTTGCAAAGTCATAACTTATTTTCTCTCTCCAAATATAAAAAAGTAAAGCTTTATTATACTATTTATTTATACCCTTTCTTTAATAAGGTCCCATTTTGTCTTCACTATTTACTTTAATTACCTTTCTGAATTTTGAAAAAAAGGAGGGGAAATCGCTCATTTTTATCCTTCCATAACTTCTTAAACCAATTTATTTCAATTCACAACAAGAATTTGCTAATTCTGATAGAAAGAAGTCAAGAAATGATGTTAGAAGAAGATGTAAGCATTTTATAACCCTAATATTAAACTATTTTTTTTTTCAATTCAAACAGTCTATATAAATGACAAAAGCTTTTTAGAGACGAAAGAGCTCGGAGTGCATGTAATATATGGAACATACCTCTTAAAACAGTCTATATAAGTGACTATGTGGATCTTAAAGTGGCCAAGCCTTTGCTTTCTCCTAGTCTACTTTAATTGTTCATTTTCGAGATCCATGGGGTATGTTCATAATTTGAATGTTTTACTTCATCTATTAATAAATTTTGTTATCCCTAAACACACTTCATGCTATTTCATTTTCTGAAATAGTATAAGCACTCCCCTAGGTCAGAATTCTAGCTCCGTCCTGCCGACTCTGTATTTTGATTATGCATATAAACTCGCCTCCCCTAAGTCAGATTCCTAGCTCCGTCCCTGAGAATAGATATTAGTGTCATCGTCGAAATTGATTAGGTAGGACAAGAAACAGGTCCAATTGAAAATTGTACAGGTGATGGTGTTTTGAGAAGAACTTTGGTGGAGAAATATAAAATAAATGAATAAATAAAAAAAAAAAAAAACATTTTATTTTTATTTTTGGCCACATCCCAAGAAATAGAGGATAGAACTTACAGTTTGTAAAACATTTGGGCCGCGCGCGACAGTTTCTTTGGGTGTGACTAAGATTACCCCTATCTAATGATAGTTGTATTATTTAACACTTCGAGACACAAATTTCCCATTTCTTAATTGGTATTGTCATAAAAAGAATTTGTTATTACCAACAAAGATGCACTTATGCAACCCCTCCCCCCGTTAGATTGTGAATCAGGTACAGTGCAAGATGTTTCAGCTCCTTCACAAGTTTGTAAAATATTAAGTCTGAAAACCTAAGGCATTGAATATACTAGAAAACAAAAACAACAAGAACAACAATTACCAACATATTCTTTTTTAAACATTCGTCAACAATTGTTCACTGGAATCCGACGCGTTATTAATTTGTTATGGACAGCAACACGAAGATGGTAAACATTTGAGAAATGCGTATTGGCATTAATGGCAACTTGGTTATATTTGTGTAGAAGCACAAAAGATCAGTTGCTGTTAAATCTTATTGCTCATCACATTTGATTGAGTGATTGTTATAATATAATTAGTTCGTTCCTAAAACGCTTTCCATCTTGCAGTATTTTTAGTTCGGGTGAAGGAGCAGAGTATTGGTACCCTGATCAATGAGTTAGTCGATTTTTCAAGGCTACATAAGCCATGAGCCTATATCCCACTAACATTAGAACCATGGCTAGCAAATCCAACCTTCTACTATCAAGACCCAGATGTTGTATAGCAGGGAACTCCAAAACCTTGCAACGGACTCCCGCCCCACACACGTAGTAGTCGGTGTCAGAGTACTGCACTCCTATTAGAAGCTTGTAGCAGTAGTGACTAAAGGAAATGTATTTCAACCAAGCTATGAAAGATGGAATGTGCTGAATGTAGTATCCGCCAGCTAGTAGAAATATTAGCATCGTAACTGAAGCTAACGTCGTAGCCTGTTTGACATCCATTATTACTGCACCGAGAGCAAGGCCTAGTCCTTGAGAGACTAAGACATTGAAGAGAATGATCAATAGGGTCAGTATGAAGTTGATGAATGAAGGCTTCAGACCACTCATCCAGTACGTGATAGCTACAGATATTGTTGGAAGAACAAGTTCCATAGGCAAGTCCCCTGCAATACGTGCAAAGTAATAGGAGGACAGACGATACATCCCTGACGAACGTTCTTTTATTAGCATTGGTCTTTCCTGAGGGAATGTGAATATGGCATTGAACAGAGGAAAGAAGCCCCAGAATATGGATAAAAAGAATAGTAACCCCACCTGTTGGAAGTTCAGTGCAGTTAGATGCACAGCAAAAATGTAGTGGTACTTGGTATTAACCACAATGCTAGAAAAACTGAACCAAATTATTCTAATGAACTTAACAGGATAACAGATAGTACTATCTAACGCGAGGATGTTTAGAGTCATATACCTGATCATGAATGTGTGCCGGATTCGAACGCCACCAAAGGAGACCGGAAAGAATTGAAACTGACATGATTTGGAAAACCCTTAACCCAGAGTAGGATTCATGTTTCCTTTCCTTTAAACCCCTTTTCACCAAAACTTTAAATTGCTCCCACCAGCTCGACGTCCATTGCTCCTCAGAACCTGCTAAATTCTTTTATTTATTAGACCATTTATGTTATTGAGCTAATTACATTACACGGTCTTGTAGGTTGATTCAGTGGTTCATCTTGATCAACAGTGCAGCGCTTTAAAGTAAGTTCCAAGAGTAACAACTACGATAGCAGTTACATGCGTCATTTATGGGGACTTACTTTGACGAGACGGCTTTTTAGGCTTGGAAGAATTGGGGTCTCTATCATTTTGGTGAAGCTCGGCCTTAAGTACACCATGCATATTCTTTTTATATGAAGATATCAGAGACTGTTTCATGGAGTTTTGCTTGTCCTGTTCTGTTCTACCATGATGCTCATGCGGACAATCTTGCTTCAATTCAGGTACCACGCCTGCGTTTCGAATCTTGGTGAGTAATAGGATATAACAAAAACTCTAGTATAATGTTATAAGGAATAAACGACATCTTAGGATTGTTTACCATTACTCTCCACCACAGAACACGCGGGCGTGCACACACACACAAAAGCCAATGGAAAAGAGTTGATTGATTCGCTTTTTACAAGCATAATGGCTAATTCGATGGCCTACAATTGGATTTTAACATTAATAACCTAGGTGATGTTTTCATTTACTTTTTAACATCAATGGCAGTTTGGTTGATAGTTAATGTGTTCACATGAACTCCACTCATGCATATGCAGAGACATTTCACCCGTGATAAATAATTAAATGAAAGAGATGCACATATGCTATTTTCTAGTTTGATCTGGTAAACTAATCATATCCAAAAAACTACTCTGGTTCAATAATATGTAAATCTTTCCCAACCTTTGACAACATTATGCCCGAAACTATGGATTATTGGATTAAAAGTTTAAAACAAAGAAAAAGAAAAAGTAGCAGGTAGAAATGTTTCCTCAAATAATGTGAAGTGTCTGCATATAATTTTGAACAGCTATACAAAATGTGAGAGTCTAGCAACACTTTTGTAATAGCATATTCTTGTCCCTAATATTTTATGAGAGATATACTAAGGCGGTTTCTGTTAAAAAGTAACAGGTAAGTTAGAGACACATACCATTTGCAAGATCTAACAGAAAATCGGCTGGGTTAGTGATATTATCCTCTGGCACATAGCCAATAGCTTTGAAATATTCCACCACCTTCCCTGCGCTACCACTATAAATCGGGCTTCCATCGGAAAGAACTATAACCTTATCAAACATCTGATACAAACGATTTGACGGCTGATGTATTGTTGTCACCACTGTCCTTCCACCTCTTGCCAGTCCTCGCAATGTAGTGACAATTCGTTGTGCTGTGGTCGAATCAAGCCCTGAAGTTGGCTCATCGAGCAACAATAGACTTGGGTTCACTAGCATCTCCTGACCAATACTAACCCGCTTGCGTTCACCACCAGAAACACCACGCAACAATGGACCACCCACTATACTATTACGGCATTTAGTTAATCCAAGTTCCATTATAACTACTTCTGCTTGCTCAATTTTCTCTTGCCTTCCTAACTGCTTAGGTAATCTTAGTAAAGCCGCATATGTTAGAGTCTCAAATACTGTGAGGTGAGGGTAAAACATGTCATCTTGTGTTACAAACCCTGTCTTTCGCTTTATATAGCCTGAGAAAGGCAGTCCATTGTAAGTAATAGTGCCTGATACCTTCCCCGGTAACCTACCTGCCAGGGCAGTCAAGAGAGTTGTTTTTCCACTCCCTGAAGGACCAAGCATTGCCAGAAGTTCACCAGGTCGAACCATCCCACTTACACCATTGAGAACAATGCGATCAGGCTTAGGATCAGGAGATGCAAAACAATTTCCATCTGTGGGGCGCAGGTTTATGGCATACATCACGTCTTCAAACTGTAAAAAATAAGATACAAAGACACAATAGTTTAGCTTTAAATAATTAAATGTCCCATTACTTGATCATGATGTTTGTAAGTTTAACCCTGCATGAATGCTGAGAAGCAACTCTTAGAGAAATCGTAAATCAACAATACTAGCTAGATGAAAACTTTATTGTCTTGACACTCAGAAGTCGAACATTGAAAGATCAGTTTCGAAGACAAAAAGTGTCTTCTAGTTATGGTTGCTTCGCAACAATTCCTCAAGCAGTTGTTCTAGCATTCCTTGTTAGTGAGTATATTTCTTCACATCCTCTTATAATTACCTTAAGTGTCACAGGACGTAAGGATTCACTTAGTACTGAGCTTCGAGATGTAATTTCTTTAGTAGGAATCTGATCATTCGAAAACGAAGTGGTGTTGCTTATTGGAGAACTTAGTGGCTCTGCGTGCACCAACGTGTTTTCCAACCTATCCACTACAGGAAGTCTAGCAGACCTGCCCGAAAAAGCCCCTTCCTTGGAAGGCGTCATATCTTAATGGGAAAATGATTAGAGGATAGGTAAGTAGGAAAGAAACAAATGGACTTTGAAGGCAAAGATGAACTGAAACTGAAATTTCAATCTTTTATAGAAGAGTTATATAAAGTGACATGGGACATAGAAACATATAAAGATGAAAATGGGACATAGAGAAGGAACGACTAATAAGGAACTTACGCTTAAATAACCTAGAGCCCTAGACTAGCAAGGTTCACATGTACAATGTGACGTTTAAAGCTATGAAAGCACGGGAAACAAACCTAGTGTGACACATAACAGAGCATTTAGAACCAAAAGAAACACACAAGAAGGTATATGGAGAAGATATATAACACACAATAGGAACACCAGTATAGTATATATAACACAATAAAAAAATATTTAAAAAGATTATAATGTTAAATTCGTTATATTATTACAAAGTGAAAAGTACAGTCATCACACAGTTGTTGAACTTAAAAATGATAGGTTGGTCTTCTAGTTGAGGCCCATTGACGGTTGGGATGTTGGGATGACAACTAAGAGCTGATAGTGAAGGCTGATTCTAACACTTATCAAATGTGTAACTTCAACTCCCCATCCTCTGAGGTCTTTAATTTTCTTATTTTTCTTTCTTCACTTCAATACATTGGGGGATGGTATCTCCTTTATGGTTGTTTAATAAAGTTAAGTGCTGATTCTTCATGCCCTTTCTACGTGTCCTTTGTAGATTGACGATAAAAATATAGTGGTTTAGATTGTGTTTTGTTTCCTTGAAAATGTAAGGTTGATGGTGGTGTCAGCATCAGAGAAAGCTCGTGGCCTATATATTCTCTGTTTTGATTCTTTGAATCACGCCACTTTTTTGCTGGCACTTGAGGAAGCTAAAACTATCCTGGTTAACCCTTAAGATATTCATTTAAATTGTAATGGTTTGACATATCATGGTACTCTTAATCGAATATATAAGGCAAACCAAAATAACTCCTGTTTTTTTTGCTTTTTTTTTTCGAATTTATATCAGCAACTCAGCACCATATATGACGTGGATATTCATGTACTCCATTAGAACACTACAGCGCCAAAACCTACATATATTTAGATAATATATTCTTAGTACTCCATTAATTTGGAATCGCTTGTCATTGTTATGAAGTGTTTCTTTCGGCCCTCTTTCTTAAAAGTATAGTTTTCATAACTCATAGCAAACAGGCCCCTATAAAAACTGTCTTAATTAATTTGTTATATTACCCCTGATAGTGTAAATGCAAAAGTTGGTGTATAAATACTGTATTCCTATTTGCCGTATTAGTGTTTTATTTTCGATTTCTTCGCATGAATGGTCACAGTTGGTGAACCATGCCAATATGCATGTCCTTTTTTTCCACAAGCAGTTATACACTCAATCGAATGGAAATTTAGTGGGTACACTAAAGAATTTTTTATGTAAATTATGTTTGCAGTGTCGATACGTAATTGCAACTTCCAAGCTAATTAACTTTCGTTGGCGATTCTGGTCGCCATGACATACTATGCTCACATAGAATGATAGAAGACACATACGACAATAGCACTGAGTCAGCTATTGTTGGGCAACGCTAACTAATAGGTCACATTAAGCTTCATTACTCCACGTATCTGTCTGAGTGCATTTTCCGACTAACATAAACAATGTTTTGCTACAAGTTAAAATATACTACTAAATCCAAGTTAGGACGCATTTGGATTGGACTTTTAAGAAAAAATTAGTCAAAGCAATTTCAAAGCTTAAATAGTTTAAAGGAACACTTTTAGAAGAAAGTAATGATAACATAGGAATTAGGAACTAAACTAGGCTAAAGAAAAACTTTTATAGGACTTCATAAATATATTTATAGGTAGTCACTTTTTAAATAAAGACTTCGTATTTAAGGTTAGGGGTCATTTGGAAACTATTATGAGAATCCATTTTAAGACCAATAATTGATTATGATTCAATTTTGGATATAAAAAAATGTGTTTTGTAAAAATATTTAGAAACCATTATCTCATTCTTAAAATGAGATTATCTACTACGATCCCACCATTGATCTGTTGGTAGTGTAGTGGACTACTAGTTAGTTTGGTCATGGGATCATTTGAGTTTGGTTGTTTGGTATCATTTATTTGATAATAGCTTATGTCAAAATCATTTAAGTAAGAATTCGTTTTAAAAGTAAAACTCATTATACTTAAAATGGTTGCCAAAACTCATTATACTTAAACATCATTTTGATGTGCAAAGCTCATTTTAAGTTGCAATTTTAAAAGAGTGATCTTGGTCACACCCGAAGAAATAATAGCATACCCCAAAAACTCACTTAATTACAAACATACCCCAATAACTACCCTATTTTAATAAACATCTCTCAAATTAATTGGGGTGTGTCCAATAGAAAATAAAAATAAAAAATAAAGATAGAAAATACCCTAATTGATTAGTTTGTTATCTTCTTCATATTGTAGTTTGTTATCTTCTTTGTATTGATTTCTCACACACCAGATTATTTGAATATCCCTCACATGAGATTTATTTTATAATTACCCATTTGGATAAATAAACCCCATTTTAAAGATTGGACGGTACAAGATCAATTTAGATAATAAAAAATTATATAATAATTGCTAAAATTTGGAAAACTCAATTTGATGATTGAATCAAATATTCAAAAATCAACTGAGAGAAAAACAATATATTCCAGGAAAACTGAAAAAGCATTAGGTACATGGCATATTTTAGAGTTTACATTGAAATAATTAAATTTACCTAGATTTTGAAGCCATGGATGTCTAATAATTAGTACTCTATTTTTAATTTTATTAAATATAATTATACAAACAAAACTTGATAATATGGATAAGGAGAATAGAGTTCATGGGTCGTTGGATTTGGTGGAATATAGGTCAAATTCAGTGTTGGATCCTCTTAAAACATACAAATTGAGAAATAATGTGATTCATTTTGTCACAGCTGGAGAAAAAATAAAAGATAAAACATTTTCTTGTTTTTTTTAAAAGTTGAAGTATGTTATTGGATTCTTGGGTGTGATCAAGATCACTCTTAGTTGACTAAAAAATATATTAAGAAAAGGGAGATCCAAACGGGCCTTCAACTTTTGTATGAAGTCGGTAGAGTTTACTGTTTTTCACATTCTCCGCGCAGCATTGTTATTACCACTACTATATGGCAAGGCTCATAATATCATCACAAGTATGCAAACCATGCTACGCATCGGTTTTTTGAAGTCGATAGTTAGCATGGTTTCTTTGGATTCTAATTGTAAATAGTAATTGTATGTAATTATATAGGAGAGACTCATCTATTTATTTTTTAAAATAAAATGAGAGATAATTATGTTATTTAAGTAATATTAGGGAGGTTCTTTTAAATTATCAATAATAAATAAATAGGACTTGTTTTAATTTCAATATGGGAAATGGGAGTAATTATTTAATTTAAGTGACATTAGAAAAGTGTTTCTAAATTATTAATAAAAAAAATAACATTGTTCAAATTATATTAATAGAAGTGGGACTTATTCTAAATTTAGTGAGGGAGGCGTTTCTAAATTAAGTAAATAAAAAGATCTTAAATTGCGGAAAGAGTATTCCGAAGACCTAGCTATCATATAATGTAGATATAGAACAATTATGACAAGAAAAAATACACTATTTGGATTCAAATAAACAAATATAAGAGTCTTCGTGAGAACCTTGGACCAATTTAAAGTAAACCACTTATTTATTCATGTAAGCAGTGATGGATAAAACCATCTCTTCATTTAAAATTAGCAAAATCGAATCAGCTGCCCCATTACCATATAACCGTCCATTCGATTAGTTTCTAACTTTTTTTTTTTTAATTTTTTATAACCGGGTGTCTGGGGTAGCTTACGTACATCTCGACTAATTCCAAATCAGAAAATTGGGTATAGGTACACAGCCGCACATTTATTAAGTTAAGAGGAAATAGCAAAAAAATATTTTGTTTTTCCTCCATAAAAACTGAAATTTGACATATCTCTCAAATTTCAGATTGAATTTTACAATTTTGACCTCTTTTATTAGTTCCAACTACCAACAAAACAAAAACTGCCAACTAAATCAGTTACCAAAAGAGTTGTGGGTTAATCAAAATAACTAAAATTCAAAAAATCTATAAAATTCCAATTAAAAGTGAGATGAATTTAGGAGACAAAACAATGTAATAAAAACATCAACTTCAAAAATAGAAAAAAAATATATTGATTACAACTAATTTCAATCTGACTTTAGCAATTTAAAATGCATCTATGATAATTTTGAATAACATGTTTAAGTTTTGTTAGATGTAATTCAAATTGTGAAATTGTGAAAGGACAAATGATTTTTTTTATAAAACAATTGTATTATTTGACAAGAAAACATCTTCGGACTGCAAGCAATACAATACACGCACCCTTGCGAGATGAGTGGCCTCGATTATAACACACCTTGGACCAATTTTGCGTCTGAGTAAAACCATTATTTATTTGTGGAAGAAATTGGCCTTTATAAATAAAAGGGTAAAAGGAGAAATAAGAAAATTTTAAAACAATTAGCAAAATCGAAAAGTGGCGTGTTGTTAAAATTGGAGTAGAATCAAAAAATAATATTGGTATTTCTTTAGACAAAAAGCACGCTAAAGAATGTGTCTGGAGCCTAATTTCTTGAATTCCAAATCTTAGTTGAATGGCTTTGATAAGAATCAAACTAGTGACCATTAAAGAGCAAACCCAAAGCAGGACTAGTTGTGCTAACTTTCTATTATAAGACGGTCTAACTAAATATAAAGATCGATGTCACTAGATTATCTTAACCATTCTTACATTCTATTTTTCTAAACTATTGTTTTTCTTGACCATCCATATATATATATGAAAGAATTCAATCTTTTGATCTAATGGCAAGTCACCATAGTCTTGCTCTTATTTTGGTGATCTGTGCTTTCCATTAATTGGTGGTTCATGCTGAGCATCAACGAACTGTAACAGTACTATGATTTACTCTCTTTTTTTGGATAAGAACAGTACTATAGTTTACATATATGGAATAGACAGGATAGTTATATTCCAAATCTGACATATCTCTAGCACAGTAGCACCTGGCTTAATTTTCTGGTAAGACTTCCCTTCGTGACCTACAGCCCTACAATATTCCATGGTGTAAGTGTGTAACAACTAACGAGATCTACTCACATTGCCATTCTACTATTCTAGCTTGTTCAAAGGTCCGTATACAGGGTTCCTGACTTCCTGCACTGTACATTATTCTAAGCAACGGAATTTAGCTTGATACATTGCCACATTGGGTAGTCCATACTCCAGAGGCTAGGCACCCACAAAGTAGCATTTCCCCTATACCAGTGGTCCCAAGAACTTCAAACACGAGACCTCATGGAAACTGTACACCAAAGTCCAAACCAGCAGTCCCTCCACAAAAGAGCTGTGTATGATACAAGTATACAACGTTACAAATGGTGTAAATGTCTAATTTTATCCTACGGGATTAATAAGACATTACACCAATGATTTAAGATTCAGCTTTAGTTTAGGACCAAGAAAGGGATAATTGTAGTGGATGAAAGTGGTTCTCTTCATGAGTAAGAAGATGTATGCGTATCCAGTCAAGTGTGTTGGGATTATGAACAAGACTGGAATCAAAGCAACATAGTTATGAAGGTGGTTTTTATAGGCATTGTGAGTGTAGATATGGTAAGACACGTGCGGTGGTATGGATAAATGTGTAGTTAAAATAAGCACGTGTGTAGTAGCTTTAGGTATTAGGTTGTTTGAGCTGGCATATGACATAATAATAGTAAAAACACTGTAATAATGGTAAACAACTGTAATGATTTGGGTATTACAGTGGGTGGAGGCCTAATACTAATTATAACAATAATGAGAATAGTAGGTGAAGATGTCACGAGATGAAATCAAGTGACAAGTCATTGATGTTGATCTGCTCTTGACGAGTGAGCCAGTTTTCGTGTTCTTGGAGTCAAATTGGTGGTCAATTGGTCATTGTGTGTGTGGACTGCGTGCGCATCTCGTGATTAATAGAATGTCCCTTACAAATGGCTACTGGACCCATTAAAATTTGTGCTTAAACTCCTTAAAGTGTTCAGGCAAGTTTCTTCGTATTACTTTTCGGACTGCAACCTGTTTAAAATCGAGATCACGAGATGTAATCTTGTTTTCAGAAATTCCATGTAGCCTTGAATTGTTAAGAATCAATTTCGTTTAAAACGGGAAACTGTTTCGAATCTGCAATAAAAGCAGAGTTTTGTCCTGCTTTTCTGTGTTTTAGTGGAGACTTTCCGAAGAATTACTTTTCTCTTGGTTGTATAAAAATTAGTCCTTTAAAAGACGCACATGTTTAGGTGGGGGTTCACCTAATTAACCCACCAATCCACCATGGCTTCTTAGGCCGCACAACAAAAGGAGAGGAATCTACACGTGTGAAGCACCAGGCTGGAAGTCTGGTACTATGTACCGACAATAATACGACTAGTTTCATCATATCTGAAGTCCACAAAGAAATATAGATTATATAGAAGTCAGTTCAGCGCTTTATTTTATCATCTAAAGCTGCTTGTCTCCTCTTATTTGTTCTAATAATGTAAGAGAAAACTTAAAGGACTGGCTCAAATAAAACTTGGTATTGTTTACATGTTCAGCTTAATTTGTTAATTGGATAAGATACCCCCTTCCCAAATAATTTTGGATACGAAAGGCAAGTGTCAGCCATTCGGCCTGTGGTTTTGGAGTCTTGGACTTAAGAGTAGCTTAGTGCCTCATCTATCCTTTAACATGGGAGGTGCCCCCCACCCTACAATCTTATTATGTGGCTTTGTTCAATTGATACAGCGTAACTTTGGCAAACACCAATCATATATTCCTGTTCCACTAAACTAAACATCAACCTTTATCATTCAATATGCTTTAGTCATGGACCCAATGCATAAAATAACGGTTGTCTCGTATCAGATCATCACCAAATTACAAATCCTTTAGTTTTAAAAAGCCTCGGTACACACCAGCCAGGCGGACCCAATGCATAAAATAACGGTTGTCTCGTATCAGATCATCACCAAATTACAAATCCTTTAGTTTTAAAAAGCCTCGGTACACACCAGCCAGGCCTGGGCCTCTGCGCCCATGGAATAACTAGTACCGATATTATTGGGCTTTGGGCCACATTTTGACCATGGGTGTGGGGTTTTATTTTAAAAGGCTTCGATACTAGTTAGTGAACTTCCCACTTTATCAACCCATGATGAACTCTTTTCTTATTTAATGTGGGACTATTTCTTTTTTTCGGTCCACACACTGTAACAGTTATATGGCCTACTTGCAGCTAGATAGAAAAGATTACACCATATATCTTCCATTGGCTTGTCTGTCTGGTTCAATCTCGAAGCTACTTGCTTGTTGCTAGTGTCTGCTTGGAACAATGTGGAAAGCCCAAGGCAGCAAATTTGACTAATTTGACTAAACCAGGCACAGAAAGACTTCTAAGTGACATCAAAGCACAACATTGTTTAGCTTTGTTTTGCTCTTAACTTCTTAAGACTAGTGAGTAGTGATACTTTAACGGTTTTATTACCATAATTTTGGGAACACATAAAAGTGAACTGTTCTGTTCGGCTATAATGGGGGGTTTTCTTTCCATTCCATTATGACTTTAACAAAGGAAGTGCTCCCACCCGCACTCCTGAGCACCCCCCACTAAGCAGTTTTCCTCAGCGTACACAAAGTCATGAAGTGATGCTTTGATTACACAGTATGGTTAGGCACTTAGGCTGAATTCATCTCGTTGAACGTACATAAAGTTCGTGAGTAGTATTTTCAACAACACCATGAAAAATATCTCCTCAGTGATTGTTTCGTCTCCTACATGTCGAATGTCATTCACTAATGTAGCGTGTGTCCATTATTGATCACGATATAAAACTTTACAGAGTTCAACTGTCTTTAGGGGTCTAATTGTTTGCATTGTGTCAGTCAGTCAATAATGGTTGGTAACATTTATTCTCAGTGTTCGTAATTAAGTGTTCGAAGCACTATCTATGACAAAAAAAAAACATGCTCTAGCTTGGTCTTCAAGAAGAGCACAAGCGCTAAGTTGTTGGGGGACGAATATGCAGTACCGCCAAATTAACAATGTTCTTTGTCTTCTATGGCTTGAGCTGGCCGTTGTTTTAGAGCCACTGGAATCTGGATTACTGGAGTGGCCTGATGGCCTCTCGAGTTTTGACAACTAACGTACTTTGGCTTAACAATTAACAATGAATATTGGCCTCGATCTTCTTTCGACTCTTCCCTTCTTTTTTTTCTTTTGAACTCGCTCTTTAGGCTGCTCAAGCAAAGGATCAGCTGATGACACACGTCCAACCTTTTTCCTTTTTTCAGGAACAAATAAAATTGGAATAAGACGACAAAACCTCTCTTTCTTCTCCTGCTCTATGTTCTCCTTAAACACCAAAGTTGACTAAGCGCCATTAACAAAGTGAAGAAGCTCACGTAACCACCCAAAAATTTCACTCTCTCTGTTTCAAGAGGATATTGGCGTTATTATTATTATTATCATTTTTCATTTTGCGTTGGTTGAACTGATGTAGTACGGTGCAAACCATTGGAAGTGAAAATCGTACTCCATATTTTAAAACACTGTTTTGGTTGGTTTTAGAGATACATGTTAGAATCGGAATAAGAAAACAGTAAAGAGTCAATGACAGCATTAATAAACAAGTATGACACTGTCCTCAATAGCATTCCAAATGCAGGTGAAAATGGGGGTTTTGTGAAAATAGTCACCTCTATTTTGTGGAAAATGAGTGCCTAATGAATAGGTGAATAACTAGTGACTATTTTGCCAAGTTGAAACTAAGGTGAAACCTTCAACCGAGATAGTGGCTGACTTGATATCTTCGGACGGGATGTTGGATTCCGTCTCGTGTGTTTTTTTTTTAAAAAAATCGGTTTTTTTTCCGAAGGAAATGTTTCATTCTATCTCGCGTGTATTTTCGATTTTTTTTTTTTTTTCAGACAAAATACCAGACTGGATGTTACATTCCGTCTCAATCAAAAAGCCTCTTGACGGAATCCAACATCCCGTCCGAGATTTTTTTTTACCTTTGCATTGCACAAGTTTCACTTTGCTTTTCACCAAAACGGTGAAAAGAGGGGAAGAACTGCCTACATAGAGGTGATAAGGGGAGGAATAAATCCAGCCTACATGGAGGTGATAAGGGGAGGAATAAATCCACTTGCATTGGGAATGCTCTAAGGAAGATTTAGTCCCTTTTTCTAATGGTGCATAAAGACAGTAGTGACATCAAAGTTCTCCTCCTCCACTTTGCTCACACTCAAGTAGTTTGAAATACCAAAGAGAATTCCAACAATACAAAGTGTTATTTTTTTGGTTTTTTCAAAGATACAAAGTTGATACCGTTGGACTCGACCTAAATCAAGTAATCAACTACACTAACCATCAAACTGGTCATCTTGAACGGACCTTTTTCCACTTGTCAATCAAGTAATCAACTACACTAACCATCAAACTGGTCATCTTGAACGGACCTTTTTCCACTTGTCAAGTGAGCGGAGTGAATATTTTTGGGAGAATGGGGGTACGTGGGACACAAAATTATTTGGTAGGTTTCTGTCTGTCCTCACCTATCTCTCTTTCTCTCCCTCTTAACCAAACCCTAACTCTCTCTCTCTCCCCATCCACAAACCAGTCTCTCCCTTTCTTTTCTCCACCCTCCGCTCACCCCCCATTGCTTAGCAGTTATCTAGTTTAATTTGCATGAAACAAAAAGTCCAGACTCCATAACACGTCTGGAGCCCAAGACAAGTACGTAGAGAACCTTCAGTGTAGTTGGGCTTCGTCTTCGGCTTGGGCCTGAACGATGGTGTTGAGAGGCGATTTGAGTCGAGATAAAAAAATGCCTCATCTGGTCCAAATTAAGTGAGGGACGTCCTCAAAATATTACTAGTTAATGAAGGAGTAAATTGAAAATATTATCGTAATCACCTTTCCTCCTTTCTCATCTTTTAATTAATTGCTATTTAATCCTTCACCATTTCTTCACCATTTTTCTTCTTCACTTTGAATACAAAGTTGCTTCTGTATAATTTTAATCTCCAAATATCTCCAGCCCCTTTTTAAATTATTAATTGGGTAAGTCTCATGCAAATGGCTGTCTCATTAATTTGGTTTTTTAGATAGTTTTGGTTGACGGGTCTTTTTTTTTTTTTAGGCAGAATGGAGCCAATGGACATTGTTGGTAAGTCCAAGGAAGATGTTACTCTACCAAAAGGTAATCCCCTTCTTTAAGCACATTATACGATTACTTTGGAGTGTCAATGTAATGTAATATTAATATTTGTGTTTATTGTTATTTCTGTCAGCTACTATGTTCAAAATAATAAAGGAGATGATGCCGCAAGAAAATGTTCGTGTTGCTAGAGATGCTCAAGATCTTCTTGTTGAATGTTGCGTAGGTGAGAGATTAATAATGTGATTATTTATGTGTCCATATATTGTTACGTGCTACTTGCTTTATATGGATGTTATATCACACTGAAAATGTATGGATGGAAATGGCTATTTGTGTCGAGTTTTAGTTTTCACTGTGTTGGTTTATATTCATGCTGTCTAGTGTTTATCGAGTTGGTGAACTATTGAGGTTCACCCACTAGGTGTCGATGTTTCTTCTGATAGATTGCAGCTAATAAATATTGGTGAACAGTGAATGTGGGGAAAGGTTTGGTTCGGTCATATTGTAGACTTGATTTGATTCTGAGGAGGGGCATTTTGGTGACTAGAAATACTGTTACGAGAAAACCTAGGCAATTCAGTTCAGCTGGTCCTAACTCCTTTGTCCTTGTCAAATATATATCCTTTCTATATGTGGAACTTCTCTGCTCTGAATGATGACCTATGACTCTTTCAGCTTCTTACTTGAGAAGCAATGGGAAGGAGAAGAGAATCTACTTTCAGCGTCGTAAAATACAACGTTAAATCTAATTTTTCCCGCCTCTACTTGTAGATTGTATTCCTGACAAACTTAAAATAGCTGATTAAGTTTCTACTTTCCTTTTTAGGGATCATCATTTAATGCATTGTGTTGGTTGAGCTTGGAAACAAATTTAATCTTCTTTTTTGTTACTTGAAAACATATCAATTAATCAATCTTTAAAAAAGAAAAGAATTATTTGGTAGCCGACCATGAAAAGATATATTTGTTACTTATAAATTTCAAGCTTTAATCAATTGCTTACTGTGAGATGACAAAATTTTGAGATTTGGGTTTCATTTGTTCTACCAATTATTCTAGTAACAAGAGTTTGCACTTTTTACACTATAAATGAGAACTATTCGGTATATATTGTCCAAGCACTGATCTTATAGGTCCTCACTAGGCTTAGGCTATGTTTGATTGCTCGGAAAATTTTCTCAAGAAAATATTCATTTTCTCATGGGACGAACTTTATCGTGAAAATTTCCAAAAGATAATGTATTATTGCTGTGTTTGGTCGCACATGAGAAAATTTGAAAGTTCCTTCTCGCGATGTTTGACACCAACAAGGTCTGCCGTGGAATTTTTTTGATTCATCAGTTTGTTCATTTTTACTAGCTAAAAGGCACGTGCTACGTACACCAGTTCCCTGTCCAACTGTTATTGTTGACTGCGGATATAGAAGTGGAGGGCCCACGGTGTACAATTGATTTGAGTGTTTTGTGTGTGTGATTGAGTTTTTTGTGTTGAATATCCAATTTACCCATTGAATTTTATGTGGTTTATTAAAAATCTGGGGATATATGTGTAAAAGGCCTACATTTGAGGCTCTCTTAATAAGTTGTAAAGATTTCTGGAAAACAACTAATTAAATTGGGAAAATATTTCTCATTTCCCGTGAGAAATTTTTCCAAGGAGGGAGGGGTAGGAAAACATATTATTTTTTCAAGAAAAATTTCCTACATACTTTTGATGAATCAAACACGAGAAAATGGTAAGTTTCCGTGAAAATCATTGTTATTCACAGAAAATAGTGGATCTAACATGCCCTACATGTTTACAATTGTTACGTACTTGTTAACATTTTTTTTATGGTTTATAGACTCCTGCCTGAAATCAGTCAAGGTTGAAGAGTACTGGATAATAGCACTTGGGTTTCTCTGTATAGTATTTTTCTATATAGTATTAACATGTCAATTTCTCTTCTAGTCTATGTTGTTAGCTACCTTTACCGTCTACTGCTGTCCATCCTTAGTGAGTGTCGTCATCGTAGTTTAGATATCTATCACCGTCTTCTCAATGATCAAATTGTCTTATGGTTATGCGGTTATGCCACAGTCTTCCTTTTGTGGGTTAGATTTTGCCGAAGTTAATTACCAACAAATATTTTGTTTCATTGCTCCTACACTAAAGAAATCATTTATACTGCATGTTTTTCGCGCAGAGTTTATCAACCTCCTTTCTTCAGAATCCAATGAAGTGTGCAGTCGAGAAGAAAAAAGAACTATTGCACCTGAGCATGTTATCAAGGCTCTAGAGGTATTTTCTTGCTTCCTCTGTTTTACTCATTATCGAATTTAGTTTTTATAATGTTTATGCTTCTCTTGTTTCGTTTTCTCTTGTTCTCCATCCTTGTCGATAATTTTTATCAATCTCTCTGAAGTCATGCCCTAGTTATCGAATCCATTCAACCTTTTTAGTTTGAAAATGGCTTCAAAGTTTTGGTTGAATTTGCAGCCATTTTTGCATTTTGTATGATGAAAAGAGGAGTGAATATTTACTTGTAACAGTTTACTGATAATTTCACACCAGGTTCTTGGGTTTGGGGATTACATCGAAGAGGTTTATGCTGCATATGAGCAACACAAGGCTGAAACTCTGGTGTGTTTTTTCTCCACCAATTTTTCTGTAAAAATTGTCACTTGGATTTGTATCCGGATCAATTTATAAAGCTCTCTTCTTCTTCTTTTGAACCCCCAAAAGGATTCACCAAAAGGTGGCAAGTTGATTGGTGCAGCTGAGATGACTGAGCAAGAAGCGGCAGCCGAACAGCAAAGAATGTTTGCGGAAGCACGTGCGAGAATGAATGGTGGGGTCAAAATCACCAACCCTTCTGAATTAGACAGGAGCTTAGAGAGTTAATTCTACTACTTTGTTTTTGAGAACCATGGGCGCATTTGCCAACGTGTGTTGTATACCCTCTCCGCTGTACATAAAACTTGAGGGATGCAATGGCTTATGTTCTGTTCTCTTATGGATTGCTATTATGACAATTTAGATAGTTCAGGATTAGAAAATCAAAATTTTGCAACATCAAGTACTTTTGTCTTGATGCAGTATGGTTTAAACTTTAAACTACTGTCCATAATATGGTTTCTGTTTCTCTGGAGACCGATCTTAATAAATTTGAGTAGTGCATCTTTTTGTGGGAAAATACTCGATGATTCCGAATTATACATTCTTGTACTTGATGCTTCCTAAGTTTACCAGCAGTCGTGTATGAACTTGTTATGGGTGGAGTTATTGGATTGGTTGGTCGATGACCCTCCTTTAGAATGCCATGCACTCAGGCCATTGATGCAATATAATAATGGAAATTTTATTTATTGTTCATAGAGATACATAAATCACATGTATATATAAAAATTATCACGGTCTTTAGATAAATTTACCATGATACGTTGGATAACATAGCTAGTTTTAGGGAATTTAGATACATTTAATCAAAGAGGAAACAAGATTTTTACATATGGCTGTGCCGCTGCCTAGATCAAACAACTCCCCAGTCCCTGCACTTGTAAGAGCCTAGCTAGTACACT
The DNA here is from genome assembly GCF_015680905.1 of Coptis chinensis. Taxonomy (NCBI): domain Eukaryota; kingdom Viridiplantae; phylum Streptophyta; class Magnoliopsida; order Ranunculales; family Ranunculaceae; genus Coptis; species Coptis chinensis. The sequence continues at coordinate 5,034,537 of NC_141456.1, read as the reverse complement.
GAATTGCCCTTTAGATGCATGGCATCAAATTCTCTTGGGTTTTTTTGGGGCAATTATAATGATAGGAAAAATATGTTTAATTTAATGTAATGTAACAACCTCCATATTTATCAAACCCATAGTTGGTTAGGGGTACATTCAATTTTCTCAGGTAGTTTGACTATTGGCTAGCGCCTCTTGCCCTACTTTATCTTGGAATGGTCCAAGCTCCGAACTTAAACATTCAACCCTAACTTTCAAGTTCGAGATCCACAATCTTAGGAGCAAAAAGTATCCTAAATCTTTTCAACTATGGATTAAAACTAGTTAATAAAAATCTAACTAAAGATTTATCTTATTCTCTCTCCACATTCTTTCATTTTTGTTCTTCACAAATCTTTCATTTTTATTTCTTTTAACAACATGAAAAGTCGTAAATAACTCCCTTACTTTCCCTCATCTGTATTTACTTCGTCTCTTTCCTCTTCTTTCAACTTTAGCACCAATATTAATATCTACCAATATGAAAAACTCTTGAATTTTATATCATTCTTAAAGAGTTTATCAATGCAAACACAATTACAAATGGTAACTTTATAACAAACAAAAATACTCGTCATAATAGCCAATGAAGCTAGAATTTGTTATTTTTTTGAATTTTTTTCATAATGTTAGTTGAAGTTCTAATCATATAAAAGGGATAGGAGGGAATGGAATAGGAAGGATATAAGAATATATTTGGAGTTAATATTTTTTTTTTATGGCAAAACAAAAAAAAAAAAAAAAAAAAAAAAAATTGAAATGATTTGGAGAGAGAATGACATAAATTTTTAGTTAGATTTTTATTAACTAGTGTTAAGAGCGGCAGGAGCAAATTATTTCTCATATTTAATCATGTACTAATGTATTATAAACATGTTGAACACTATTGCTATAGACACAATTACAAATTGTAACTTTATAACAAACAAAAATACTTGTGATAATAGCCAATGAAGCTAGAATTTGTTACTTTTTTTAATTTTTTTCATAATGTTAGTTGAAGTTCTCTTTTTATCATATATAATTTTCTGTTTGTTTTGTTTTGTTTTTTGTTTTTTGTTTCACTCAAGCTGAAAAGGGATAGGAGGGATATAAGAATATATTTGGAGTCAATATAACTTTTTTTATACAAAAAAAAAAAAAAAAAATGAAATGATTTGGAGAGAGAATGACATAAAATCTTTAGTTAGATTTTTATTAACTAGTGTTAAGCGGCTGCAGGAGCAATTTATTTCTCATATTTGATCATGTAATAATGTACTATAAATGTGTTGAACAATACTGCTATAGACACAATTACAAATTGTAACTTTATAGCAAACAAAAATACTCATGATAATAGCCAACGAAGCTAGAATTTTTTTTTTTTTTTTTTTTTCATAATGTTAGTTGAAATTCTCTTTTTATCATATATAATTTTTTGTTTGTTTTTTTTTTTGTTTTTGTTTCACTCGAGCTAAAAAAGGATAGGAGGGAATGGGAAATAGGAGAGATATAAGAATATATTTGGAGTCAATATATATTTTTTATGCAAAACAATAAATAGCCCTGATGGCCCCTGGCTTCATATTAGTATACCACATTGCATTGGTCAGAGCATTTTTAGGAGAGCAACCAAAAAAACACCAAGCAACTTTAGGAGCAACATAAAAAAAACACCAAGCAACTACGCGGTTTTGGCAAAACCATGCCACTAAAGCCCAACTAAAAGGCCCAAGACCATACGGTTTTGCCAAAACCGCGCGGTGTTCTCAAAGCCGCGTGCTAGTGTGCTACTATTATATAATCAGGACCAAAACCGCGCGGTTCAATCACTTTCAACTCTTTTCTCAATTATAAACCCTCTCCTTAGTTTCTACCTAAACTTTTGAAATTTTATATGGATCCTTTTGAACCTTTCAACGGTGATGATTGGCAGTACACAAATGACATTGACGATGAGGGAGAAGAATCCGAGGAAGTACAATACGGTAGGGGAGAAGAACCCGAGGATGTCGCGCCGACTGATAGACATCTCTATGTACTGGAGTATCAAATGAACGACTTCGATTGGCAATTTGCACCTGGAGAAGCACTTGATATGGAAGTTGTGTCTTCTACACGTGACCCAAAACACGTGTCGAGTGCAGTGACTAATACTCAGGTAATTAATTAGTTTTGATTAAATATTTTGAATATTAATTAGTTGAGTTGGACCAATTAATTATTTATCTTATAATGATTATTTTTTTATAATATCAAAGATGTTATTGACTACCGAGTTAGATCGGCTTTACTTGGTGTTAGAGAGTGGTGGAAGGTTATTAGGAGTTTGGATGAGTTTGTACATATTAGAGATAGTATTTTGTATACACCTTTAGGTATTTTGATTGATGCGGATTATGAGAAGGCTGATTGGGCAGTGGTTATAGCTTTAATTAGTAGAAAGATGGTGGAGTAGAACTCATACATTTCATTTCCCTTGTGCGGAGTTACGGTTCACACCACTATACTTCACTATGATTTCTGGGTTGAGTATCGGTATAGGCCAACCGATACCTTTTCATACAAATTATGAGAATATGGATAGTATGCTTATGAGTTTTCCTCGTTTGGGTGTGGATGCTTATGATTTTTCTGGGATTAAGCTATCTCATATTAAGACTGCATATATGGAACCCCTCTTGCATCCTGATGCACGAGCAGAGTTAGCTTTGACTGTTCTACCGGGTAGTAAGGGTGTTGATCAGTATGTTAGGGCTTTTTTGATGTTTTTTATTGGACATGTTTTGTTTCCCAATGGTCATTCTACGGTACGACTGGGATATTATGTTTATGTATCTGATATGCATACTATGAGAGATTATGACCTAGGTAGCTCAGTATATGCCACATTGATATCGGTGTTAGATAAAGCTTCACAGACATTCGGAAGTAGAAGTCCTCAGATTGCAGGATTTACGGGACTTTTAGAGATTTGGTTTTATGAGTACTTTCGATGTCTTTGTCCTAACATAGACATGATTGCTGATACTCGCCCTAGATTTGCTAGTTGGTTAGGGCCTCACTTGACTCGTAACAGAGAGCAGATTAGGCATAATATCTGTATGGCTCGTGCTCAGATTGATATTAGATTATTGTCATCTATTGAGTGGAGACCTTGGTGTTTGTCTATTGCCTTTGACGATCCAGTTGTACAGCATGCTTGTGTGTTGTCACGTCACATAGTTGTTTTTGCCGCGACGTGGATCGAGGGTTTTGGTAATGGCGGGCGCGGATGTTGGAGGCGGATTTGGGACGTTATGGAGTTCCATGTGCTCCCATGCCAGATGTTAGTGATGCGAAGTCGTGGGGTAGAACTCATATTCATGAAGTTCATGCTAGTTGTGGTCTTTAGCCAGATGCATCTTCTTTTTTGTTGTTGAAAGTGATGGCGTCAAGATTGTAGATGGTGGAACTGGTGGTCTCAAGGGTCCGTTGTTGCCTCCCGTTGTCGGGCAAGCAACTTCGAGTTTGTGGGCCTGGAAGGGATGAGACCTGAGCTACGTATTCCTCATCCGCCACAGTCTGTTTACAACCCACAACCTCTGAATGCATATCATCCAACTCCTGTGTCTGCCAGTAATCCTCAGATGTTTGCCGTGTGTGGACCTGATGGGGAACCTACTTATATTTCCATTCCTAAGGTGCCTCATGCTCGTTTCTCTGAGTTAGAGCCACATATTAATCAGTATACCATGGTGAGTTTAATTGTTTTATTTATCTTCTTCATTATATATATAATATGTACTCACACTGTATTTTCTTGGATTTTTAGGCTGAGGTTCTAGAAAGATATGAGAACCAGGTTCTTATGTTTGATGGGATGAGGACTGCCCTATATCATTATAGCCAAGAAAGAGATGAGGCATATTCTCAAACATATCAGCAATCCCAGCGTGCGTATGACGAGACTCGGAAAGCGTATGAGGATATGCAGCAAGTGTACACGCAGCAACATCAGGGATATGAGGAACTTCAGCCTGAAGTAGTTAACCTCCGTGCAGACAGAGAAGATCATGATTCTCATATTAGGAACTTAGAGGAGCAGCTTCGGAACGTCCAAATAGAGAGAGGAGAGGGATCGAGTGGTAAGGGGCGTAAGAAGAGAGCTAAATAAATTTGATGTAATATGATAGGTTTTGAATTATTTTGGATATTATATGATTATATCATAATCATATATTTTGGACTGCATAATTATAATCATAGGTTTTTAATTTCTTTAATTTTTTCGATTTTGAATTACAATTCTTAATTTCTTCAATTGCACAATTGTTAATTTCTTAACTTCTATGCACAACTCATAATTTTTCAAGTTCTATGCACCACAGTTCTAATTTTCAGAAAAAACGCACACGGTTTTGGCAAAACCGCACCTATTAAAACCCAAGCCCACGCGGTTTTGCCAAAACCGCGAGGTGTTTCTCAAACCGCGTAAGTGATTTGATACAGCATCAAACCTGGAACCAAATATTGGTCGAGAAGTTGAAAAAACACCTAATTCTTGGTGTTTGATGCTAGGTTGATATCACTGCTAAAGATGCTCTCAGCACATATATACAGCCAACGATCACGGCACTCACAAGTCACTAGTCACAACAGAATGGGAAAAACACATCTTCCTGATTTTCCTGATTTAATGATGGTCTTTGAGTGAAATCACCATTATAGGTACATTTTATTTACATGAGACTACGTACATCTAACACTCCCCAGACACCGAATGATACATGGCATCAACTAATGTAGAAGTTAATTCAGCAGCTGATAGGCCTCAGTACAGTCCAAGAACTAAGAAGTACCCTAGATTGTTTTGCAATTATTAATGAGAATGATACCCCTGTAATTATCAAACCCATAGTTGGTTTAGGTGGTCCATACAGTACTTATGGCTAAACTCAGGTCTGAAAACGAAAACAGGAGCCCGCATGTTTTATCTACATAATATTTGCATCAAGCTGCTCCACTGACGCTTCAAGCATTTATCAACCTGTGTTCCTCATGCCAGCAGCTATTCCATTTATTGTTATAAGCAATGCATCTCTAAGTTTATGGTTATCATCATCACATCTCAACCTCCTGAGAATCTCTACCTGTAGCATATTGATGGGATTCAAGTATGGGAGCCTGCTCTCAATCAGTCTCCTCAAGCTCCAATTGTTCTCCAATGGCTTCTCATGGCCAGTAACCACCAAAACGTACCTGTCAGTTGTAGAGAGCTCCATCCGTAATTCGTTGCCGAGTTGTCTCCTGTTCTCTGACACTAGTACTTCATCGTAGTGTTTCGCTATTGGGATATCGGCTTTCCCAAGTACCATCTCTATAAGATCCATTGTGGATTGGAAAAAAGGCCATTCTGTGTACATTGCTCTCAAGTCCTCCGTATAACCTTTTTCACATGCACCCTTAAGGCCAGCACCCACACCAAGCCACGAAGGTAGGACAAACCGCGTCTGAGTCCATGCAAATACCCATGGTATGGCACGAAGATGCCCAATGCCTGTAGAACTCTTCCTTCTAGTAGGTCTGCTTCCTATGTTAAGGAACCCAAGCTCTGCTTGTGGGGTAGCCTCATGGAAGTAGGAAAGGAACTCTGGATTCTCATACACAGTGCTGCGATAATTTTGACAACTAATCTCAGATATCTCCTCCATTAGGTTGCGCCATTTCTCTTCTCTCGGTGGGAGTGGGGGACGTAGAGTTGCAAGAAGTACAGCTGTTGTGTAAATCTCCAGCTGCCTCACAGCTATCTGGGGAAGCCCAAATTTGGCCTGCACCATTTCACCTTGTTCAGTGGAGCGGAGCGTACCCTGACAGTTTAAAAGAACACTAGATGTAAGCGCCGTGGAAGATTGTAACTCACTAACTCAAGTTTGGATATTATTCAAAATTGTCACAGATGATCAAGGACTTTTATTGGTAACTAAATACAGTAAGTTAATCAACAGTAGAATTAAATCTATATAAGGAGTTTCCTGTTACTCATAGGTGGTGAAACAAGATCTGCAGTAGAAGTTCTACACTTTATATTATGCAGACCTAGTAGATAAGCAGTTTCCTGTTACATAGGTGGCAAACAAGTAGTGTATGTCTGCTAGAAAAGCATTGTAGCATGAGTCATTTTCTCTGCTTAATAAAGTGACAGGTAAAGAAGCGTTTAAAGTCTCTGAAACTGAGTTGATGGACTTACCATTACAGAACCTGGCGGCTGGGACTGTATGGCTAGATATGTCGGTCCACCTCCACGACCAATACTCCCTCCACGACCATGGAAAAGTGTAACCTTGATTCCATACTCGTTGCAGGAAGCTACAACATCCTCTTGAGCTTTGTACAGTTCCCATGCTGCAGTGAAGCGCCCAGCATCTTTACCAGAATCAGAGTACCCAACCATGACCTGCACACCGTGGCTTATTTAAGAAAATCTTAGAAAAGAAGTTCTTAGGGAGTAGGGACTTAATCCTTTTTTGTGGCAAAGTAACATTACCTCTTGGTGTCCATTATGGTTTCTTATGATGTGCTCCCTGTACCAATCAATTGAGAGTAGCTTCCTAATCACAAATCCTGCACCTCTTAAATCTTTCACTGTTTCAAATAAGGGAACTACCCGCAACCTGTTTCAGGAGCATCTTTACCAATTTAATATCAATGTCTTTCCAGTATATCGCAGGTTAAAACACTTGCATGCGTCTGGTTTTTCAATTTTCTTGGAAAATAACTTTTAAGGGATACTCAAAACGCATCAAAGTACCAAAATAGATAAAGAACTAATTACGAGGGTTATAAAATCCTATTAGATTTCCTATGTAACTTTCCATATTACTATAATAACTAGCTTAACTGAAAAAAGTAAAATCTCAGTCTATACTCTATCCTATATGCTCACTGTGGATGTCCCATCGTCTTTGGACTTCTCAAAGGCACTATACCAGACACCTGATGTACTTTCCCTAAAACACATTGACGTCTTATTATAGATATGTCTTCATGTTTCTTATATGCAGTGTAGGTGGCACAGTCTTACGTTCCCCCTGGACATGGTCTTCCTATCTCTCCACTAACAGCAAGTCTAGCATCTTTCTGTAAAAGCTCCACCGCAAGAACATCACTTGCCTGCCAATTTTAACACAAGCTCCACATTACTCTTATTTTTTAGAGAACAAGAGTTTTGGAAAATTATACTAATCAAGTATCCAGGAAGCATAGAGCTGCAGATTTGAATAGCTTATAGAGATAGCAAAAAAGACTTGTTTTTGTACATACATTGGAGGCCATTGAAATAACATATGCTCCAAGTGAATCACTCCCAAGCTCAGCACCAACACGAAAGGTGTCCAATACCTCTTTAACATCAGGTGCAACCTAGAAAGGCAAATAACATTAAGAATTTTACCACATGGACAGACACAATTCCATTAGGCGGAACTTATATATGTGCATCAATCATCAAATGGAGGTACGTCCAACTATTTATGAAGAGCATATTGGAAGTGTGAAAACTGAAACTACCAAAGTAGCCAAAGACTCTCATCCCAGGACTTAACTTTTCACACTTCCAAGTGAGAAATCCGAGAATACGGGAAAGTTCAAATAGAGCAAACTCAATATGGAAAATTAGAACTGAATCAATAACAAAAAAACAACATGTACGGCATTTATTATTCAATGCATCAACCCAGAAAAAAAATTAATCAATGCATCGTGATCATAGTAGCCATCTCCTTTTCCCAACATGAATCCAAAAACCTTCGTCAGGATTTTCTTTTTTTTATTTCACAAGTTGACTTAAGCTTTAAATTCGAACGGATGTATATAATTCAGCTCACCTGTATAGTATGAGGAACCAGAGGTCTCTTTCCTTTGAGTTCTTTAGTAAGGAATTCTAGTTTCCTGTCTTCATCCCATTCACTATATACACCCATATCCAAGTACTTAGTAATTGCGTCGAACGTTTCAGCATGTCGTCCCGATTCCTGATATGAGTAGAAAGATAGAGGAAGATTAACACATAAACCGACAATAAATCAATCGGTTCTTAGAACTACAACCAAAAAACACCTGACGCAAATCAAGCTTCATCAAGACCATTCCAAAAGTCGAGACCCTTCTGATGAGATCTGCTAGACGGCCATCAGCAAGAACACCAGAACCACATGATTGCTGCAAAAACAAATGAGCATAGCACATAATACATTTATATCATCTGTCAAAATGCGAAAATATATAAGTGAAATTGTTCAAGTGAATACCAGGGACTCGTAACATAAAAGTAGTGGTTCTAGAAGTTGATCTGAGGTTTCATAGTAATCCCAAGGATCATGGTCACAGGGAAGATCCTCAAGGAGTAGCTCCAATCTTCTCCGTGTCTTCATAAGCTGGATCACGGCACAAAACCAAATTTGAGCAACACATGATACTTATATCAAAAAAATATTAAAAGCTTGATAGATAAGAATACTATCATAGTAAGTATTATTAATCTGTGCTGATTATTATTTATTTCTACTACTTTTGTTTTCGCTAGTATTATCATTATTTAACCATACTGAGCATTAGGCTTGCACCCAAATGTTAAATAGGTATATGACAGCAATAAATTTGAAAATAATATCTAAACAGAACATAATAGACTCCCACGTACAAGCAATGATGATGACCACACTTGACACCACCACATAATAGAATTGTATTGTACACACTGACTATTGATGATATCTCAAAATTGAAAGGATAATAAACTTTTTTGCTTTTGACATATATCTGTTAACACAGCACAGACACCCTGTCTGTCTGTCTGATGGGCAGTTTTCTGGACAAAGGCTTCTTATATTGGTAGAAACAGTTCCTGTCCAAATTTTTAAGAGTATATAGATATCTGGAGAAATCTCTATCACAAAATATATAGACTTATAGAAATTGCGTAGATACCTTCTCTTTCACATTTCCAAGAACAATCCTATAAGGGGCAATTCCAGGAAGTTGAGGCAAACTTGGCTCCAGAAGTTTCTGGAAGTTGGATTTGCCTATCTGAGATTCTGAGAATGTCTTTCTTTGAGCATGGAGTTGACCAGTACCAAAAGAAATAGATTTAGATATTAAAGGTGAGTGAAGATTGTTATTAGAAGTCAAAGTAGTGCTGCCAGTAGTCAAATTATCATTTCCATATGGTTCGTCAGAGTTTTGAGCAGAATCGGTACCCTGTTTAGAATGGAAAAAGAGAGCAGGAAAAGAACAAAGGAAATTATATTCAGTGACCACTAAAGCTGGTTATATAAGAAATACTCTCAGTTTAACCCTAAAGTTTGTTTACCTGATAATTTGATGTCATGTGATTTGTTCCAGGAATATCTGGCCTTGAAAATGCAGATTCATCTTTGTGTTCTACAAAGAGAGATAGATCCATCCATTAATTTTCATTGAAGTGCCACAGTAGAAGGGTATGGATTTCAGGTTAATCTAACATATGGAACATTTAAAAAGATTCCCCTGTGCTTTTATATACTGTGAACATCCCCTCGTCTCCACACATCTTCAAATTATCAAATGGATTGCCAGTTTACACTACTTTCTTAATCTTAAGGAATGCATCTATGAAGGACATCACATTTGATTATGTGCATCTATATATCAGCATGAGCCTGACTCAAAAGGACAAATGTACCTGTGAAGGACGAAAACTCTAGACCGTCAGGAAGTTGGGATGACGAGGCAGAAACATGTTGGCCGTAATGTTTTAATTGGCTTTTATTTACTGCTTGGCTTCGACTCACATGCCAATCATCCGTTTTAATTTCTGCAGAGCAACACGTTCAACATTTGGCTTATAGAAACTTAAGAGAAAACTATCACCGTACTTAATGACTAGCTATGAAAAGGAACCGAGATAGTCCTTCAGTGCCCTAAACATAGAAACTTATGCAAGGGTGAAAGTTACTTCAATATTTGTTATCTTTGACTCTGTTAAATACTATTATACATATGCATGTATACATATTACCTCGTTCCAAATACTCAAGGGAACCGAAACTAAAGAACGAACTACTGGAATTTCTGTGTATCATACCTTGTTGTAGTATCTCATGTGCGAGGCTTGACAATTTATCGCTGCATCTTATTATAGAAAGTTCAAATCTAAGACTGTCAACTTCCTTAATGTAGAAATCAATAGCCATCCACCGGGATAAAAGAGAAACATCTCGTGTGACCTGAAACAGAGACAAGATGGGAGTACAATGTGAGAGTCAACCGATGAAGGCTGTATAATGTAAAAAAACCATTTGCATAAATGTGAAATTAAAGGTCCAAGATAGGAGTCATCCCACAAAATCGCCCTCTTTCACTTGTAAAAGCAAAAATCTAATTTTCTGGTAATTCTACTTCCTAAGATAATGAATAATGAATGTTCTAGTTGATGCATTTTGGTGAACACTTAAAGTCGTAAGTTTTGCATTCCGACATAATGTGATTATCTCTGTTTTCTTTTTCCTTTTTTAAGGAAAAACTGATCAATGTATATAATAAAATTAGCAATATTCAGGAGTTTTAAATAACAGAACGCAATCTACAAGTTCACCTTTGCTGTCACATTGGGATTTCCATCTCTATCACCTCCCATCCAAGATCCGAACTTTATTGGTGTGCAAGTCAATGGAAGTGGTCTTCCAGTATGCTACGAGAACCAAACACACTGAATGTCATGGGATGAGATGAGAAACCAATGACAGAGATTGAATGGATGAAGAAGACGAGAAATCATTATGGAATGGATATAAACACTTGACCACATTTGGTGAACTATAAGCAATGCAGCTTGCCACGTCATGGACCAGCAGGTTTTAACCACAATCACATAAAATACACATAGTACTACTCGTTCTAGTGGTGCATAACCGTCAACATAACAAAAGTAACCAGCTCATTATTCAACACACTGCAACACACATAATCTGAAGTAATGGATGCTGCAGACCTTCTTTAGAGCATTGCTAAGACGGCGCAAGTAATGAGGTATTGCTTTCCAAAGTGATTGCTCCACAATGTGTAATCCTGGGAAGAGAGATCGATAACATGCCAGTTTTTACAATAAACATAAAGGGGGGAAACAAAAAAGATTCCGTATTGAAAATCAAAATACCAGCCCTAGCTTCATCAACCGGTGTGGGCTTTTGTCGTCTCAGCTCATCTGTCTGCCATATTGCAGTTACTTCTCTTGCCTGGCAAATTCAATGAATATTGGATTAAAGAGTGCAAGACAATAAGATATCCAAATCTTTTAGGCACTGAAAAGTACCAGATCTTCAATAAGCATCTCTCTATCTTCATGGTTGAGATCAGGCCTATCGTTATATTCCAAGAGTTGCTGCAAGAGAAGAAGAAACTCGTCAAGCTTTATGTGGAGTTGAACTTGTATATTAAGCCTCTGCATTGTAATCATCTTACGGCAATTCTGACGTGTTTGAATTGTAGAGTACGCCTATTTATTTGAGTAGGGTGTGCAGTAAGTACAATCTCAACCTCCTGTATTAAGAACCAATCGTCATTACAGAGAATCCAATACTCAGTGGCTTGCCTAACTTATACATCCACAAAGACAAACTTCAAAGAAAGAACCTGCTTGCAAACTGTGTTATAGAGATCTTCCTGCGAAACTCCACCCTGTATTAATTGATTAAATATGTCGTCACATGATTTGGATAAATGAGCCACATTTCGTGCCTTACGGACCCTACATAGTGAAATAGTTCCATATTAGGAAATAGTTCCAGATGGGGACATAAGATTTCGCTGGAAGAAGAACTAATATGGTTCATTCGAATTGTCAAGGAAATCAATTAACCTGTGATGAGTCTCAGCAATTCCCATAAGTGTAAGGTAATGGCTGAATGCTCTAGCTAGTGTCAAGGCTTCCTCTAGTGTCATCTTTGATATTTCCAAAGCCAACTGCTTCTCAAGCAATTCAGCTGTGTCTTCTATTCCTGCCTTCCTCATATTGCAAGCACTCTAAAAACACAATCCAACATGACAATAGTTACATATGATGGAGTTGACGGAAACAAGTGGAACAAAACAAATATCCAAGATTCTAGGACATTGAACGCATAGAAACAACCAAGTCAACAACCTGCCACATTAAACACGTCGACACATGTTTAATATAACAGCTCTGAATTATATATCATTGATTTATCATAAATAAGAATCCTTTTACACAAACATTGCACATAATATTTCTTGAACAGCTGAAGACTAATTTGTTATATTCATTTTCTTCGCAAGACTAGGGGCTGGCGGATCCCTAACATTTCATCACAGAATAAGGAAAACCTACTATGCCGTTCTGCATTTTTATTTGTTTTCAATATCAAAACTGAATATCTTCTTTCGTTCGTTCCTCCAGCATGTAGAATGAAACTTTCATCAAAAGGAACCACTTATTTATACATGAAATTTGTTGTCTCAAAAAATTCAACTAAAAACAGGACAAATTTGATTCAGCAAATTATATACTCAAAACAAGAAATAATGTAATGAATATATGTGGTAAACAGACAAATTTGTAGAAAATCAGTAACATCCTAAAAATGGAGAGGTTGAAAACAGATGTAGACAATTAAGATTTAAGAGTGTCAAATGAAAATGATAGATGACTTATCACAAAAGACACTATTTAACTAACATTTTGAACTAATGTAGAAAGCTAAAAAGTTTCCTAATAAAAGCTAAAAATTGAAGTACGTGTCTCAACATGCCAAATATAAACCAAAGACAAAATAGACTACACTGAAGACATAAGATAACCTGATCATAAAAGAACAGAACCAAAGCTATATATAAACACACAACAAATAAAAATACAGTTTAGATAAAAATAAGAGATGTCCACATAAAAAAAAAGTACATGCAGACCAAATGAATAATAGAACCATGAAGATAGTATTTGTCACCTGAGCAAGGATTCTCTTTCTTTCAACAGTTTGAATGAACTGGTCACCAACTTCTCTTTGAAGAACATCATTAAGTAAACTTCCAAGTAATCTACAATCATCTTCAAAACTCTGAAAAGATATTTCCTCTGCAATATCATCAGTAGTGTCAGTCATAGTGCAAGCTAGTTTCTTCCTTCACTGACTAGAAACAAAGATGATGATAATAGACAGAGTCACAAAGTCACAGAGAGAAAGATGACAGGTGGAGTGTTTTTGGAGTTGAGTGGAGAAAATGGTTTTTTTATAGTTGTTTTGTGTGTGGGGAACTGGAAGTGGGGCCTACTAACCCTACTTTTATTATTAGAGGGAACTGTTGATGTGAAGACATGTGGCTTTTGAGGTTTGGTAATGAGTATATGCCTCATATTATAAGTGGCATTTGGACTCTTTGTGGGTCCAGGTGAGTACGGGATATTCTGGATTTTGTGTCTTGGATGCGAATATTATTTCGTGCACAAAACAAAGATTCTAGTGGAGTACGGAGATTTCGCGAAAATTTTAATAGAATTATCGATTTGTGACATTTCTTAATTTCTACACGGGTACGTGGGGTGACATCCATGCACCTGTTCATAATTCGGCCTTTATCCGGAAACACCACGGCTGCAGGCAACCATGGTCCATCGGATTCACTAAGATAGTGACCTCTAAATCTCTACTATTTATAAGTGGTGTAGCCATAGTTTGTGATTTCGAATAAAATTTTGAAATTCGGTCTAGAATTTCGGTTTTTCAAAAAAATGGAATTCCGAACATAAAGTTGAAATATCTGAAATTTCAAAATTATTTGAAATTCTAAATGTGATAGGGATTGAAATTTAATGAATTTCAGATTTTAGATTTGTCGGAATTCCAAAAATTTTGAAATTCCAAACTATGGGTGTAGAAGAAGAAAATGAGTTCTAAAATTTTATTTCATTTTCTATTTTTCAGTTCTAACTTTTAACATTTTGTTTTTTGTTGGGCGGCCCTACCACTAAAACTATCAAAAAAAAAGTTGAGCAAAATTAGAAAAAGTAAACAAATGTAATTCAGGTGCATAATTGCTGGTCTCTGATAATGGTGGCAGTATGGACATGTGGTGCTTTTTGTTGGGTGTTCCTCACCATGTGAGAACGAAGAAGATCAAAGTTTTGATTTTTTGTTATTGAACCGAGATGAATTGAAAATTCGTGTGTTGAAAAATATTAATTTTCAAGGAATGACCCACTTTTCTTGAATGTGAGTCACTCGGTTAAAATTACAGCAACTATATAAAAGAAGTTAAGGTTTTTACCCAAAATTAAGTCTTTGTGATAAACCAATTTTAAGATAAACCAAAATTGAAAGAAAACTCTTGTAAAGAGATAAAACTTGTAAAGAGATATTAGTACGAGAGATCTAGTAAGTTTGGAGAGACTTGAGAGGAGTGATTGTAATATTCATTCCCCCACTTATAAAAAGATTTGTTATTGTGGAAATAAGCATCATTAGCCGAACCACGTTACATATTGTGTCTCATTCTGTTAAGTTACTTTACATTGCTATTGTTTGTTTGTAATAGTTAATTTCATAGCTTAGGTTTGTAGTTGTTGGTTGTAGTGATAGTTTAGATTTTTCATTGGAGTTTAGAGTGTTCATATTCAAACTATCTTGATGGGCGATTGGTATCATTTTCCCCAACACTCTTAGTCACCCAAACTGTCACACATGTATGTCGCTCTTACTTCCAATCCGCACTTTTGCACTTTTCCACTCAAACCTCAATAAAACCGCGATATGAAAATTTCCAATCGGCGCTCTATGCTATTACACAACAAACCACCTGTTTTTAGTTCACCTCTAATCAAAAAGTGCATTTTGGTCAGACCTATAATCTTAGAGTTATAGATAGGGGTGTAAAACGGGTCGGGCCTATGAAGGCCAATGCTAAAATTGTGAAGTCTTAACGCTTATCTCAACTCTCTTTTTATAGAATTGAGGGGCCATAGGAACTAGTTTGATTATTCTTTTAAACTATTTATTTACAATATAATCTTGCTAAATTGATATGCGATAAATTAATTATCACGTTTAAATAATTGGTTTTCTCAATATTGACTTTGGTAAATGTACTTAATTAATAATTTGATTGGCTAAAATTTGTAAAATATTAAAATTCAAAAGTTTCATTCTTAGGTTTTATGTACCGATGTATTCCATGAATCAATAAGAAATGTATATGAAACAAAAAATATGATGTGGTGTTGTAGGTTATAGAGTAACTTGTGTGTTAATTAGTTGAAGTTGATTAAAAACTTCATAATCATATACTAAGGATCATATCACATCATTTTGATTTATATTTCATTATTGCTTATACATGGAGAAGTGACCCAGGTTCATATCCCGACAATGAAACAGTTTGTTATTTTGAACTAGATTTTTCATATAACGTTAGAGGAGTCTACTCAAAGTACTAACTTATGTAAAACATACATTTCATTTTGCTATTTATAGAGGTGTGGATTTTGTGTCTATGACCTGATGTTGAGTTTGGTAGCTAGGGAATTAATGACTACACTACTCTTTCTTTGGACAAGAGTTGCCTATATATCAAGTTCTTTGGGTAAACTTGAATCAAGCTTTACGTAGTTCATCTCTCTCTACTTATAGATATTTGATCTAACTTTTCTTATTTGCTCCAGGCCGTTATCAAGTGTAGATCAATATTTTGTGATATCTTAATGATTCGTCATTATTTCAATTCTGATGTTACAAAATAAATATATCATTGATATATTGGTGCATTGACTGAGCTTCAGGATCGCGGTAAATCATTTGCTTTCATATATGGATGTGCTTGATATTTGGGACAACCTGAGTTTGGGTCATTGTCACGTCCTGGTGGCGTGGTACGAGCTGGTGATGTATGAGTTGTGAAGATACAATCTGAATTGTGGACACGTGTGCTGTAGTGATATGCTTGAGAATGGAGGGTACTTACACTATTTATACAATTACGTACTTTTTTAACAAAATATAAATAAAATCACATAGAAAAGTTGTGAGAGCCTTAATGCAGGCCTTTGAGGGTCGGGCTGAGGACCGTCCTCATGCTTTCACATCTAAGCCTTTATCCTCCCTTCAAAACGTAAAGGCTGGGCCGGCCCAGCCTTCAAATTGTATGAGGGCTTTTTTAGCTCATGGGTCAGGTGGGGCTAAAGGCTTGAGAGCCTTTTTTACACCCCTGGTTGTAGACATAAAGTAGACCCACCTACAACTTTATTGACACGAAAAATGTATCACTAAGAGACCGATGATGATAAACTAAAGTTAACACTTGCCAAGTTATTTTATCAATATTAAAATGTTTAGCAAATAATTTGATTGGACTTCTCATTGTCTAATATATATTGAATAAAGCTTGCAATATTAAAATTGATATATTTTCAACAATGAAACTTTTATTTGAGTAGCCTCTACATGAATATATAGTAACCAAATGATAAGAATGCAATGGAAGAATGACATCTGCGTAGGTGGTACAACTACGTATATAGAGGTGTACATCTAAGTTGTATTAGAAAAAATTACATTTAAAATATGTAATAATAAAAAAGATTAATTATGTATATAAATTAGGTGCTCTGAGGAGTGAGGACACTCTAGATAGTGGAGATTCAGAAGTTAGATGCTTTGACGCTGCTCGATCCTATCATCCTATAGTCATTTCCGTTTTTATTCCGCTAGTTCAAGTTATTGGTCCTTTTTTTTTTTTCTGAAGTCCATTTCTGTTTGTCTAAGCCTTTTGGGTTACACATATCCATCTTTGGGCCAGACTACTCTATGGGCCGGGATGGGGCCAGGAGTCCAGGACTAGGTTTTATATATGGAAATACCTATATTTCTTTCTAAGCTCTAGTGATTAACCAAATTCATATATCAGATACATGGGTGCACTCATACCAGCACTAATACACCGGATCCTATTAGAACTCTGTAGTTAAATGTGTTTGGGCGAGAATAATATTAGGATGGGTGATCTCCTAGAAGTCCTCGTGTTACACCCTTCTTTTGATGTCCATGCAAGTGCCAACTATCAAAGTTGGTAAAACTTTTGGGTGATGATACCCAGAAGTCTGAGACTCGAACCCCACCAGCATCAAAGAGTTACTGATCTCATTGAAAACAGCTTACCAATAAATATATATATATTACAATATTTTGTGTAAACTTCTCCAACCATATAGAACTCAACAGAAATGGCATCAGAAAAGTTTGTAATATTACTAACTGTTATAGCCTAATTTATACCCACTAGGGGCACTGGTCTGTGGAATGATAGTTTAATGGGCCTGGTCCAAAGGGGAGAGGAGAGGAGAGAAAGGCAGTATAAAAGAGAAAGAGAAGGACGAGAATAGATGAGGAACCCTAGGAAAGAGGAAGAGGAGGATGTAAAGGAGCGTTTTGGTCTTCTCCTAATTACAATTAAGAAGAAAGGGAAGGGTTAGGATTTTGGATGTGACCGAGGTCATTGTGGAGTTTAACCGCCACGATTCTCTCGCTTTTCCTTTTTCGGGGAGAAGAATCGTCCGACGAAGTTCCAAAGAGTGGTATTTATAGAGTTTTGAGAGAGGAGATCCTTCCGACACGGTATTCTTTTGTACAAATGTAGGGTGGAGATCGCGGATGAGTGTTGAATTGATCCGTTATGATTGGGGTAGATGCGGTAGTCCCTATTTCGGTGTTGAGATTACCACTAAGATCTTGGCAATCATTACACGGTGGATTGTGTTTCTATTCGCCGCTCTCTATCGGCAAAGTGTTCAGATCGAGATATCTTCGATCGCATTCACCTACTCGAGTCGCTCGCAGTCGGTCTTGAGGTCGCCTTTGATTCATCTATCGCGCGACACGCAGGTTCCGCTAGGGCTATTTTTCTCGTTTGTCTTGGAGGTCGATATCTTCGGGCTTATGCTCTCGCGAAAGCGCGATGCCCTATGAGGATATCGCCCTACGGCCTCCCGGTAGGCGTTGTAAGTGGAAAATATTTCGGAGAGAAAGAGTCGGACGAGCGTGGTGGAGTGTGTTTTAACAAGTAGTGGATGAACCGACCGGTAGAGCCACTTTTGAATGTTGTGGCCTCGTGAATTGGCGGAAAAATGTAGTTTTATCTTACGCACGCGACGTAATCGTAAAGATTGAAGCGAACGGTCGCCGCGTTATGCTGAATCGCCGGAAAGGACAAAGATGCCTTGGAACACGCAGCGGGCTATAGCGTAGGGTCAGAATGATTACTCCTTGGTAACCGAGCGGGCGGTTTATTCAAAATCAGATTTGGAATACTGAAAAAGTTATTTCGCGGTTTTTCTTCTTCCAAAAACGCCAGCCAGTGGTTTCCGTGAGTGCTCCCGTCATTGTTATCTTTCCCATTTCCATTTGCTTTCCTCTCCGTCCGCCGTTATTTTAAGTAAGTAGGTTATTGTAATGCTATAGGGTTTAGAACCGAATATTTGATAGAAAAGCGGTTGTTATAATGTCCGATTCTCGATGATACTCGGCCTGGTCGGAGGAGGTCCGAGATATCTTTGAGTTCAGGAGAGTATGAGGATGAAGAATCGCGAAGTATCGGGCGTGGGCCGAAGTTAGAAGAAGAAGATAGGATAGGCGGGGTAATGCCCGATCTCGGTCGAGATGACGGGCCAAGACGGCCAGTCGAGGGGAGAGGTCGGCATCAAAGCGATGTGCCCCTAGAAGTGTGAACCGTCAGGTCGCTTAACTCTTTCCCCGAAATGAGGGCAGCAGATGGGATTAATGTCCCCGACCGAGATATACGAGCCACGAATCGAAAGTGAAAATGTTCAGAGTGAGGAGTATAACCCGCCGAATGGTGGAGTTATAATCTGTGAGGGTTACCGAGAGCGCCAGATGCACATACCGCTTTCAAACCGGTATGCTACTTTTGGCGCTTTGTTGGAAGTCTCCCTCGGTTCTACTGCGGGTAACACCCGGCGATTATTTAAGGTGTTCACCTCGGCTGAACGCGAAGTGGGGAATATGATATAGGGTATCGGATATAGTGGAGCACTATGTGATACGCCGATCGGGGAACATGAACTTTAGCTTGCAAACCATGACGACGCCGCTCCGCCGCGGATCGATGGAGTAAGCAATGAGGCCCGGACTAAGAGACCGTTGTTGCTAGTTGGCAATTACCGCGGTGAGCGGGTGTATACCGCGAACCAGGGATTTGTAACATATCCGGTGGGTAGGAACACTTTTTCGTTGTTATTTTTAGAACGTTTGATAGCCGCCTAAACGTGTCTTTGTTTTGCTTTGGCCGCAGAGTTTTCTCGCGGAAGCGCGAACCGATCGTGGGGAGATAGAAAGATTCGCTCGGGCCGACTCGTCGTTTGAAAAACAAGCGGTTGCCCGAGGTTGCTCATTTCTTTGAGGAAAAGGGGGGCCGCGATCCGGAGAAGAGGAAGGTGCAAAAGGAGCGGGCTCTAAGTCGAACGGCGAGGGGTGATGGAGAAAGCCGCAAGTGATCCGATAACACGAGAGGAGAGAGGGGTGCGTGGGAGCCGCAAGCGGCCCGTTAGGGGGGAACCGCAGAGTCGGAGGATCGGGCAGTCGGCCCGAATGGGGTTCGATCGAGGCCCCTGTAGAGTTGGAGCCGCTGGTTTTGACCGCCCGCTAAAAGGGCAGGTCGGAGAGGAGGCCACGCCGACGCCTCGAAAGCAGATCGGACGAAGCCGCGAAAGTAGCTCGACATGCTCGCGGAAGATGGTGCTAGCACGGGGGCGGATCCGATGGTGGTGCGGCCGGGGCCACGGTATCTCGGCCAGTGGGGCCCGACCGAAAGCAGGTCATGGACTTGGCCACTTTGAGTGGGGTCCAGTCAGCGCCGACCGGGACGCCGATCCCATCCGTGAAGAAGGCCAAGGCTCCACGAAGGCGATCGAAAAGCGGTGGCGCCTCTGGCGGACGATCCGGAAGGACATTTTGTCTATCCGACGAGAATGGGCGCAAATAAGACCGCGGAAACGGCGATCGCCGCTTCGATCCAAGAAGATAGCGGGTTGTTTGCTAGAACAAATAGCTCGATGGCAACCGCAGAGCTAGATGAGAAGCGGGTTATCGACAACTTGAGACGAATGGAAATCGCGCACAATGCTTGGTATGTCTATAACTTCATCTGAGGTACTTGCTTGCTTATGCAAATTGTTGGTGTGCTAACCATGTGTATGTTCGCGCAGCTGGTGAGTGGATTCCAGAAGTTGAAAGAGATCGCCCAGTTCGCAGAATCAGATAGGGAAATGGTGCTGAAGCTGGGTGAGGAGCTGAAAAATGTCCAGGACGCCTCGCAGATGGAGCGCGAGGAACTGGAAGATTTGAAGAGAGCTCATGAAGCGTTGAATCTGGCCAAGATGCTGAAAGATACGGAAGCGGAAGAGCTGAGGCAAAAGCTAGAAGGAGCTGAAGATAATGTGCGAGCAGCTACCGTGGAAATTGGGAGGCTGAACGATTATGCCTTGCACTGCAAGAAGGTTGCTCAGGACGCTAATCAGGCCTATGACACGCTGGACGCAGACTTCGTTGAACTGGAGGCTGACTACAATGGCTTGAAGGAGGAACACGCCCGCTGTGCGTCCCGTCCCTCGGTGGAGGAGGTTCCGTGGGTGCCGCTAGGCGATCGTTTCTTCGTGAGCGTGCCGTGGCCGGGGTGGCTCGAAATAAGCCGCCAGACACGATGCGTGATGAAGTTTAGAGTTGGATGGCATAGCGATCATCATTGTGGGACGGGAGAGATGCCGAGGTCGATGAAGCCGTTTGAGCGTGGAGGAGTAGTTAATGTGGCTGGAGATGACGAGTTGTAAAATTTGTTCTTTGCCTTTTATCGCCTTATATACTTTGGATACAATAGAACGGGTTTCTGGGGTAAACCTGGCGTTTTTTTTATGTTTGTGTAATCGTAATCCCGAACAAGTGGGTGTCTCCCCGCCGATTTGGGGTAGCCGAATGTGACGAACTCGTGGGGCCGGGTTGATTTCCGAAAGTAATCTCAAAGAACTCGGCTCAACATCGAAATGTGTATGATAACGCTTATTACACCGATCTTCCTTTGTTTACATGCGATGATAGATAGTTGTGTTGTGTGTGTATGTCCGAAGTCGGTTGCTCACTCATAGTTACGTAGGATGACACGCGGCTTTAGAATGGAACGGTAGGCCCATTGCGGGTGACGCGACCTCCTTACTTACGATTGGTAAAGATGGGGGAGCGCCGTGTTGTTCGAGTGCTTTAGATCATGGCGCGACGCGCGACGCGGAGCATCGATCGCCGGAGTCCGCTCGAGATGCAGTCAATTGCTTCAGATTCGCAGGCCGCTTAACCGCAGTTGTTCCCTTGGCGTGCATGACACGTAGGAGACGAGCGGTTCATGGGACATAATGATGGCGGGCGATGGCGCTTACGCCTCAAGGTGATAATGAGGCACTTAGGAAAAGACGCTTCCTAAGGAATATAAACCGCTTCACATATCATCAAGAGGTTCTCGTCATTGTTTTGCCTAAGCTTCCTTCCTCATCTTTTGCTCGCCCCGCCCGTGTTTTCTCGCCGCCGCTTTGTTCATCGTATGTGGCTTCTTTCTACGCGTGTTATTCACTTTGAGAAATACCTAGAGTAAGTGTTAACTTTGTCGTCGGGAACTTTGTCGCTAGGCTAGTATGGCTAGATGTCGTCGCTTATGAGAGAAACGCCGCCCTCTAACAATGGAGGAAATGGAGTTTGAGCCTCATGTTCATGGCGATCGGGGAAGAGAAAGGTTGCCGATGGAGAAACGGGCGGTCACAAGTTTAATCGAGGAGGATAGTCGCCGGGCGGGCATTGTATTCAGTCGCCAGCCGAAAGTGGGCGAATGACCGGTCGCCGACCGACCGAAGAACGAAGTCGGGCAAGGTCGTCGCCAGCCATGTGAGAGTTCGCCCCACCACCATGTAAGGATGTGGGGTTTTAATTCTACTACCCGGGAAAGACGGGAAGAAGCGGATGGTGAAACGCCGGATCAGAAGCTTTCACTCGCCCCCATATATAATACCGCTCGGGCGGGATTGTGCTAGATGGAGATAAAGCGAAGTTGAGGGACGAGGACATGGGGACACCACGGGGACGATGGATATGGCCGCTTGTTTGGTGAGTTCTTGATAGCTTAAGTCCGTAAAACCGACTTCCGTGGAGTCCGGTGTTCTAACTATGTTCATGCGTTTCGCAGGTATGATAAGTCGAAAGATGCCGCGTGCGCTCGAGATTAGTGGTAACCCGCGACGCGGAACCGGGTTGATGCGAAATGCGTGGGGGTGGACAAGAAGAAATCGATGATATGTCCACCAAGTACCGTAACGTGAATCACCGGAAGCCTGTGATCGTGTCGGATGTGACCGAGCCGGAAAGGGAACCGGGCGGTTGTGACGGCTTATGCGAAGAAATGTCGGAAGGTGGCGCTAAAGGCTTAAGAAGGCGATAATCGAAGCCTCAGACGCCTATGCCGCCCCGGACGAAAAAAGTATGACATCACCGAGGTCATTTCGACATACCGCTTCGACTAGCGCACCGGGAAGACAAGCATGTCATTACCGAAAATTGATAAGGTGATCATCATCCGCCTGTACCGTGAAGTTGTGAATATAGTCTACATTCTCTCTTATAATGGGGAGCAAACAATAGAGTCGGTGGTTTTTCAGTTTGCCCGAAAGCGCTTCATTTTTGTTCGAGGATCGGTTTCCACGAAAGTGGCGCTCAAGATTTGGTGAATTTTTTAATGAGCATCGATCCGATTTCCGGGTAATCCCAGCAGATCGGTGGATCGAAGTTGTGGATGACGCATCGTCATGTAACGTTGTTTTGATGTGTATGCATGCTACCGTATTTGTGTGTAACTAGCATCTTGATCTTATAAATACGCTGGCCCCGTTAAGTAGTCAACCCTAGAAATATAGGTCGTTGATGTGACAGAACCGGATGGGTTACGGTGCCCGTGGAGCCGGAGAGCGCTTGCCGCGATGAGAGCGCTCTCGCGGTGGTCGATCCTAAAAATGTAGGGCCGCGACGTAACAAGACTTGCAAAGGCTATGTAGCCGCTGAGCTCCGAGAGAGTCGCGCTTTCATGCGGGAGGAGCGTTCTCGTAGTAGTCGATCCTAGAAATATAGGTCCTCGACGTAACAAGAATTCGAGAGGCTATGTAGCCCGGTGAGCTCCGGTGAGAGTCGCCCGCCACCGAGAGCGTTCTCGTGTAGTCGATCCTAGAAATATAGGTCCTCGACGTTACATAAGAATTGGAGAGGCTATGTAGCCGGTGAGCTCCCTCGAAGTCGTCCCGCCACCGAGAGCGTTCTCGCTTTAGTCGATCCTAGAAATATAGGTCCTCGACGTTATAAGAATTGGAGAGGCTAAGTAGCCCCGCGGAGCCCCGGAAGTCCCCCCTCATCAAGCCGAAAGAGCCTTTAGTCGATCCTAGAAATATAGGTCCCTCGACGCGTTATAAGAATTGGAGAGGCTAAGTAGCCGGAGCGGAGCTCACGAGGTATCGATTCGTCCGAGAGCGTTTCGCAAGAAGTCGATCCTAGAAATATAGGTCCTCGACGTTATAAGAATTGGAGAGGCTAAGTAGCCCCGTGAGTCGCACTCAATACAACTAACTGGAGTAGATAGTATCACCAAGACAAAAACTTGTCTTTCATTAATGAAAACAAAAGATTTACAACATTAATGGCGCTTATCGATAAAATTTTTCGAGATAAGTATTCCAAGGTCGAGGCAACATCTTCCCTCTTGGGTTCTTATCCAAGATGCTCCATTGCCAACGACGCCGCTCCACGCATGTAGGGCCTTCCCATGTGGGTGCTAACTTGGAGTCGCCCCGCGTCTTTTTGAGCACTAGGTCGCCAGTTGAAAAGACCTAGGATGAACTCGCTTGTTGTCAGGAGTTCTTGAGTTTGTCGATAAGAGGCGACTCGACGGCAGCTAAGTCCCGCTTTTCTTCCAAAGAGGTCGACGCCTCGTGATAACACGGAGTCGTTATGCCCCGACTCGACAAGTTCGGATCGAGTTGTAGTGACGGTCGGGCCAGGGAATTACGGCTTCGCGGCCATAACATAAGGAGAATGGCTTACTCACGGCATCGAGCGAAGCCGTTGCGGCGTGAGCCCATAGATGTTTTCCAACCGATTTGGCCATTGGCTCTTATTCTTCTCAATCTTTTTCTTCAAATTTTCCAAGATAGCTTTGTTACTGGCTTCTGCTTGACCATTACTCTGAGCGTACTGCGGAGTAGAGAACGCATGAATGATCTTCCACTTGGCTAGGAACTCTTTGATCGTTTCGCCTTTGAATTGAGGCCCATTGTCCATTACCGCTGTATGTGGTAACCCAAATCTGGTGATAATGTGAGTCCGTGATGAAGTTCATGGACATGGGACTCTTTGACGTGCGCGAGAGGAATGGCCTCGACCCACTTGGTGAAGTAGTCGGTGGCAGCTAGGACAAAGCGGAAGCCAAGACTTTCCGTGGGATGAATGGTCCCATAATGTCCATGCCCCACATGTGAAATGGCTACGGCTCGCTATTATGTCGGGCCAAGCTACAAGCAGTTGGATGATATTGTGGCTTAACGCTTGGCATTTGAGACATTTGAGGACGATGCTTTAGCATCGACCGCGATCCGGGCCGTAAATATCCTCGGAGATGGCCTTGTGGAGCTAACGAGCGTCACGGGCTGATTTCCACATTCTCCTTCGTGGATTTTCGCAAAAATTAATTGACCCTCGCTCGGGTAATGCATCGTAGGTGTGGGCCACCGATTTCCGGAATAACTTGTTTTGACTAAACAATAACGCCGAAGCTTGATAAGAGACTCCGCTGGCCTTGGCACGCCCTCGTGGAGCCGTCCGCGGTCGGATATAATCGATGACGGGTCGCATCCATGATTGGCTTAACCGACCGGGCGGAGAGAGGAAATAGGTCGCTTATCATCAAGGTGTGGTCGAATTTGGTATGGTCGATCGACTACCCCAACGAGAACTTGTCGGGAACGCAGCTCGGTCCGGGTAGCCAAATAAGCTAAACTATCTGCGTGTATGTTCTCCTCACGCAAGAAATGATGTATATGTACCGCTAAAAAAGGAAGGCAATAACCGATGAACGACCAAGATACTTTGGAAAGGTTACTTCGTGGGTAGTGTATTTTTGCAACCCGGGCTTAATCCACGGCCATGAAGTCACTAAAGACTTGGAGCTCTTCGACAACCGCCCCGGCAGCCATCCTTAGTCCCCTAATTAGTGCTTCAGACTGGGCTTCATTGTTGGAAGTGGCAAAGTCAATGCTAACCGACTTTTCAATCATATTTCCGCCGGGGAAACTAAGACGACCGATGCCGCTTCCACCGAGGTTACTCGAACCATCCACAAAGAGAGACTGGCGATGATTCGACGTTTGCGTGTTTGGGAGCTCGGTTTCTTTGTTCCAACTGGGGTCTTCGACCGGAAATCATGAGGAAATCAAAGAACGACCGACCTTTTCTCGAGAAGCGGGGACTAACTCGATGTGGTGTTCTCCGAAGTTCTTCGCCCAAACCGCCATTCGAGTAGTCTTGTTTTCTTTATGAAGGACTTTCTTCAATGGAAGGTCGGTGAGAACTTTGATTGATGTGCTTGAAAGTACGGTCTGAATTTCCGTATGCGGAATACAACAAAGCGAAAGTACGGCTCGCTCCGTGAAGGAGTAATTCTTTTCGGCCGGGCGGAGTGTCTTACTCGTGAAGTAGATCGGCTTCTCCTCAATTGTTCTCCTCTTTAAAGAGAACCGAAATGATGGCTAAATCGATATGGCCGATAAAGCCCCAGTGTGTCTCCATGTAATCGGCTTGGCTAAGACGGAGGCGTGGTGAGATACTCTTTGAGAGTAGCTTAATGCATGATGACATTGATCGCTTCCATGAGAACGGCTCGCTTTTGAGGAGTCGTAGGA
Source organism: Coptis chinensis (assembly GCF_015680905.1). Taxonomy (NCBI): domain Eukaryota; kingdom Viridiplantae; phylum Streptophyta; class Magnoliopsida; order Ranunculales; family Ranunculaceae; genus Coptis; species Coptis chinensis. The sequence continues at coordinate 5,008,523 of NC_141456.1, read as the reverse complement.
ACGGTCCGCACTTATCCGAGGCCCTTGATATGAACGGTTGAGCCAACACCATTCCCGACAACTTCAGATTTGTTTTTTGCGTGGATCGGGCATATCCAAGAACGCTTCGGATCTGGTCGATTGGCCTCGATCCCACACGCGACACCGATACCCTAAAAACTTTTGGGAGGGACGCCCCAAAGAGGCATTTTTCCTGGTTCGCCTTCATGCCCGTAACGGCGGTCCGAGAACGCTTTGTTCGAGTGGGTGAGGTGATCACCGATTTTTGCTTTTGACCACCATGTCGCCAATGTAGACCTCCATGGTGTCGCTTTTAACATGTCTTTGAACATGTCCGCGACTAAGCGCTGGTATCGGCTCCAAAGCGTTCTTCGACCGAACGGAGGACGTTGTAACAATAGATCCCTTTGTTCGCGGATGAACTAAGTCTTCTCTTGATCTTCGCCGGGCGAGTGGGATTTGGTTGTACCTTAATCGTGACGATCCATAAAGGAGAGGAGTTCATGACCACAGTTTTGGTCGACCAGCTTGGTCAATGCGAGGCAGCGGAAAGCTATCTTTTAGCTGGCCCCGATTGACATTTGTGAAATCGACACATGTTTAACCGCGCCATTCTTTTGGGGACGGCGACAATGTTGGCAATCCACTCGGGGGTAGTCTACCTTTCTCGATGAAACCGAATTTGCTTGAGTTTTTCGACCTCGCCATTGATGGCTTTTGAAAGCGCAGGATAGTCGACGCAGGTCGCGGTCGAACCTGGTCCGGCATTGGGGTTCACATTTAATTTGTGGCATGCGGTTAGGATCGATTCGGCACATCGATATACCACCAAGCAAAACATCTTTATTCATAGATAAGAAATTTACAAGTTGTGGATCCGAGTGTGGGGTCGAGGTTAGCCCCTACATACAAAACTGGGGTCTTCTTCGTGCCAAGATTCACTCTTTCTTTTCTCACCGGAGGCTTTTAAATTTGATGGCTAATCGCTTAGCAAACTCGCCATCGGAGGAGATCCGAACACCGTGGACGACTGACCGGTCACGAATGTGGAGCGACCTTCTGAACGCCGCTGTGGGTATCCACGACCGGGAGGGGCCCCGGCCGCAAGCACATTGATGGAGCTGTCGGCGGCCGACAATTGTGGGCGGCTTGATATGAAATGAGACGATCTCAAACTTTAACCCGACAAAGGTACCGACAAAGGTAACCGACGTTGGTTCGATGCTAGAGGTCCATACCGGGCGCATCGAGGACTCGGGGTGCGAAAAGCGTGTATCGGCATGGAGAGAACTTCGCTGGAAGAGCCCCGCCGCCGCTTTGGCGCTTGGCGGGTTGGACTTCGACTAAGTCCCGTGCCATTGGTAGCCGAGGGATCCTCGTATGGTGGGAAGCAATTCACGAAAGCAGTGCATTCGATTGATTGACTCGGTTGCAATGGTACGCTTCAAGTTGATTGCTTCAAGCTCCATCATGCCTCGAGGTCCGGGAAACGGAGAACTTGATGTAAAGTGGATGCATGCGCCTTGCATCCGATGAATCCAGCCCGTCCGAGGATGGCATTGTATGGCTTAATTTGTCGCGGAGAACGCAGAACCGAAAGTATTACGTGTAATTTTATCTTCTCGAGATCCCACCGATACCGGTAAGATAATGTCACTAATGGGGTCGGGCCTGGAGCCATTGAACCCGTAGCGGGGCGATTGGGTCAACGAACCGACTTGGGGAGGTTCATCTCTTTGCATAGTGTGGTAAAATAGGATGTCACAAGAACCGCGTGGTCGATCAGACGCCGCTTTGATCGTCGGGCGCCGATTTTGACATGAACGACCAACGCCATTATGAGGAAGGCAAACTTTGCTTAAGTCGGCCTCTCGCGGAAAGTGATATCGCCGCAAGCACGCGACTGAACCACGCGGGCGGAGTCTGCCTGCGGAAGTAAAATGATAGACTTCCCGAAGAGCCTAACCCCGCGCTTTTCTCTCGGGAAGAGGTCACGGAATCGTCCGAAAGGTAATCACATGAATAGTGCGAGCATTGTCACGATCGGACGAAGTGTTGCCTTCTCTCGCGGACGCAGATCGATCACGGAACGCCATCTACCGATGGGAGGACGAGCCCGTGATACTCGGGCGGTAACGGTGAGAGGGAGATCGACTACGCATTAACGACGAAGCTATCAACTTATGACGCAGTCGCCATCGTGAATGCTAGTGTAATGTTTGATATAACCAAATTTCCACCGTGTCTTGAGATAATGCTCGAGCCCCCAAAGATGCATCGGGTTTCATGGCACTTTGCTTTATGAAATGCACAAAAGGCTTGCCAGTCGATCCGCGGGTCTGCCCCGATGTTTTGGCCGGAAAATGAATGGCGATTTTGATCTTATCCAAGATGTGGACTGGGGAGCGAGTGAGGACAAGATAAACTCTCTCGTTATCCGATCGGCACGAAGCCGGTGCAAGCGTTTAATTTTGGCGCTCTTGCCCCCGTGGGGAACGATCCGAGACTTCGGCTTAACCTCGTGGCTCTCTCGCTAAAACCATGGAGTTTTAAGGTTTCCCGCAACTTGATGTATTTTGTCGACGCGAGCGTAGAGCTCCTGGACGGTTGTCTCATGGCGTTCCTTCATCAACGACCTAGCAAGGTCGCTGCAAGGCGACTCGGCAAGCATTAGAAAAAGCCGATTGTGGCTAAAGATTCTTTCAAGCCACTTTCCATGCACGCCAGCGATTCGGCCTTGAACCGCCCTAGGAATTCACTTAATAGTTTCGCCCTCCTTGAAAGATAATTGAAACAGAGAATCAAGATCGCCTTCTTCCGCTGTTACGTGACCGGGCCGGGCTTAACAACCGCGAAGTCGCTCAAGGTGTTGATAGAATCGACTCGCTGAGAAGAACCAATCGAGCCGCCATCCCGAAGGCCGGGCCGGAAATAACTGCAGGTGGAGATAATCGAAACTCGGGAAGCCGTAAAGTGCCGGACTTTGAATATAGCGAGCCACATCTTCGACCAAAAATGTGCCGCCGTCATACATGGAAAGCGTATCGGATAAAGTCGCGGTGGAGAGGATTTGCCGAGGACCCTCAAGGTGAACGGAGATGCGCTGATACGCCTTAAGCATCTTGTGTACAACTGGACGAAGTCTTTCTTCGCAGAGGTCCGCCAATCCTTTGGGACAACTCGTTGTTCGGCTGATTAACGCCATTGATGCCGTGTTCAACCGCTTCCCGATTTGTTGTTGCCGATAACTATCCACTGAAAGCAGAAGGTAGCATTTTCCTCCCCGAGCAAGGAAATGCTCTCATTCGTTACTCCTAACCGGTGAGCAAGGTTCAACTCGAGCTTCTATGCTAACCATGCTTCGGGTCGGAGAATTAGAGATGATCTCGCGGCTCCAAGAATCGAAAACCACGCACGGCGCCAATGTAAAGGGAGCGTTTTGGTCTTCTCCTAATTACAATTAGGAAGAAAGGGAAGGGTTAGGATTTTGATGTGACCGAGGTCATTTGTGGAGCTTAATCGCCACCACGATCTTCTCTCGCTTTTTCCTTTTTCGGGGAGAGAAGAAGAATCGTCCGACGAAGTTCCGAGGGTGGTATTTATAGAGTTTTGAGAGGAGATCCTTCCGACACGCGGTATTCTTTTGTACAAATGTAGGGTGGAGATCGCGGATGAGTGTTGAATCGATCCGTTATGATTGGGGTAGATCGCGGTAGTCCCTATTTCCGGTGTTGAGATTACCACTAAGATCTTGGCAATCATTACACCTGGTGGATTGTGTTTCTATTCGAAGCGTTCTCTATCTCGCAAAGTGTTCGTACTGAGATATCTTCGATCGCACCACCTACTCGAGCCGCTTTCGCAGTCGGTCTTGAGGTCGCCTTTGATTCATCTATCTTATGCTGCGACACGCAGGTGTCCGCTTTTTGTTCTCGTGTTTGTCTTGGAGGTCGATATCTTGAGCCGCTTTTATGCTCTCGCGAAAAGCGATGCCCTATGAGGATATCGCTCCCCTACAGAGGAGAAGAGAGATTCAGAGACTTTTAGGTCGTAACACTAACAAATTGTATCATGTTCAGTTCTTTTGTATATGGTAGATCCTTCCTTACAGATTTAAGCTGACTCATTTTATGATGGTTGTACGAATACAAATGACTGTTCAATTGGCAGATTCACAATATAACTCATCGTGGACGAAATAGATAGATATTGACAATGGTATTAACAAGTAATTGTATATGCATTGGTTCTTTACATTCCCAAGTATATCAATTATATTAAATTAGTATAATGAAATTTGCAATAATTCATCAAAAATGATAAATTCGATTTTATTACATAGATTTTGGGAAATTGGTGTTAATTAATGGGCACCAACTTATTTAATCCTAAGATGAAAATCCTGACTCCATAGTGGTTATAAATTTATAATGTTAATAGTGAGCGTATTTAGGATCTTAAGATGGAGACTACACTCTTGAATCTACCTGCAAAAGTGCAACTGCTCCAGCTGGAATTTAGCTCATTATAGATGAAGTCAATTATGGTTTGCCCGAGTCTTTTGTTACATTTGGATAGAAGTCATAAAACGGATTAGATCAAGTCAGCAAAGTCTATGTGTCATCTTTCAACCTTATATATATACTTATAAAGACCACCTCCTATGACTGGTAGAGACTAGAGACATAAGTGTGCATGTTTTACAGTTCATCCTATTTATGTTGCTCGTAATATATGTTTCTGCAGCTTAGTCAAGATGTTGAATGGCAAGGGAAATCCATTGAATCTCACATCAATGAATCATATCTCAATTGTTTGTCAATCAGTGGAGAGATCACTTGAATTTTATCAAAATGTTCTTGGATTCTTTTCCATCAAGAGGCCTGGTTCTTTTCATTTTGATGGTGCATGGTAAATTTATATAGTAGAATGTGAATTGAAATAAGATCGATTCTAGCTCATGTCATTGATCGGTTATTTTTCCTGTACATAGGTTGTTCAGTTATGGAATTGGGATACATCTCTTGCAATCCGAGGACCCCGAGAAAATGCCAAAGAAGAGTAAGATCAATCCCAAGGATAACCATATCTCTTTCCAGGCAAGTTATCTCTAAACATTTACATTTCATCATGATGGGCAAGTCTTCTAAACTAACAATGAGAGATTGAGAGTTTCAAAATGACCAAATAAATATTTTATGTTGCAGTGTGAGAGCATGGGTGCAGTGGAGAAGAAGTTGAAGGAAATGGACATTGAATATGTGCAGGCAACAGTTAAAGAGGGTGGAATATATGTGGATCAATTGTTCTTCCATGACCCAGACGGCTTCATGATTGAGATATGTAACTGTGACAACCTTCCGGTGATACCACTTGCTGGGGAACCCATTCGAGCATGCTCTCGAATCAAACAGCACCAACAGCAACATATGGTGCAGTGTGCTCCTTCTCCACTCCGTGCGAAGAATAACCACCTTCCTTGTGCATGAAAACGAAAATCTCCACTCCGTGCCAAGAATAACCACCTTCCTTGTGCATGAAAAGGAAAAAGAACCCACTTTCAAATCCCAATTTCAGTCTGGCTCTCGTTTTCTCTTTCAATGAGTTGGGACTTCGGAAATAAATTGAGGATAACGATAAAATATTATAGCTATATAGTACTAGGTTCTACTTATGCTTATGCCTTTTCACTATTTGTTAATATCCTTAATTGAGAATGTTTTGTGTTGTTTTAAAGATTGTTATTATTGCCATGGTTATCATTTTATATCGACACCCTCTAACATTTGCTAATCAAAAATATTGATGGACGAAGAATACATAAAAGGGTCTTTGGTATGTTTGACTTTACAAACCAAATATAGTGATTACATTGGCAGTACTCTGGACAAAGTAGTTATATCAAATATCAAATAAAATAACTCTTGACAAAGTTGATTAGTTCCCGATAGAAATAGTTCGTCACTCTTCTTTGTGGTATGTAGCCAAGTATTGAAAGGTCCAAAAAACTGTGTAAATATTAAAATGTGTGCCAGTAGTTCCCTCCAAATTGCCAGAAATCATATAAATAGACGTTCACAGAGAAGTAACCAAATCAAAACCTAGTCTTCCGTTTGCGAGCTGTGTACTTGGTGTCAGGAGGGACAATGTTTCCTTTTTTCCTCATTTGTTCCTTCTTCTTCAACACCCATTTTCTATCTTTCTTCGAAACTTTCATCTTTTTACGGGGGCGGTGCCTATCTGAAATGCTTACCTGCACATCCAAAAACCCTAGCTCTTTACTAAAGATAAATGTATTACATGGGGATACTGGCATTTGAAATACAACTTGTTCCTAGGTCAAATTACACTGCAAGTTTTCAATTAAATCTAGGAGTTTGTTACTTACGACATAGAGATACTTAGGAGCCTAGCATCCATATTATGTTTAATAAGTTGATTGAAAAAAATAAAATTAATTATTAACTGATTAAGAAACATAACAAGTAATGACTTCATTACATATTGTACTGATAAAATGAAAAAATTGTACTGATAAAATGAAAAAGAACTGACAATATGAAGAAAAAAAAAGAAGCCAAAGCGGGTAATGTACTTACCCCGAAATTTCAATTGGGGCAACATACTTTTTTTCTCGTCAATTGGGGTAATGAACTTAGTAAATTGGTCAATCGTGGTAATCCGTTAACTTGCCGTTTGAAATCACCGTTATGTACAATTTTTAATTCATCTGTAAATGTTTTAATTGAATTATTATTTGACACATCAGTAAACAGTTTGCCACCTCAGATAACCATTGACAGCTCAATTAAATGTGAACACCTAAGATAACCATTGGAGAATGGCTCGTGAAGAGAGCACGTGAGTTCGTCGTCTTCAACATTATAAAACCAGTATGTAGCCTTCTCCTAAAAAAAAACGATCTAGTAGAACTTCAAAATCAAAGCTCTTTGATCAACAAATACAGGAAAGAGTCATGCCTAGAATGAGTTAGCACATTTGATTGAGAATCTTTCACAGAGAAACTTGACCCTTCATCGTTATATTGGTAATTGGTATGGTCTTAAAGCTCTTTGAGTATGATGTCGCATCTTGTGAACTCGGTAGACATATGGTCTGAAAGTCTGGATGTTGCTGAATGTCGTTCTTCTCACTTGGTAAACATACGCTACTATGTTCTTACATATTGGTTGGAATCCAGCAAGACCAAACGTAGTGACATGGTTTGCAAACTAAGTGGTTGACATCACTGAGTATTATAGATCCAACTTTGTTGTTAATTAGCAGAATAAGATGAAATGTGAGTAGTTCAGATCAACACTATCACTCCTTGTTTGTAATACATTAGCAAACATACAAAAAAACATTTGTTGCCAACTTCTAGCAATCATACAAAATCAAGGAATCATCGAGCTAGGTAGAGGAAAAACAAAAGGGAAAACCATTATATCATAGTCCAGAAAGAATGAGGTTTTTTCAGAGTAAAGGTTGTTCGTATTTTTCAAAGTAAAGATTAACTACATGTGCTAGCTCATGTACAAACATAAAAATGAGATGTAAAAAATTGTTTTTGCTCTTTTTTTTTTGACAAAAATATATTACACGTGAAACGGATTACCCAGATTGACCAATTTACTAAGTTCGTTACCCCAATCGGCGAGAAAAAAAGTGCTACCCCAATTGAAATTTCGGGGTAAATACATTACCCACTTTGGCTATTTTTTCTATGAAGAATCCATACAGTAAAGAAAAACTTTAAAAAGTCGTCAAAATGAAGATTTTCAATTAGAACTAACCGTGTGATTATCTTCATCACCACTACTCTCATCATCAGAAGAGCTCCCCCCTTCTTCACCTTTGCCAGTTGGAACAGTTGTGCTTACAGACGGTGGACCACAAGTGAGTACAAGGTACTCCTTCCTACTCTTGGAGCTGTCATGAAGAATAGTACTGTTAGCCTATGAAAAGCAATGAAACTGACAGGAATGAACAAATATAACATGACAGTTTTTCATGGGCAAATCATCCTGCAGGTTTTACCTCAGGACAAAAACTTAACTTCACATGTTGGAAAGAACTCGAGGACAATTTTACAGCTTCTACAAAAAGGGGGGTAATTTTCCCCATTGTGGGTGATACACTTCAAATATGACAAAATAGTGTATTGCAATAGCTGTAGCAGGGTCCAATATACCGATGAAACAGGCTGCCTAGATTATTTTGAAAATAAATTAGCCAGGCCAATTAGCACTTGTCAACCCTTGAACACAGGCCAAAGATCATCGTAAAGTCAATAAAGGCCCAAGAAATGACCCAACCTTATGTTTTGACAGCAAATGACCCAGTAAATTCTCTATTAGATTTTACAGTTGTATATATATTCATGTTCAGATTATAGTCCCTCATTACAGGTTCATTTATATAAGTTCGAGAATCAAGTTCACTGCGAGCATCATCTTTAGGATCTCCTAGTTAGGAAAAATAAATAAACAATAAATATTGATGGAAAGAACAAAATGAACCAACGATACCAAGAAGAAAAGAGTGCTTACATCAATTAAATGACAAGTAATTACATCAGGTTTAAACAAATAGAGCTTGCTAAGTACATACAATTTCCTAACATTGGCAGCTGCTTGTCATATTCTTATAGTAAAAAAAAAAAAAAAAAGAAAAAAGAAAACAAATTATACAAATTTTTAGAGGCTTAATTTCCATAAAAGGAATTAGGATGCACAGAGGTTAACATTATGCGAGGCCAGATGCGACCCCTTGGAATTACACAAACACTGGTACTCCGTGAGGAATTCATGGGTTCACACCTTCACCATCTTTTGTCAAGAGGTTACACGGATAGACACTTACAAATAATATATTTGTACCTGTGGGGGTAATCAACTACAACGCCGCCTGCAAATCCTGCACGCATAGCAAAACCCAAGATCAACTCACGCTGGGCTAAGCTTTCAGGGTACATTTGAAACACTGCTTTTGCTCCCCTTGCAAGGCATCGATACAATGATCCAAAGAAAGCCCTGTAAGATTGCACCAGCTCGTAAGAATACCATTGAAGACATATTAACTTTTTCCATTTAATGAAAACCTTATATCAAGTGAAAAATCATTTCATGGTTGAAACATACTTCAATCTCAATCTTGGATTATGGCAGGATTTGTCAGCATTGCATAACCACTGCTTGATCCAAACACAGGAAGCAGACCAGATCAATTAGTAATACACAAATGTTTAAATGGTGATCAACCATAGAACATCTATTCCACAGATGTAATGTGAATCTCAGCAGAGTATTTAAGGAAAACAAATACACATGAAATTAACTTTAGTCATTCTACAAGTTTGCAATGTTTTAGACTTGCATCTATGAGAACAAAGATTACTAACCTGGACTGCCGAGATACTGATGGCACCATCAATGACTCCAGTCCTCATGGCTAACCCCTGCAACATATTAAATAGGGACAAAAAACAAATGATAACAGGTCCCAAGAACCATAGAATCTAATTCAAAAAACTTGCTTGTATAAATGCATTCAGTTTTTTGAAGAACGGTTTATCAAAACCAAAGAATTTCTTGAAACAAACACATATAGAAGTAAACAAAAGATGACCATCCTTGTTGGCAAGGAAGAGCTAAATTTAGTAGACTTGCTGACCATCTCATCAGTGTAATCTTAAACCAGAACTCCAACGCAGGATAACTAACTATTGCACTTGAGAGTATGTGGTAGATTTAAAAAGAGACTGGTCTAGATAACATCAATGCTGTTAAACCAATTAAAATGTCAAAGAACGAATGGCTAAATCTAGAAGACTTGCTGACCATCTCCTCAATGTAATGTTAAACCAGAACTCTAACACAACATATAATTTATTGCAGTCGAGACTCGAGAGTAAGTCCGAGTATGAGAACGAGACCGGCAAGATAACATTAACACTGCTAAAAATCCAACTAATATGCTATTAACACAGGGTTCTATCTAATTGGTCCAGCTACATTCTGACATTTAGAACTGCATCGATTTTAAATAATTTTGGTTTTAGCTATTAAATTCCTAATAGTTTCTTCAGCGCCTAATTTTCTACAGAATTTACATACACAAAACAGGGAAGCCTACCTGACCCATATCAGTAAGTAAAAGATCACCCTCGACTTCTCGCTCCAAAGCAACACCTACACAATGGAAAGAGAAATTGAAATGAACAATAAATAGATATAAATATATAAGGACAAACATGGTATAATGTGCTTAGAATTCACATACTAAGCATTGACTGCGAAATATCTAAGCCGATCCACTGGTGCCCATTCTCAGATAATGTCTCGCCACTAAGCCCTGACCCACAACCTAAGATGACAAGATACAGTATTTGATGTTAGCTTCCAATAACTCCATGCAAAAGTAGATAGACAAGACCAAAAAAATGAAGATATACAATACCTATATCGAGCAGAAATCTAGGCACTCCATCTTCAGGTAAAGCTAGAAGCTCAAGTGCTCTCTCTGAAAGCTTAGCCTATAGAAAATGAGTAAAACATTTGATAAAAATGGTTTTAAGAAAAATAGTTGAAATATATATATAATAATAATGCAAGGAGGGGCATACTTGAATGTCGACAATTCGAGAAGAAGAAGTGTATTTGCGAGCTTCTGTATCGTTGTAGAATATTTGGGGGTGCTTGTAACTCTGGTCTTGAACCCATCTCTCTCTCTCTTTTTCAGTAGCCAAAAACCCTAACAAAAACCCTAACACTAAATTCCGACCATTATTTCGACACTTGATATTTCAGTACGTGGGGCCGGACGAAATAGTAACTTTTAATATCAATTTTTTTTAATGCTAGTAATTCTGCAAGCTGACCTAGTGTTTTTACGGCATCTAGAATGGGCAGTGTAAAATTAATATCTTGTAGACTCTACGTAGATGGGCTATTAAGATTTTACAACTCTAATTGCATACAATTGTATAGCCTATAAATATCCATACTCTATACTCCCCAATGGAGAAGTGTGAAAAAAAAATTGATTATAAACTGGGACATCACTTTAGAATTAGAAAATTAAGTGACTTAAAGTGACGTCTGAAAATTTGTTAGTTCGGACGTTGGTTAAAGTGTCGCTCGAGCTATTTATTAACTGATAGCGAGATGGAGAATTCCTCATATCCTCTATCAACTAATAGTCTATTATCTACGGTATACCACCCCTATTAGAAAGAGTTTTTACTTTTAGAAGGTAAACTTTACACTCTATACGGCTGGCCTATTAAATAATTGAGTACTCCCCAAGTAATCAATGAGTACTCGCTGCTTAGCCGATCCGACTAACAATTTAATCCCCGATTGCAATCGGAATCAAAAACTCCCCTAGTACTCGGCTGATTAGCCGAGTAATTGTGTTCACTATTTCAATGTTAAACATTGAACTCAACATTTTGCCGATTCGCCAACTTTCGATTATGTAAAGTTATACATTTTAATCATATTTATTTGAGTTGATTGAGTGTTTTAGTTGTTTATTGATTGATTGGGTTTTTAATTGGCTTAACTATATTGGTATTTCAAAATTAAATATATTTAAAAAAATATAGTGTTATGAAAAATCATCCTATTAATACACTTACTCGCTTAGCGATTTAACTGCACAGCTATACGGTTTTACATCGCTCATTGGAGATGTCCTTACAAAAAGTGTACAAAATGGTCAGAATTTACAGACAGGCCTATAAGTTTGATGGATCTAACTACTACCCATTGGCCCAACGTATTCAACTATATTCAAACATTAAATATCGGTACCATTTGGTTATGCCGGTCTGTTATCTCTGAATGCTCTAGTAGAAGCAAGACCCCCTCTCAAAACTTCTATGGCTGTCACAACTCAAAATGGTAAAATTTTATTTGTTGTTTCTGTTCCCAGTTCAAAACCTATTAGCACAATACTAACTTTTTCTTTTTTACTTGATTTTGTATTGTAAAGGTTTTGCTTATCAATCGACTTCTTCTCTCGGGCCTAAAAAGGTGATTTTTATCTTCTTTTTTTTGTCTAATTAAACTCAACGACTTGAACATGTTTTGAAATATTCCTACTTAATGTTTTAGGAAGCTTTAGAACATTTGGCATCTATTGATCTCATTGAACTGAGCAATGAAGCGAAAATCGAGCGGTGTCGTGCAATAAGAGATGTGAGGAGCTGTGGGCGCTTTGTACATTATGTTTTAACCTCATGTGGACATGCATCGTTGTGTGCTGAGTGTAGTCAACGGTGTGACCTGTGCCCGATTTGTAGGACTCCAATGCCTCAGAATGGCAGCAGGATTCGGCTCCGTCTGTATTATGAGTGCGTGGAAGCGGGTCTTATTTCTAAAGTATATGATGATATATTTCAAGAGAAAGAAGATGGAGAGAATCAACAGGCTGCAGATGTCCAACGTCTTTATTCCCTGTTTGATGTTGCCATGGAAAATAATTTGGTTTCTCTGATTTGCCATTGTATCCTTCTGCATATTTGTTTACTTCCTTAGCTTTTTACTGGACTAGTTAAAATAATGTATATGAGTTCATAGTGTAATATTTAAAACTAACTAACATGAGAATTTTGTGATAATTTCTGATATTGTTTTCACTTTCCTGTGAATTATTATTAATAAGTCCGAATTTTTTATTTATTAAGATTCCGAATGTGAATTTACTTTTTACAGCAGTTTTTACACTTAGTTATACTTTTGTTCATCTGAGTTAATTGTATCTTGACAAAGATGGACAGATATTACTGATGTTTGTATGGATGAAAGTGCCGTCTCGAGTGATCCTGTCATTGCTTTCCTCTTAGACGAAGTGGTTGTCAAGGACTGGTGCAAACGTGCTTTTGGCAGTGTCGTAGTAGATCTCCGTCAAATCTGTATCCTGCAAACTTTTAGAGTCTTTAGACGTGAATTTAAGTTTCATCTTTGATTCCTTTTATAAGTTTGAGAAGTTATACCTTAATATTGCTAACAGATGCTGTTGATTTACAAAGATGAAAATGAGAATATCGTCACTTTTTAAACTTTCTGCGCAATTACATGGCATATCAAATGTGCTCGAGGTTTTGGAGTCATCAATTAAGGGAACTCATTCTGCGCAATATGAGTTGCATTGCCTTCAAGAAAATGTGTTGAAGGCTAAGCAGGTTCGCATACATGATACATCTGAGTACTTGTATGAGTGTCATATACTGAATTTTGCTCGGATGAATATTGATATTACAAGTTTGCCTCGTAGATTTCATAACGCACTCTACCCTTGACTGTGTTTGTATTTTCCAGCATTTGGAGGTCATGACTTGGTGTATAAGACATCAGTTTGTTGAGAATATTAGATCGCGCTATCCCAACTATGAAGCATGGCATTCTCACTTTCACGAAAGGAAATCAGCTGCAACTATGCGCTCGTGGCCTGAATTAATAACAAGTATTTCTTCAAAATCTGCTGAACAAAGTGGCGCCACACTATTTATTGAAGATGCACTTTCAAATCTTCAGATAGAGAAGGAAAATGAACAGGACACTGAGGTAACATCCTTGTTGAAAGATGGAGGCGCATCATCATTTCTCAAATCCAAGCCAGGATGCTATCCATTTGAGAATATACGATCTGCTGCTGATATACTCTTTCTATCTGGAACCTCTGATATGGTTGTTGCTAAGCAAGCGATAGTATCCTCTTTTGTTTTCTTCAAGATATATTTTAGCTGTAGTATACTGAGTCCCAGACCCATAAGTATCTCTCTATTCGTCTGTGTCTGTTCCCTTAACCTTGCTGCAGTTTCTGTACTACTTGTTTGATCGACATTGGAGTATGCCTGATGCAGAATGGAGATACATTATAGATGAGTTTGCTACTTCTTTTAGTATAAACAGGCATTCACTGCTAGAATCTCAAATTTTTTATCTTCTGGATGACCACACAGAGCAGGCTCTTCAGGTGCGTTTTCTAATCCCGATGATCTGAAATTTTGAATTAAGTCTCTGATTGTTGCATGTCTTTTTAGGTAGTTCCCATGGAATTGGGACGTAATCTATATTCTATGGTCATTGCTATGATGTTCGTTGATTGTTCTTGGACTTATTTCACAGTGATGTTTCCATGTATACCTTGTATGCTGAAGGATGATTTTGATTCTCACGGGCGAACTTATTGTTCTTTACATATGTCTTTGTTAGGAAGCTTGCGCCCTTCTCCCAGAAATTGCAGGCCCTGCTACACATCCAAAGATAGCTCAAGTATTGTTAGAAAGGCAAAATCAAGATGCAGCTCTGATGGTGTTAAGGTGGTCTGGCCTTGATGGATTATGTGCTTATGCAAATAGGGAAAACGGTAGAACAGAATTGGTCTCTCTTCGTGAGGCTCTGACAGCAGTTCGGGTGAGAGTCGAATGTGGGCTCTTGACAGAGGCCTTCATGTATCAAAGAACACATCACCTGAAAGCGAAGGAAGAGAACTCGAAGCGCGGATCTTCCCAGGTTGTTTCAAATGATTTGAGAGGTGAGCATCCGAGCTGGGAGGACAGAATGGAGACTTTGGTAACAGAAATTTGTTGTCTCTGTATTCGAAGAAACTTGGTAGACAGGATGATAGAGTTGCCATGGAGTTCTGATGAAGAGAAGTTTGTCCACAAGTGTCTCTTTGACTATGCTACTGAAGACCCTTCTACAAATTTTGGCAGTCTTCTTGTTGTCTTTTATCTCCAGGTCATTGTTTTCTCAATCTTCTTTAAGGAAAATTTTATCTTTGATGTTAACATGGTTGTGATTGTGAAAACTTACCTTCCTACAATGCAACTTGCATGAGTACAGAGATATTTGAACTGCCCCATAATTCCTGAACATCCTCCTTTTGCTACCTTTCGTCTGATTATTTAGCATGCCTAGGTCTATATGTTGACAGGAGAGTCATCTTATAGAATCATATTTTTCAAAATCTTTCAGCGGTTTCGATACATTGAGGCATATCAAGTTGATCGCAAACTTCAAAGCTTGGAGCAGGATTGTATCTCTAGGAGTTCCATCAGTCATGAAGTCGAATCAAGGATAAGAACAGCTAGTCAGCACAGAGTTGCATTGGTTGTAAGTAGCTGAATCTTTTTTTGCTTTTCTAATTTTGGGGGAACGTGAAACTTTTCTCAAGGATAATATTGTGTTGTAGGTGTTAGGGGCGCTCCTTTTTCACAGATTATGAGACATGAAAATTGTAAAGTGAGACACAAAAACTCACACAATCTTTACCATTCATATGCAGGGGATGGTCGGTGAAGATGGTTTATTAGAGTGTCCATACTCGTGCTTGCCATCATTACTGTTCCTCCATTGCATAGTAATGGTCAAGATTTTGCATTTTTTTACTGTGTCACTTTTTTCATGTCAGTAGAACATTTTGTAAATACATATTCGAATGAAGGATCAACTTTATATGTTGGTAAAATCTGGTACATGAATGGTCAATTACTTAAAACCACATTTTACGATGTCATGCAGGTAGATCGATTCATTTAGATTATATGTTTCGTAGCCGACTGAATATGCGCTAGTATTCTAGTTTAAGTCGAAGTCTTGGGGAATTGCCTCTCCCTTGTCTCCTCCAAGCAAAAGTACTAATTTTGCCTTGAAAACAACTTTTTTAGGACTGAAAGATTGCAAAATCATACTTCATGCTTCATAGGTTTATATATTCTTTTCTTTTGTTAGGGACTTATGGCATACACGACTCCAATTAAGGCTGCTAATCTGAAAGCACAATTCAGTTTTCCACCAGAGTGTTGATTGCTTTGGTCTAGCTTATGTTCTACATTGATTGACAGCATTGTTTAGATAAGCTTTGGGAGTATTAAATCCATCAGGAACGAGTTTTTTTTCATCTGTATTGTTTTTTTCACAGGATAGATGCATTGAGTTGTTACCTATATCACAACAGCAACAAGTAAAGAGTGGAGATTTTGATAGTGGTTTTCTGCCTTGTACGGGAGCTGAAAGTGTTTCAAAATCTAATCTTAATGAGGCAAACTTACCTAAGTCCACCAGCTCACTACCTTCCTTGTTCTCTGATTCTCCTCTGATAAATTCTACTATTCTGATTAGAAAAGCTCCTGCTTCTGAGACCCCACATAGACATAGTGGACACATGATGAACCCTTATTCTGAATCAAGTAACTTCTCTTCATCCATTCTTCTTGGGAAGTTCCCTAAAATAGTCAGAGGTACATCAACACCCCAAAAGAGCAACTTTGCCTCAGACCAACTTGGGATAAAGGATGACTTTGTAGTTGATGATGTCCTAACTCCTGGTATTCGTCTAGTTAATCCTCAAAGTAGTAAACCACCAAAAGTATCAAACCGAAGTTCATCAAAGGTAATTGACAACAATAACCTCCAAAATGGAAAACTTGACAAAGTTCTTCCAGGAAGGAATTCATATTTGTTTGCGAATCAACCTGAGAATATTGTTCAGTCGTATCCAAGCAAAACCCCTATGGATCAAATAAGCACACCTCGAAATGATCCAAGACTAGCTAGGTCTATCCAAGATCTGGAACCAGCTGTTTCTGGTAAACGTGTTACTTCAGACGGACCTTGGATGGAGATTCCTGCAAATGAGTCAATGGACTACTCTTGGAGGTATAGCATTTGGTTTTACTGTTTGCTTGAAGCTCAAATGTAACACGTTAACCCATTTTGTTTGTTTGTTCAGCTATGGCAATGGAGATCCAACTGTCAAGGACATGAAGAGAAATGGTGGACTAAGATGGAGATCTGATGAAACCAGTGAGGATGAAGAGGAACAAAATCCAGAGAGGATATTTGGTGGAGCTTCCTCTTTGACCCCCACTGTACGAACTAGGAGGAGGGTTTCCAGAAGATGAAAAGTACTCATTCTTTGTATTACCCTTTTTTTGTAACAACAATTCACAGAATATAGAGAATGCCGCCGGAGGGGGGGGGGGATTCAAGAGGCAGGAATTTTACATGTTTATTAGTTTTAAAGGGTTTATATCTTAGTTGCTTTCGCTTCTGTAGAACATTTCAAAAAAGAAGTATCTTGTCTGTGGTGTGCCATGCTAGTGATAATGGAGGCACTACGTGTAGCATCTCATGTCTTTACGTTGAGGATTGTCGTGATCACTAAAAAAGCACTGAGAATCGGCTACCTGCTTCAAAGTTGTGCCAAACCTTCACCCTCATATTTCCAGGAGGGCAATGGTATCTCAGAGCTTACAGATGGTCAAATGGTCAATGACTGATATTTATGAATTTGTCACTAGCTCAAAATATCTGTTTGTTTTTTAGGTTGTTTATCAAGCAGTTCCGTTCATGGTTATCACAAAAATTTCGGTGAAGGTATGTTTGTTGCAACTGTAGGTAGATGAATGCGCTTGAGCCTGTGTTGATAATTGGGAAGGAAGTATTTGAATGTCTAAGCTCGAGCATTTAATACAGTCAAATTTTCATCATAACATGTAATTTGGCAGAGTGAAAATCACCAAATATTAGACTATTAGTGGAAATCAAAGATACATCAGCGGACTTTTTCTAATCTTGGAAGTCATCCAAAATGGTGCACCCATTGTTGACCTTTTTGATCCCCAGGTCATTTGTGAGTGGACTGTGTTTGTTTTAGACCGTTTTGTCCAGAGTGCATTGGTCAGAGTTGCACTCCTTTTTATATGAAAGAACGCAAAAGCAAGTAAAGGGAATGGTGGTTTGGTTCAGTGCTGAAGAAAGTGGAATGGAGAACAGTAACAGTAGCAACTGCAGCAGCAATAGCCAGGATCTTGTTCCAAGAGTAGCGTTGGTGGTGTTCTTGTTAAAAGGAAAAAGTGTACTCTTAGGGAAGAGACTTTCTTCCATTGGTCACTCCACCTTTGCTCTTCCTGGTGGTCACCTGGAATTCGGTCAGTCTTCAAGCCCAATCACTCACACATTATATTTTCTTCAAATATTTCAAAGCTTCTTATGCTACTACATACATATACAAATTTATCTAGGATTCGTTCACCATCATGAGTTAAATTACTAATCGAGTTTGGATTCATATTAGGCAGACTGCCACCAGTTTTATTGCTCATATAGTTCTTAGAGTCACCCTCCTTCAGATTTCATCCTCTTGGTGAGAACAGAGAGACTCAAAATAGAAGACACGGAAATAGAGAAATGCCTCCCCTGAGTTTCACAATTATCTAATTAACGCATAGACAAAGAAGGCCTAGTATAAGTGTATAACACAACATGATAGAAAATGCAGCTGAACTTTGAAAAACCGGCACGAGACTCCACAAGTTCACAGTGTTGGTCGGCGCGCTGATAATTTCGGCTTTGTAGTGTCGGCATAGAGTTGCATTGTTGAAATGTAATAATTTTTGACAACCACATTGTTGGAATGTATTACTCCTTTGGAACTCTGTGAAACTGTGAATTATGTGTACAGTATTATGCTCCGGGCATACTGCTATTATAGCATCCCATATTCTGTACATTATAATTTTATGTTTTCTTCTCTTCCTTATAAATTTTAGGAGAAACTTTTGAGGACTGTGCAGCAAGAGAGGTGAAGGAAGAAACTGGGCTAGACATTCAGAAAATTGAGTTCTTAACAGTTACTAACAACGTCTTTCTGGAAGAACCAAAGCCATATCATTATGTCACCATTTTTGTGCGTGCGTCTTTGAAGGATCCTCTACAAACTCCTCAAAATCTGGAGCCTAACAAGTGCGCTGGTTGGGATTGGTATCAATGGAATGACCTCCCCGAGCCGCTCTTTCGACCCTTGGAAGTAATGGTGCAAAGTGCTTTCAATCCTTTTCCAGAAAGCCAATAATGATGCTGCGAAAACACTAATATGCCCTATCTTTAGTATTCATTCTACTTAATCAGACTACATTGTGACACTAGTACTTAAGAAAATCTTTGCCGTTTCTTTCAGAAATATTAAGTATTGACTATGTGGTGTTCTGATTTGAGCTTTGGCTATGAATCTGGTTATTATGGGAATGGGCATTCTCTATGTAAATGAAACTGTTATGCCTGACTAAATTCTATGGTTTATGTTATATACTAACATATAGGCACACAAGGTGGTCATCCTTTTTCTTGCACCCACACAATGTGATCATCGAAATATCTGTATGGTCATTGTTAAAATCAGTTGGCATTTGATGTTGGAGGTTGCAGGGCGCAACTTGTCTGATAGTGTTGCTCCATAGATTTCCTCTTCAAATGAAATTGTTTTATATATAATTTTCAGCTAATTATTTTTCTACTGCACTGATTGCAGTCTATTTGAGTATATAAATTATTGGTGCTTCTTGGTCAAACAATAATAATAACTTACCAAATGCAACAACGCAAAGGTTCCAATTTCAACGAACAGTAAGTTCAAATTAGATCTGAGCAAAAATAATAATTCATAGTATTGAAAAAGAAAACACAAGTTCCCAATGGAGATTGTAGGTGCTAGTGCTACATCTCTTTCAACACCTTCTTCATCCATCCTCTTCTTCAGATCACACTCACCTTATCCATCCTCCCCCTTGAGAAGTAAACAAGTTTGCACAACTAAGGAAGTAGCACCAGGTGCAGCTGCATCTCTTGTCCTCTCCTCCATTAACACCTCAGCAAGTAAGTCAATCTTCTCGGTATCATTCCCTCATTTCTTATATTTTCTACTCGTTGAAAGATTCATAGCATGTTTATGCATTTTATTTGGTGCTTTCTTCCGCTGTTACATTAAGGTGGACGGAGAAAAAAGAGGAAAGTGTTAAATCATTTGATGTGAGGTGTTCAATTACAAATGACAGCAGTGGAGTGGCAATGCCTGGAGTGGGTGTTGTGGTGCTGGTAATGAAAGGGAAGAAAATATTGCTGGGAAAGCGCCACACCTCCACTAGCAATGCTACGTTTGGTCTACCTGGTGGACGCCTTGAGTTTGGTTAACTTCTAATCCCTACCAAACACTCTTATCCTCTTCTTTCCTTGTATCCTATAGTCAACTCACTACATATATATCACTTAATGAATTCTTATACTGCTGTATTGCATGTAACTAGGAGAAAGTTTTGAGGAATGCGGAGTCAGAGAGGTGAAGGAGGAAAGTGGTCTAGACATTGAGAAGACCGAGTTTGTTATGGTCACCAACAACCTCTTCTTGGAGGATCCAAATCCTACACATTACATTGCCATTATTCTCCGTGCAGTCTTGATTGATCCCTCTCAAGAACCTGAAAACCTCGAGAGCCACATGTGTGATGGTTGGGGTTGGTATGACTGGAACAACCTACCAAATCCATTGTTCAAGCCTTTACAAACTATGTTACAGAGTGGTGTCAGTCCTTTTCCAGATGATGAAAAATAATAATTTTCGCATAACAATTTTATTTTCTAGTCCAAGAACATGATTCTTAAGATTCTTAGACGATCAATTACATTTTATAGATTTTTTCTTCAAATATGAACTTCACTTATACGAACTCTAAAAAATTTCACCATGAAAAACAATGAATTAGAAGTTAATTTTTGGTTGAGATGTTCTCCCCACAATGTAGCTCATTCTTAGAAAAAATTTATTATATTTGAAGATGTCTAGACGTATCAAAATTTGATTACAATGTTATAAAATTATCCAACGGTTTAGATTATCCAAATTTCAAAATAATTTTTGATAAAGTTAAATATTTTCGTTTCGGCTGATTATTTGTAAGGAGATTTTTTATTATGAGAAGACTATCTTTACTAAAAATCAGCCCTCAATTCATCTTATAAATCTATTTTTGGTGGTGAAATTAGTTTGGAGTTTATATAATGGGCTCAATCTAAAACCATTATTGCACAGTGGGCGAAAATGCTCATATGCGATTTCAGGAGGCCACGTCAGCAACATTTTTAAGTAAGGACACAAAATTAATTACAAAACAAGACATTATTTTCATTATTTGCAAATTGGTCCCTATTACAAAATACATCGTCCGTTGGATTTGCTCAAGATTGGTTATATATTTTCGAGATCCATAAAATGACGAGAAAACAATTACACGCCAATCAAAATTATGATTCGTGATATACCTACGGAACATTAAAACACAAAAAATGATTCAAAACCCGTCGCCTCAAACTACACTACGAATCCTCAAAAAATGAAAAACCTTCAGCTGAAATAGAAAATCGTTCCCAACGCCTCCAACTACGAATCCTCAAAAAACAAAAAACCTTCAACTGAAAATATCATCGAAACCCCAAAACTTTTAGGGTCACCTCCTCTCCTAAAAAATATGCATGTAAATTAATCATCTTCAATCCGCCCCGCATCTTCTTCGACGTCGTTAAGGTATGGCTAATTTAGACGATTCATTTTTATAATGTAGTATGAACAATGGCATGAACTGACATTGTTGATGTTCACTTGACTATAAAGGTGTAGAAATCAAGGTTATGTGAGTCGGGATTTTGGATAGTTGCATTATTTTTCAGTATACCTAATTCCAATTGGATGCTTCTTCCAGACCTCTGACAGCTCAGCCAAGGCATCCTCTTCAACATTCATGGA
This sequence comes from Coptis chinensis, assembly GCF_015680905.1. Taxonomy (NCBI): domain Eukaryota; kingdom Viridiplantae; phylum Streptophyta; class Magnoliopsida; order Ranunculales; family Ranunculaceae; genus Coptis; species Coptis chinensis. The sequence continues at coordinate 4,986,932 of NC_141456.1, read as the reverse complement.
TTCGATTATCTCAACACAGTGTCAAACAACTTATTTGGGTAACAGAGGTGCATTTGACTAACTTGGCTTCAGGTTTTCTTTTAATTTTAATGTCGTCATGCAAGTAATTTGATTAGTTATCCCTATTAAAGGAAATATATCTACATATTTTCATTGGAAGTTGGTTAACAGACATTTGACGTGTCAATGTCTTATAGGTGGAATTCATGTTAGGTCTTGAAGTTTACTTGGTTGAATTAGGATTTGCTATGAAAATTGTCATAATAATGATAATCTTGGTGCAGACAAACAAACTTTGAGGGAGCTCACTCTTTGATAAACTTCACCAGGACTCAAGCAAGTATTGTTGGTATTGCTTGCTTCATTTTTTTACTTTTTTATTTTATGTGTGTGAATCATTCATGTTAATATATCACATGTTAGTACGATATGCAATATATTATTATATGTACCAATTAGAAAGAAATCTGATTGATTGACTTTTTGTCCCTTTTATGAGGTTTTTAAATGACTATATCATATCATTATACTGTACTGATGTTATGCCTGATTCTAGCACTTGAGAGGGCCTATAAATTAGTTAGGGAGTTGAAATGGGTTAGGGAAAGAAATTAACGTAACTGTTGACATAGTTAAAGATCCTTTTACATTGAATGGACCTTACAAGTGAATTTGTTTTGGAAATAGAGGAGTATACAAAGGGATTTTTAAGTTAATTTTACCTTATAGATAACCGGTTCGAATGATACATTGTTGCATATATAATATTGGAAAGAAATAAATAGGTATTTTAGCCAACATAATTTGGTTATTCAATTCATTGATTCACGATAGTGTTCATCAATGCAATGTCTTTTGCTATTCAAAAAGAGAATATAGTTGATGTAAACCAGAGGCGGCGTAGCCTTGGTGGCTCATGATTGAATGTAAGGTGGAGAAGGAGCTCTATTGCTAAATAAGAACGAAATTCTCCAGTGAAGAGGATGAAAAGGTACAGTCATTCAAATGTCAATTTGGTTGAATTGGGAAATGAGACAATCAAGGAGGATGATTGAGCCATTTTGCTGGAAGAGGCCTTACAAAATCCGCATCTGCATGGTTTCAAAGTTCAACAACCAAGGCAAACTTAATCAGGTTTCTACACTTTAGATGAATGAATCATGAATCTATCCTACACTCTACAGAATTTTGCTAAAAATATTTCTATTTTATTTGATGGGCTTTTAGAGATTTGGGTATCTGTTTGTTAATGGCATGGTAACATTATGATACCTTTCAAGTTTTAACTGTGGAAATTGATAGAATAGTGAGCTGTAGTAAGCTATTTGCTAATGATAGATTGCATATTGAGCATCTTATGGAGAAAAATCACATTGAGGTATTGTCAACAGAACAGGGTTCTGTCCAGTGTTTAGCACTTGATAGATATTGGAAAGCGGCGATTAAGGGTAGAACTTGGACACCGATAAATATTTCTGCTGCATTGCCTATAGTACGTTGAAGCCCAGTGGAACTCTGAATTGAGAAAAGGTAATCCCTGGGAATGGGCAACCACAGAGAAGTGGCCAGTATCTGATGATCATGAGCGAAAGGACTCCCTTGAACTCATTCAAAAGCTTCTGCAAGGTACAAATTTGGCAGCAGAACATATGGACATGGTGATTGAATACACTATGAAAAATATAGAAGGTCTTCATCCTGGTCTAAGGGACAAATTTCGCCAAGTCAGCTTGGACAAAACACACTTCTGCATCTGCATGCTGGGAGCATCTGAACTTGACACTGTCCATGAATTTTTTAAGGAGCTACAAGAATTGTATAAGAACAACAGTGCAATTCGTAAAATTCCCATTCCTATAACCATGGATCAAATTGAAGGTAGACTTCTCCTTAACGGTGACTCCTTATGTCTCCTTTTTGGGGAAAATTCACATCAAGGCGGAAGTACTTCGGGAACATACACTGAGAAGAGTTTGCATATTGATAAAAATGCTTCATCAGCAACTTATGCTCCTGAGATAGATGACAGTGTACCACCCAATAGCGATGTTGCAAACAGTTCTGAAAAAGAAATTAACGTTTCCACAATTGGGACAGGTCCAATCACTATCACGGATTGTATCTGGGAAATGTTTATGTACAAGAAAAACTAAGTTAGCGGTGGCTGATTTAAGAAAACTGTTAGATATAAATTTTCCAATTCCGAGTACACAACTTATTGAAAACCTACCTGCAGACTTTTTTTGGGGGGTCTCATTTGGATACACACTTTGTCTTACACCCTGCACCACAATATCAAGAGTGCTCCATATCAAAGATGGATGATTTAGGAGATTTAATTTGTTGTCTGTTGATAACATTAGTGAAATACTTTGTAAGAAACTGAAGAAACGATTGTAATGAATAAACGAGTTAAGAGGGATTATTAAGTCATTTGGAGATGATTTTCGATTCACATTGGACCCCGAGTAAGAAACAACTTGGCTGTAGGAGAATGAGGGGCTGTGTTGAGTTCCTCTTCCACTACTTTCAGAGTAGTTTAACTATAGAATGCGGACTGGTGTTAATAAGTGGGTGCAATGGGTTAATTGTTCAACATTGTCTATGCTGTCAAGAGGTCATTGCATACATTATCATTCTGTACATTTCTAAATGGGGCAATTATTGGTTTAAGTTGCACATGGCCAAGTTATATCAATTTATTTTTTCTTATAGTATGGCATTGTGGGAGTCGCGACTACTCCCCATTTTTCAAATGCACTCTTATTCCTAAAGGAGAACCTAATAGGCAAAACATAAATAGAATAGAACACCTAAGAAGCATAGATCTATGTGGAAACTTTCTTGACAGGAGGAATTGACAAGCATGTACTTCAGAGAACAAAATATGATTCACTCAATACAGTATCACCAGTTTTCAATCATATAGCTCTTAATTTATATATTTTGTACTTCGCATATTGATTTAGTTTCATTTGTTTTGTAGGATCTTGAGGGTCTCTTCCCGTGTCTGCAATGATAGCCATTCGTAGTGTGAGTGTCCGTAATACTTCCAAGGGCATTACAACCAGCAACTACAAATTTGTTTGAGCTCCTCGAAAACATGTAAGGGCTCTTTGGAAACAAAGTTATTTTTTGTCGTCTATGAGAGCGATCTTCACCAATTGAGTTGGAACACAATATGAATGGAGTAGAGTTGATGTGTACTTCTCCTTGCAGGATCTCTACGAGTTGCAGATTCAATTGTTTCGAGAAGGGAATGCTTTGATTGCAAGAAATTTCAAATCCTGGTGAGAAACACCCCTCTTCCAAATGGATAACTAATTGCACAACCAGCAAAGGGAGAAGTGAGCTTGCTTGCTGCAGATATAAAAGATAAACTTGCTGCTGCTATTAGTTTGAGTAACAAGTGATGAGGCGAGATGATAAAAGTCATAGAGGCATCAATGGCTGAATGACCTTATTCTTTGATCTCCAGCTCTTATGTTTTTGTAACATGGATTATTTCATATTTTCAACAGTTTGTAACGATTATCACAAGAATGAGTTATTGGAATCTCAGTAACCAAATATCTTCCAATAAAACAAACAAATAATAAACAGGTTTTTTCAATATTAAATAAATAATCCCCGCCATGGGCGGGGCAAAATGGCTAGTATATATATAAGGTGGAGTTTAGAAACATAATTCTAAATTTCTAATGAAGAAAATCAAACTCAAACTCTAAACACGCAGGACTGGGTGAATACTTGAATGGTATTAAGTTTGAGGTTATAAGCCCAAAATGTTAGCAAAAATAAAGTCACAGAACAAGACATGTTTGTAGAATCAATTAATCGTGGCGTAATATGATTTTTTTATTTTTTTCATTTACATTCTGCCCTGTCAGATGATGTGGCTTAGGGTGGGTGAAGCATTGGACCCATTTTACTCATCTGTATGTCTAAAACACTGTTAAATAAAAGGTTTTAAATCGGATTTATCATTTAGTACTCAGTTAGCGATATGATTTATCGGGCCAACTGAGAATAAAACAGCGCGACAACTAGAATTAGAAACTCCCGAAGTAGTGAAGTACTGAACACTTCCAATTCCAGAGCTTGTCTTCAACTATGAAGTGATTAGTATCAGATTTGTTTATGTGGGAAGCAGAACAAGGTTTTGAATTGTTGAGTTTTTCAATTAATTTGTTATTCTTTGTATGACTCTGTTGGAATTGAGCTAGAGTTGTTGAAGGATTGGGTAATTAGGAATATCTTTGTTTGTTTCTCCTTAATTACTTATAAAGTTTTGATATTTGTTGTATGTTTATGTTGAATTTGATTATTTTGAGTTATGGAAAGATTTTTTGATTTCTATATTATCAACCATCTCTTTAGTTTGGCCCAATTCATTGTTTTTTCTTTTTTATCTAAATTTTGAGTTAGGAAGGATTGGGTAGGAACAACTTTGTGTTTGTCTTTTTTAGGGTAGAGGAATGAGCTTTGCAGTTGTTTTTTTTCTTAAATAAATTTTGGTGATAAAGATTTTATGATTTTGGTTTTATTTGTTCAATTTTGAGTTATGAAAGGAATTGGGTAGGGGAATTTCTAGGTTTCATGGTTGCAACAAGTTTTGAGTATTGGATCTTTCTAGCTTTCTAGTGTATTGATATATCGACAGCAAGTTTGTAAGTCTATATTGTCCACCACCTTTGTTTTTGGGTTGGGGTGGGGGGGCACTGTAGGATTGTTTGGGAAGGTCTTTGGGACAGCTTTCTCAATAGGTTTGCACGCTTCAATGCGTGTTGTGCTTCACTTGTGCCTTTTGTTCTCATGAAATGGTACTTTAATTTCGATGAGTATTTGTTTTAGGGATGATTCTATTCTTAAATTTTGTTTTACTGGGTTAGTTTTGAGAACTACTGAATGTATAGCTACTAATTTTCAGTTCTATTTATATATATTTTTGGAAAGTATTTCTACTATTGATTCTCAATTATATGAATGCTTCTGTCTTACATTTGTGAGGGATTCCCTGCTCCATTTTGATTAGGAATAGTAGCTTTTCTAGTTTCAAGACCAATGTTTCTGTCTTCCGTTTATGAGGAAGAGTAGCTTTTCCAGTTTGAAGTCCGGACGGACACAAATTTGTCTCCTGGATCCTATCTTAAAGTCCGATTTTAGCTCTTCTTGTTACGTTTCTGTCGGGACTTATTATGGTATATATGAGCGACTTTTATTTTGCTCAGATGGGAGACAGAAAGAATGTAAAGTTCTCAATTCTCTGAAGTGTTAGAATGTTTTGGGTCTTGTGGCTTTGTACATAAAAATATCTTGCTCAAACCAGCCACACTATATGGTTTTTGTTATTTTGTACTTGTAAATTGCTACCTTTACTTTTGATTTTTGAATGTATATAAGATATTAACATTAATAACTTGTGTTTTATTAAAATATTTCTTACTTATTGGACCTAATATTGTTGTTTATATTCTATATTTCAAAGGTATAATTGAAATTTTGTATATAATAATATATACCGATTCAACCGATTAAATCGCCGATTAATCGCATATCGCTCCTAGACCGATTACTACTGAAAACCGATTTTAACTGCTTAGTGCTGCTGCCTGCTACTGCTCTCGGCTTACTGGCTTAGGTAATTTTTAGAACATTGATTCTCCCCAACATTGCAATTCTAAGGCGTGTTGTATGTTTATTTTGTAATAAAATAAAGATTTAACTGTCAATTCCTTAGAAGAAGAAGAGATGGCCTACAGAGGGCGAGGCCGTGGACGTGGGCGTGGAGACTTTGGTGGTTACGCTGCACAAGAGCCTTATATCCTTTTCCCAGTGAGTGTCTTTCTTTTTTCTTTTTAATTAACTTATTAGTTCCTAAATTTAAGAGTTTGATGCTCCCATTTTGGTTTCTCAATGTATGAGCTCATTTAGCTCACGGTTATGTTGGATAAGATTTAATGATGAGGGTGGTAATGTATACTTTTTTATGTGTTACAGCATGCAATAATTTTGTACACTCTGTTAGATTTAATCGCTTTTATTATGCTTTTTACTTGAAGAGTAACCGGTCATGGTATATATGTACTAGTTTTTCCCACCCGCAATGGTCTTTGCCATGCAGGATGTTGAGTTGCCTGATAAGAGTAAAGTGATGCGAGAGATGACCTTAATCTATAGGAGTTTCAGACTCCAGAACTATTGGAAATCTTCTCCATATTATCTTGAAGAGGCATCCCAAACAAGTGAGAGTTTTTGAGTTACAAAGTTCTATTTTACTCATTGTTTATTTTAGTATCTTTTAGTTATTATTATTATTATTATTATCATTATGTGTGTGTGTGTGTGTGTGTGTGTGTGTGTGTGTGTGTGTGTGTGTGTGTGGATGGGTGGGGGGCAGAACACTGGTACATATTTTTGAGGGCTCAGGATACTGGTACATCCTTGAGCAAGGCTTCAAGTGTCATAATCCCTTGATTATTCATTTATTTTAATAACTGGAATTGTGAAGTTTATTGCAAATATCAAGATAGGGGATAAAATATGTCCTTCCTAATATACAAAGTACTTTTAGGAAGCCGACCTTCGTAAGTTCCATTGATTTTCCCTAGCATGTGAGTACATGTATCCTGTCCTATTCAATGGAAAAGCCAGGGTCCAAATATTTGCGACTTTCCAATGCTTAACACCTGCTTTCAATCCGCCCATTTGATTCCATTGTTGCTAACTTACATTGACACAAATGTGTGTGTCCGTATCCGACACGGATAAGAAGTGTCTGACACGGTGAAATATAAAAAATTGAGGCATATCACATACAATATGTCAAGGCCTGCTCACTGCACTGGTTTTGGCAATATGCAGCAATCATGGAATTGAGAAGAATAACATCCCTGTGAAGAGTGTCGTGATATAAGGATATAGCAAGGTTGATCTTACTGCAATTGGAGTAAGAATCAATGAGAGAAGTGACGACATAATTGTTAGTGACAGCCGAGTTTGACATGTGCATGGAGGGATGCAGCCAATTGGGAGTTGGGTCTAATATGAGTGGCCAACAACATGTGTTTAAACAAAGAAAAAGCTTGTATAGCATGGCCATTTTGAGCGAAGGCAGCTATGATGGAGGTCCAGGAGACGTGATCGTGTTGCTCCATGGTGTTGAAAACAGATTTGGCATCGAGGATGAGGTTAGATTTGGCATACATATTAACAAGGGCGGTGTTGATGAAGATGTTGTGTTGATACCAGCCAGTTTGAAGAATCTGAGTGTGAATTTGCAAACCGAAGCGGAGGTGAAGAATTTGGGTGCAAGAATTGAGAAGGGCGCAGAGAGTGAACTTAGTGGGCTTTATACCACGGGCATTTGGGAGAAGAAAGGAGTTGAATGCTTGGAGGAAATGGGCATGTTGAGTGACGATAATAGCAGCAGAGTGAGAAGCTTGTATGTGGTTGGGCAAAACAAGAGCAGCAGAATGGGAGTAACTTGTTGTATGAAGAAGAAGTCGAAGTGGTGTTGATTGAGTGAACAAATGGCGGGGGTTAAGATGACAAGAAAGGCTAATTAGCATCAAAGTAGCAAAGAAAGGAAAGGAAGATTGTTTGCTGCCTTGAAAGTTTTGTTGGGGTTGGGCTTGTTAGTTAGTAAAGGGCTTTATTGTCATAATAAAAAAAATGTTACAGAAACTGGGCCTTTGCAATGGTGGAAAGAGAGGAAGATGAAACCCTAGTAGTAGAAGACATGAAGAAAGAAATGAGCAGTAATAATAATAATAATAACCACGATGAAGACATGGAAGATAAAGAAGAAGACTCGAGCAGCTCTTCTTCGGACTCTGACTCTGGAGAAGATGTTCAAAATGTGGAGAAAGCATTAGCTGACAATCCCTCAGACTACGAGACTCACGTCCAAGTATCTAATTTTCTTCTTCTCCTCTCTCTTTCTCTCAAACCATAGACATGTATGAATGTATGATGGAGCCAAGACAAGTGAGAACGAATAGGGAGGATAGTAAAGGTTTCTCCGTTAGTATCAGTTTGTATAAAAAGGGCTCACTCTATGCATATGCTGCGTTTTGGTGACAAAATAAGTGATTGCTTGTTAATACACTTTTCCTCTGGTATATAACTAGATATCTAGCTTATGGGATTAGGAAAGGGGTCAATGCAAAACTCGAAGCTCAAAACCAAGGATTGAAATGCTTGGTCAAGGCAAGAAGTATAACAAGCATGAATATATCACTGTGTCACAGATTCACAGATATATTGGCCATTAGATTTAGGCTGGATAGATGAAGTATCCTACCATGTGACCAACACATTTCCATATCACTTCCATCACTAAATGCCTAAAAGTAAAGTTTCATACTTTTATAGCAGAACTATGTTCACAGGGAAGAATGCTCGTCGTTTATGAAATGAAGTGCTTGGAGGTTGTTCCAGAGCCCCAACAATGCTATGTTACATGGACACGCCATATTTCAAAAATAATCCGTGTCTGATCGTATCCACGTGTCCGTGTCGGGGACACAAAAACAGAATATATGTCCAACGAATTATACCTTGATTACCTTCTCTACCATTTTGAATGCTTGTGCCGCTCTGGCACTGCGTCCACAGGGAACCCAAATCCATTCTTTGGTAACAAAAAGACAAGTGTATTTGTGGCCAGCTCTCTCATAGATATGTACTCCAAGTGCGGCAGCATTGATGAGGCTCGCCGCATCTTTGATTAACTGGATTACAGGAATAACATTTTATGGACGTCAATGATTACAGTGTATGCTCAGGGTGGAAGAGGAGAAGATGGGTTGGAGCTATTTGAGCAATTAGTCAAGGAACAAGGCATGAGACCCGATAACATATGCTTAACTGCTGTATTAACCGCTTGTAACCATGCTGGCCTCGTGGATAGAGCAACAGAATACTTTGACAAAATGGGAATCGAGTATGACCTGATTCCTGAACTAGACCAATACGCATGCATGGTTGACCTTTATGGCAGAACTGGCCAACTCACCAAGGCAAAGAAGACGATGGATGAGATGCCCTTTGAACCAAATGTTGTGATGCTGTCTTCCTTTTTGGGTTTGTGTAGGGTTTATGGTGAAGTACAACTTGGAAGGGAAGCTGCGAACCAGCTATTTAAGATGGATCCTTGTAGTGCTGCTCCGTATGTGACCCTGGCAAATATTTATGCAGAAGCTGGTATGTGGAATGAAGTATGGCAGGTAAGAACTATGAGAGAAAAGGGAATCAGAAAAACTGCTGGATCGAGTTGGATTGAGGTCGAAAAGAAAGTCCATGTGTTCTCAGTGAGTGATACATCACACCCGCAATTGCTATATATTTATGCTGAACTGGACATGCTTACAATGGAAATGATGGAGGCTGGATATATGCCTAGAATGAAACATGTTTCAGAAGATAATACTAACGAATGTATTTGACAGAAACGGTTTCTGTTTTGGAGTCTCACCTGAAATACAAGAGTTTATGTTGACGGATAATACACCATTGATGGTTGTAACTCTGTTGTTTTTTCGGGTATGGTCATTGATGGTTGTAAATCAAAAGAATATAGTCCCTGCAGATTGTAAAAGACTCGTGCGCTCATGGCCTAATTCCTCCATATCTGGCCATCTCTAATTTATCTGCAAGATTTTACCAGGCTTAAGAATCAGTCTCATCTTGCAGATCCTTTATGAACTGCGGCAAAAATTTCAAATAGCAGAAGTGGAGAATAATGCAGTAATTGATGATTTATTCATCAAGCACTGTAGTAGCGTATACAGTTCTAAACGACCGAGTCAAAAACTCAAAACAGTATAATTAGCCGGAGTTCTAGGATTACTTGGTAGAGCTCTTGAAGTTCTTTATTCTACTACGCTTGTTTGACATGTTTAGGAGCATCCTTTGTGGCACTTTGAACTCCAACATAGTAAAATTATAAAATGAAAACCAAAAACAATCTGATGTAGTCTAGGCGAAACAACATTCGACAGAAAACTTCAATAGATACCAAATATTCGTTATGCATCCAGCAGCCTGATAAGAAATTCAAAAACAATGTATGCATCAGGCTAACACATTTTTAAACTTGAAAAATATTAAAATTTCAACATAAAGATATTCTATTTTGGAAGTTCTATTAATTACTGCTCCGTTTCTTACAACTATACCATCTCAAGTTTATTTTCTCATATCCCTGTGCATTGTTATTTCAGAATTCAAGGACACCGAGATTGAGCGGTATTCTGATAGGGGCAAGCCAAATAGTCGATCAAAGCGTGACTCCCTTGCATCTCATCTCAGGCTTACTCCTGCTAATTTTCCTCTAGAACTAGTTCAAGGTATGCAGCCGATCAATGTGAGAATGGTTGCAAATAAAGGAATTACTAATGTCTACATTGTTTTTCTACTTTAAGCATTCCAAACGGTTTCCTCACATAGTAAAAGATGTCAGGTTCAAGGCGTGCGCATGACCCAAGGAAAGTACGCTGGAATCCAGAATCAGGTGGTAAGTATTGTGGCAATACTCTCTTCCTTTTAATTTTGTTTTTTTATTACTTTGTTTCTTTCAAAAGTATGCTGCTGTTTGATGTGTACGTACGGGGACATTACTACATCCAAGTATCTAACAGATCCAACGTTGTTGTGGCAGGTCTACAAAAGCTAGATTTCTTAGAGAAGCTTGACGAGAAGATTGAGGTAATGTCTAGGATATTCACTAGTCTTCGTCTTAATTTATTGTGAATAGACTTGAATTTGTCATGAAAATTCCTCTTAAGACGTTCTGTTCTTTTTCCCTTCTTTTAAAATGGTTTATTTATTTCTTCTTCTTGGTTTTAGATGAAATTGAATATCCTCTTGTTCTTGATACTGGCTCTGTGAATCTGTTTTAAACTTTCCCATGTTTCTACTCTTTGTGTTCCATGGAAATAACAAACCTTTGACTCTTTATATATTTTTTCTTCCCTACGTAAAGTAGATTTCGGTTTAGTTTCTGAGAAAATGTTGTTCACGAGTATTTCTCTGTGAAACATTCTGGCGTCACGATTTCCATAATTTGTGTTTCTATGCATGATCTTTTGTATGTTCAGTCATTACTGCAATGTTTTAGTGAAGCCTTTGATTGTTAACATGTTTAGGGCAAAGCTGAGAAAAGCTGAGAAAAGAAAAAGAAAGAAGGTGAAGATGAGGATAATGAAGAAGAACCAGAACTGGAGGATGCAGAATTTAGTGATGATGGGGATTATAACCAGGTTAGTACCATGAGTTATGGCGTCTTGAGACTCATATGGATTTGAACCCAGTCTGTTACACAATTGTGATAGTTATGTGACTTTTGTATTAGCAATGTAGTTTGGCTATAAAAGCCTTGTGGGTATACCAACTTGCACTTCGGCAGCAACACCCCCTCTTCAAAAAAACAGAAAATTCCTGAGCAACTCAGATCTGAAATAGTCAGCTAGATATAAAAGAAAATACCCTATATTGGTCAAAATGTACGGGGATGAATCGTTTTTACACGTCCTAGACTCTCTCTCTCTCTCTCACATGTGGGGTGGGTGGGGAAGAGAGATTCAGTATTGTCTTCCAGTCAAGACACTTACGCCCTTCTCGCAATTTTGCAGAATGTAGATTTTGATGATGATGAGGACGATTTTAACATGGGTGATGCCAATGAAGGTACATTACTTGCTATAAGATGTCCATCTCTGTTAATGTATGAAGTTTTCGAATCAGTTGTCTGCCAAGTGTTCATAGTTTCCCCATGTTGCAGATGAGGCAACCTTTTAGTGGCGTAGAGCTCAAAGCTTCATACGTATAGGACTGGAGTCGTACAAAAGTTGATGTGCAGATAACAATTGCTTGGAGATGGGAGGTTTGATTTTGATTGCACTTAATATATATTGAGTTTCATCATGGCATCTTATAACCGTGATTTGTATGTCACTTAAACCCTTTGGTACTTGATCTAGTAGTAAAAGTGGAATAGATGGTTTACCTATGCAAATTAAACTAGTAATCTCTTTGTGCTTATTCATAGACCACCAAAAATAAAATAATAATAATAATAAACACAGAAGAAAAATAAAATTGTTTTACAAAACATTCACATACATACACATACATAGCTGAAGGATCCGCTCATTTGTTTATTGAAAAAAAGAAGGATCCTCTCACTCATGCCAGATTGCCAGGAAATGGCCTTTATATAAAATGGTATACCATGTGACGATGAAATTTTGCGCCAATGGAGGGTGAGTCATCTGCTTAGACCTTGCAACCAGCAATGGGGATTTTATTTATTTATTTATTATTATTTATCTATTTAGCAACTCAGCAATGGAAACTGTTACTTAGGGTAGAATTTCAGTTTAAAATTATTAGGGAACCTGCATGAACAGAGGTGGTGGAACCGTTCAAAAGACATTAAGGATACTGGATAAATGGGCGTCAAATGCACTGCGGAGATGGTGAGAGCTTATCATTTCATTTTTGGACCAGAAAACACGGTCCTAAAAAGTTTTATTTCCCGAATAAAATCAGTATCGGGCTACACATTAACAGTTAAACGCATCAAAATCAAGAAAATGGAGCAACAGGATAAAATATGTGCTCTTCTTGATTGATCAAATCTTATGTTGAACTTGGCAATTGGCATTGGGACTCCTCAAAGTAGTAGACTGCTTTTCCGTAAAGATTACAGGTAGATGTAATCTTTTTTTTTTCCATTTCTTTTCTCTCTGCTAAGTATGTACTTATACAATTAAGCATATGTTGTAGGTGTAATATACGAATATATAGAGAGGTTCACAAGTTCCATCAATGGCAAATACAAGTTTCATTAGTGATCATATATCCTAATGTTTATGCACTCGTTTGGATAATGGAATAGTTAAATTGGATAAAGTTAATATGGACCAGATGTAGTTTTAAGATTTGAGTAAGATTTAACGAAATTTGAAATTTGAAATTCGAAAATCCGATCAATTCGATTTAACATCACCCACTCTCCTCATGATAATGTGAGCTAATTTAATGTTAAAAACTAGTGTTCGAAGTCTTATTTGACCAGTTATAAATTTATAATACACGCTTGAAAAAGGTCAATACACAGGATGTGCCCTCAATAATCAAATATATATAACTTAACTTGTATAGAGAAAAACCCACAATCCACAAACTTCAAATCCCAACAAAGTTTCCACTTCTAGTTTAAAGAAACTAGATTAGTCCCCGTGTCTACTTTTCCCTTTGGTGCGTAATGCTGATGGTCAACCACTTTTTATCTCTATCTCTCAAAATAACAGTATTATACGGATAGAGAGTTTGAACCCCATTTTTTTTTCACGCCATTTCAACCAGCACAGAATGAAAACAAAAAAAAAATCCATTTTACGTCATTTTAAATGGCGGTATGAAATTGTATTTTGCATTTTAAGTGGCGCCATTTGGGTTTTTACAAACCACAATATTTCAATTCGCGTGGAATGCACTCTCTATTCATTAATAATACTTTCTATATGTGGAGAGTTATATAGATATAGGAAGAAAAAACCACCACCACTCCCTCCGCTTTTGAGGGAATGGGAGCCCAAGTGCAAATTAGGTAGAACTCTCGTAGCAGAGCAACAATAATGCAGAATTAACAGCGATAGATGTGCGTAACAAAGCCAAAATGCCAAGCAATATGTGAACGGAGAAAGTACTGAAAGGACTAAAGTCTAAAGCAAATGTTGTGGTGGGGACTTAAAACCTTAACCTACTCATAACGGTTTCCAATGCAAGTCAAAAAAAAGAGCAGTCAAGCCTCTCTCTTCAGTATTACCCCACATATTTTGAACATGAAAAAGAAATAACATGACACATACATTGTCTCCTAGATTCCTCTTTTCTCCATTTCAATTCTGTCTCTAAGCAGTTCTCTCATCCCTCTCAGTTTGTTGTCCCTCCATTTCCTACTATAATCTTGTATTCTTGTACTAAACTCTCATTTCTTTTGTCTTTTTTGAAGATAGTTTTGTTGGTTTCTGCACAACTTCCTTTTGTCAGGATTCTCTTGCAGAGTACTAGTCCTGTCAAAATAAAGTTTCAAGTAAAGAATATAATAGAGCCCCCACATCCCCTACAAAAGAGAAGTAAAGTAAAGAGATCCCAAATCTCTTTTTCTCTCCACGCCAATCTTTAACGAGTTTTCCTCTATTTGTTCTGCCTTTTTTTTTTTTTTTTTTTCAGATGAGAACAATCATGGCTAAAACCCCTCATGACTCTTCATTTTCTTTCTCTAGAAGACACTTTCACTGGAAAAAGAAGGTTGATGACTATGAAGATGAAGACCAAGAAGGTCTTACTTCCCATTCATCTTCTTCGCAAAAATGCCAACAAGATAAAAGAGAGCTGAAGAATTCGGTACCTAGAAGTCCTGGAACAACGTCTTCACCGGTGCCGAAGACTTCAAAAAAGAAGCTGCAAACAATGGCTGCTGCGAGGTTTCGCTCTGTGCTTATTGCGTTCAATAAGCGCAGATCACATAACTCATCAGGCCTTGGTAGCAGAGTAGTAGGTACCCTTTTCGGGTATCGTCGTGGGCATGTACATTTTGCATTTCAAGAGGATTCCAAGGCAAATCCAGCTTTTATGATTGAGTTAGCTACACCAACGAGTGGATTAGTTCGCGAAATGGCGTCTGGTTTGGTTAGAATTGCATTGGAATGTGACAAGAAAGTGGAGAAAAAAGGGGTCAAATTGCTAGAAGAGTCACTTTGGAGAACATATTGTAATGGGAAGAAATGTGGATTCGCAATGAGGCGTGAATGTGGGCCTGAAGAGTTTAAAGTATTGAAAGCATTAGAGCCAGTTTCAATGGGTGCAGGTGTATTGCCAGGAAAAGGAGCTGGGTCAGAAGGTGAACTTATGTACATGAGAGCTAAATTTGAAAGAGTTGTGGGTTCAAGAGATTCTGAAGCATTTTACATGATGAATCCCGATGGTTCTGGAGGTCCTGAACTAAGCATTTATTTGCTTAGAGTCTAGTACTTGAAAGCAGTCTGAACTCTAGAGTGTACTCAAGTTACTGCTGCTTTCAAGTGTTTTCAAGAGCAGTGTAATAATTGAAGGTAGCAGCTCTTCTTGATCCATGGAAGAGGAACTTGATTGAACTTTCCTTAGTTAGGGGTTCTTTTGGCTTTTTTTTTGGGGAAATGGGATTATGGTATACTGATATTATTGTGCTTTTGTAGTTCTTAGATTAATTGTAGTGTTGGTTAAGTACTTAAGTGCATTGTGCATTTGTGCATGACGATGATTTATAAGAGGGGGTGGGTAGAACCGTAGGTGTGTACTGTATAGAGTTATCATTTCCTTTTCCCCAAGGGGAAGAAAGGGAAGAGTGGAGTAATGCAAGACTTTATTATCTTTCTAGTTTGGTTCATCTGCACTTACCTTCACTATTTTAGTTGGTAATGGCTAAGAGTGCACTGGATATCTGGAATGAAAGCACTGCATCTTCTTTTTCAATGGCCAGTTTTAGGTAGTGCTCAATAATATGTCAATGATTAATACCGGCCGAATTCATGTCCTATAAGTTAGACTATTAAATGAAGGCAACTCTTAAATGAATCCTAATTTTATTCAACTCCAAAGCACATGGTGACATGGCTTCTACGAAAGGTATCATCCAAATCATTGTTAGTGGACCATAAAGCGATTCCATTTCATAATTTGATGTATTCTTAATCTGAAATTGGTTCGAAATGGTCAATGAGTTGCGCATTATGCGATGTTGAGCAGCAGGTTGCAATCATCAAAGTGAGAAAAATATAATGCATCAATGTATTTTTTTCAATAATTTATAATGCATCAATGTTTGGGCCAAATGCTTTTGCCTTAAAAGTATCATGGAAATATGGAATACACAACTTACGCATTGGACTTAGATAAAAATCGTGTTCTGTTCATATGTGTCGTGTCATGATCTGAAAAATTGTTGATTTTCGATTTTACTCGAGGTTGTTCATTCTTAAGAAACAGAAGCGAAATCATCATTTGTTGTTTCTTCATATTTATTAGTCCTGATTAAACTTAGATGGTTAGACAGAATTGGAGTGGACACTGGTACAGTGTAAACGCCGTTTCCTGTTTCTTACCATGCGGGTTTTGTGGCTTTAACCCAATAGGCCGATATTATTGTTGAACCTGGAGCAGATTGTGTAGTACATGATAAGAGATTGTTGGGTACAGGTGGGACAACAATATCCTCTGCTGGACCTACACAACTAGGACTATGGAGCGGCCGATCGCTTTAAACGTCGATCGATGTGGTGTTGTGATGGAACCTCATCATTTTCGTACTCAAAGTTTTTGCCGTTTGATAAAGCGCTACTGCTAAAATTTATTCATCATTATCCAAGTATTATTGCCTCCTATGGTCCCTTGCTTGACTGCTTGACCATCCTCCTCGATAATCCCTTTTCCAAATATCCTGTTTTTTCTTTGGATACATCATAACAAATTAGTAAAATAGGGCCCTTTCTAAGGTTGGGTGCAATGGCTCTTCATTCCCTCAAAAGAGGAGGGGGTGGCTGTGGTGTTTTTCTCTTATCTCTATATAACTCTCCATATATATAGAGTATTATTGAAGAATAGATAGTGCATTCCATGCGAGTTGAAATGACGTGGTTTATAAAAATCCAAATGGCGCCACTTGAAGTGGTGTGGAATGCAAAATACAATTTCATACCACGCCATTTGAAATGGCGTAGAATGGGTTTTTTTTTTTTTTTTTTTTGCTGGAAATGGCGTGAAAAAAAATGGGTTTCAAACCACATCAGTTCAAGTGGCGTAGGTTTGTTCAAACTATTGGTTTACCCAAACCTACTCTATATCCGTATAACACTGTTATTTTGAGGGATAGAGATAGAGAGTGACAGACCATTGGACTCAGCCTAAGTCATTTCTAACCTTTGGATTCTGTTGTGACATCGACCATCTAACTACTTTTTAGTATACATGTGACCATTGTACAAAATATCAAGATATTTCGCGATAAATATCCAAAAATAAGTAAAGATATATATATATATATATATATATATATATGACGATATAGTCATTGACATATTCAACTGTAAATATTGAAGATATTTATAAATATATCGTGATATATCGATAATATGCCAATATATCACCAAATAGTTGAGTTTATCGCATTATATTGGTGATATATCAACAAAATATCAACCGAACCTACTCCACACTTTTCTAAATGTAAAATATTTATGCTCATGTGGTTCAAACTTTGCTCCTTCAAGTTGAGCACTAACATGCCTACCACTAGTGTCACCAGCTTGTTAAATGTTGGCTCTTAAATTATTCATAAAATGTGTGAAAATTAAAATTAACATAATAGAGTTTTTAATAATAATTAAGTTTTGTGGGAGGGATTGAACCTAGGTTTCTTCGAAAATGGTAGGCCCATTAATCACTAGAGAATGAACAATATTAATATTCTATATTCATGGGCCAATCTATTATTGTATACCTATTAATTTGTGTAGTTTAACCTAGTAATCCTATTTCTTTGTTCGGTTGAGGTTTGGTTGGGTCTGATTACATTACATAGAGAAACACCAACACTCCAAACTCAAATTTTTGCAAAAACAATGGCATTAATTTTTTTTTTCTCCCAATTCTAAGAGCACCATGAATCCCAAGCTTATTGATGTTGAACTTATATTTGATTTTGTATTTGAAACTCAAAACATGATTTCATCAGACATATAACAATCCAAAATATGTGCAAATAAATTAGTTAACATTTCTTTTAACACTAGAGTTGTTAATATCAAAACTACCATCACATTTAATGAAAAATATTGATGATATTTGTCGATATATCATGATATATCTATGATATTTGTAGTAAAAAATACTCACATAGAATTTATTGATATTTATTGATATATCACGATATCCCAATGTAAAATATCCCCACATAGGAGAATATATCTACAATAGATATTTATAAATTAGAAATCGATATATTGGCCTATCCCGATATTTTGTTCTTTGTAATTTTGCATGCATGTGACTATGTTAAATCAGCAACAAAGTAGTGAATAGCTTGCCTATCAATGGGCTGGATTGAGGCCCATGTCACAAGTTGAACAAATGCTTTTCTGTATGGGGTGGACTGTCGGCCAGGGCTAGTAAAAACTGTAAAATAATATCAAGTTTGACGGTGTTTTTGACATAACAAGACAAGGAGCCCCTGCAGTATCGTTGTATCGAGCTAGTAGTGATATGAGGGTTAACATGCCACTTTTTGTTGTTGATCCTTCACGATGCAACAAGAGTGTAAATTTGATTGCTTTTAAACAATGCTGAAAATATCACCGATATTTCTTTATATATATCGGTTTTTGAGTATATGATATGTTAATATTTGATATATTTCCACTGAATATTGAAACTTTTTTTGCCGATATATATCATATTTTCCAAGATATATAAAATATATATTGGCGGCAATATATTCGACATATTCAGTATATATCGTTTTTTTATTATTATTATTTGACCAATTCTTTTTATTGTTTGATCAATATTTCCGATATATATAAGTGATAATTCTGATATAAAATGATATGGTTTGTAAAACATATATTTATCTCTAATATTTCCAATATATATTGGTTTTAGGGGGTCCGATATATCAGTCGATATGGAAATATTGGGCCTTGCTTTTAAAAAGAGGCCTAAAAATATGTTTATGGTATTTATCATTGTTCTAAAAAACGCTAGGCAGTAGTCGGGCGGTGGGAGAGCGCCTAGTGCATAAGCCTTTCGCAAGGCAGTGCCTAGACGGGCTAGGTGCTAGGCGGTTTTTTTTTCCTAATATATATAGTAATATACACATATACTACAAGAAATAAAGAAAATCATTTACCATAATTCAAAAAATAAACACAAACAAAAATATTTATTACAAAAATGTGTAATAGTTGAAGAATATTGACTTCATATAAAAACATACTCTTTGTTACAGTGACATAATTTACATTAGACTTAAGTATTTTAAACTCATTTAAATCTTAAGCCTACACGGGCCTTTATTTTTCGACATTTAATCATTTAAAAAAAAAAAAACTTGACTGGACCGCCTAGACCCGCCTAATCGGTTCACCGATTTTTTAAACGACTAGGGCCTAGGCGAGTCGGTTGGGCACCGCCTAGCGCCTAGAGACCGCCTAGACCGATTTTTAGAACAGTGGTATTTATTAGGGGTGGCAGTTTTGTACACGACTTGCTAACCCGACACGAAATAAGCGGATTTGGGTTGGAAAAAAAAGTTTTTGGGTCATTTAAGGGTTTACCCACCGAACCCGTCAAATAAATGGGTTGGGTTGGGATCACATATATTAACCCGAGTAACCTGTTAGTAGACCCGATTAGTTCTTGGGTCTAATGGGTTGGGTCATCAACCCGTGACCTGTATAACCTGTTTTAAGATAAATTTCATTATCCCAACAACCTAAAATAAACGACTAAATTGAGAAGGATTAGCCATCATATTGATTCATTTGATAAATATATGTTTTGTTATTCAATTTTCATTGATATGTAATTGAATTATGGATGGTTTTTGAAATATATATATATATAAATATGTTTCGTGAAATACTAAATATTTTGCATACATGTTGTCTGTGAATCCGATCCAAAACTGATCTAAAATCTCATATATCATCCCAACTACCTAAAATAAACGAGTAAAAGGAGAATAATTAGCTGTCGTATTGATTCTTTCGAGAAAAATATGTTTCATTATTCAAATTTCATTAATATGTAATTAAATTATGGATGGTTTTTGAGAATTAATGCATTTTATATATATATATATATATATATATATATATATATATATATATATATATATATATTTTTTTTTTTTTTAATTTATTTTTTTGATAAATAAAATCATGAAATACTAAATATTTTGCATACAAATTGTCTGTGAATCCGATCTGAAATTGACCTGCTGACTTAGCAAGTCACATATTGGGTAACCCGTTATATAGGCGGGTTGGGTTTGGGTTTGACAAACTCGACACGATTAGTAATTGGGTCGGGTTTGGGTTTGCTCTCCTAACACATGACCCGAATATGACACGATACGAATCCGACCCAACACGACCTATTGCCACACGAGAACGAAATTTAGTATTTATGGTGAAAAACGAAATTTAGAGTTTCTTCATCATATGAATTGGGCTTGGGCCATCCTAATTAAGGGCCACCATTTTAGGCCTTGTAATGGGTAGTGGCACTATGCATAATATATCGGTCGACATGGAAATATTGGACCTTGCTTTCAATCAGAATTCCAAGAATTCACATGAAGATGATTTCAGTTAAGAAAGCCCAACGGAATATTATGCCAATTGTACCAAATCCAGAGATCATCATGACTTCGAACTTCCGAAGCAACCATCTAAGTTGATAAATATCTTTACCTCTTTTAATAAGGAGAAATGGTGGCATTTTGCACTCTGACAAATATTTTCCATTTTGTTTTTTCTTCTTATTTAGCAGTAAGATAAAATTTGAATATGCAACTTCTTGATGGAATGATTTCTGAAGCATAGTAAGTTACCATATGTAGTTTTGACTTTTTGAGTGACTAAGAAATCATATACTGAATCCAAACCGAGTTCTGTAGCATATTTAGCAGTGCTCTACATTGATATTATGGGACCAAAGAAAAAGAGGGCCCTTGTTAGAGATTGTAATGTCTGCCAAAAAATAAGGACTAGTTCAATTCTTTACACAAAGATAATAAAGGAAGTAATTATTCCTCAAACAAACAACAATCTCTTCTACCTCCTCAGAAATAAATACCAGTCTTCAACTGTGGATCATTCTACATTAGCTTCCGTTTTCCTCCCTTTCAAGTGTCAGGCTGGCCGCTCGCGAGCAAATCCTGGCTGAAAGATGTAATTTACAACGTGGGGTCCAAACATGAACACAAACCAGAAACATGGATATGCAAGCTGCATCAGTAGGCGAAGAAAGAAACTCACATACAACTATTATAAAGAGAGACAGAGAGAGGCAGTAGTTTCACAGGGGGGCAGGGGGGTTGTTTGTCTTTCCTCTATCATTGAGTGTGAAAAAAGAAAATTATCACTATCTAACCTGATGAAAGTATATGCATATTGGCCATCTCAAACTGTACGTCCAGCGGATTCAAGGCAATGTGACAACACATGCAGTTTATAACTTTTTATTTTAACTGTGAGGGAAACAAACAGAAATATTGGCTCTGACTTTATAAAAGTGTCTGCTTAGCATTCACAGATCTCTGACGATGATTTCTACGTTTTACTTTAGTCCTAACAAGATGTATTTATGCTTTTACGATAAATTACATCAAAGATGTCTAGGTCACATATACTACCAGCAGAAAAATACTTGATATAATCCTTCGAAAGCTGCAATATACTGAAAGTTAAAAAGGACTCAATGCTGAGTTTAAACTGCACATAAAGTTTCATTTATTGCATCAATAAGTTATATCAGAACCACGATATGTTGACAATTCATCATATTTAAAAAATGGTCACATTGTTCTCTTTTTGCATGAACAATTGTTTTATATGTGCAAGTGTGCAACTACCGTAGTCATTATTTGGAAAAAAAAAGGACAAGCCGTCTTGCATGTTTGGAGATAAATTATTCATCAGCAGCTAAATTGGCTGATATGTGATGTAAAAGTATCGTGAGTGGGATCTTATTCAGTGTTTTAGTAGGGTAAGAGAAAAAAGGATAATGTTCGAGTACAATGAAGGTTTGTCATTCGGATATGGCGTCAAAATCTTCTAAGAAATAAAAAGCATAGGAAGGATACATCAACAAAATTTTATGTCAAGAGCAGATGTCCAAGATAACCATTACTAGTATATGTAGACAGATGTGTGCATAGATTACCAATTATTTATAAACGATTATTCATAAACAAATTAGGCCATTCATCAAATTTCGCAACCAAAAGTATCCAGAGAGAAATATACTATACCTGAAGAAGCATTGAAGGAGCTCGTGCTGGTTCTGCTACATGGCTTCTGGTTTTTCTACCACTTAATGATGTCAGTGATGGGCTGTTTGCAGTGGTTATATCCCAGAAGCTCCGCTTTTTAGCTGTGGGTGCTGGTGAATGAAACCGATGTTTTGGGCTCTTCAATTCACCTTCCGCTGCTGGCTCCTTGGGCCGCAAGCTCGCCCGTGTAACTACTCTCTTTATTCCTCCTCCACCTCCTACTACTGATGATTTGGATAACTTTCGTGTAAGATCAAGTATGAAATTGTCTTTCTGCTTTAGCTGCAATGCATGCTCCTTCTTCATCCTATCTATTTCGGCTTCTAATGCCTTCACTGTTTGCTGAAGCCCTCGGTCTGTCTCCCCAGCACCCCTTCTCTTTGACTCGGGAGTGTTGAAGCAATTTCCTGTTAAGATGGAAGACCTGGTTCTTCTTTTCACATTTGCTTTTGCTGAAGGTGGAGTCATGATAGAGGTGGCCGATGAGGGGGTTGGAGTAGAATTTGCTGCCAATGATTGTGCTTGGACACTAAGTAACTTCTGCTGTTGGCGAGCAAGTTGGACTCGCAGATCACGGTTTTCCTTTTGCAATTCGAGGAGCAATTTTGCCTGATTGGTGTCAGTTGTGGGAACTTGCAATATTTCCTCATTTGCCTCACACGCCTGCAATAGTATATACCGAAAGCTTGAGTTAGATAGTTTTATGTAGAAAAGGAATGAAGAGCTGGTTTGCAAAAGTGCGAACGTTAGAGGCTGAACCTTTGTACGAATTTCTTTAGCACGATCAGCCCAATGGAGAGTGTTCTGAGTCTCACCAAAGGAGAGATTGCTTGGACTGATGTTGGCAATCATGACAGTGTTGCAGGCTCCACCTAGGGAGTCCTTGAGAAGTTGAGTGAGTTTGGAGTTACGATAAGGGATGTGTTTCTTGCCTTCAACCAGGGCGTTGATGCAACTACTTAGTGCAAGTAAGGAGCGATTAATGTTGGCACCTTCAATGGACCTAAGTGTTCTCTGATCTGTGGCAAGAGCTCTCTCAGATCCTGCTAGATCAATCAGCGATAGTTTGCCTACTCGATTGACAACGTTCATTGTATCGTCTCTGACTCGGTATTCTGCTACAACCTAAAGAAATACACATGCATTGGAATAAGATAACAATTCTTACTCTGAGTTAATTAAGTAATTACATTTCCTACTGTAACTATCGCTGAGCTGATTTCAATTCACTGAACTCAAAAACCATTAGTTGTTTCTCTTAATTATTCTTCCTAATAAACTTCTTCCAAAATCGCTTCACCTGATGGTGTTACTTGTTTTCAGTCACCTAAACTTTCAATTTTTATCTCTACTGATGTTCGAATTCACAATTAAGGGAGAGGAAAGTTTCAAGGATTTGCTCAGAGTTTCAGTTCCTAAACAGCCTGATATAAATGGAAATTTGGTTTTAAACAGCAAGCTCTAGTTACATGTTATAAATAGAACATACTAAACTGTTCAGTATTCAAAGTGAAGCTTTTATTGCCAATCCCAAATCAACTTGAAAAGCACTTGAACTACTATTCAGATTAGAGATTTTCATGATGATGATTACTTAAGAGCTCTCAACATGTTCATATCTACGCAATCTAACATCTGCAGTATAAAGGTAAACAAACATACATGACAGACATGAAATGAATATAGCATTTCGTAAACAAACTAGGGAATCTTACGCCAACTTATAAGTATTGAGAAAAACATTGAATTAAGCATTATATATCGAATATACTATGTTAACCAACTAGGTAAGTGGTAATTGCCATGGTTTTCTTTCCTTAGAGATACAGTAAATACATTTCATTACATTAATAGTCTGTTAGAGTACCTGCAAAATAGCATGAGAACGGGAAGAGGTTTCATTGACACGAGTAGGCTCAGTTGTTCGGTTTTGATTTCCTCGTTGAAGAAGTGCCATTACCTGTACAAAATAAAGCAAAAAATTGAGTTCTTACATCCTCTAAAGATCATATCCTTCAAACACTGTTCTAAACAAAGAGCATATCTTACTTCATCAGTAGAATAAGCTCTGTATTGAGTGAGACCTGAAGCAACGATCCCCTGAAAGATGATATCATTTCTTGTTCTCAGTCTATTTCTAAAGAAACTTCGAAATAGATTAAGGATACTAGTATGATTCCTTTTGTGTAATTTACTTTTGCGCATCGTTTCTTGTTCTCAGTCTATTTCTAAAGAAACTTCGAAGTAGATTAAAGATACTAGTATGATTCCTTTTGTGTAATTTACTTTTGCACAAGATTGTCCTCTTAACATGTGAGCTAAATTTTGTTCCTAATGCAAGTAAGAAAATATATGAGACTAAACCTGCTTATCTTCTCTGAGAACCAATGGTCTTCCAGGGGAGAGTAAATCTCTAACAGTTTCGTTATAAACCTCAAGGTATGAGAGATGAACGACATGGTTTCCATCGCAACTCCTATGACGAATCTTTGCAAATAGGTCCTTCATTGCCAATACCATAACACCAGGATTCTCCATTGTCCCGAGCATAGTGTATGTCTTTCCAGCTCCCGTTGCCCCATAGCAGAACACTGAACCATTTTTCCCTTGCAAAACCCCTTCGACAAGGTCTGCTGTTCTGCAAATCCAATTAAGTACTAATATCTGTCATGAAATCTAGCCATAAACAATTTACAATAAAAAAGGTAAGGGTACATTTAACTAGTTCTTTAGTGAAATTTCTATGTATCAGTTCAAAGTTGATTAAGTGCAGTGATATTAATCGCGACTTAAACTAACAAGCAATGGTCCTTGTACAATTGAAAAAACATGTAAGAAAGCATAAATATTAGGTGCTAAAATAATCAGAAGATTAAGAACTCACGTCGTAGAATAAACTTCCTGCTGGCTAGTTGAATCAGGAAACGAAGCATCAAAGGTAAAATGTCGTCCCCTCAGTCTCTTCAACCGAAGATAGTCATTCTCCGATGCGAACTCAGTAAGAAAAACATCTCTTCTATTAACAATCCTAACACAACACCTAGATCCAGCTTCTTTTTCTTTCTTTGCCATAGGCCTAAGTCTAACAAATACAAGAATCCTACTCCCTACACTTGACTTCTCCTCAATTGTCTCCATTTCTTTTCCAGTTTTAATCCCTCCACCAATTCCTCTTGGTTCCGATTGGGGCGCTAAACCCCCCATCGAAAGCTTCCTTGCCACAGTAGTTGTATTACCAGTACTAGTCGCTTTATTCGGACAAGAAAACCCCACAATCCGATCTAGTCCAATTACATTCTCTTTAGCATCATCTTGTAAACTTGAAACATTTTGAGGCAATACAATAGTCCTAGTAATCGTTCTATTCGGCATACTATTTTCCCTCATTACATTACCAGCCCTTAATTCATTTTCTTTGCTTTTCGCAGAATTTAGTAGCTCAACACTTGGATGATGAGTCGTCGTTGTCGAAACCTTTCTTTCTTCAGTTCTTGAATTTGTGTTTTTCAAAACCATTGAAGCTTGTTTTTGCTGTTCATACAAAAGGGTCAAAGCTTTCATCTTTTCTTTCAGCCCATGGTGTGGATTTCTCATTGGAGATGGACCTATTTTTGGGTTTTCTTGATGATCAAATCGATGCCGTCGATGCTGAGTAGTAGTAGTAATAGTGCTTGGGTCATCTTGCCCTTCATTGATGATTTGCGACCTTGTTGAAACTGGCATTTCAATAAACCAACTTCCTTATCTAAGCATTAACTATAACTTTCCCCAAAAACCCAACTTCACAAACACTTAACAAAGAAACCCAAGATTCTTGCTTGAAAATGGACTGGAAGTGATGTTAAAAGAAAGGGGTTGTGAATAAGCTAGAAATGGAGAAATGAGAGTGTGATCTGAAGGGAGTGATTTTAGGAGAATCTGAACCGTTGATTGGGTTAAAGATGAACGGTAGATAGTAAAGCGTGGGAAGTAAAGGATTTTTTGAAATTTTGTTTATAACGGTCTTATATCTTGATTCTTGAACAGAACGGTCGATCTTTTTTTTTTTTTTTAATGTGGGGACCCAAATTATGCTCCTATTTCAAAATATTTTGCTTTTTATTCTTTAATCTCATGATCACATACTCTCACATGATGAAAGTGTCATCGCCATTTTTCACCCAAGGAATACATAAAACTTGCTATGAATTTGATTGAAATATGGTAGACTCGCAAAAAACTTATGTTTTTTTTTTTTTTTGATAGTGGGTACCGGTGAACCACGGGTAAAAAAACTTATGGTAGATTGAGGACTTGTGTTTCAAAAAAAAAAAAAAATAAAAAATAAAAAAAAAATTTTAGGCTGCTACATAAAACTTACATTTTGCATCTAGTAGCCCTTTAGAGTATCTTAAACACCAAAATTTTTAATCAAACCAAATTTATACCAACCAATTTCACGAGTGATATAAAAAAGTTGACATCAAATGCCGCGGTTTTGAATAAACTTCCGCCGTATAGTCCATGCTCCTTTCGCAAAACCGTGTCATAGATGCCCACTACATAAGCCTAAGCCCACACGGTTTTCCAAAAACCGTGGGACCTGCGATGACTTTCTTCATTATTCATTTTTCATGTTCCCTCTCTCCTTCGCGGTTTTGCAAAAAACGTGTCATTGAAGCCCACGCCCATATGGTGTTCGAAACACCACGTGGTTGAAAAATGTGAGAGATTTGATACATCACCAAAATAAATACTAAATTTTGGCCGATTTAGTATTTGTTTTGGTGTTTTTATCAAAAAGTGTCTCTCTTGAAAATGAAAAAACACCAAATTATTAAAAATTTGGTGTTTCATATTAGAATAGTGTCTCTCCTAAAAATACTCGAACTATAGCCCATTTCTTACTAGACCAACTAACTCATTCCAAAGTTAGTATATCTTAAATAATCGTGAACTTGATAGTTTTGCAACTATCTTCCTATTTCCTTGTTTTTACTCTGAACGAATCATCCTGACTCCAGAGTAAATAATTATGTAATTTGCACTTTAAAATGCACGTGTTAGGTACACGGGGACATAGGGTTCACAATCGTTCTGCATAATATTGGAGCAATCACAGAGTCAAACCTACAAAGATTTAGCTTGATGAATATGGATTGGTCAAAAACTCAAAATAACTTAAACTGATCAGTACGCCGTACGTTCAGCGAAAAGAAAAATCAGTACGTATATATCGAGATTTTGCACGGGAAGTTAGAAGTAAATGTACGTAATTAAGGAAGTAGTACACATGAATCTTCTTTAAATCTCAAATTAGAGTTGATAATTGTGAGCTTTGGTGTTCTTCTATATATTGCGAAGTACTTGATTTGCAGATTTGCACATAAACTCTTGGGTCCAAAGCTAAATTATTTTCTGTAGAGAATCAATTTAGTCCAGTTAATTGTATTCTTGAATGCTTAGCAATGACTTTTTTCAGTCACTCCTTAATTTTTAATTATAAAGGAAAGGAAAAAGCTTAAGAAAACTAGAAAGGCGACCAGTATCATGCATAATCATCCCTAGCTTACTAGCTATGCCTCATAATGCATTGTATTGTATATTATTTGTGTGTAATTATAGATTGGGACTGAACTGCTAGTGCACTGTTCTTTATTTCTTCAATTTTAGAACTTGAACGACAATTTTTCGTCAAGCCAATCATGTCAATGCCTTAAAGGAGCAACACGTACTGGTTGCTTAGAACCCATGCATGGTCTTTTTTTTTGCTAGAACCCATGGTCATGCGTTTTAGAAATGATGACATTGCAGAAAGCTGTATGAAGGTGATCATATATAAATACAAAATTTGATAAAAAAAGATAATATATATAATTATATATGAGGATTGTATAATATAATAGACGACGTGATTAGATCTAGCAGGTTGAAATCCAAAAGATATCAACAATTTGGAATTTTCAATCTTAAGAGAACTTTTGAAGCTCAATCTATGGACAAAAGTTAAGATAAATTGTCAAAGAAAATGCTATTGCAAATTAAATTGTCACATCTGGTGGGAAGAAAATAATTATTCAAAAAATAATAAGAAGATATCTAATTTGATCTAGATGAGACTACAAATTGAAACTAGAACTACGAGTCTAAAGTAGTCACAGGACTAAACCAAAAGAATCATAAGAAACGCCATGACCGCCAGCATAATAGTAAGAGATGAAGCTAGAGATGTTGGAACTGCAGCATTGTGATGAGGAAGATTATTTGAACTTGGGGCTATTTCATTCTGATCGTCAGGAGGAGGCGCCTTCTCCTCCAGCACTTTGATTATCATCTTCTGGCTTCTATCACAATGTCCAGCAATGCCACTTATGAAATAAAATAGGCCTGAATGATCAAACTCAAAAACAGTGCTCCCATTGTTGGAGAAGAAGATCGGCTTAGGAGAATGGCATTTTTCATACTCAGACTCGGTCACGACCAAAACTGAGTCATGTTTGTATTTGAAACCTACATCAATAAAAAAAAATTGCAGAAACATATATTAAAGGATATCAGTTTCTATGAAATAAAGTCACGATAATGGCATATATATATGTCAATGCAAAAGGCATGGCTTATATCCGTGGTTCATTGCTTGACTATGAACCATATATTTTTCTTTTTCTATATGTACACTTACTGATGCTATCGCCAACTTTGAATCTGTTTCTTGATGCCCACTGATTATAAAATTGGTCATTCTTTGATGTGGGAACGGCCCAGCCTTCTTTGTCGCCTACTTCTAACCCTGCAGAATGCACCAAGAGAACGGACGTGCTGATGATTGTGATGAGGAGGAGAAATTTGGTGCATGTTTTGGAAGAAAATGCCATGCTTAGCTTGTGTTGAACTGTGACTTGTGCTTTTCTACAAAAGAAGAATTTTTATGGAAGAAATGTGGATACTTATTGGAATTTATGAAGTCTAGTTCTGAAGTACTGCAGGGTTTATGTGGAGTTTGTTACCTAAACATGTTGGGAGGATTTGAAGGGATTTTAGATATATCTACAGTAGACCGGGTCTTCATATTTACTTATTTTATGATCTCTTTATTTACTTAATTTAGAAATACATCCCTCACTAAATTTAGAATAAGTCCCATTTTTATTAATAATTTAGAAATACCTCTCTAATGTCACTTAAATTAAATAATTACCTCCATTTCCCACATTGAAATTAAAACAAGTCCTATTTTATTATTGATAATTTAAAAAAACCTCCCTAATATCACTTAAATAACATAATTATCTCCCATTTTGTTTTTAAAAAATAAATAGATGAGTCTCTCCTATATAATTACAATTACCATTTACAATTAGGAATCCAAAAGAAACCATGCTAACTATCGATCTCGAGGGACAGGTTTCAAGACTTAAAAAAACCAATGCGTAGCACGGTTTGCATACTTGTCTGACTAGTTGGTGAAATAGTTTCGTGACAAATTTTATACAAGTCATATTCTTTTTCTTTTCTTGCTCATATAGGCCATGTGCCCCTGTCCAGATTGAAAATGGTGCACCAAGGACCATTAGCCCGGTACAATATCCGACTATATTACTAAAAATGTACATAATTTATGCATCTCAATAGCTAAAGTAATACCCTTATTTATTTGGTTGCAGCCTCATCACTTAATAAGTAAGTCTCTATACCACAACTTAATTTGAATGGCAAACATACACAAGCCGAAAGAGGGGGCTACTGCCTTTGTATGATCTATATTGGATATTGAATAAAGTATGTCGTTATTGGGAAAAAAAAATACCTAAACGCTACACAAAACAAATACTCATACACAAAATATCTTCACACTTCAAAGTCTAAAAACCTTACCTATTTGAAGTCAATGGAAGCATCAAAATTTCCTCAATCACATCACCGTTGTTTTGCCATAACAAAATTTTATGAGTTATTCTTATGAAAATAAATAAAATGTAATTAAAAAAAAAAAAAAACAATGTTATTGTTTTGCCATTGAATTGCTCTTTAATTTGTTCAACTTATCCTTCAAGTCGAATTTTCTCAAGCTCAAAAACAATTTCAACTGCATTTTTTATATGTTCATTTTTTTAATTGCATCACGAAGATGAATAAACAAACTCTTTAATCTTTTCACTATGTGATCTTTATTGCATATAAATAGGAAGACCATTTAAGTCGAATTTTCTATTTTTTTTTTGCTAAAATTACGAGATGGGTCATCAGTATGTTAATACGTATATCAAATCCAAAAAAAACTATAATGGCGCCAAATTGTTTACAATCGGGGAGCTGGGCATTCCCATAGTAATATGTGGTTGATTTTAATTCGTATCGTAATAGGTAAGAATAATACTTTTTATTAATATTGGATTGTGTTAGTTTTACTTGAGTTTTACTCATTATGTTTAAAATTGGGTTGTGTCACTTTTTACTCATTGGGTTCCACTACTATATTTCTCTAAGTCCCATGGCTCATTTTACTTTTGATTAGACCTCTTAAGAACAAGTTTTCTCAAGCTCAAAAAAATATTTACTACAAGAGAAGAATTTTTATGGAAGAAATGTGGATACTTATTGGACTTTATGATGTCTAGTTCTGAAGTAGTGCGGTGTTTATGTGGAGTTTGTTACCTAAATGTTGGGAGGATTTGAAGGGATTTTAGATATAATGAATGTGAGAGGTTACCATTTGCTAAGGAGGTAGGCTTGACTTGGTCTTACTCGGAAAATTTAATAATTTGTGCTCTATAAACTTGTAAACCTGTTGAATTTCAATACACCCGTTAGATAAAAAAACAGGTTAATCCTCAAGTCCAATCTGAGTTACTATAAATTAGCAAATCATAAATGACTAAATTAAAAAAAGCCCAAATTCAAGCCCAATAATTGAATGTTGTGTGGGAATGAAGGAGACCAACACTGCCTCTTGTTAGCAATTCGGGATACGGCAAAAATTCGGTACGGAAATAATTCAAGAATTATTCAGTGATTCAAAAAAATGGTACGGTCAAATATTCGGTCAAAAATTCGCAATACGGCAATTATGCGGTGTTTAATTAATACGCGTTTTAAACGTTTGGTTGCAAAAATTCGGAAGTCAAAAATTCGTGATATTATTGTTAGTAAATATTAATAATAGTTGTCATTCTTTACAGCATAACAAACATATCTAAATAATTTAGCTACAAAAACATTGAAATCAATTGAATGGTCCACATAGGTACCTTTATTTATTTGTTTTTAGATTGAAATTACCGTTCAAACTTCAAAATACATACATCATGACATGACAATTTAAATATTGCCCAAAAAATATAAAATCAAAGTTTTTGGATTAATTTATCATTAAAAATGTAAGAGTGAGGATACTTAAAGTAAGAGTGAGGATATAAAATATATAAAAAATAACAAAAGCGCAACTGAATTTTATTATTTATTATTTATTTTGGAGCCGAAATTTTGAAAAATTCGCCAAAAACCGAATTATTCGTTTAAAGCAAAAAAATCATAAATTACTCTGAATATTTGAAATATTCAAAAATATTATACGTATTGCCCTTCAAAAATTCGATTCGCGAATAATTCGCGAATTGCTAACAAGGACATTGGAGATTGTTGGGCTTGCGAGAGAATAACACTATCAAGATTATATTTGGTAACAACTTTACCTACATAACTCTTTAATCTGAAAAAAAGACAATAAAAGTTGAAAATACTCAAAAACCAAATAATTCTAAATGAAGAGAGAAATCTTACATCCGTTTTTGGAACTCAGAAACATTAACCTTCACAGCCATGATTGTAAATCAAGAAAGAAATCATATATTCATAGCCTTCACCCCCACCTGGAAGAGGATCACTAGTTGAGGGATGAGGATCATCAGTTGTCAGATCATCAGGATGATCTACAATCTCAGCTAAGGATGAGTCTAAAGTCTCCAGAAGGAACTCTATAAATCATAGTTAAAACAAAACAAAAAACAAAAAAAGGTATAAAACAAGAAGCAAAGAGATAACCCATAAAATAATAAAATAGAAGCCCACATACCAACTAGTTTAGGCTCGAATGGAGATTGTTCGGTTTGTGAGAGAATAACACCATCCATATTATATTTGGTAACAACTTTAGCTACATAACTCTTTAATCTAACAATAAGACAATAAAAGTTGAAAATACTCAAACACCAAATAATTCTAAATAAAGAGATAAATCTTACATTCGTTTTTGGAACTCAGAAACATTAGCCTTCACAGCCATGACTGTAAATTCAAGAAAGAAATCATATATTCACAGCCTTCACCCCCAAATTCCCTTTTGAAAAACACTTACAAATCTTTTTCACATTTCTAAAACTTAGAAGGCCAAAATAAAACTACCATTGCACATAATAAAGGCAAAATTGGATGTGAAAATCGACAAAAAAAATATTTTTTTTTAAAAAATTTGTTATTAGTTATCACTCACAAGTAAATGGAAAAATCGTACTAATTTTATGAAAAAAAAAAAAAAAAAAAACGACACGAACGTATTACTTTTTTCCACCAAAATTTCTTACCATAGGGAGAAACAGTCTTGGGCAGGGAGTCACTTAAAGTCTGGAGGGCAGGAAATCTAGAAATCACACTAGTCAAAAAAAAAACTAACATAAAACAACAAATAAAGATTTTTATTATTATTATTATTATTTTTTTATTTTATTTTTTTTTATCAGCAAGCGGGGTTGTTAACGGGGTCCCCTACCCCTTTATTGATAATAGAAGCTTATGTACATGTTACAATCTCTCATACTCTCTTCCTATAACATCATTATCTATGATCTTGATTACATCATGTGATAAGGAATTTATATTAATGTCTACATATGCCTCATCAAGTATAGTACTCGCTAAAGAATCAGCTAACTTATTTGCTTCTCTGAAAATATGAACAATAGTGAATTCCTCTAATTCTGCCTCCATTCTTTTAATGCTCCTCATCATCTTGTTAGCCTCCCATGGAAAGACAGCTTTTTGTATGAATGATAGCGCATTTTGGGAATCTGTTTGTGCTCGCAGCTTTGTAACATTCCGCGCAATTGCTAGCTTCATTCCACGCTCCACGCTCGTAACTTCGACCAAGGCGATGTTGTTATATGTCGATTTACCTTTAGCTGCTGCCGTAACTCTCCCCTGTCATCTCTAATTACAAGCTGCCCCGCTCCTTGATTCCCCTGCACGCGCAATGCGAGTTCAAATTTTGTACTCCTTCAGCGCCCTTTCCCATCTAGAACCTCTTGTTCTTCTTTACTCTGTCTACTTCCAAGTTCCACAACTCTGCAAACCTCTCCCTCTCCGGCCCATCCACCATCTTCACATTCATAGAGTTTAACCCGTTTTTACATCAGCGACCACATTGAATACGATGCCATCACCCACTTTGTTTCTCTGTTAAAAATCCTCGATTTGGCTCCCTCCAAATCCAATAGCAAAACCCATTAAACACTAATCGAAGAAAGCATCTTGTTTACAACCACTTCCAATTTGCTGTGGTCGTTACCCATTTCACTTCTTCACCGCCAATTTGTCGATCTATTTCTTGAGTACCCACAAGCTGTCAAGCGGTTTGCTCCACACCTCTTGTGCGAAAAGAGCGGTTAAAGAACAAGTGTTCCTCTGTCTCGACTTTCCGCCAACAAAAATGCATGTATCATCATCCACGACTTTCCTCTCCTTCAAAGGGCTCGTCGAAGCACCATCAAGTTATGAATGAATGCACGGGAATTTTGTTTGTAAACCAAACAAGAGAGTGCCATTCTACGACTGTTTTGTATTCCTTGTACTATAGTGCGTGTCTTTTAATGTAAACCCACCTCTATTTGAGGCAGTCCACACAATCTTGTCTTCCCGCTGATAATGCTTACCTCCTCCTCCATTCTATCGAAGGTATCGGTTGCTTGTACCCCTAATGTGATTAGGTATCGCCACTGCCATTCTCGATGAACACAGCCTACCTTGCTTCCTAGATTGGTCGAGTCATATCCGAAAGTACTTGTGGGAACCTCTCTTGAGAATCCCATCAGGGATGCCATGGGTCTAACCAAAATGATGTATTCTCTCCATCTCCAATTTGATCGCGAGCAATATGTTTTGCTTCATCCCTCTCCTTCATGATGTTTTGCCAACTCCATGAGCAGTCATTTGCTATATTCATGCTCGAAATTCTTCCCCTTTATCGAGATTCTTATATACCCATTGAACCCCGGCGTTTCATTCTTATTTATGATGTTCCATAAGTGTCTCATGTTATTGCTGCATGATTCATTCTTGAAAGATCCTCACTCCCCTCCTTCTTCATCATACGGATAGCGGATACTCTCCCAACCGATGAAGGCAATCACGGACCATTCCATAAGAAGTTCGGCATAGCTTATTAATCTCATCAATAATTCTCGTGGTACAATAAAACACGAGAAATTATACACTCAAGCTATTCAAAACTGATTTTATTAGTTGAACTCTTCTGCATAAGATAAGAACTTCCCTTTCCAACTCTGAATTACGTTAGTAGCTTTTTTTGTAATCAAAGGCAGGCAATCATTTGAAGTTAACCTTGTTGTGATAAGCGGCATGCCCGGATATAACGGGGGGGGAAAGAGAAAGAGAGAATCACTGGATTGCCTCACAACCGCTTTGGTCCACCCCCGTAAAAAAAATACTTGACTCTTGTTCACATTGACTTCCAATCCGAACATTTTGTAAGAGTATCAATATTCTCTTTCGGACACTTTCTTTGCATCAATATCTCCATAGATGAAAGCAATCGGATCATCCATAAAAGCCGGATGAGTTATGATAGGTTCTTGACATTTTTGATGGAGCTTGTATCTTCCTTCCCTTACACTATGATCATAATCTCGAGAGAACAAATCCATAACTAGCACAAAAGATATGGTGACATGGGATCACCCTGCCTTATCCCTCTTCTTCCTTTGAAATACCCATAAGGTGTACCATTCAAACATAATGGAGTATGAAGGTGTCTCCCACACACTCTTTAACCCATGTATAAACTTTCTTGGGATGCCTATTCTCTGCATTGCAAACTCCACTACCTCCCACCGGTGAATCATAAGCTTTCTTAAGGTCTATCTTATTTTGCACATCTTGGCGGTGCCTTATCCCCTGGTGGTAATTGTGTAGCAGCTCATGGGATAAGAGGATGTTATCTTGTATAGCTCGCTTTTGTAATAAATGCCGACTGATTTGGTTCCACCACCGGATGAATGAAACTCTTCATTACGTTAGTCGAGGATCTTACTAATACATTTGTACATCACTCCACGGCATGAGATAGGTCTATAATCAGTTAAGGGACGAAGGGCTATGTACTTTAGGAATCGGGGTTATGCATGTAGAGTTTACTTCTTTTAACATCATACGATCCGAAGTAATTTTGGACGGCTAAAATGAAATCTGCGGATATAACTCTCCATGTAGCTTTAAAGAACATAGAAGAGAACCCATCACTTCCGGGCTTTATCACTACCAATACTAGCTAGTGCCTCGGTAATCTCATCTCGGATACATTCCTTTGCAAGTCTTCATAAATATTTGCCTCAATGCATTGCTTTGGTGTCATATCTTCAAACATTGAGAAATTAACCTCCTCCATACTCTCCGGTTGTATAGCTCCTTATAGAACTCCCACACTTTGCTCACCAATCTCATTGATGTCCTCGAGATTGTACCTTCATCATTTGTAAGGCAAGTGATTTTGTTAAGTATTTCTCCTTGCTTGAAACAGTCTTGAAAAAATAATTTGTATTGTTGTCCCCCATTGTGATGACTTGATCCCTCGACTTACGTCTATGGAATCCCTCCTCCGCCACGACCACTTTCACATATTCTTTGATCACTTCTCTCTCCTCCCCGATGAGACCAATGTTC
Organism: Coptis chinensis; assembly: GCF_015680905.1. NCBI lineage: Eukaryota > Viridiplantae > Streptophyta > Magnoliopsida > Ranunculales > Ranunculaceae > Coptis > Coptis chinensis. Next base: position 4,950,898 of record NC_141456.1, on the reverse strand, counting down.
AATGGCTCATCTTGCGGCTCAGCTTTGAATACTCAAACATCAATTCCTTCGTTTCATTTTGGATCTATTAACGACATTGCCTATTCTGCTTTTATGTTCCATGCAATCGGTTCAGTTTTCACCATTTTTAGCCTCTTCATGAATATATACATGGGGTTACCCACGGCTGGACATGCCCATGCTTTCTCCACAATACTCATGAACCCTTCCTCTTTGACCCGAAGTTAAAGAATCGAAAAATTCACTTGCTTTAAGCATACAACCATTGCGTTATGGTCGGACACCACTCACGGATTCGGGAACTCTGCCTCATAGTCCCCAAATAACCTAATCCATTCCGCATTAACCATTACTCTGTCAAATTTGCACCATAATCTCTTTTTCTTGCCTATTATTCCATGTTAATAGATTGCCCCTTGAAGATATCTACTACACACCCGTGAATACGCGACTAAGAAGATCGCAAAATGATGTGGCCTCAATTCCGCTCCTCCTACTCTCTCTTGCATGCTCAACAGTATTAAAGTCTCCCAATATGATCCATGGCTTATTCATTGTCACGACTGTTGCATTAGAGTGTTCCACGTTCTCTTCTTCGTGATTATATTAGTGCTAGCAAAATGATAGTCACTACAAAATTCCTTCCGTGAATCTGTATTTACATCTCTTGTTATGCATTGCAAAGGTCTTCTCCATAATCAAGAGAACATCTCCTTACATCCCAACATACCCATATTTTACCCAAATCACTACATGCGTAATTATGCTTGATCTCCCATCCATTCTGGCGGGTTATCTTATACAAGAACTTGTGTAAGTTTTTTCCTTAACTTTCGTCTCAACAATCCCCATTAATCCAACATCATACTTCTTTATTAAATCCCTCACTTCCCTTTGTTTAAAAGGTTTATTAAAACCTCTCATAAATGCAAGATTTATCATTTAAAGGTATGGGATTTTATTGTACTCAAGGAAATAACATTCCTTTCTTTTGTGCTCTTGACCTTATTCCCTACTTGTTAAAGTAATATGCCTTCGATCTTCTTCATGTCCCCATCATGGAACCCTTTATTTCTGCCCTTCCATTCCCTTCATAAGTACCCTTTTTGCGATCTTTGTGCCCTTCACCACTCTGCTTTCAGCTCGTGTTCCTCACTCTTGGCATAGTTATCATTTTTTTCTTTCTCTGTTCTTGCCTTTATAGTGTGTCTTTTGTTTGGCACTTCCCACTCTTGCTCTCTTTCCTCACTTTGGCCTTCTTGAGTTTCATTGCTCTCTCTCACTTTCTCTTGCATTGATTTTGACGATAACATTTACGCTTGTATTCTCATCCCCCGAGTTATCTTTCACCAAAACTCATGTCCTCTATCTCATCTTTTCCTATATGCGCCTTCTTCCTAGCTCCATCTCTCCGAACCGGACCTCTTGCTTTTGTTCATTTCCTTGTTTAGCTTGCTTTGGGCACCTTAACTTCGGTATGCCCAAAACCTTGCAGCTCACCACCTCTCGAGGCTTCGGTTATATTCAAAGCGGTATTGTAAATGTGCGCTTACGGTCCACAACGATTGGTAGCCCCTCGGATAGGTCTAATCCAGTATCTAACCGGACCCTCGCATACGAGGTCCGTGTCATGGACTCGATTATTTGATCAACAAACATTGGATTACCAATGACACTTGCCACTTTGAATCCTCCTTGTTCCATAATTCAATGGGAATTTCTTCATAATAACCCATATTGGTATTGTAGTGGGTTAAACGCTTCAACAAAGCGACTTCAAGGCCTTACAACAAGCGGTTGGTGGCAATATGAAACGATCCTATGTCGGAACTGCTTTCGTCTATCTTCCTCTCTTTCAAATTCAAAGCGTATACATACTCTCCCCATACGTTCTCATGGTAAATTTCTTAACCTTCCATGTGTGTTGTACTATCTCCTTCACATAAGAAAAACCCAACCGTCTACCCACAAAACTCCCCACAATCAACTGCTCATATTTCTTGTTTTGATTCATGTAATGCGCGGACTTGACATGGATCTTGGCTTCCCATTGACTATCGTCGATGGTATATACTCCAGTGTCTCTTGGCCAATGGATGCCGTCGGTATGTCTACCCATGAGCTCTTTCTCTCCCCATTTTTTGGTCTTCTTTGTCCCTTTATTCACTTCTTTTAAATTGCTGCTTTGCTACCTTTGTCCCTAATACATCATCACTAGGAGCTCCTTTCTTGGCCTCTACGATATCATCGGATTCACTACTTCTTCCACCTCGATTTATCTCCTTGACATTTTTGCCCTTGTGTAGCACACATTAGTCCTACTTTCGATCTGCGAAGATTTTCATCGGATCCTATTTTTTCTCTATCGGTATCGTAAACCACAGCTCCCCCACTCTAGTTCGTCGCTAACTTCCTATCATTGCTTTTCGCTTCACGGATTCCCGAGCTATATCTAAAGCTAGATCGTCGATCTGTGATATTTTCAGGGCGTGGCTTTTGCACTTGCTAATCTTTTACGGTACTTCTCCGGTGATCCCTCTCCATAAAGAACCGCTGTAGGTGATCGGATCCATGTCCTCTTCCTCACTCGAAGGTGTTTTGTTCTCAGATCCATCACCCTCATAAACGTCCCTAGCTGGTGTGCTAGGGTTTCCTAATCCTAAAACTCCCAACTCTCGTGTGTTTTTCATATTTTTTCCTAAATTTTGGTAAAAAGACTGAAATACCCCCAAGGTTTAAAATCTCCCCTTAGAGGCCACCATTAACAACAAACAAAGATGACACCCAGCCAACAATAAAATAGAAACATGCATTAGCCATGAACCAATATAGCATTAACCACAAAACAAGATGGAAATAGAAAAACCAACAGCGAGCAAACACAAGACGGAAATAAAAAAAACCAATAGCGTAAGGCAAAATCCGTATTATTCGTTTCAAGGTAAAAAATCGCAAATTATTGCGAATCTTTCAAATATTAGGAAGTATTATACATTTTGCCTTCTAAAAATTCGAATCGGCAAATTGCTAACAGTGCCACCTCATGTCCCCATGCCACTTACACTGATCATTGTGTGGGCGTTGGAGGAGCAGGTGAAGACTGAAGACTGCCACATGTCGCAATTAGAAAATCAATCGACTCTCATCAGTCATCACTATTGTTTGGTAAATATTATGCTTGTCTAGTGAACTCACATACTTGTAGCGAAAGCCTCAACGCATATCAATAGTTTGCGGGAGTAGTGTCTTACATTCAAGTATTTTTAAGAATTGTAATCGTTCATAAAGAAACTTAATATTCAAGTGTTTAATATTCGGCAAAAGATGACAATTGGGGTTGAATTACCACGATACTAGAAGACTAGAAGAGTACAAGATCAACCATGATCAAAAAGCAATTAAAAAAAATCGTTACGTGTTCCTCTTTATTATTCAGTTAAAAATTTGGAGGAGGAGATTTAAGCTGACTTATTCTTTGTCTAATTTTAACTAATTCATAACTAAACTCAACTAGGATTCTCTTAATCCTAACACTTCCATCAATTCTCCCGCTTCGGTGTACGCGGCCACCCCCAGTATTCTCTCTCTTTTGTCATCACTGAGTTTCACCATTATATTTTACAACACCCCTTGTAGTCCAATCTGTCTTTCAAAAGACCTATGCCTCAAAATTTAATGCCATCTTGAATGATTTTTAATGAAAAAGGAAAACATGAAAATCGCGTTGTTAAAAGCGCTTTTCTTTGTGTTTTTCTTGGTTTTTTCTTGTTCTAATGTATTGGTAATAGAAGCACAAGATTATGAGTTCGAAAAACCAGACAAAGCCCCGACAGTACCAAAAGAGCAAAATAGCTGCAATGGAATTTTTTTAACGTATACATTTCTCACAAGAGAAAAAGAATACCCCCATGTGAAGAACGCAACCGCGCAGTCATGGGCATTTAAATCTATCGCGACGATATTGAATGCAGGGATAGAGGATCTTAAGGCATGGAAGATGTTCATTGGGTTTCAGCATGAAGAGATTTTGGTTTCGGCGTCTGGAGCTGTTAATATGAATGGAGATGATTTTCCTGCCAAAGTTGGTAATGGAACATTTTTATCCGGTTATCCGCAATCAGATTTGAAAACTTCCATTGAGACTGCAGGAGATTTGACCCAAATTCAGGTGGAGATTGAGCTTATGGGAACACAGTTTGGGGTGAAGCCTCCCGGAATTCCTATGCCTAAAACAATAAGACTTGAAAATAATGGTTATAAGTGTCCAGTGCCAATCCGTAAGGGTAAGGGTAAGTATTCTTTTTTTAAATGTATGGGCCTCATAATATTGATTATGCATTTATATATGGCTGTAGAGAATGCTATCAATCGCGTGCTGATAGGCTTTGGCTGATTTATTTGTTTATGTATTTGGTCGATCCTCAACACTGAATCTAAATTATAGAGCCTCCCTTTGCATTTTTTGTATGTGCTAAGTCCAAAGGGAGTATAGGCCAGCATCGAGTTTGGTTTGCTTTGTATGGTTCTGTTTTTACCTTACATATATATTCATGCTTTAAGTGGTTTCTGATCCAGTTTGTTTCGTCCACAGGGAGTACAATGTTTACGTGTTGTGTAAAGAATCCAAAATTCAAAGCCAATGTCACCAAAACAAAGTTCTTGCCTCGCCAGAATGGTGATCTTTCCCTCATTTACGATGTTCTCCAAGCGTACGAAGGAAACTATCTTGCTCAGGTCACTATTGATAACAATAGCCCGCTTGGACGTCTTGATCACTGGAACCTGACTTGGGAGTGGATGAGGGGGGAGTTTATAAACACGATGAGAGGAGCCTATACTCACTGGAAAGATGCTTCAGAATGCATTTATGGTCCTCCTGGTACCTACTACAAGGACTTAGATTTCTCTACTGCCATGAATTGTCAGAGGAAACCGATCATATCTGACCTTCCTTCGGAGAAAGCCAAGGATGAAAAGGTCGGAAATATACCTTTCTGTTGTCGAAATGGTACTATCCTACCAGCAATAATGGATGAGAGCAAAGCAAGGTCAATCTTTCAATTGCAAGTATATAAGGTTCCTCCTGATATGAATCGAACAGCTCTTAATCCTCCGCAGAAGTGGAAAATTGATGGAGTTCTTAATCCACAATACAAATGTGGAGCTCCTATCAGAGTTGCCCCTACAGAATTTCCTGACCCAAGTGGGCTTCAGGCAAGAAGCTTAGCTATTGCAAGTTGGCAAGTAGTCTGCAACATTACCAAGCCGACGATCAAGAGTTCTCGATGTTGTGTTTCTTTCTCTGCCTTCTATAACGATTCTGTCATTCCGTGTAACACGTGTGCCTGTGGTTGCCCAGACGCTGACCGCTGCAACCCCAACGCCCAACCGTTGCTTCTTCCTTCTCAAGCTCTTCTTGTTCCTTTCGCCAACAGACAAGAAAAAGCTCTAGCTTGGGCAAAGCTGAAAGGCAAGGGTACTCCCAAGACACCACTACCATGTGCAGACAACTGTGGAGTTAGTATTAATTGGCATATAAACTCTGACTATCGGAAAGGATGGAGCGCTCGTGTAACGCTCTTCAACTGGCAAGATTCCTATTTTGAGGATTGGTTCGCAGCAGTACAGATGAAAAAGGCTTTTCTTGGATACGAAAATGTCTACTCATTCAATGGAACACTGCTTCCACAAATCAACAATACCATCTTTTTCCAAGGTTTACAAGGTTTGACTTTCTTGATGGGGGAGACAAATGGAACGAACCCTCTACGTGATCCGCGTGTACCCGGTAAGCAACAATCAGTCGTTTCGTTTACAAAGAAACAAACACCGGGTATAAACATAGCAAAAGGCGACGGGTTTCCTTCAAAATTATTTTTCAATGGTGAAGAGTGTTCACTTCCTACAGCAATCCCCATCGCAGCTGCCCAAAGATCTCATATAAACATCCTCCCCATAGCGGTTCTTACTATTGTAACATTCGTCCTAATGATGGATCACTTCCATTGATGACCATTCAAAATTCCAATATTACTTACACTTTTGAGTACACATTTGGTCTACTTTGCAAATTCATACCACCCGTCGACTTTTCTAACTAAGGGAGTGTTCTGAAATTCGTAGGGGAGAAAGGTGAATGGAGTATACTGTAACAGATGAAGAATCCCCTTCTTGGGAGGTAGTGTACATGCATGTACTTATTTTATGTCGCATGTTTGTGGAGTGTTCTGTCGATCCTTGGGATATTTGAAGACTGGGTTATTGCTTGAGTTTTGAGGTTTCAGGAACACGAAAGATTGTAAAAATTGATTATTATTGGCAAGAAGATTATTAAGTTGATCTATTAAGTTTCTGAAAGTTAATAACTCTAAATCTCCATTTAGCAAGTACTTATTGTATAATATTAAATTTACAACAAATTTCAATGTTTTCTACATGCTTGATTTTAGCTTGCATCCTCTTTACCCTGGAGCACGATCAACAAAAATGAAGTGGATGTGCCATAACAATTATCACATACAAATTAATTTAGAGCAAATTAAAGCACTTGGCACTTGAAATCCTAAAGCCAATTCAGGATGAACTATGAAGGGGTATTTATGGTTTAGGGAAAACAGAATGGAAGGACAAAATTTATTGAGACAAACACAACATATCTTGCCTAAAGCAGTAAAGCATGCTGACGTTGATAATCAATCAAGTGCAGAATGTATCACCACCGAACACTAGGCCCAGATTAGGGAAGGAGATTTCCATTTCATGTGATGAAGTAGGTGCCACAGTCGAGAAGACAAGGAGTAGCAAAAAGATCAAACATATTCCAGAGCATTCTCCTGGAGAAATTGAACCAACCCTTGCTATGATGGAAAAGGTACGTGTCTAGCATAACCAAGAGCAAGAAGATAATAAGACACCTTGATGGGTATATAAAAGAGGTTTGGGATGACACTTTAGTTCAATTCAGACTTATGGATGTTGCGCGTATGTATGGTTGTTTGTTCCATGAGCAAGAGATGGTGTGGAAGCACCTAAGGAATGACCATTACGAGTTAGTGAAACAACTCATGAAAGAAAAGTAGTATGAATACACCTCGACATTCATATTTTAGTTGTTCTTACTATCTACTAAGTTGTCACTAGCTTGTAGGAATTGTGCCTGCAGACTATGTATTCGTGTGTTTTTTTTCGTATCCTTCCACCACTCTTGGGGGGGGGGGGGATTGCCTTAACCCCAGCTTAACTTTTCAGAAACATAGGTTGATAATTCAGAGTATTGTCGTCCAAGAGTTGATAATTAGTTACTTTATTACATGTTCGATAGACACTGGCCACCACGAGTCCCAGTCTATGAAAAGTTGTCATGTCTAAAACGTTCAAAGATTCACTAGTATTACCTATTCAATGTTCTATTCTTCTGAAAAATTCACAATATATATATATATATACTATGGCTGATCTAGCTTGCAGAATGACAAGAAGATCAATTCATAGACCAGTCCAGGCCAAAGAAAAGTCTTGCCTTCATGAAACGCACAATGTATGTCTCAATCAATAAGTTTGTTAACTAGAAAAAATATAGAGTGACCAGAGTTCTCAAAAGACATCAAAGTCAATGAATGGAAATTCATTTGCGTCTCTTTAAGGCTGGTGGATACGTGGATAGTTGACTAAGAAAAATACTGAACTAAATCATGCATCCAGAAATACATTCAATATTTCAATATGATCTTCTGAAAGAAGAGCTTCCAAGTATACCATTTTCCCAGTATACAGTAATTATACGGGTTTGCATATATAAATACAGATATATGGCATTTGAAAAATGAATGCCCATGTACCAGTTCAACACATAAGAGAAATCACAAAGCCAAATAAGTAACTCTTCTTCTTGTGATCTGAATTTTAGCTTCCGTATCTGATTGAGTGGCTCCTTATTCGCATTTGCACATTAACGATAATCAGAATTTCGCATGCCAAAAAATGAGAAATTGTACACCAACATATTTGGTAATTCAATTATGAGGTACAGAGTCCACTACCGAGTTGTGTCCCCTGGATGGACCAGAAGGAGGAATTGGAGTTCCTTTAGGGAAGTAATTGAAAACCCAAGCTTGATATCGGATCCCCACTTCGAGCTTATGTTGTCGTTGTGGCGACAACCCATCTGCAATAATCACCGTGCCCCCTGACCTTGTACTTGTGCAGCAACAAGGAAGGATGAAAAGAACAAGGAAGATTAAACAACGTGACACATGCAGAGATTGAGGAGGAGGAGAAGACATGAGAGAGTTGGTTTTGGGAGAATATTGATTACAATTATTACTGGAAGAGAAGGGAGAGTTGGTTTTTTATATGTGCATGGGAAAGGAGAAAAGTTTTAGGTATTTGTTTAGGGAAG